>NW_027142432.1:0-600000 GCF_026170545.1 Melanerpes formicivorus
CTGTTGCATCTTGATTTGAACAGGGGCTCTTCTCCCCGCTTGCCTTTCCCATCTGCTTCAAGGATGCAGCACTTGGTTCTTTTTCCCTCCCATCCTTTCTCATATGGTTTTGTTGCACATCTCATCACCTCCAGGGTCTCACACAGACATGAAGGCCATCTCAACATTTCATTACCACTCTCTTTTTGGGTTCTTATAGATTGGTTCTATTGCAAACTAACTGTGTTGTTGTTAGCCACACTGCTGTGAAACTCCAGACCGTCCCAGCTGGACATTTCCAAACTTAACCTAAGATCCTAAGATGTTAATGTTGGCAGCACCAATCAGTCCCTTGCATGGGTTACCCTTTCCTCCCCCAGAGGCTGTAATGTGAGTTTGGCAGAGGGGCTCTTGTTTACAAAGCCACTCACTGCCTTGGACTTCACTTTGTGTTGGCTGGGTTCTATAGCCAGGTCCCTAGCAGGCTTACTCCTGGTTATAGACATTTGTGCTCCTGGGTCTGTTACAAACCTTACACAATCTCTCTGAGCTCCTACTGGAATTTCTGTAATGGGCTTGAGACAGTTATTGGAGAGCCTCTGCACTGCCAGCACCTGCCCAGGAGGGTGGCTCTCTGCCTTCCCAGGGATACACTTCTTTGGTCAAGTGTTCTGAGTTGATGAAGTCCTCCTTTGGAGCAGCAGGCACAACTCCCTCTCCAACCCATGGCTTGCTTGCTCTCTGCTTTCTGCTGGCAGGGTTATTTTTATTCCTCAATATCTGTACTAATGCTTGGGGATTGGCAGTGGTCATAGCCTTTCCCATCTGCCACAATGCCCAAGTTCTAGAGCTCTCTACCAAAGATAAGTTTGTTCTGTGTCATATTTTGATGTAGAAGCTGCCTCTGGCTTAGCAGCCTGAGCCTGACCAGTCTGCAGTGTGTGTTCTGGAACTTTCCCTGCAGCTGGTCAATAACCAGTTGGAATCAGTGGAGCTCCACCTGGGGAGGGATGATGAGCTGGTTGAGAGTGAATGGGTTAAAATTAAAGGCAGGATAGGGGAAGGAGATATTACTGTGGGGGTCTCCTACAGGCCACCTGACCAGCAGATCCAAGCAGATGAGGCCCTCCACAGGCAAATAGAAGCGGCTTCCAGGTCACAAGCCCTGGTCCTCATGGGTGATTTCAACCACCCGGATATCTGCTGGAGGGACAACACAGCAAGGCACCAGCAATCCAGGATGTTCCTGGACTGCATAGAAGACAACTTCCTCCTCCAAATGGTAGAGGAACCAACAAGAAATGGTGCTATGCTGGACCTTGTTCTCACCAACAGGGAAGGGCTGGTAAGCAACGTGAGGCTGCAGTGACCATGAAGCAGGTGAATTTAATCTCCTCAGGACAATCAGGAGGAAGTATTCCAAGCTTACGACCCAAGACTTTAGGCATGCAGATTTTGATCGCTTCAGGGATCTGCTAGCCAAAGTGTCGTGGGACAAAGCCCTGGAGGGAAGAGGGACCCAGGACAGCTGGTCAGTATTCAAGGACCACCTCCTCTGTGTCCAGGAGCTCTGTATACCAACAAAGAGAAAAGCAGGTAAGAATGCTAGGAGGCCTGCCTGGATGGGCAAGGAGCTACTGGACACACTATTACTTAAAAAGAAACTCTACAGGAAGTGGAGAGAAGGACAGGTAGAACAGGGGGTATATAAGGAAGCTGCCCAAGCAGCAAGAGTCCTGGTTAGGAAAGCCAAAGCAGAGTTCGAATTGAATCTAGCCAGGGAGATTAAAGGGAACACTAATGTGACCGTTTGACGTTGTCCCCTTAAGAAAGGGAATATGGTGGATGGAAGTTGGTAAATGAAAAGAACAATCTAAACTAATTTCATTGGTAAAGTGGGAGGAAGCACCTTCTGAACTGGGAGTGCAGGAGGGTATCCTGGGCATTCCGGCACTTTATCTTAAGTCTTTCTTCCGCTTCTCCTTCAGGCAGCAGCTTGCAGCTCCTAGGCTTTCAGCCAAGGCTTTGGCCTTGAAAACTGATAAGCTATAAGGCCTGTATTAACTGCTTTCCAATTAACACAAAACTGCTTCTAACATTTTTTCTCTTTTCTCTCTCTTTCTAACCCGCTCTGGGGAAAGGGGGGAGAGAGGGGAGAGCGGAGGTGGGGAACCCCCTCAGCAGAGGGGGGGAACTCTCATTTCTGTGCTACTTTATTGTATATCTTTGTATATATTGTAAATACTGTAAATTTGTATATATTCCCCTGCATATCCTACATTGCTTTGTAAATATACAGCTCCACTGCTTTGCTAATTCAGCTGTGAGTTTTTTTTTCCCTTTTCCTTCAATTTTCTTTCCCTTTACTTTACAGGGGGGAGGGAGGAGGCTTCTTGGCCTTACCCTTCCAACCCTACGACAACTAAGAACTTCTACAGGTTTATTAATGGGAAGATGAAGACTAGGGAAGGTGTGGGCCCCTTCAGAAAGCAAAAGCTGGTGACATGGTCACAAGTGATGAGGAAAAGGCTGAGGTATTTAACAACTTCTTTACCTCAGTCTTCACTGCAAGGGCCTCTAGCCACACTCCTGATGTTATGGAAGACAATGCCAGGGACGGGGAGGAAGAACTGCCCACTGTGAGTGAAGATCAGGTTTGTGATCACCTAAAGAACCTGAAAGTGTTCAAGTCCATGGGACCCGACGGGATACACCCACGGGTACTGAGAGAACTGGCAGAGGAGGTTGCTAAACCCCTCTCTATTATATTTCAAAAGTCATGGCAATCTGGTGAAGTCCCCACAGACTGCAAAAGGGGAAACATTGCCCCCATTTTAAAAAAAGGGTAAGAAGGAGGAACCAGGGAACTCCAGGCCAGTCAGTCTCACCTCTGTGCCTGGAAAGATCATGGAGCAGATCCTCCTGGAGGCACTACTGGCTCAGAAGAATAATGAAGAGGTGATTTGGAACAGTCAGCATGGCTTTGCCAAGGGCAAATCCTGCCTGACCAACCTGGTGGCCTTCTATGAGCAGGTAACAAAATTAATAGATGAGGGGCGAGCAACTGATGTCATTTCCCTGGACCTGAGCAAAGCCTTCGACACTGTCCCGCACCACATCCTGGTCTCCAAACTGGTGACACATGGGTTTGATGGGTGGACCACTAGATGGATAAGGAATTGGCTTGATGGCCGCGCCCAAAGAGTGGCTGTCAATGGCTCCATGTCCCAGTGGAGGCCAGTGACAAGCGGAGTCCCTCAGGGATCAGTCCTGGGACCTGTCTTATTCAACATCTTTGTGGGGGACATGGACAGTGGCATTGAGTGCACCTTCAGCAAGTTTGCTGATGACACCAAGCTGTGTGGTACAGCAGACACGCTGGAGGGAAGGGAGGCCATCCAGAGGGACCTTGACAGGCTGGAGAGGTGGGCACAAGCCAACCTCATAAGAGCAAGTGCAGGGTCCTGCATCTGGGTTGAGGCAATCCCAGGCACAAATCCAGGCTGGGCAGTGACTGGCTGGAAAGCAGCCCTGAGGAGAGAGACTTGGGGGTGCTGGGGGAGGAGAAGCTCAACATGAGCTCTCAGTGTGCACTTGCAGCCCACAAAGCCAATCAGATCCTGGGCTGCATCAGGAGAAGTATGGCTAGCAGGCCAAGGGAGGTGATCCTCCCCCTCTACTCAGCTCTGGGGAGACCCCACCTGGAGTACTGTGTCCAGTTCTGGAGCCCCTACTACAAGAGGGATATGTACATGCTGGAACGTGTCCAGAGAATGGCCAGGAGGATGATCAGAGGGCTGCAGCACCTCTCCTGTGAGGACAGACTGAAGGAGTTGGGGCTGTTCAGTCTGGAGAAGAGAAGGCTCCAAGGTGACCTCATCGTAGCCTTCCAGTATCTGAAGGGGGCCTACAGGAAGGCTGTGGAAGGACTGCTCGGGATCTCAGGTAGTGATAGGACTAGGGGGAATGGAATGAAGTTGGAGGTGGGGAGATTCAGGCTGGATGTGAGGAGGAGGTTCTTCACCATGAGAGTAGTGAAGCCCTGGAATGGGTTGTCCAGGGAGGTGGTCGAGGCCCCGTCCCTGGAGGTGTTTAAGCCCAGGCTGGCTGAGGCTCTGGCCAGGCTGATCTTGTGTGGGGTGTCCCTGCCTATGGCAGGGGGGTTGGAACTAGATGATCCTTGTGGTTCCTTCCAACCCTGACTGATACTATGATACTATGACTGGTATACAGCAGAACAATGACCAAGCTGCCACAGCACTCAGGCCTTGCACTGACCCAGGAGAGGCTGGAAATGGAAAGAGAACAGCCCTGGAAGTCCAGGTGCTGGTGCTCCCTGGCTGTGCTGCTGTGCTGGGACTCTTTCCTCCCCCAAATCTGCACAGTACCTGGCTGAAAAGCCCTGGAGAAGTCCTGGAGAAGGATCTCAGGAAGCAAAATATTAATGAAAGGTTCTTTATTTTTTTAACAAATCAAACAAAGAGCAGAGGTCCTGCTGAACAAACTCTTGGTCAGTAAAGCAGAGATTGTGTTAGAAAAGGGATGACAGTTTGATAAAGAGTAAAACACCACCACTAATAATTACAGAAGTCATGCTGGGCCTGTACTGAGGGACATCAGAACTGCTCTGCAGTAGAGTTTATTGCTTCTGAAACCATCCAGTGATCAGTTTGCTCAGGGCAGCCTTGAGCTCCTGGTTCCTCAGGCTGTAGATGAGAGGGTTCACTGCTGGAGGCACCACTGAGTACAGAACTGACAGCAACAGATCGAGGGATGGGGAAGAGACAGAGGGAGGCTTCAGGTAGGCAAAGAAGCCAGTGCTGAGAAACAGGGAGACCACAGCCAGGTGAAGGAGGCAGGTGGCAAAGGCTTTGTGGCATCCCTGCTGAGAGGGGATCCTCAGCACTGTCCTGAAGATCTCCACATAGGATACCACAATCAACACGAAACAGACAGATGAAAAAGAGGCAGTAACCAAAAGAAGCCAAAGTTCCCTGAGGTAGGATGTGGAGCAGGAGAGCTTGAGGATCTGGGGGATTTCACAGAAGAACTGGTCCAGAGTATTGCCCTGGCAGAGGGGCAGGGAAAATGTATTGACTGTGTGCAGCAGAGCATGGAGAAAGCCACAGGCCCAGACAGCTGCTGCCAGGTGGACACAAACTCTGCTGCCCAGGAGGGTCTCATAGTGCAGGGGTCTGCAGATGGAAACGTAGCGATCGTAGCACATGATGGTGAGGAGAAAATACTCAGTGTCCATCAAGAATAATACAAAAAAGACCTGAGCAGCACATCCCAAGTATCAGATGTCCCTGGTGTTCCATAGGGAATTTGCCATGGATTTGGGCACAGTGGTGGAGATGGCACCCACGTCAAGCACAGCAAGGTTGAGGAGGAAGAAGTACATGGGGGTGTGGAGGTGGTGGTCCCAGGCTATGGTGGTGATGATGAGGCCATTGCCCAGCAGGGCAGCCAGGTAGATGGCCAGGAAGAGGCAGAAGTGCAGGAGCTGCAGCTGCCTTTTGGCTGTGAATGGCAGGAGGAGAAAGTGGGTGATGGAGCTGCTGTTGGACATTCCCTGCCTCTGTCCATGAGGCACTGTCAGAAGAGAAGGAGATAGTGACAAGTCAGAAGAGAAGTCTCTCAGATCAACCAAAACCACTCCCCACAGACCCTCCCCTGTCACACAGACACCTGCTACTTCTTCTCAGGGACCTTCCTTCAGCTCCAAGGCTGGAGCACTGCTTGGTCCTGGATAAGCGTAAAAGGCAAGAGTGGGAGAGCTCCCCATGGAGTATAAGTCACCCTGCTCTGCACCTCACCTGGAGGGTGACCATGCTCCCATGTCACCCTGAGAAGCCACCAGACACTGCTGAGAGCAGAGGGATCCACCACACAGCACTCAGTGTCTCAGGGTCTCAGCATCCCACTTGTAGTCCAGGAGACACTTGGTTCAGTGTCCCCTGGAAGGCAGCACAGCCTGGATGGACACTTCAAGGACACAGCCAAGGTATGACCATGGCAGCTCCTGAAGTCAGCTCATTCCCAGCCTCACAGCCTGCACTGCCCAGAGCTTCACAGGCTGCAGGACAGCTGGGACACCTCATTGCTGTGGCTCCACCTGCACAGAAGATCTCACAGTGTCTGTGCCTGACTGCAGCTGAAGCTTCCATGCCCAGAGAACCATCAGCAGCACAAAGAGCATCTGAGACAGACAAGGAGAGGGACAGACAGACACTCAGGTATGCCTACAGGTGAGGAGTGTAGGCACTTGGTGAGGTTCCCAGTAAAGCTCTGTGTGATGGTTTAAGAGGCTCAGCCCTTGTTCTAAAGGCACATCTGAGTTTTCCTCCTCACCAGACAGGCCAGAGAGAGTGGAAGAAAAGATTCAGGATAGCAGAGACTGGGTCAGGAATCCCTGGCCTGAACAAAGTCATGAAAAGTCCCCCTGAAAATGTTCTGAAATGAGCTGGAGCTGAGAGCAACCCTCACCCACACAGCAGCCTCTCCACAGCAAAAGGAACCTGCCTTGCTCTGCCCTGCCTTGCCCTGCCCAGGGTAACTCATTCCAACCACAGTTTCTCCCCAAAGCTGCATGAGGAGCTCCCTGGGCTGCTTGAGACCTGAGCCTGGCAGGCAGCAGAGTCCCTGCCCCAGCTTTAGGAGATGCCTCCAGGAACTGCAGCTGCACTGCCCTGCAACCACAGACTCACCCTGTCAGCAAATGCAGTGACTTCTCCCCCCGTGAGCTCTCAGCATCCTCCCAATCCTGGCCACCTTGAAGCTCTCTCTGCCTTTCTCATTTCCCCGATATGCCCTCAGCCCTGCTGTGCTGTGCAGAGGAGCTGCTCCTGGACAGAGCTCCATCATGCCAAAGAGCCTGGCCCAGCTCAGCAGCAGCAGACCAGCCCAAGGCATTTAAAGGAGCCCTCTGGTGGCTTTGGTGCCAAGTCCATAAACCTCAGAGACTGAGAAGCTGATGAAACCTCTGCAGAAGTGAAAGTCAGTTTCAAACTCTGAAGTTTATTCTACTGTTAATGGGTCCCAGTGAAGCATACTGGGAAAGGGTCCCCAGGGTCTGGTCAGAGCAGAAGGAGACAGTGGATGCAAGGGAAGCAACACTGGAGGCACTGAAGCATCTCCAGGCTGTGGTGAGAGCAGAGAACTCAGGCAGTGCTGACAGGTCAGGACAAGCAGCTCAAGGTGGCTCTGCTGCTGAGGAAACTTGGAGGGGTTTCATTGATCCAAAGGGCCAAGCCCTGACCCTCAGCCCCTGGCAAGGCAGATCCTGTCCCTCACCTGTGGGTCAAATCTCTGATTCACCCTGTGAAATCATTTTCATCAGATGCTTTGTGCAATTAAAACCTCTCCAATTATCTACAGAAATCTTGGCAATAATGAGAGGTTCAGCAGTATTTAATGAGCCCCATGGAGTATTTGGGGCTGATGACATCATCCTCAGGTACTGCCAGGAGACTCTGCCAAGGTACTGCCAGGAAGCCTCTCAAGAAGTCCAAGTCAGAAGAAAACTCCAAAGTACCTGGAAGCACTGATTGGCCTCACTGAGGCTTGTTACTGACAAAGGATCCCCAGGGACTCGTTAGAGCAGCTTGTTAGAGGCCAGGATTGCAGGGAGACAAAGGCAAAGTACAGGGCAGAAAAACTTGCCTTTGATCTAGGAAGCAGAAAGCCCTGACCATTGCCCTTGCAGTAGAAGAACCTCAAAGCTTCAAATCCAAGTTTCTCCTCACAGGCCTTGGTGGCAGAGGCAAGTGCCAGAGCCAAGGGCGCAAAGACCTTGGTCCTGTTGGGCCTCTCAGCCTTGCCAGAGGCCTTGGCCATCCCTACTGCAGCATCTCCTACACTGTCCCATGCCTGCTTCTCTTTCCCTTCAGGCTGCTGACACCAATCTTGCTTCCCCTCCCAGCTCTCTCTCTGACATTTCCATCTGTAATGGGTTGGGGCAGACCCCCTCCCCACCACGCGCAGAAATAACGACTCAGACAAACAGATTGCAAAAGTGATGGAAAGTTTAAATAGAACAGTGAGTGCGTGCAGAGAACTAGAAATACAGTGACAAGAGAAAAGAACCCAAAACAGACCCAGAGAAATCCCATCCCTACCTGAGGGTACACCCGAGACCCCCAGGGCTCCTTCTTCCCCCTCCCACTGCTAGGCTAGTCTCAGCTGGCCAGATCTGAGACTGCCCATCCCCCCGTGGCCTTGGGCCTAGCCAGGCCCAAAGCCAGGAGATCTCTCCCCCATGTTACTGGCTGATGGAGGAGGAAGAAAAGAGGAAGTGCCAGACCCCGCCGCGAAACTTATAGTGGTGCAAGGGATCATGGTAGGAAATAACCTAATTTCCTGTGTCCACCCACTGGGCTGGACTTCTGGACACAGGAAACACCCCTGTAGCAGAGGGCAGCCAGCCCAAACTACGACACCATCCCTTCCCTGAGCTGTCTCAGCTCTTCCTGCCATTTCCTGACACTTCTGGATGGCCTCATGCATAGCAGCTCTGCCCTTTGTGGGACATTTCTTTGGCCTCATCTCCACTCTGAACCTTCCAAGCTGCACTTTGTGGAGGTTTTGGTCTCTTCCCACTCTCCAGAAGAGCTCCATCCTCTCTGAAACCACCCTTCAGCCATATGCACACAGCTAGGGCAGTGCCTGAGCCTCTTTTCAGCTGGCTGAAGCATCCCAGGTCCCTTAGCCTCTCCACAGATATGTCAATCCCCATCCTGTCAGATCTTGTCTGCAGCCTCCTCAGTTCCTCCTTTCTCCATCTGACTTCAGAACCTGACACCCAGACACCAAGCATCCAGACGTGGCCACAGCAGTGCTGAGTCAGTAGAGGACAACTTCTGTGTCTGGGTGGCCACACTCCTCCTGCCACAGCCCAGCTGCAATTGGCCTTCTTGACTGTGTGCAGGGTTTGCTTCATCCCAGGGCATTGGGAATGGTTCCTCCCAGACCCTGTAGTGCCTTTGTGACTGGGCTTGTGTCTGGTTTGGCCCTGGCTTGGGTTTAATGCCCACCAAAGCCACTGTATCACTCTCCTTCTTAGATGGACAGGGGAGAAGGGAAAGATAACAAAAGGCAGTGTAAGATAGAAGGAATTTAACACTAAGGACAGGCACAAGCAATAGACCACACAGGGTGAAGCAGAAAGAGAAGTGAATCTCTACTGCCCAGCATCACATGGGGGTTGGTCTCTCTGAGCTGACCACACATGCCATGGAGCACTCCTTGTGCCACTTCTGGGCAGCTGGCCTGGCTGTGTCCTCTCCCAAGATCTTGTCCCCTCCCCCTTCAGCATACCCTTGGGGCAGGGAAATTTTGGAAAAGCACAGCCTGAGTGCTCAGCTGAGCAGCAGCCAAAATACTGCTGTTACCAACACCCAGCCACAGCCCTGCAAAGCACAGCACTAGCAGGATGCTCAGAGGAGAATTAACTCCAGCTCAGCCCAAACGCAGTACAATCCCCACCCCTTATTCCTACTTCAAAACCCCAGTGGCTTACCTCAGGTTTCACCTGATGTCTTCTGCTAGAGACTCCAAGTGCTTCATGCTCCCCAGCTGCAATTCAAAGGACATTTTGCACCAGTGGTCCTGTTTGGATAGGCCCAAGTGCTCCTGCACAACTCTCTCTTGCTTGAACTGTTCAAAGCCTTCTTGTTGCTCACTGCCCCACTCAAAATGATTCTTCTTTCAGGTCACTCGATAGAGAGGGCTCACAAGTTGACTGTATGTGGTGGGTTGAAATTCCATCCCCCAACATTAACTTTGCCAGACCAACTTAGTTAGAAGCAAAATGGAAGCTGTATTTACAAGCAATGGAATGCAATGAGTGTGTGCAAAATATACAGGAGTTACAATATTATACAAATATTTACAATTAGCAAACAACACAGAAACCCCCTGGTCAGAGACCTGATCCACTGCCCCACACCCCCTTTCCCACAAGAGAGAGAGGAGCAGAGAGAAAAGCAATGGTTTAGACTTAACTAAACAACGCAGCCAAGCCAAGGTCAGCCAGAAGCCGATTAGTCTCTGCTGAGCAAAGCAAGCAGAGAGATCAGAAAAGAGCAAGAATTGTTTAGGTGCAGCCTGGTTCATGGCAGATATTTCTCCAATGAATTTGTTTAGAATCATCTTTAGTTTTCCTTTTGGCACCCCAGAGTGATTTATCTCTATTTTTCCACTTTCCTCCTCAAAATCTGTATCTGAATTTTAAAGGCATAGCCTAAAACCACCACAGCAGGTCCAGCTCAGTCTGATTTGTTACCAGTAGCACAGGGAGATAGAGTTCCTGTTGTGTGTGAAAAGAACCTATTGGGGACAACTCTCCGTGTTCCCTGGCTGCAGTGTAGAGGATATTTTGCACCACTGGTGCCATTCAGATAGGCCCAAGGGCCACTGCACAGCTCCCTCCTCTTTGATCTGCTCAAAGCCTTGTTGCTCACTGCTCCACTCACAATGATTCTGCTTTCAGGTTAGTCTATAGAGAGGGCTCACAAGCTGACTGCAGCCTGGGACATGCACTCTGCAGAGCCCCACAAGGCCTAGGACAGACTGTGTCTCCTTTTTGTTGGATGGTGGAAACATGGTTGCTATCCAGTTGACCATGTCCATAGGTACATGACAACATCCAGCCTGCCATTTTCTTGCCAAGAACGGAATTTCCTCTGCAGGTCCTTTGACCTTGCTTTTCTTTATGGCAAATTCAGCCTTCAGAAGTATCTGAATAATTTTTTTTCTCCCTTCTCCAACACTTCTTCTGCCCTGTGGCCCCACACACTGATGTCATGGATGTACTGTAGCTGTGCAGCAGCATCAGCCTTCCTAGTGCAGTCTGGATTAGTCCATGACAAATGGAGTTGTGCTTCCGCCCGTGGGGCAGTTGATTCCATGTGTATTGCACACCCCTCCAGGTGACAGCAAACTGTGGCCTGCACTCTGCTGCCAACAGAATTGAGAAGGCAGCATTGGCAATGTTGATCCCCTTCCCAGTCCCAACTGCACCCTGCACATCACAAAGTGGGTATCCTGATCCCAGGGCAGCTGTGGCCTGATCCTTGTACAAATGGGATCCCATTGCCATCTCCCAGCACAAGTCTGAGTCTCATCCCAGTACAAAGTGCATCTCCTGAAACCCTGATTCCATCCCAGCACAGACTAGGACCCATCCCTGCAAACTGATCCCCTGATGCCATCCCAGTTCAGACTGGACCTCCCTCCAGGTACAATCTGAACCTCTCTGAGCTCTCCCAGTACAGACTGGGTCTGCTGTGGTGAAGGCACATTATGCCCAGATACTGAAACTTGTCCCAGCACATGGACAAGTTCCCCCTCCTTTCATGAGGGGTCCAAAAAGGCCCAGGTGGCACAGACCCCTGCACACACCCATGGCATGGGATGCTGGTGCCGATACCAAGCATGGCATAATTCCAGCTTCACACCTCCCATAGGCTGCAGCTGGTTGTTTATGAGAGTGCCCATTGGCCACATCCAGCCTCCAGAAACCTATCAGTATTACCCCAGCTTGTAAATACGTTGCTCTCTTTCACTTGGTTCTCTCTCCTTGCTTGAGACTGAGCTTGTGCCATAGCCTTTGCTACTAAGCCTGCAGCCAGGCAGGTCCATTGAGCCTCAGCCCTGAGAGGATCTCCAGAGGAGAGACCAACAGTGAGAGCCTGAGAAGCTACAGTGTTGCATTGTCAGCCTCGCCGGTTGGAAGAGCCTGATGTGCCTTCAAGAGGACTGGACCCCCGAGGGTAAGATCTGCCCAGTTGCTGGGGAAGGGACTTAGCTGAGTCTGGCAGTGCAAACATCTGCCTCAGGCTTAAGGAGCAGACATGAACCACCAAGAGTCTGTGCCCACTCACACAGAGCAGGAGCAGCGCTTAACTATATGCCTGCATGACTCTGCCACTGTGGGAGAGAAGAGGAGTTGCTGCTTCCACTGCTCCGTGTCCTGTGACCCCCAGGGGAATCCAGAGCACCGTTCATGCCCTGTGCTCCAAAGCCAGGACCGCTCTGATAGGGTCCTGCCTGCTCCTTCAAGCCAAACAAAGGGGAAGTTGCCACTTCATGCAGCTGTGCCTCTTCCCTGGGGCTGCCCTCACCGGCCCCAAAGGTCATTGCCATGAGGGCCAACCCTGTCCCAGGACCAGCCCTACCAGCCCAACCAGGCCGACCCCGCAGGACCACTCCCTGCTGTCCAGAGGGAGCTGCCTATGTCACAGAATTATAGAATCACATAGAATGTTGTGGTGCTGCCCTGCAGCTCTGTGCTGAGGGCTGTGCACTGAGCAAGGAGCTGAGTCTGCACTTCACAGTATCACCAAGGTTGGAAGAGACCTCAAAGATCATCAAGTCCAACCTGTCACCACAGACCTCATGACTACTAAACCAAGTGCCACATCCAATCCCCTCTTGAACACCTCCAGGAATGGTGACTCCACCACCTCCCTTGGTAGCACATTCCAATGGCTAACAACTCTCTCTGTGAAGAACTTTCTCCTCACCTCAAGCCTTAACTTCCCCTGGTGCAGCTTAAGACTGTGTCCTCTTGTTCTGCTGCTGGTTGAGACCAACCCCCTCCTGGCTTCAATCACCTTTCAGGTAGTTGTAGAGAGCAATGAGGTCTTACCTGAGCCTCCTCTTTTCCAGGCTAAACAATCCTAGCTTCCTCAGTCTCTCCTTGTAGGGCTTGTGCTCGAGGCCTCTCCCCAGCCTCATTGCCCTTCTGTGGACATGTCCAAGACTCTCGATGTCCCTCTTAAACTGAGGGGCCCAGAACTGGACACAGTACTCAAGGTGTGGCCTAACCAGTGCTGAGTACAGGGGCAGAATGACTTCCCTGCTCCTGCTGGCCACACTATTCTTGATGCAGGCCAGGATGCCATTGGCCTTCTTGGCCTCAGTTCAAAGCACTTGTGTCTAGCAGCACATTTCTAGTTTCAGACTCTAATGCATTGTAATACCTCTGTCTATAGTTAAGAAGGGCTAACCCTGTCCCAGGACCAGCCCTACCAGCCCTGCCAGGCCGACCCCACAGGACCACTCTCTGCCATCCAGAGAGAGTCGCCTGAGTCCTGTGAAGGGAGCCTGCCAACCAGCTAGCCAACGTTCCATCCTCTCTCTGCTGCCCCAGGAGGGAGAAGGTTGCCTCCACTGTCACCGTCCAGACCAGCCCAGGAGCCAGCCCCAGTGACAGCAGCCTGCCAGAACCTAACCTTGCTACAAACAAAGGGCACAGTGTATCTTCCACCTGATTCCCACTCACTGACGTTCAGTTCAAAGCACCTGTGTCTAGCAGCACATATCTAGTTTCAGCCTCTGACACATTGTAATACCTCTGTATAGAGTTAAGCAGCTGCCAGCGTCTCGTCGCCTGAGTTATATTAATAGAAATTAATTCTGTAAATATTCTAATTGAGTCCAAATGATCAATACTGAACCACTTCTGGGATGTATTTCATAATCCTGCACTAGGACATGGATATAAAATAGTGATTCATTGGTTAGTGATAATTTTAATAATTAATGCAAAATATTATTTATATAATTCATATTGCATATTCATAAATTAATAACCTCTTCATCACACCAAGACATTTAATCTCTTGTCCTGAACCTTGGCATTTGGAAGGTGGAATGCCTAACCCCCTCTTGGTGGGCTCATAGAATGGGAAGTGTCTCCCTCTCTTCCCACCCAGTTCCCTGCAGTGGGGGAGTCTTCCTGGGATCTGAATTGAAAATACCACACCTCACAATACAGACTGGGCCCCTCCCATCCTCTCTACTCAGTCCCCTGCTCTAACACAGTGGAGCTCAACCCCTCCTGCACCTCACGTCTTACAGCTCATCTCCTTCCCAAACCCACTCCTGACCCTGACTCTGCCCCTATTACTCATCTTGGCCCCAGCCTTTACCCTTGACATTTGTCCTTTGATCTTAACCCCAGGCCTCAACCTAGCCCCAACACAATCCCTGCCCCTCAGAGCTGGGCCTCACCTGAGCACTGCCCAGCACTCTCAGCAGGACATGAATGAAGGACACTCATTCTAACTGTTAGAAATTTTCCCACTCGTTAGAGTAGCTTTCAGCCATAAAGAAAGGAACCATTGAGCTTGGTGGAGCTGGAAAAGGCCACCCAAGGGGGTCACATTTGGCCTGACAGTGCCAGGGTTGGTGTATTTCTGTATCCCCTGGTGCCCACTGGTTACCGGCATGGGGGTGAATATGCAAGTGAGGTGGAAGCTGCAGCTGAAGCCCTTGCTGCAGCCTGTGCAAGTGAAGGGCTGTCACTGGTGTGGGTGCAGCAGTGCTGGCTGAGGGTGACCATCTGGGTGATGCCCTTGCCTCAGGCAGCTCAGAGGTGCAGCTGCTTCTGAGTGACAGAGATGTAAGGAGACTCTGTGTGACTTCTTGCAATGGAGGCATCTGACCCCTAACTCCTGTGCTGAGTCCCCTGGCTGTAATGCTGATGGGGATGACACCCCCTGCTACCTAACCACCCCCCTCTGGCCATGCAACTGACCCTTGACCACCTAGAGCTCGGGGGGTTGACCCCCTAAATTCCCAACACAGACAATGACCCTCAAAACCACACAAGAGGTGACATGTGGTGGAGAGGAGGGTCTGGGGGGATTGAGAGGTGCTCAGGGGTCAGCCAGAGACTGGGGTCTTGCTGCTGTCCCAAAGTTGGGTTCCTTACTCTCTGGGCAGTTCCAGCGGGCAGATTTGCAAACTCTGCTCTTGCCTAGCCCAGAGATTCAGGGCTGATAAAGAGAAGGTATGGCCCCAGTCAGAGAGAAGCAAAGGGCTCAGAGAAGAGGACTGAACTGCAAGGAATAGCTCAGTGTTGACCAGGGTTCTACAGGAGATCAGGCAGGGCTCCTGAAGATAGGAGGTCTTCTGTGGAGACTCAGCTCCTTGCCCAGCAGACAACCAAGAGCACAAATCTGCACAAGTGAGAAGCCTGCAGGCAGCCTCTCCCAGGCCTTGGCTGCTGATTCCTCCTAGTGCCTGCAGGTTCCTCCCATTTGCTGCTCAGAGCTCTGCTGCCTGCAATTCTATTGGCAACTCTACTGCTCTGGTCCCTGGTATCTTCCCTCACCCTGCTCACAGTGCCCACCCCACCCACTGAGTGCTCAGCTCTGCCCTGCAAGCATCTCCTGCCACAGGGCTCTGCCCAAGGGTGACTCTGTGCTGTCCACTCCTCAAGAGAAGATGAAAGAAGACCTAAGGAGACAAAGAAGGGGATGTGCACATCCCATTGATACACATGAAGGCTAAAGAGCCTCATTTCAAGGGGTGTTGTTTCCTTCTCTCCCTGATCAAGTCTCTGAGATTACATTTTGGAGGAATTCTGACCCAGCCCCAGAACCAGTGCCTGGGTGAACACTGACTCCAGTTGAAGATACAGATGAGGAGCATGCTGTTAAGGGTGCTGTGTTTTGGATTTGTTACCCAGGCAGTGCTGAGAGCAGACTCTGTCCTCACTGCATGGATCAGCTGGGCAGACACCAGTGGAAACTCTGTGTATGATGTACACCACTTGCCCACTCCTCTCTTCCTCCTCCTTGCAGTAAGGACACTCACCATGGCCCAAGCACAAGCTCCTTGGGACCAGGTACTGCTCAGATCCACTGGAAGTGCTGAAACACCACAGAACAAGGCAGGCTAAGCTCTCGCTTGTTTTCCATGGACATGAAAGGACAGCAAACCTGCCTGGGGCAGGGGCAGCTCTCCTCAGGTGGCTCAACTGCAATCCATGACAGAAGAGAAAATGCAGACTGGATGCAGGGAATCAATGGATCTACTCACCAGGAACCAAATGAAATGAGATTTTACCAACCCAGAGCACAAAGATTGTAACACAACAGCCCAACCAAATTCAGGTTGCTGGTGTAACTTCACCCTGACCAAACCCATAAATAGGTTTTGTATTTGGGATTCCATGGACAGTCCTAAAAACAATCCCCATGCACCCCACAGGACACTGTGCACAGAGACTATGTACATGGATCCTGATATAGGCTGAGCAGGGACTGGTTTGAGAGCAGCCATGAAGAAAAGGCCTTGGGGGTGCTGGTGGATGAGAAGCTCAACAGGCACCAGCAGTGAGCACTTGCAGCCCAGAGAGACAACCAGAGCCTGGGCTGCAGCCTGTAGATCCATGTTGATCAATGACATAGTTTCCAATTGAATCAATCTATAAGAACCCAAAAAGGGAATGGTAATGAAATGTTCACATGGCCTTCATGTCTGTGTGAGGCCATAGAGGTGATGAGACGTGCAACCAAACCATGTGAGAAAGGATGGGAGGGAAAAAGAACCAAGTGCTGCATCCTTGAAACAGATGGAAAAGGCAAGTGGGGAGAAGAGCCCCTGTTCAAATCAAGATGCAACAGGGAGCTGAGTGGGGATAGGCTGTGGGAAAGGGGAATTGCAACATTCACCTATGCCTGAAGAGGGAGCCACAGGTTCTGCAGGTCTGGGCCCCTTGGCTCCCCTTGCAGCCCTGGTCCTGCTCTCAACTGCTCTGTCAGTTTGTATCTCAGCTCATGGTGCTGGAACCAGCTGGGCCTGCACCACAATATTTGTCACAGGTCTTGAACACCACCACAGCATTCAGTTCAGTTTCTGTCTATGTGATGTCTCTGTAATCATTGGCTGTGATTGGAAATTCTCTGTGCCAATACCTCCTCACCAGGATGTGTCTTTGCTCACATGTTGTATGGTTAGCTACACCCTACACCCATTGGAAAGAATTTCACTGCAACCCAACAACTCCTGCAGCACCCTGATTCCATCAGCCTGCTACAACAACCAAGAGAAGCAGGACAAAAGACTCTGCCCAGAGTCCACCATGACACTGAAGAAATCCATTGTGTGCTACAAGTAATCAAGAGGAATGAAGAACACTGCTGGTGGGAAGTGCTGTTTGGTTGGTGTCCAGCAGCAGCTGGGACACTGCCCCTGGTGTCACAGCCACTGTGATTTTCCTGCCTGCTCTGCTCTGTGCTTGCTGTTCCACATTGGTTTGTAGTTAGGGTTAGGAGGATGGCCAAGCAAGTCACACTGCTGCAGACATTTCCCATCATCAGTGTTTCCTGGGTGCTTTGTGTCACTGAATGGCATTGAAGAAGACTTTGGAGGCCAAGGAACCACCACATTTCCTTCCCATTCTGATTGGATGATGACATTCTCTGTTGAGAGGCAGAGAGACAAGAGGCAACCTCACAGCCACTCTCTGGCTGAGAGAAATATACTCAAGTCACAGAGCAGATTGTGGTGGCACAGTCCCAGTGTCACTGGAAACCTACTCAAGACCTGATGGGATTCCCCCTCCCCCCTTGCCTAGGTCGTGAACTAGCCCAGAGTAAGCCAGGTGTAGATCAGGACAGACAGAAATAGAGCACTGAGAGGTGTCCTTGGTGTGCTGCACCCTCACTCTCTCAGCCTTGCACTGCTCTTCCTATGGCTTGGGTGTTTGTCACCTCCTGCCAGCTCAGTGCATCTGTGCTTGGATCACAGCCAACAGGGAGGTGATAGAAAACTCTGGAGGTCAAAACCTTCAGGGTCTGTGCAAGTGGCAGAAGATCCCAGGATGATTCAGCATCCAAGGTTCACCTGATCAGAGAAACACCTGATGAAAGTCAATGATCTCCACCTCTAAAAACAGTGACCCTAAAGTCAGAGTCTTGGAGCTCTCCTGGGTCACAGCAGCTGTGTCCAGCATCTCCCCCAGTCAGACATCTCTCAGGCATAACCTGCACCAAGGGTCAGCACCAAGTCAGACTACTCCAGGTTCAGTTCTCATCCTCTGAGAATGTTGAAGCTTTGTGAGGGTTTGCCCTGAGCTCCAGCAGAAAGGAACTGAACTCCAGGGCAGCCTCTCTGCCAGCTACCTCACCACCTCTCTGTGTCTTTGGACAGACACCTTTGCTGTCACCAGGGTCATGGTTTCTATCTTGCACTGGACCCAGCCAGCTCTGTCTCTGTGTCTGCGTGCTTTGTGGTTGCATCCAGGCACAGCCATGGAAATAGATTTGAATTCAGGATCTCTTGCAGTCAGTCAGGGTCAGCCTTGTCCTTATCCACTCTGTCATTTGGTGGCTGAAAAAAATAAATAATAAAGGAGCTTTGTGATGAGCACTTTGAAATCCTGAAGAAAACTGCAAAGACACAAATAGCTCTTAGGACACTTGGGGATCATTGCCTGAGCCTCACACACTGAGAGGAGACTGAAGGAATCTGCTCAAGAAGTCAGAAGCATAACAATACAAATATTAATTGGCCTCACTGAGGGCCATTAGCAACAATGCCTCCCAAGGGTTGTCAGAGAAGCTCAATGGAGGCTATGATTGAAGGCAGACAAAGGCAAAGTGCAGCTGAACAAACCCTGGCCTTGGTTTATGAAACAGGGAGGCCAAGCTCTGACCCTCAGGCCATGGAAAGGCAGATCCTGAGAGCCTCCAACTAAAACTTCCTCTCAGCAGCCATGGTGGCAGAAGCCGCTGCCAGAAGGAAGAGGATCAAGACCTTGTTCCTGTTGAGCCTTTCAGCCCTGCCAGAGCCCTTGGCCATCCCTCCTGCAGGCTGTGCTACACTGTCCCATGCCTGCAGCTTTTTCCCTTCAGGCTGTTGACATCCATCTGGCTTCCCCAGCCAGCTCTCTCCCTGACATTTCCACAACTTCACTCAGGGCTCTCCACTCTTGCTGCCTGTTCCTTGACACACAAAGGATCTCCAGACTCCTTCTGGGTCACCACTTGCACCACAGCTCTACACTTTGAGTGACATTTCTTTGTCCTGGCCTCCACTCTGAACCTTTAAGTTGCACTTTCTGAAGGCTTCCTTCTGTGTCCACAACCAAGAAAAGCTCCATCACCTGACACCCCCCTTCAAGCAGGTGCGCATCACCCCTGAGCCTTCACTTCACCAGGCTAAAGAAGCTCAGCAGCCTCAGGTTCTATATGGAGACTCCAAACTCCATCCAGGCAGATCTCCTAGGGAGGTTCTGCAGTATCTCTCCATTCCTCCAGACTAAGGAACTCCACAGCCAGACACCAATATTGCAGATGTGGTCACAGCAGTGCTGAGTGCATGGGGAAGACAACCTCTGTGTCTGGGTGGCCACACTCCTGCTACCACAGCCCAGCTGCACTTGGCCTTCTACACTCTGCTGAGGCTCTGCTTCATCCCAGGCCAGTGCCCAGGCTTTTCTGCCTGGGCACTGAGCAGAGTCTCCATCTCCAAAGCAACAGCCAAGGCACCTCCCTGCTGCTGTCTCTCAGCATGGCAGACACAAGGGATGGCACATTCCCCAGCCCAGCCCTGGGCCTGCTGCTGGCCAATGATACAAAGGGATTGGAGTTTGCAGTGACCTCACACTCACCTCCTGACTATGTGCCTCCTCCTGCCCTAGGAGCTTCTCAGCCATCCCTGATGTCCCAATGCTGGCCCAAGGCCTCAGCCTGCATGTGGCCTGGCAGCTCACAGGCACAAGAAACCTTTCCCTGGCCTTCCAAGGCAGGTCCCTGCTGCTGCCTCTCAGCTTCTCCAGCAGCCACAGCCAAGTCCTGTCCCTGCTGCTGTCCCATCAGGCCCTCAGGTTGCAGGGAGGTGACAACCCAGCTCCAAAGCTCTTCCTGCAGGGGCCGCCAGGTGCTTAGGGGCAGGGAGTCACACAAGTCCCTTGCCCTCCACATGCCTTCTGTTGGCCTGCTGGCAACTCTGGCAGCTGGGATCCCCAAAGCACAGAGGCCAGGGAAGAGTCAGGGGCTGCCCTCTCAGCTGCTGCAGCAAGAAGTGACCTCCCAGTCCCTTTCCTGCCGTCTCCCTGCTGCTGCCCTCTCAGCTGCTGAGCCATCAGTGACCTCCCAGCCCTGCCCAGCCTTGTGGCTGTTGCTGTGCAGGAGGTCCTGAGGCACAGCTGAGCTGCCCATGGCATTGCCATTCACCTGCTCCTGGTGTCCATGAGCTTCTAAGCCACAGGCCACCTCCTACTCCTCTTCTTCTGGCAGCTCCCAGCCCCTGCCCTGTGCCAGGTGCAAGGATCAGTCAGGGGTGGGAGGGGATGCAGATGAGGGTCAGAGCACAGGAAGTCTGAACTGGGAGCCTCACCTTGAATACCTCTAGGAAGAGGCCTCAATCACCTCCCTGGGCCACCCATTCCAGTGTTCTGCCCCCCTCATAATGAAGGAGTTCTTCCTCATATCCAATTTGAATCTATTTTTCTCTAGTTTGATGCCATTGCCTCTCATCCTGTCCCTGCAGGCCTCTGCAAACAGTCTCTCTCCATCCTTCTTGTATCCCTATTCAGGTACTAGAAGGCTGCTATTAGGTCTCCCCAGAGCCTCCTCCTCTTCAGGCTGAACACCCCCAGTTCCCTCAGCCTGTCCTCACAGCAGAGCTGCTGCAAGCCCCTGATCATTTCTGTGGCCTTCCTGTGGATGCTCTCCATCAGCTCCATGTTCTTCCTGTGTTGAGGGCTTCAGGGGAGGTCTTACCAGAGCAAAGAGGCAGGATCCTCTCTCTCCATTTCAGGCCATGCTGCTTAGCATACAGCCCAGGCTCCCATTGGCCTTCTGGGATGCAAGCTCACACTGTCTGCTCCTGGCCAGCTTCTCCCCCACCAGCACCCCCAAGACCTTCTCCTCAGGGCTGCTTTCTATCACCTTCTCTCCCAGCCTGTATTGATAGTGAGGATTGCTCCAGCCCAGCTGCAGGATCCTGCTCTTGCTCTTGTTGAACCTCATGAGGGTTACCTGGGCACCACCTCTCCAGCTTGTCCAGGTGCCTCTGGATGCCATCCTGCCCCTCTGGCATCTCAACAGCACCATCAGCTTGGTGGCATCTGCACACTTGCTGATGGTGTCTCCATCCCTCTGTCTATAGCACTGATAAAAATATCAAACAGGACAGGGTGGGATGAGTGGAATCAGTTTGTACTGGGACAAGGCCTGCACTGTACTTGGAGATGTTAAAGGGACCCAGTCTGAACTGGGAGATGGCCCAGACTGGACTCTGGTGTGATTAGGGTATGGAGTTGTGACTGTGACAGGGCCCAGCTAGTGGTGGGAGGGTATTAAGGACCCCAATATGTACTGGGATGAGTCCCAGACTGTACTGGGATTTGGCCAGGGCACTCAGGTTGTACTGGGATGGTTCCCAGTCTGCCTGGGAGGGGGTAAATGGGTTCAGTTTGTACAGGGAGGGGTCCTAATCTGGTCCTGGCAAGGCTTCAGGTGGTGCAGCTTTTCCCAGGGGCAGGCACAGTCTGTACTGGGAAGGAGTCCTGATATCTGGTTTGCACTGGCAGGGAAGGAGTTGGTAGTGAGAGGGAGCCAGGGCTCCAACTTTGCCCTGGGATGAGACACTGTATGTACTGGCAGGAGATCAGGAGATGCAGTTTGTACTGTGAGGAAGCCCAGACTGTACTGGGTAGGACCAGACTACACATGAGGCAATATTTGAAGGGATGCAGAAAGTATTGGGAAGGGACAAAGATGATCCGGTTTGAGCTGGAATCTGTTAAAAGGATGAACTTTGTAATATATGGGGACAATAACACAGCTTATACTGCAAATGGGTCAGGACCCAGGCTGCAGTTCTAGAGGATAGTAGGATCCAGTTTGTACTGGGATGAGGCCACATCTGTACTGGGAGGGGTTAAAGGAACCATGGTTAGACTGAGTCTATACTGGAAGGGAGTCAGGGTATCCAGTTTGGACTCCGAGTAGGTGCAGTCTGTAATGGGAGGGGGTGGGGTATGAAGGCATGAAGAGACCTCCTGTTCTGATGGCAGTGCTGCTCTGGAGCACAGCTCTGTCCCACAAGCAGACCTGGCCTGTCCCTGCCTGCAATCCTAGAACTGCCACACAGCAGCACAGTGCCCAAGCTGCCAGAGCACTCAGGCCTTGCCCCAGCACAGAGGCTCAGCAGGAGGGGGTGGAAGGGCAGAAAGAGCAGCTGAGGACAGCCCAAGCTCTGGGGCTCCCTGGCACTGCTGCTGTGTTGGGACTCTGCCCCACCACCTCTACACACAGACATTGTCCTGCAGCTCCAGAGTAGCCTTGGAGGAAGGAACTCAGAGAAACAACTCCCTGCAACATCTTTTATTGTGTTGAGCACACACAGGGAGCACAGCTCCTCATGTCTGCAGCCTCTGAGTCACACCAGACAGGACAACACTGAACCAGAAATAGTCTGAAGAAAGACATTTTTGTGGGAACAACATTCTCACAAGGGGAACAGCCCCAGCAGCAGCCAGAACTCCAGCAGCCAGGCTAAGCCTGTATTGAGTGACATCAGAACTGCTCTGCAGGAGAAGACAAAGAGTTTATTGCTTCTGAAAGCATCCAGGGATCAGTTGGCTGAGGGCAGCCTTGAGCTCCTGGTTCCTCAGGCTGTAGATGAGAGGGTTCACTGCTGGAGGCACCACTGAGTACAGAACTGAAACAACCAAGTTCTGGGATGGGGAGGAGATGGAGGAGGGCTTCAGGGTTGCAAAGATGGCAGTGCTGAGAAAGAGGGAGACCACAGCCAGGTGAGGGAGGCAGATGGCAAAAGATTTGTGGCGTCCCTGCTGAGAGGGGATCCTCAGCACTGCCCTGAAGATCTGCACATAGGACACCACAATGAACACAAAACAGAAAAAACCAAAACAGGCACTGACCACAATAAGCCAAAGTTCCCTGAGGTAGGATGTGGAGCAGGAGAGCTTGAGGATCTGGGGGATTTCACAGAAGAACTGCTCCAGAGCATTGCCCTGGCAGAGGGGCAGGGAAAATGTATTGGCTGTGTGCAACAGAGCATGAAGAAAGCCAGAGGCCCAGGCAGCTGCTGCCAGGTGGACACAAACTCTGCTGCCCAGAAGGGTCTCATAGTGCAGAGGTCTGCAGATGGCAACATAGCGATCATAGGACATGACAGTGAGGAGAAAATACTCTGCAGCAATTAGGAATATGAAAAAGAAGAGCTGGAGAACACATCCTGCATAGGAGATGTCCCTGGTGTCCCTCAGGGAATTGGCCATGGATTTTGGCACAGTGGTGGAGATGGCACCCAGGTCTGTGAGGGCAAGGTTGAGGAGGAAGAAGTACATGGGGGTGTGGAGGTGGTGGTCCCAGGCTATGGTGGTGATGATGAGGCCATTGCCCAGCTGGGCAGCCAGGTAGATGGCCAGGAAGAGGCAGAAGTGCAGGAGCTGCAGCTGCCTTGTGCCTGAGAATGGCAGGAGGAGGAAGTGGGTGCTGGAGCTGCTGTTGGACATTCCCTGTCTCTGGTCATGAGGCCCTGTCAAAGGAGAAGAAGGCAGTGACAAGTCAGAAGAGCATTCTCTCAGTACAACCAAAGGCCACAGACCCCCCCTGTCACACAGACTCCTGCTGCTGCTTCTTCTTGGGGACTCTTCCTTCAGCTCCAAGGCTGGAGCACTGCTTGATCCTGGTTTAGGGTAAAAGGCAAGAGTGGGAGAGCTCCCATGGATTCTAAGTCACCTGCTCTGCACCTCAGCTGGAGGGTGACCATGCTCCCATGTCACCCTGAGAAGCCACCAGACACTGCTGAGTGCAGAGGGATCCACCACACAGCACTCAGTGTCTCAGGGTCTCAGCATCCCACTTGTAGTCCAGGAGACACTTGGCTCAGTGTCCCTTGGAAGGCAGCACAGCCTGGATGGACACCTCAAGGATACAGCCAAGGCATGACCATGGGTGCTCTTGCAGTCAGGTCATTGCCAGCCTCACAGCCTGCACTGCCCAGAGCTTCCCAGGCTGCAGGACAGCTGGGACACCTCATTGCTGTGGCTCCACCTGCACAGGAGATCTCAGTGTCTGTGCCTGACTCTGCAGCTGAAGCTTCCATGCCCAGAGAGCCATCAGCAACACAAAGAGCATCTGAGGCAGGCAAGGAGAGGGACAGACAGACACTCAGGAATGCCTTCAGGTGAGGAATGTAGGCACTTGGTGAGGTTCCCAGTAAAGCTCTGTGTGATGGTTTAAGAGCCTCAGCCCCTGCTCTAAAGGCACAGCTGAGTTTCCCTCCTCACCAGCCAGGTCAGAGACAGTGGAAGCAAAAATTCAGGAGAGGAGAGACTGGGTCAGGAACCCCTGACCTGAACATAGTCATGGAAAATGCCACTGGAAATGATCTGGAAATGAACTGGAGCTGAGAGCAGCCCTGGCCCACACAACAGCCCCTCCACAACAGAAGGACCCTGCACTGCACTGCCTTGCCCTGCCAAGGGTGGCTCCTTCCAACCAGAGTTTCTCCCCAAAGCAACATGAAGAGCTCCCTGGGGTGCTTGAGAGCTGAGCCTGGCATGCAGCAGAGTCCCTGCCCCAGCACACAGCCCCAGCTTTAGGAGGTGCCTCCAGGAACTGCAGCTGCACTGCCCTGCAACCACAGACTCACCCTGTCAGCAAATGTAGTGGCTTCTTCTCCAGTGAGCTCTCAGCATCTTCAGTCTTGGCTGCCTTGAAGCTCTCTCTGCCTTCTTCATCTCCCTGAGATGCCCTGGCAGTGCCCTCAGACCTGCTATGTGGTGCAGAGAAGCTGCTCCTGGCCAGAGCTCCATGCAGCCCAGAAGCCAGGCCCAGCTCTATGGTCAGCCCAGGGCATTTAAAGGAGCCCTGTGGTGGCTTTGGTGCCAGGTAAACCTCAGGGACTGAGAGAAGGCTGGTGAAACCTCTCCAGAAGTCAAAGTTAGAGTCAAACTCTGAAGTTTCTTGTAGTGTTAATAGGTTCCACTGTGGGACACTACAAGGAAAGTGTCTTCACGGTCTGGTGAGAGCAGAGAACTGAGGCAGTGCTGACAGGTCAGGACAAGCAGCTCAAGGTGGCTCTGCTGCTGAGGAAACCTGGAGGGGTATCATTGATCCAAAGGGCCAAGCCCTGACCCTCAGCCCCTGGCAAGGCACATCCTGTCCCTCACCTGTGGCTCAGGTCTCTGATTCACCCTGTGAAATAATTTTTATCAGATGCTTTGTGCAATGAAATCCTCTCCAATTATCTGCAGAAACCTTGGCAATAATAAGAGCTTCAGCAGTATTTAATGAGCCCCATGGAGTATTTGGGGCTGATTACATCATCCTTAGGTACTGCCAGGAGACTCTGCCAAGGTACTGCCAAGAAGCCTCTCAAGAAGTCCAAGGCAGAAGGAAACTCCAAAGTACCTTGAAGCACTGATTGGCCTCACTGAGGCTTGTTACTGACAAAGGCTCCCCAGGGACTCGTTAGAGCAGCTTGTTAGAGGCCAGGATTGCAGGGAGACAAAAGCAAAGTACAGGGCAGAAAAACTTGCCTTTGGTCTAGGAAGCAGAAAGGCCAAGCCCTGACCACTGCCCTTGGAATAGAAGAACCTCAAAGCCTCAAAGCAAAGTTTCTCCTCACAGGCCTTGGTGGCAGAGGCAACTGCCAGAGCCAAGGGCACAAAGACGTTGGTCCTGTTTGGCCTCTCAGCCTTGCCAGAGCCCTTGGCCATCCCTACTGCAGCCTCTCCTACATTGTCCCATGCCTGCAGCTCTTTCCCTTTAGGCTGCTGACACCAATCTTTCTTCCCAACCCAGCTCTGCCTCTGCCACTTCCATCCCTTCCCTGAGCTGTCTCAGCTCTCCCCCTGCCATTTCCATCCCTTCCCTGAGCTGTCTCAGCTCTCCCTGTTATTTCCCAACACCTCTGGATGGCCTCATGCATAGCAGCTCTGCCCTTTCAGGGACATTTCTTTGGCCTCTTCTCCACTCTGAACCTTTCAAGCTGCACTTTGTGGAGGTTTTGGTCTCGTAACACACACAAGGAGAGCTCCATCCTCTCTGAAACCACCCTTCAGCCATGTGCACACTGCTATGGCAGTGCTCTGAAACCACCCTTCAGCCATGTGCACACTGCTATGGCAGTGCTCTGAACCACATTCACCAGTCTGAAGCAGCCCAGGTCCCTCAGATTCTCTGTCTGAAAACCTGCACAGACTCCCAGTTGGTGGAGCAGGAATTGTTTATTGGCACAGAACAAGCAGTTTATACAGGAAAAATCCAGCAGGCTAAGCAACTCCCTGACATTCTTGCACCACTGCCATGAACACTACAATTACAATGCAAATCACCACAAGGATTTCACCTCTAACCCACACTTGGAGATTCAGACCTGAGAACCAATTGTTTGGATTCAAGCAGCTGAGATCTTTGTTCAGTGCTTGCCATGTTGAATCCATCCTCACCTGTTGTGTATTTGCTAATTGCAGTTCCAGCTGATGCTTCAATGTTTGGACATTATGTTTCAAGGAGCTATCAAAGGCCCCTTGTAAATGTGACCTGAGTGAGTTCCAATCATGCTGAGAGTCACTCCAAGACAAGGATGTTACACACATTTCCTGCTTGTGATATTCCCATCACACTGCAGCATTATATGGGTCTTCAAGGCAGCTTGTTGGTCTCCTAACCAAACAACGCTGGCCTCAAGCATGCATAACCTTGCCATTATTTCCTCATCTATAGCTTCCTGCAGCTGTAAATCATTTGTCACATTGGTTAATAAAGTTCTCACTGTGTCCACAGTTTGTATGCCTTTGTCAGAGCTGTAACTGAAGCAGCTGGGGATGCTAATATTATCACAGCTGATATTATAGCAAACATTAACCATCCCACAAATCTTTTTGTCCTTTGTCCAGAATCTTTTAGTCCCTGGTCTAATAGCCTGAGAACACGATCCAATCCATTCTCACTCTCCCACCCTCTTGTCATATTCACTGGGATCCATGCCTCTGCCCTTCTTTGAAAGGGAATGACCATGCTCCACTGATCAATGTCCTTACTGTAATGGGTTGGGGCAGACCCCTCCCCACCAGGGGCAGAAATAACGACTCAGACAAAGGGATTGCAAAAGTGATGGAAAGTTTAAACAAAAAAACAATAAAATCAGCAATGAAAGTTGTACAGAGAACCACAAGCACCGTGACAAAAGAGAGAGATCCCAGAACATACCCAAGAACATCCCATCCCCACCTGGGGGTACACCCAAACCCCCCCAGGGCTCTTTCCTCCCCCCGCAACCCAGCCTTGAGCCTAGGCAGGCCCAAGGGAGGCAGCTCATGCCATTTTACCTAGGCAGCAGCAGGGGACAAAAGAGGAAGTGAAGACCCCATGTGGATGTTTTATAGGGGAGCAGGGCATTATGGGAATGCAATACCTGGTTTCCTGTGACCACCCCCCTGGGCTAGGCCCACCCCTTGGGACCTCCCAGGTGTGGTCTGTGCAGTGGCATCTGGGCCAGCACCCAGCCTAAACCACCACACTTAGCAATAATACAAGTCTTAAAAGTAATATTGCTACAACTAAGATGATAAATGCTTGATTCGTTATAGATTATACAATCAACAGCTATTCCTAACACCTATGGGTGGGTAGTACACACAGTAGCAAAGGAACTATGAAGTACAGGTTCTACTAAGATGCCTTTACACCTACGAGGTGGTGGAGTCACCATCACTGGAGGTGTTTAGGGGGAGACTTGATGGAGTGCTTGATGCCATGGTTTAGTTGATTAGATAGTGTTGGATGATAGGTTGGACTCGATGATCTTGAAGATCTCTTCCAACTTGGTCTATTCTATTCTATTCTATTCTATTCTATTCTATTCTATTCTATTCTATTCTATTCTATTCTATTCTACTCTACTCTACTCTACTCTACTCTACTCTATTCTAAATAGTTCTCTTTACCAATGGCAAAGCTAACCTCCACAACTGTTTCCTTATCACACTTTCAGTACCATTCCATGAGAGCTGTGACACAGGGCCTTCCCATGATACACAAGGTGATTTTATATTTGTGGATTCACATCAAGAGATACAAGAGTTAGCCTCTTACACCACCCTGTCAATCAAAGATAGAAGCAAGCAAGAAAGAAAGGAATGAAAGAAGTTTCAAACAGTTTTTACAACAGACATGAGTTTTGATTGGCTAATGGCACCAATCTGTTTTACACCATCATTAGACACCAGTAGCATGTTGGACACTACATTTTGAATCAGTTATGCAAAACTACAAAAGGTAAAAGAGTAACAATGCTGAACCCCATAGCAAATAGGACAAAATTAGTTTCATCCCTGTTCCTCCTGGAAGCAGGAGAACAAATCCATAACCTACACCCTGCCCCGACAGTCCTTCAGTTGGAACTGAAGTGAGAGCTTCCTTCCAGATTCAAATGGATCTGCAGGGACACCAGGAAGGTAGAGTCCTTGAAAGATGTCTTCTGTGATGATGCTGTGAGGAAACTTTTTTCCAAGGGTTGCAGCCTGCAAAACTTGAGAGGTCTTTTATATTGTAGCAAGACAAATCCATCTGTCAATGCATCAAGGAATCTTCAGCATTCGAGTTTAAATGAGAAACACAACCTCAAAACATACAAAACTGCTATTGCCAGGTTTCACACACAGGCACAGAGGTTCTCTGAGCCACCCCCTCAGGTGCTGTCCCTGAAAGAGTTGGCTTAATTGCTTTGAATGGGCCTGTAAGTACCCTTGATTGTTACAACTTCTTTCAAAGCCAAGCTAAACACAAACCCTTTTCCCAAACCATGTTCCCTGCACACACACATACCCCACCTTATTTTTTGTTTGGAGTCCTTAATGATTCACCCTGAGAACAGGATGCCCTCTGATCTGACAAATGGACCAACCCCCTGCTGGTATCATGAGATGCCAGAAGGGCAGAGGGTAGAGAACCTCAGGAGTCTGCTCACAAGTCCTTTATTACAGCATTGCAGAGTCCCCAGCATGACAGATTCTTAGAGTGTCCTTAACATCACAAGGCCCAGGAGCCCTTAACAGAAGAAGTAGCTAAGAGGAGTGGAAGTCCCTAACCCAATCTCTCTTGGCCAAAGTACCTCATTTTGGTAGACTTTCTTCCCTCTCCCATTGATTCATGGCAGCAGTAGAATCCAGCCCTGTGTACAAACTAAAGCATGCTCCAATCAAAGGTATCATCACCTCTGGCTCATGCAGGATCCTGTTCTTGGCTCACACAGGAAAACAACTTTGCAGCTTGGAGTTGGTCAGCAGAGAATCAGAGGCTCTACACACGGCCCAGCAGCTGCCCTTGTTTGCAGAACAGCAGCTGCAGGACAGGAAAGGAGGAGAAGCAGGGAATTCTAAAGCAAGGGATCAGCACCACCTGGCATCCAGCACTGTCTCACCAGCCCTAAAGGCTTCCTGCAGTGGGGCAGCTCCACACCCCTAAGTTGCTCTCACAGTTTGAGAGTTTCCCAGTCCCACCTTCAGTTGCACTTCCGTAGCTGCTTCTCAGTTCCCTGCCCAAGTGCCCTTCTGGGGTTCTCTGCACGTTGGATAGCTCCAAACTGTGCCTGTGGCAGTTATTTGTGGGGAGAGGTCTCTCCAGCTGAAGACCATGACATTTGCACAGGCACTTTCAGCTCCCAAGGCAGCATCTTGAGCACAGGGCTTGTGGATTTGTGCAGCCACTCAGCCAGCTCCAGCTTGCGTAGCAACAGCTCACGGTTCTGCCAGGCACACTGCTGAGAGCTGCAGAGCTAAGCTCAGATCCAAGTGTAAGACAAACATCCTGGGGGAACATTTCTGGGCACTGTGCTGAGGCACAGCATCCTTTCTTGCCATGATTTCACTCTTTGCACTCTCAAATATCCTGAAAACTCAACACTCAGAGAAATCTCTTCCCACTTCTGTGTGGATGGAAAGGCTGAGGGAAGCCCCAGGTCAGCAGGAATGCATGAGGAACACTGCTGAGCTAGGGAGAAGGCTTTTGGAAGCCCCAGGCCTGCTGGAAAGCAGCAGAGTTCTGTAGTGGAAAGCTGGCAGAAGCTGTCCAAGGGCTTCCAAACATCTCCCCGAGATCCCTTCTGCACCCTCCAAAGATTCTGAAAATCAATTCTAGAACCCTCCAGGCCCCCCAAAACACCTAACATCCCTTGACACAATGAAAAAAACACTGAGATGTCCCTGGGAATCTCACTTTGACCTCCCTGAACTGGGCACACAGCTCCAGCCACATTCCTAGAAAGCGAATGCCCTCAGCATTTGGGCATTGTGGGCAGGAATGTCTGAAATAAAAGCAAACGGACAGGATTTGGGTAACTTTGGCCTTGTAGCGATACAACTGGGCAATGGACAGAGGGATTTTTACCCCATGAAGGCACAAATTGGGGATAAACCAGAAAAAACCTTGTGACGCTCAGCCCAGCTCCAATGGCAGCTCTGGCTATGCCAACTCAGAACTGTAATTGTTCCCATCAGCACTAATTGGTGTTCAGAAGGGCAGAAGGTGTTTGTTCCTGCTGGACCCCCAGCCTCTAAGAATTGCAGAGGAAAAAAGAGGTGATTTTGGTGGTGGAAAGGCCCCCTCAGAAGGACCATGATTATCCCAACAGACCCTAGGTGCATCTATTTATGCCTCCCCTTCCTTGCGGGCTGATCTCCCGTGGGTGTGCGGCGGTGCTTGCTGAGATTTCCTTTCTCGTTGAAGCTCTTGCCACACTCAGCACAGGTGAAAGGTTTCTCACCAGTGTGCACACGACAGTGCATGGTGAGACTGCTGCGATGAGTGACACTCTTGCCGCAGTTGACACAGCTGTACGGTTTCTCACCGCTCTGGATGAGGCGGTGGATGGTTAGGCCCTTGCTGCGTTTGAAGTTCTTGCCGCAGTCCCTGCAGGTGAAGGCCTTCTCAGTGCTGTGCACAGTGCGGTGCTGGTGGAGGACAGAGAGCTGTCTGAAGCTCTTTCCTCAGTCAGCACAGCTGTACGGCCTCTCACCGCTGTGGATGAGTTGGTGCTGGATGAGCCTCGTGCTCAAGGTGAAACTCTTGCCACACTCAGCACAGGTGACAGGCCTCTCCCCGGTGTGGATGCGGCGGTGGATGGTTAGGGTCTTGATGCGTTTGAAGCTCTTGCCGCAGTCCCTGCAGGTGAAGGCCTTCTCAGTGCTGTGCACAGTGCTGTGCACAGTGCGGTGCTTGGTTAGATCCCCATTCTGAGTGACGCTCTTGCCGCAGTCGGCACATCTGTACGGTTTCTCACCGCTGTGGATGAGTTGATGCTTTATGAATTCAGTGCTCCTGGTGAAGTTCTTGCCGCACTCAGCACAGGGAACAGATTCTCCCCGGTGTGGATGCGGCGGTGGATGGTTAGGCTCTTGCTGTGTTTGAAGTTCTTGCCGCAGTCCCTGCAGGTGAAGGACTTCTCAGTGCTGTGCACAGAGCAGTGGTCATTGAGGGCAGACTTATGACTAAAGCTCTTGCCACAGTGGGCACAGCTGTAAGGTTTCTCACCACTATGGATGAGTTGATGCTGGATGAGTGCAGTGCTCGTGGTGAAGCTCTCGCCGCACTCAGCACAGGGGAAGCGATTCTCCCAAGTGTGGATGCGGAGGTGGATGGTGAGGTAGGAGCTGGTTTTGAACCTCTTGCCGCAGTCCCTGCAGGTGAAGGTCTTCTCAGTGGTGTGGCTGAGGTGGTGTCACCTAAGATGAGCAAGCTGTCTGAACCTCTTGCCACAGCTGTCACAAGTGAAGGCTTTCTCTCCAGTGTGGGTGCGGTGGTGCTGGATGAGGTGAAAGCACCTACTAAACCTCTTGCCACAGTCGCCACAGACAAAGGGCATGCCAGGGTGGGGGCACTGGTGCTTCAGTGGCTCTGAGCCAGGTGGGAAGTTCTGCCCACACTCAGAACACTGATTCAGCTGCTTGGGTGGCACTGAGGGACCGGCTCTGGCTTCATCCTCCTCCGTACATTCCTCATCCTCACCCTTATCATCATTATCCTCCTCTTCATACTTATGATTGTCACAGTCATCATTCTCCTCAGAATCATCTTTTTCCTTCTCCTCCCCCTCCTCCTCTCCCTTGGGTCTGCACTCTGGCTGCTCCAACTTGATCTCTGGGTGCTGCATCTCCTCCCAGCTCTTGTCTGGGTACTTCTGTGAGGCCATACTGTGGCAGGAAGGGGTTACAGCTCTGCAATAGGGAGGATGGAAGCACCTGAGCCCAGGACCTCAAACCCTCAGATCCTGCCTGGCTCATGACACTCCCTGACTCCCAACACCTCCTAACACCCAGGTGCAGGAGAAAATGCAGAGGGGACCTCAAACCTTCAGTTTCTGCCACAGTGTGGGCACACACCTCTAATACCTGTGCTGAGAGCCCAACTTCCTGTGATCAGTGCCCTGAAGTATCTTGGGGCTTACAAGTGGTCTTGTCCCACACTCCTCGAGCCTGGTGGCATTGGCAGGGGGGATCCTGGCCCAGGCCCTGCCCTTTGATCTCTCCTGGCTCAGGCAATGGAGGCAGCAGCACTGACCAAGGAACAACAAACCACCTCCAACCTTCTCCCAGCACCCTCCACACCCCAACCTCAAACATCATCTCCTGCACACAACTGACGCCCACAAGCCTGGAGAGTTCCCAAACTCTAACACCTGATGTGCCTCAGCCCCTGGAGGGGTGAAATGTGGGCAGGAGGAGGTGGAGGAGGCTGGGAGGTGTCCTGGGACTCTGGGATTCTGGGGGCTGGGGTCCTGCTGTTGCCCCACTCTGGGTTCCTTACCTGCTGGGCTGCTCCAAGGGGCAGATCTGCAAACTCTGCTCTTCCACAGCACACAGGGGCAGGGATGATGAGAGAGAGAGGGACACAACTCCTACCACAGAGAAGCAAAGGGCTCAAAGGAGAGCACTGACCTGCAAGGGATGGCTCAGCACTGCCCAGGATCGGGCAGCACAGCTCAGTCTTGCTGGGGGCAGCTCCCAAGCCCAGCAGCACAGGCACAGCACACAGCCAGGGCTGATCAATATGGGAGGCCTCAATAAGTGCAGACTCAACTCCTTGCCCAGCACACAGATCCCAGCACACAGCTGCAGGCCAGCACCACAACACAGCTGCCTCCACACAGCCTCTCCCAGGCCTTGCCGAAAGCTTCCTCCCACTGCCTGCCCAGGCCTCTGATGCCTGCAGCTGCCTTTGACAGCAGATCTTGCTCTGGTCCCAGCTCTCCTCCCTGACTCTGCCCCCACCACACACACTCTGTGCTCACCTCTGCCCTGCACACACCTCTCTGCTGCCCACTCCCCAAGAAAAGATCACAGTAGCCCTCAGGACACATACAAATGGAGCTTCATGCTCTCTGCAGATGCAGCAAAGGGGGAAGGGACTTGGGCAGCTTCTCGCTAAACCTCTTCAGTCCTCACTGGGATGCTGGAGGAGTCTCTGACTCCTGCCCAAATCTCACACCTCCAGCACCCTTCACACACCTGCAACCCAAAAAGACTCACTGGAAAGGGTTTGACTTCCTTCTCTCCCTGACCATTTCTCTCAGCTTGCTCTTTGTAGTTCTCCTGGAGCTGCCACTCCACATCCCCACAAGAAAATGAGGTTTGGTGGGAGGGCACAGTGCCCATGGGCTGCTGTTCATCTCCCAGCTGACACATGCAGAGCTGCAGCACAATTCACTCCTTTCAGCTCCTCAAATGCTACCAGATTCTGCCATTCCCTGCACACTCATTTGCCACCTGGGCCCTGCATCCTCTCCCCTTTCTGGGGGACAAGGCCTAATTCCTGCCTGAACACTCCCAGGCCCCTCTCTCAGTCCCAGCCCATCCATGGCCCTGCTGCCTTGGCTCTCCCATGGCCCTGTGTCCCCAACCTCCACTGCCATTGCAGCTGGAAGGGTGGGGTGGGAAATGCTGTGGCTGAGGAAGCATCTAAGCAACTGGGCTGGAAGCAGCAGCACAAGAATGGAAGGGGCCTGAGACTAAAGGCTGGGATCTGCTGGAGGGCTGAAAAAACAGCACCAAGCCAAGGGGGGGTTACAGATGAGGGCAGCGTAGCGACAGTCTCACCATCCACTGCCGCATCCACAGCGGGGAGAGGCCTTTCACCTGTGCTGAGTGCGGCAAGAGCTTCACCGCCGGCTTTATACTCATCCAGCACCAACGCACCCACAGCGGTGAGAAACCGTACAGTTGTGTCACCTGCGGCAAGAGCTTCACTCATAGCGGCACCCTCAACAAACACCGTCGTGTGCACACTGGTGAGAAACCGTTCACCTGTGCTGAGTGTGGCAAGAGCTTCACCCAGAAAGGATATCTCAGCAAGCACCGCTGCGCACACACAGATCAGCCTGCAAGGAAGGAGAGGCATAAATAGATGCACCCAGAGTCTGTTGGTATAATCATGACCCTTCTGAGGAGGCCTTTCCACCACCAAAATCACCTCTTTTTTCCTCTGCAATTCTCAGAGGCTGGGGGTCCAGCAGGAACAAACACCTCCTGCCCTTCTGAACACCAATTAGTGCTGATGAGAAGAATTACAGTGCTGAGTTGCATAGCCAGAGCTGCCATTGGAGCTGGGCTGAGCTTCACGTTTTTTTCTGGTTCATCCCCAAGGGTAAAAATTCCTCTGTCCATTGCCCAGTTGTATCGCTACAAGGCCAAAGTTACCCAAATCCTGTCTGCTTGCTTTTATTTCAGACATTCCTGCCCACAATGCCCAAATGCTGAGGGCATTCGCTTTCTAGGAATGTGGCTGGAGCTGTGTGCCCAGTTCAGGGAGGTCAAAGTGAGATTCTCAGAAGAGTCTGGAGAGTGTCTTGCTGGGAGTGTTCTCAGGGACATCTCAGTGTTTTTTTCATAGTGTCAAGGAATGTTAGGTGTTTTGGGGGGCCAGGAGTGTTCTAGAATTCATTTTCAGAATCTTTGGAGGGTGCAGAAGGGATCTCAGGGAGGTGTTTGGAAGCCCTTGGACAGCTTCTGCCAGCTTTCCACTACAGAACTCTGCTGCTTTCCAGCAGGCCTGGGGCTTCCAAAAGCCTTCTCCCTAGCTCAGCAGTGTTCCTCATGCATTCCTGCTGACCTGGGGCTTCCCTCAGCCTTTCCATCCACACAGAAGTGGGAAGAGATTTCTCTGAGTGTTGAGTTTTCAGGATATTTGAGAGTGCAAAGAGTGAAATCATGGCAAGAAAGGATGCTGTGCCTCAGCACAGTGCCCAGAAATGTTCCCCCAGGATGTTTGTCTTACACTTGGATCTGAACTTAGCTCTGCAGCTCTAAGCAGTGTGCCTGGCAGAACCGTGAGCTGTTGCTACGCAAGCTGGAGCTGGCTGAGCTGCTGCACAAATCCACAAGTCCTGTGCTCAAGATGCTGCCTTGGGAGCTGAAAGTGCCTGTGCAAATGTCATGGTCTTCAGCTGGAGAGACCTCTCCCCACAAATAACTGCCACAGGCACAGTTTGGAGCTATCCAACGTGCAGAGAACCCCAGAAGGGCACTTGGGCAAGGAACTGGGAAGCAGCTAAGGAAGTGCAACTGCAGGTGGGACTGGGAAACTCTCAAACTGTGAGAGCAACTTGGGGGTGTGGAGCTGCCCCACTGCAGAAAGCTTTTAGGGCTGGTGAGCCAGCGCTGGATGCCAGGTGGTGCTGATCCCTTGCTTTAGAATTCCCTGCTTCTCCTCCTTTCCTGTCCTGCAGCTGCTGTTCTGCAAACAAGGGCAGCTGCTGGGCCATGTGTAGAGCCTCTGATTCTCTGCTGACCAACTCCAAGCTGCAAAGTTGTTTTCCTGTGTGAGCCAAGAACAGGATCCTGCATAAGCCAGAGGTACTGGCACCTTTGATTGGAGCATGCTTTAGTTTGTACACAGGGCTGGATTCTACTGCTGCCATGATTCAATGGGGGAGGGAAGAAAGTCTACCAAAATGAGGTACTTTGGCCAAGAGAGATTGGGTTAGGGACTTCCACTCCTCTTAGCTACTTCTTCTGTTAAGGGCTCCTGGGCCTTGTGATGTTAAGGACACTCTAAGAATCTGTCATGCTGGGGACTCTGCAAAGCTGTAATAAAGGACTTGTGAGCAGACTCCTGAGGTTCTCTACCCTCTGCCCTTCTGGCATCTCATGATACCAGCAGGGGGTTGGTCCATTTGTCAGGTCAGAGGGCACCCTGTTCTCAGGGTGAATCATTAAGGACTCCAAACAAAAAATAAGGTGGGGTATGTGTGTGTGCAGGGAACATGGTTTGGGAAAAAGGGTTTGTGTTTAGCTTGGCTTTGAAAGAAGTTGTAACAATCAAGGGTACTTACAGGCCCATTCAAAGCAATTAAGCCAACTCTTTCAGGGACAGCACCTGAGGGGGTGGCTCAGACAACCTCTCTGTGTGTGTGAAACCTGGCAATAGCAGTTTTGTATGTTTTGAGGTTGTGTTTCTCATTTAAACTCGAATGCTGAAGATTCCTTGATGTATTGACAGATGGATTTGTCTTGCTACAATATAAAAGACCTCTCAAGTTTTGCAGACTGCAACCCTTGGAAAAAAGTTTCCTCACAGCATCATCACAGAAGACATCTTTCAAGGACTCTACCTTCCTGGTGTCCCTGCAGATCCATTTGAATCTGGAAGGAAGCTCTCACTTCAGTTCCAACTGAAGGACTGTTGGGGCAGGGTGTAGGTTATGGATTTGTTCTCCTGGCTTCCAGCAGGAACAGGGATGAAACGAATTTTGTCCTATTTGCTATGGGGTTCAGCATTGTTACTCTTTTACCTTGTGTAATTTTATATAACTGATTCAAAATGTAGTGTCCAATATGCAGTTGGTGTTTAATGATGGTGTAAAACAGATTGGTGCCATTAGCCAATCAAAACTCATGTCTATTGTAAAAATTGTTTAAAACTTCTTTCCTCCTTCCTTTCTTTCTTGCTTCTATCTTTGATTGACAGGGTGGTGTAAGAGGCTAACTCTTGTATCTCTTGATGTGAATCCACAAATATAAAATCATCTTGTGTATCATGGAATGGTACTGAAAGTGTGATAAGGAAACAATCGTGGAGGTTAGCTTTACCATTGGTAAAGAGAACTATGTAGAATAGAGTAGAGTAGAGTAGAGTAGAGTAGGGTAGGGTAGGATAGAATAGAATAGAATAGAATAGAATAGAATAGAATAGAATAGAATAGAATAGAATAGAATAGAATAGAATAGACCAGGTTGGAAGAGATCTTCAAGATCATCGAGTCCAACCTATCATCCAACACCATCTAATTAACTAAACCATGGCATCAAGCACTCCATCAAGTCTCCCCCTAAACACCTCCAGTGATGGCGACTCCACCACCTCATAAGTGTAAAGGCATCTTAGTAGAACCTGTACTTCATAGTTCCTTTGCTGCTGTGTGTACTACCCACCCATAGGTGTTAGGAATAGCTGTTGATTGTATAATCTATAACGAATCAAGCATTTATCATCTTAGTTGTAGCAATATTACCTTTAAGATTTGTATTATTGATAAGTGTGGTGGTTTAGGCTGGGCGCTGGCCCAGATGCCACTGCACAGACCACACCTGGGAGGTCCCAAGGGGTGGGCCTAGCCCAGGGGGGTGGTCACAGGAAACCAGGTATTGCATTCCCATAATGCCCTGCTCCCCCTATAAAACATCCACACAGGGTCTTCACTTCCTCTTTTGTCCCCTGCTGCTGCCTAGGTAAAATGGCGTGAGCTGCCTCCCTTGGGCCTGCCTAGGCCCAAGGCTGGGTTGGGGGGGGAGGAAAGAGCCCTGGGGGGTTTGGGTGTTTGGGGATGGGATGTTCTTGGGTATGTTCTGGGATCTCTCTCTTTTGTCACGGTGCTTGTGGTTCTCTGTACAACTTTCATTGTTGTTTTTATTGCTTCCCCATTTAAACTTTCCATCACTTTTGCAATCCGTTTGTCTGAGTCGTTATTTCTGCCCCTGGTGGGGAGGGGTCTGCCCCAACCCATTACAGTAAGGACATTGATCAGTGGAGCATGATCATTCCCTTCTGAAGAAGGGCAGAGGTATGGATCCCAGTGAATATGACAAGAGGGTGGGAGAGTGAGAATGGATTGGGTCATGTTCTCAGGCTATTAGACCAGGGACTAAAAGATTCTAGAAAAAGGACAAAAAGATTTGTGGGATGGTTAATGTTTGCCATAATATCAGCTGTGATAATATTACCATCCCCAGCTGCTTCAGTTACAGCTCTGACAAAGGGCATAGAAACTGCAGACACAGTGAGAACTTTATTGACCAATGTGACAAATGATCTGCAGCTGCAGGAAGCTATAGATGAGAAAATAATGGCAAGGTTATGCATGCTTGAGGCCAGTGTTGTTTGGTTAGGAGACCAACAAGCTGCCTTGCAGACCCATATGATACTGCAGTGTGATGGGAATATCACAAGCAGGACATGTGTGTAACATCCTTGTCTTGGAATGACTCTCAGCATGATTGGAACTCACTCAGGTCACATTTACATGGGGCCTTTGATTGCTCCTTGAAATATAATGTCCAAACATTGAAGCATCAGCTGGAACTGCAATTAGCAAATAAACACCAGGTGAGGATTGATTCAACATGGCAAGCACTGAACAAAGATCTGAGCTGGCTGAATCCAAACAATTGGTTCTCAGGTCTGAATCTACGAGTGTGGGTTAGAGGTGGAATCCTTGTGGTGATTGGTATTGTAATTGTAGTGTTCATGGTGTTTGTAATCATAACCTTCAGGAACAGGAGGATGGTCAGGACACAAGTGATGGCTGCTGGTTTAAACCATATAAAAATGGGGAGTTGTAGGAAAGCAGAAAGTATCTATGGAAGGTTTCAGGACAAGAAAGAGTAACAGGCTGCTGATACTGGAAGGCTGGCCTGGTGATAAAGAAGAACTAACTACGGTAAACAACCTGAAATGCGAGACAGGAGGACACTTGCCTCCATGCTGGAGAAGCTCAACCTGATATGGGATGAAGATAACGATTGACAGCTGCATATCGAAGGAGAAAATTCAATGAGCAGCAGTGGTGGAAGAATGTCAGGGAGTTGCTTAGCCTGCTGGATTTTTCCTGTACAAACTGCTTGTTCTGTGCCAATGAACAATTCCTGCTCCACCAACTGGGAGTCTGTGCAGGCTTTCTGAATAAAAACCCTGGCACCTCTCTTGGTTCTCCCAGAAACCAGGGAAGATGCTTTGCTACCACTCCAAAACCTCCTTCCCCATTTCCCTTTGTACCAAAGAGAAATAAAAAATGAGTTGAAAGGAGGGAATCATAGAATCGTATAATCAATAAGGTTGGAAAAGACCTCAAAGATCATCAAGTCCAACTTGTCACCCAAGACCTCATGACTACTAGACCATGACACCAAGTGTCATGTCCAATCCCCTCTTGAACACCTCCAGGGATGGTGACTACACCACCTCCCTGGGCAGCACATTCCGATGGTTATCAACTCTCTCTGTGAAGATGTGGTGGGTGGAAGGGTAAGGCCGAGAAGCCTCCTCCCTTCCCCCTTGTAAGGTAAAAGGGAAAAAAAAATTGAAGGGAAAGGAAAAAAAAACTCGCAAGCTGAATTAGCAAAGCAGTGGAGCTATATTTACAAAGCCATGTAGGGAATGCAGGGGAATATTTACAAATTTACAATATCTACAATATATACAAAGATATACAACAGAGTAACACAGAAATGAGAGTAACCCCCCTCGGCAGAGGGGTCCCCCACCTCCGCTCTTCCCTCTCTTCCCCCCCTTTCCCCAGAATGGGATAGAAAGAGAAAGAAAAGAGAGGGAAAAAAAAAGTTAGAAGCAGTTTGTGTTAATTGGAAAGGAGTTAATACCGGCTGTTATCTGGTTTTCAAGGCCGAGGCCTTGGCAGAAAGCCCAGCACAGAAAGCTGCTGCACGGAGAAGAGGCGGAAGCAAGACTGAAAATAAAATGCCGGACTGCCCAAGATATCTTTCCTACACTCCCAGTTCAGAGGGTGCTTCCTCCCACTTTACCAATGAAATAGTTTAGACTATTCCTTCCGTTTACCAACTTCCGTCCACCATATTCCCTTTCTTAAGGGGGCAACGTCAACCGGCCACAGTCCACCCCTTCTAAACAATTTCATTGGCTGTTCATACTGTCCATCCAATCCAAAACGATATTTACAGTTCGTAAGTAAAGTTCATAGTCCATTCCGGCTATGCTCAGATGTAGATGATTCAAAAGTCCAAGAAAATCAGAAAATGAGAAAAATGGAAAACAGTTCATTTCTTCACCGACGAAGCGAAGAAAAGGGAAACAGGGATTCTCAGGGTCTCTTAGTTGACTCAGGGCTCTCAGGGATCTCAGGGTTCGTGCACCGTAGATTCCTCGTTGGTTCTTCCTTTGGACGCGATGTAGCTGTACAGCAGTTTGAAATTAACCTCTTTCAGCTAAAGTTAAATTTCTTTGTGGAATACACTGAATTTCACCATTCTCTTGCATTACCCAATAAGTGTGACCCGGACCTTCAGCTGAAACCACCCCTCGGACAGGTTTAGCCTCTCCTGAGGGTGAAAATACCCAAACAGTTTTACCTAACAGATTCTTTTCTCTAACAACAGGAACTCTATCACCTTCCACTTTCCGTAGCAAATCTGAATGTGCAGGTCCAGCTCGGTTCACTGAACCTCTACTATTTACCAGCCAGGTTGCTTGTGCTAAATGTTTTTCCCAGTTTTTCAAAGATCCACCTCCCATGGCTTTGAGAGTGGTCTTCAACAAACCGTTGTAGCGTTCAATCTTCCCTGAAGCTGGTGCATAGTAGGGAATGTGGAATATCCACTCAATACCGTGCTCTTTTGCCCAGCTCTTTACAAGGTTGTTCTTGAAATGAGTTCCGTTGTCTGACTCAATCCTCTCTGGAGTTCCGTGTCTCCACAGGATCTGTCTCTCCAGACCGAGAATGGTGTTGCGTGCAGTTGCATGTGGAACTGGATAAGTTTCCAACCATCCAGTGTTTGCCTCTACCATAGTAAGCACGTACTGCTTACCAGAACGAGAACGTGGTAGAGTGATGTAGTCAATCTGCCAAGCTTCACCATACTTGTACTTGGACCATCTGTCACCATACCACAAGGGCTTAAGTCGTTTTGCCTGCTTAATAGCAGCACAAATGTCACAGTCATGGATGACTTGTGTGATAGCATCCATGGAAATGTCTATGGATCTGTCACAAGCCCATTGGTATGTTGCATCTCTGCCTTGATGTCCTGACGAATCGTGAGCCCACCGAGCTAAGAATATCTCACCTCGGTGTTTCCAGTCGAGATCAAGATTAGAGTTCATGTCTACTTGAGAAACTCTTGCAGCTAGATCTGCCTGATGGTTGTGTTGCTGTTCCTCAGTAGCTTTGCTCTTAGGAATGTGAGCATCGATGTGTCTCACTTTCACTGGAATTCTCTCGATTCGATCAGCAATGTCCTGCCATAGGTTGGCTGCCCAAATGGGTTTTCCTTTTCTCTGCCAACCACTCTTCTTCCATTTTTTTAGCCAACCCCATAGAGCATTGGCTACCATCCATGAGTCGGTGTAGAGATAAAGCTTTGGCCATCTCTCACGTTCAGCTACGTCGAGAGCTAGCTGGACAGCTTTTACCTCTGCGAACTGACTGGATTCTCCTTCTCCATCTTTCGCCTCTGCAACTTGGCGTGTTGGACTCCACACTGCAGACTTCCACCTTCGCTTGTTCCCAACAAGACGACAGGAACCGTCTGTGAACAAAGCATATTTCTTTTCATCATCAGAGAAGTCATTGTAAGGAGGAGCTTCCTCAGCACGAGTTACTTTCTCCTCTGGAGGTTTGGCACAGTTGATACCTTCAGGCCAACTTGAGATCACCTCCACTAGACCAGGTCTTTCAAGATTTCCCATTCGAGCTCTCTGTGTTATCAGAGCCATCCACTTAGACCAGGTTGAGTCGGTGGCATGATGTGGTGTGGATCCTTTGCCTTTGAACATCCAATTCAAAACTGGTAATCTGGGAGCTAGAAGAAGTTGTGATTCAGTTCCAATCACTTCAGAAGATGCTTTTACTCCTTCATAGGCAGCTAAAATTTCTTTCTCTGTTGGAGTATAGTTAGCCTCTGAACCTCTGTAACCTCGACTCCAGAAACCAAGAGGTCATCCACGTGTCTCACCTGGAGCTTTTTGCCACAAGCACCAGGTTGGACCATTGTCACTTGCAGCCGTGTACAAAATGTTCTTAATGTCTGGACCATCTCGGACAGGTCCCAGACCCATTGCTTGAATTACCTCTTGCTTTATCTGGTCAAAGGCTGCTTGTTGTTCAGGTCCCCAGTGGAAATGGTTTCTCTTTCGAGTCACATCATACAGAGGTTTCACAATCTGACTGTATCCAGGAATGTGCAGTCTCCAAAATCCCACTATCCCCAAGAAACGTAGGGTCTCTTGCTTGTTGGTGGGATTTGCCATGGTAGAGACTCTATTTACCACATCCACTGGAATGTGTCGGCGTCCATCCTGCCATCGCACTCCCAGAAACTGAATTTCTGTGGTAGGTCCTTTCACCTTGTCTTGCTTGATGGCAAAACCTGCATTCAGAAGAATGTCAATGATTTTGTTACCTTTCTTGAAGACTTCCTCAGCAGTTTTACCCCAGACGATGATATCATCGATGAACTGGATGTGTTCTGGAGCACTGCCTTTCTCCAGAGCATCGTGGATCACTGCATGACAGATGCTTGAGCTGTGGATCCAGCCCATTGGCAATCTGTTGAAAGTGTACTGGATTCCTCTCCAGGTGAAAGCAAACTGAGGCCTGCATTCCTCTGCTATGGGAATAGAGAAAAATGCATTAGCAATGTCTATGGTAGCATACCATTTGGCCTCTTTGGATTCTAGCTCATACTGTAGCTCCATCATGTCTGGCACTGCTGCACTCATAGGTGGTGTCACTTCATTCAGGGCTCGGTAGTCTACCGTCAGACGCCAGTCTCCATTCTGCTTCCGCACAGGCCACACTGGACTGTTGAAAGGTGAATGAGTTTTGCTGACGACTTTCTGACTCTCCAACTGACGAATCAGATTCTGAATGGGCAACAAAGAGTCACGGTTGGTTCTGTATTGTCTGTGATGCACAGTCTGAGAAGCAACCGGCAATTTAATGTCCTGTATCTTATGTTGTCCCACAACTGCAGATTCATCAGAAAGTTCAGGTCTGGCAGATAGCTTCAATTTTTGTCCATCAATTTCTATTGAAGCTACTCCAAAAGCCCATTTGTAACCTCTAGGGTCTTTGAAACGCCCTTCTCTCAGAAAATCAATTCCCAAAATACAAGGTGCGTCAGGTCCGGTCACAACTGTATGCTTCCTCCATTGTTTACCAGTTAAACTTATATTAACCTCTACCTTACTTAACTCTTGAGATCCACCAGTGACTCCCAGAATAGTTATAGACTCTGATCCCTGATAATTTGATGGTATTATGGTGCACTGAGCTCCTGTGTCAACCAAGGCCCTGTACTTCTGAAATTGTGAAGTGCCAGGCCACTGGATGTACACATCCCAATAGATTCTATTATCTCTGTTATCCCTCTCCTCCCCCTGGCGGGAGGCAGGGCACCCCTAGTTATGGGGAACATGCGCACATGTGCATTGCACATATTGCGCAGGGTTATAACTTTGCATGTTATAACTGGAGCCACTGTTGGAGCCATAAGAGTCGTTCTGGGGAACTGTGGAAGTAACAGCTACCCTTCTGGTATTGCTACCTCGGGTTCTGCCACTTTGCAATTCCCTCAGTCTCCTGAAAAGATTAGAAGTTGGTTGGCCATCCCAGCGGTTCATGTTCTCACCAAACTGATCACGCAGAGTTATCCAAATAGTTCTACGTGACTGCCTTGGTGGTCTGTTTTGGAATGACCTGTTTTGGAATGACCTGTTTTGGAATGTCCTCCTTGGAGGACGTGTATTCCTCACAGATGAGACTTGTATCCACCTGGAGGAAGAATTGAAATTATCCTTCTGTGCCAATTGGTATATGGAATCTTTCAGATCCTTCATGCAATTCTCAATTTTTCCAGACAGAGTTTCAATGGCTGAAACCAAAGAACCACGTGTCATGGTATCCTCCAATTGTCTCATTTGATCACTGAATTGGCCAACCGTAGGAGAAGCTCCACCATAACTTCTTGACACAATTCTGCTTGCCAGAATGTTTGCATAATTAGAAGGAGCAAGTTTGATGATCTTTTTAGCAAGACCAATACCCACAGGAATGTCATCAGGATTCAGAGTTTCATGTTCACCATAGAGTAGCTCTCTAACAGCAAATTCTCTCAAGCGCCTAATTCCCTCATCTATGGTAGTCCAGGGTTTAGGATTCCAGGGAAGATCATCTCGGGAAGGGTATCTCAGGGCAACCGCTATTAAAAGGCGTATCCACAGATTAACCTTACCGAGAGCTTCGCCTAGATGTCTATCTATTCCATTGTCCCTTGAGAGAGTTCCTAACTGAGCTGCTGACTTGTCTCCAACTGTTAGAGCTGAAGCACCTGTATCATAACACCTACTAAGCCAAGCTAGAACTGGCTCCTTATCTGCCCTGGTGAAATCTTTACGGACATTTCTCAATTCCTCCTGTGGTGACGAACAGTCTGTAATATCATCTTGATCTTCATCTCCCTGAATTCTTTGTCCGTAAAATCCTGCTGTCATTCTCCTAAGGATCTCTTTAAGCTGAGAACCACCTTTGCCAGCTGCTTTCCTAGCTTCATCTCTATCCTGCTTTGATCTCACTAGGTTAGCTAGATCTTTAAAACAAACCTTCTCTTCCTCCTGAGCAGGATCTTTTAGAGTAGAGGGCCCCTCACCAGGATCAGTCTCCTCCTCTTCTTCTCCATCTTTGCCCTTTCCAGCTCTAGTCTTTAAAGGAGCCACCTTAACTGGAGCTGTGTTTGAATTTACAGCCACCTTAATGGAAGCTGACAGGTCCTGAGATAAATCAGCTGCTGGGGCAGTGACTTCCGGTCCCACTGAGGGAGTGGGTGGAAGTGACATTGCTCCATTAATGGCCGACGGAGAAGAAGAAGGAGGAGAAGGAGTGGGAGAAGGAGTAGGTGCCATGTTGATACCAGCCGATGCCCTTGGCAGAAAGCCCAGCACAGAAAGCTGCTGCACGGAGAAGAGGCGGAAGCAAGACTGAAAATAAAATGCCGGACTGCCCAAGATATCTTTCCTACACTCCCAGTTCAGAGGGTGCTTCCTCCCACTTTACCAATGAAATAGTTTAGACTATTCCTTCCGTTTACCAACTTCCGTCCACCATATTCCCTTTCTTAAGGGGGCAACGTCAACCGGCCACAGAAGAACTTTCTCCTCACCTCAAGTCTAAACTTCCCCTGGTGCAGCTTGAGACTGTGTCCTCTTGTTCTGGTGCTGGTTGCCTGGGAGAAGAGACCAACCCCCTCCTGGCTACAACCTCCCTTCAGGTAGCTGTAGACAGCAATAAGGTCTCCCCTGAGCATCCTCTTCTCTAGGCTAAACAATCCCAGCTCTAGAATGTTAGTTCTTGTCTCCAAGGCCAGCCAGAAGGATATTTATCTCCCTGAGTGAAGCAGAAACAGCTAAGCCAGCAGAGAAGAAAAGGAATGGGAATGGAAGTGAAATGTGCAAGACTGTTACGGTATAGCTGCCTCTATCTGCCCAATGAATTTGTTTAGAGTCATCTTTTGTTTCCATTTTTACTCCCAACAGTCATTTATTGATGATTTTCTACTTTTCTGCTCAAAATCTGCAGCTGAATTTTAAAGGCATAGCCTAAAACTGCCACAGTTGTCCATAGAGTGTCAGACCTGAAGGACAGATGTTCCTGCAAGTGCAGATGTCCTGCTGAGACAGCCTGGGTCAGTGTCACTTGGGGAATTATCATCTCTGCTCTGAACTGAAATGGAGTAAAATATTTTATCTTTGACATAAAAAATTGAGCTTTGTGAGGTGCACTTTGAAATCCTGAAGAAGATTGCAGAGACACAAACATCTCCTTAGGGCACTTGGGACTCATTGCAGGAACCTCAGGTACCAAGAGAAGACAGAAGAGACATCTTCAGAAGTCAGAAGGAAAACACAAAGCACCTTGAAGCATTGCTTGGCCCCACTGAGGGCATTACCAACAAAGCCTCCCAAGGGCTCCTTAGAGCAGCTCAGTGGAGGCCATGATTGCAGTAGACAAAAGCAGAGTGCAGGAGAGCAAACTCTGGGTTTGGTTTATGGAGCAGGAAGGCCAAACCCTGACCACAGTGCCTGGGCAGGCAGATCCTGTCCCTCATGTATGGGTCAAGGCTCCTCAGGTGCGGTGGGGTGTAGGATTTGTGATGTTGAGAGAAGGACAAGGGGATGGCAGTCCCCAGCCTTCCTGGGGGTGTTTAAGGAAGCACTGATGTCCCCCTGGTGCCTTAGGAAGTCTCCTCAGAGCCCTTGATGGTGGATGATTGCCACAGTGAGGAAGGCAAAAACTTGGGTTCTCTTGATGACTTCCAGCCTTGCCAGTGCCCATTGCCATCCCCACCACAGATTGTCCTACACTGTCCCCCACACTGGGTTTAGTTTCTGCAGCAGAAAGGCCAAGCCCTGACCACAGAGCCTGGGCAGTCAGATGCAGAGAGGCTCAAGTTAAAGTTTCACCTTCCTGACCTTGGTAGGAGAGGCAAATGCCACAGACAGGAGGAGAAAGACCTTAGTCCTGTTGAGCTGTCAGCCTTGCAGGTGGTGCTACATTGCCCCATGCCTGCAGCTCTTTCCCTTCATGCTCTTGACACCCATCTTGCTTTCCTAGCAGCTCTCAGCATGACATTTCTGTACCCTCCCTGCTCTGTCTCTACTCTCCATGGCCATTTCTTGAAACACAGAGCCAGGGCCTCTTGGACCATGAGGATCCCCTCTGAGTGACTTTTCTTCATCCTCACCTCCTGTGTGCTCTCAGGAGCAAGAGAGGATCTGCCTGGCCTCAAACCACGACACCTCCACTCTGAACCCTAAAATTTGCACTCTATGGAACTTTTTTTCCCTTCCCACAACCACCAGAAGCTACATCATCCCTAGATTTCAAGCAGGTGCACACTGTATCTGTAGTGCCCTGAGCTTGGACTTCAACCAGCCCCAGCTCCTTCAGTTACTCTTCATCAGATTTACTCTCCAGGCCCTTCCCCATCTCCTTGCCCTCCTCTGCTCTGGCTCCAGCACCTCCACATCCATCTCGGATGGAGGTGCCCAAAAGTGGACACAGCACTCGAGGGGTGTCCTCCCCAGAGCTGAGTCCCAGGGGACAGTCACCTCCCTGCTCCTGCAGGACACAGCATTGCTGATCCCAGCCAGGATGCCTTTGGCTTTCTTGGCCACCTGGGCACTGCTGGCTCCTATTCAGCTGCTTGTCCATCAGAACCCCCAGGTTCCTTTTTGCCAGTCAGCACACCTGCCACACTGCCCCAAGCCTGGAGCATTGCTTGGAGTTGTTGTGACCCAAGTGCAGGACCTGGCACTTGGCCTTGTTGAAGCTCCTCCTGGGAATGTTGGCCATGGATCCAATCTATCCAAGTCCCTCTGGAGAGCCTCCTTACCCTCATGCAGATCAACTCTGCCACCTACCTGTCATCTGCTGACTCACTGCTGACACACTTCATGTCTTCATCAAGGTCATCAATAAAGATGTTAAACAGATGGGTGCCTTATAACCTGGCCTCCCAACTCCCAGTCCCCACAAATTGGGACCTGATTATTATTCATTTGAAGGATCGTTTTCTTTACAATTTGCTCACACCCAGAGGATTCCACAAAGTCTGCATCTACTGAGTCATCGATTAAGGCAGACTCCACCCACTGATATCAATGGGTAGCCTCAAGGCATGCCAGAATTCTCTGGCACTCTCTTCCCACTTAGATAGACTCATTGTGACTTTCTCATCTGTAAGTCTATGGATGATATTTTGATTGCAACAAAAAGTTACATCCTAAGACAGTGCTCTCTGAGTTTCAGCCCCTGTCAGCAAGCAGGGACTTGAAAGTCACACCGCCTTAGACCTAGCAACTCCTCAATTAAGTGGCAATTCACTGGCAAATGCCTCAGAAGCCGCACCCTGGCAGCCAGCAGACTCTTTACAAGGTGTCACCACTAACCATCTCGTTGGGGCGAGACCTTTGCCAGATCATATCAGCAATTGCAGCTTCCTGATAAGGCTTTGCAATTAAGTCAGGATATAGTGATCGAAGAGTGGTCCAGAATCCAGGACAATAACTCTGATCCTGTGCTTTTCACTATTCAGCAGGGTCTAACAGGGCCACTTGGTTGCTTTGTCAGTACCTTGCATACCACATTCAAGATCTGACTCACGATATGAAGGTAAAAATGCTGGATATTCTGGCATTTGACAATGCTAACGAAGAAACTAAACAGGTTCTCAGCATCTTATCAACAGGTGTCACTGTCTCGTGACAGCAGAATGAATGAAGCACCAACAAATGGCAATGTATCTAGCCACGGCCATAGAAGCAGTCGTGAAACCACCAGTACGACCACCGCACAAGGGAAACAACCTGGATGGTAAACATCGTACTTCTGGGAAACCCAGGTACCTTAAATCAAATTGCCTGACTGCTGGACAGATTCGAAAGTGCTGTGCTCACTGTCACAGACCTAATCATGTTACTCAAGATTATCATTGGTAGGGAAACTGCTCCTGCAGCGCAAGTACACCCTGTGCGATGACACCAAACCAGGGTGCTTGGACTGCCCCCCTCGCAGCCACCTCTGGCAGCGTGGAGCAGACCTGGCAACAGCAGTGGATGTCACTCTTGAGTCCACAAAATGTTGTTGTCGAGTCCAATCAGCACGGTCCTCTGGGTCACAGACCCTGTGCTCTGTTAATTGGCAGATTGTCTACCTCTAGACAGGGCATCTTTATAATTCCTCGTTCAATAGATTATGATTATGACTGGGTTATGAAAATTATGCACTATACCATTACCCTTCCTGTTAGCACTCCTGTTGGGACAAAAATTGCTCAGCTAATACCATTTGAGTCCCGAGCGCCTAGGGCTTCATACAGGATTCAAGGACAAGAAGGCTGTGGTTCCACCGGTATGCCCTAATATCTTATTGGCCCTAGAAATCCAAAAGGGAAAACCAGAAGAAATTGTAACTATCAGACACTCTTGTGGACAAACTGTACAACTTTCAATGATTGTGGATACTGGAGAAAATGTCACTATTATACCTTGCTATAAGTGGAATGGTCACTAGCCATTGCTGATGGCAAATTCTGGAGTCATGGGTTTAAAAGGTATGCAAACAACCTGGGTTAGCAAAGAGCCAGTGCAGTTAGCTTTTAAAGATGGCAAATCAATCGCTGTAAGACTGTACTTGTTAACCCTTCCAGTTGCTCTGTTGGGCAAAGATGCCAGAGATGCCTTAAGTTAGCTAGGAGGAACACTCGTTCCTGTTCCTTTTCTGTAGTGGCTACTGGTCAGCAACCAACCCTTAAATTAAAATGGAAAACAGATAATCCAGTATGGGTGGAACAGTGGTTACTCAGACAAGACAGGCTGCAAGTTGTTAAGACCCTAGTGCAGAAACAATTGCAGTTAGTGCATACCTTGCTAGCCACATCCCCTTCCCCACCTCCCACCCCCTTCCCTTTCCTGGTAAGACTCTAGTCTACCAAAGCTCTGTTCTGATTTAAAGCAACAGTGCTAATTTCATCATTTCTGATTGTAATGTCTTTCAGAGATTTATTAGGAGTTTTGCTAACATCTCTCTATTTCCTTCTTAGACATTGACTAGATAAAATAAAAAATACAAAAAATAAAAAAATGCAAAACAATAGTAAAAAAACCACACACCAAAAATTAAGAATATATATAACAAAACAAAAAATCACAGTATCACCAAATTACATCTTAGATACAAAAAATACAATAAAAAATGACAAAATAAAAAATTTTAGATAAAAAAAGTACAAAATAACAAAATAATAACAAATTATAGTAATAATAAAAGAAGTTAAAAAAACAAAAGAAAAAAGAAAATAAAAACAACTCAACAAAGTAATAATAAAAACCAACAACAATTAAAAAAACTAAAAACATAAGGATCAGTAACAAAAAATTATTAGCAAAACCCATAAGGATTGTTAGCAAAAAATAAAGGGTTATTAAGATAGGGACTACTAGATTAAAACAAAAGGATATATAAAAAAAAAATGTGAAAAATAAGAAAAAAAAATACAAATATTAAAAAATAAAAACGCAAAAAATTAAAAATAAAATAAAATCAATTAAAATTAATGAAAAAATAACAATTTTTAAATTTAAAAATTAGATGAAAAATATTTATTAAAAAATCAAAATAATTAAAATATTTTAAAATAATAAGCATTAAAAATAAAAATAATCAAAATAATTTTAAAAATAAAAAATAATTTAAAATTACATTAAAAATAAAATTAAAATTAAAATATAAAGAAAATAAAAATTTTAAAATAAAAAATTAATTACCATTTAAAAAATTTTAAAATTAAGATCAAAAAATAAAAAAAAAAATTAAAAAGTTGGATTAAAAATAAAATTAAAATTAAAAGAAAAAAAACATCACATGATGGTGCTGATGTTTGTGTTTTCCCAGGTCCTGGAGCAGCGTCAGGACAGAGGGGACCTGATGGATGGGCATGCACTGGGAGGGGCCCAGCGGTCCTCCGGATTCACTCCTCAGGGCCTTGGTGTCCATAGCTGTGTTATCTTTAATAAATGAAGATGCTTCCTTCCTTTCTGCCTGCCTCCAGGCTCTCAAGGGCAAGGGACTGGGCTCAGTATGCCCTAGAATCATTAAGGTTAGAAGAGACCTCTAAGGTCATTGAGCCCAGCCATCAACCCAACACCGCCATGGCCACTAAACCATGGCCCACAGTGCCATGGCAAACGTCTGTGGAGCACTGCTGGGCATGATAAAGTATTAAAAATTAACATTAAAGAAATAAAAAAAAAAAAAGAATTAATTGAAATAAAAAATTAAAATAAAAATAATAAAATTCTGAAAATAGTTAAAAAATATATCCAGAAAAAAATAACAATAACAAAAAAATAGTATATTTTATAGGTAAGGGTTTTAGTGATACCAGCAAGAGATAACTACCCCATGTCAACTGCAATCATCGCAATAAACAACAGCAGAAGAATCAAGAATATGAAGTCGAACATCGATCACAGTAACTGTTATGATAATCTGAGATCAAAAGCATCAATCAGAAGAATTTACTAAAAAAACCTCAGCTGAATTGGGGCTGACTGTTATGATTGTTTGATTGTTGTGTGATTAGAGAAAATGTTCATACGGACTTCTGTCACCTCACCAGCTTGCCATCATTTTAAACAGTTAAAGGGAAAGTCAAAATTAATTATAACACAACATGCATTCTCATTTTAGGTTAAAAAGAACAACAACAATAACAAAAAATAAGGAGGGGGGATTTAGGTATGTGTGGTAGTGAGAAAAGTTCAGTTCTCCCCCCCCCCCCCAAAACCACAGCTAACTCAGTCAGAGAAGCAAAATGGAAAAGAGCTGTATTTCACAAGCAGAATGAACTGCAATGAATATATACACAACATGCAGTATTTACAGTGTATACAAAAATATACAGGAAAGAAAGTAACAGAGAAAAACTGCCCCCCCACCAATAGAGGAGGGTCCCCCCCAAAAAAACCTTTTCCCCCTTCCTCACTTTTTTCCCAAAAAGGGTTAGAGAGAAAAGTAATTATTAAGGGAAATTAGTTCAAAGTGTATGCTAAGGGAAGAATTTGTTTCTTATCTCATTAATCCAAGGTCAGCACCAAGCACAGAAGAAAGAAAAACAGCTGTCCAGACCAAGACTGAAACAGACTCAGGCTGACTGCACAGAGCAGAACCTTAAAGTTACATTCCTACTGATCTACCAATGAAGTTCGGTTAGAATTATCTTTGTTTTCCTTTTCACACCAAAACATTCAGCCAGAGTGCTCAGTAGCTGTCTCTTCTGAAAGGCATAGCCTAAAACTGTCACAGGGAGGCAGGTGGCAAAGGCTTTGTGGCATCCCTGCTGAAAGGGGATCCTCAGCACTGCCCTGAAGATCTGCACATAGGACACCACCATGAACACAAAACAGACAAAACTGAGCAGACACCAACTTGCTTATGGCCCAGGGCAAAGCTCCTGGGAGCATGCACCTTGTTACTGTTGTCACTGCCATGCCATCTGCCACTGCAGAAGAGCCTGGCTCCAAAACCTCTCCAGGCAGGTGCTGTCTGCCTTGAGACTGCCCTGTGCCTGCCCTTCATCAGGCCAGAGTGGTCCAGCTGCCTCCAGCTTGCCACACAGGTCCTGTACTGTGGGGCCCTAAGACCTTCATGAGAGAATGAGGTCTGTGGTGACAGGTTGGACTTAATGATCCTCGATGTCTCTTCCAACCTTAGTGATACTGTGATACTGTGATACTGTGATACTGTGAATCTCTCTGCACTTCTCCAGGTTCTCCACCCTCTTTTAGAAATGGGAACCTCACCATCTGATGTGGCTTCCATCAAGACTCCCATGCCCTCTTCCTAGGATCAGTGCCCAGCTGGTCACATCACAGCCTGTCCACAGGCATGAGTTTGTTCTGCCCCAGTGCAGACCTTGCCTGCCTTGGCCTTGTCAAACTTCAGGAGGCCTTTGATGGCCAAATCCACCCACATGTTGAGGTCCCTGTGGACTGGAATCCCAGCATGACAGCATTTAAGGTTGAGGGCCAGTGTCTCAAACATGTTAACAGTGTGGGGGATTGCAGGACACTACAGGCAGAGAATGAAAACTGTTCCATGGAGTTGCCACCCAAGGGGGTAAATACCACAGGAACCTCAGCAATACCATCAGAAGGTACAACCCCAGAAGTGCAAGGCCAGGAGGGTCAGAGGTTCTTTGTGGAGTGTATTACAACAGTAACAGAGAAAATCTTGAGTGAAGCAAAGGATGTGGTCAGTGCTGGCTGGGATACCCTGTGAGAAAGCTCTGCACTTGCTGGGAATGAGTGCTGTGATCAGGGAGAGTCCAAGAGCTTTCCCTAATTGGAAGCTATGAAGTGCAAGGGAGGACAGCAGCAGTCAGGCTGGAAGGGACTTCAGGAAGTGTCTCAACCAACCTCCAGCTCCAACCAGCATCGCAGCAAATTCCTCAGGGTTTCAGCCAAACATGTAGTGGTCACTTGCTGGGGCAGAGCTCCTGCACACTCTCTGGAAAACAGCTTCCAGGGGTTGATTATCCTCCTGTTGGAAAACTTTCTCTGTCTGTGTAGCCTGAACCTCGTCAGTTTCAGACCATTGTCTATTGTCCAAGTGTCCTGAACAATGGACAAGAGCCTGACACATTCTTCCCAGGATAACAGCCTTGCTGCTGCTCATCCCTCCCAAGATCTTCCTTTTTCCAGGCTGGACAAGCCCAGCAACCTCTACTGGCACTCTACCTCTTTACCTCTACACACAGGAACTGCCCTGCAGCTTCAGAGAAAGCTCTCAGGAAGATGCTCAGAGAAACAAACTTTAAAGGGTCCTTGATAGTGTCAAAAACACAGGGAACAGTGTTCCTCACGTCTGCAGTTTCTGGGTCACAGCAGACAGACCAGTGTTGAATCAGAAATGGACTGGAGAAAAACATTAGACTCTGAGTAGTTGCAGTCTGTAATGCAGGGGGTTGGGGTGTGAAGGCATGAGGAGACCTCTTGTTCTGATGGCAGTGCTGCTCTGGAGCCCAGCTCTGTCCCAGAAGCAGCCCTGGCCTGTCCCTGCCTGCAGTCCCAGCACTGCCACACAGCAGCACAGTGCCCAAGTGCCAGAGCACTCAGGCCTTGCCCCTCCACACAGGCTCAGCAGGAGAGGGTGGAAGGGAAGAAAGAGCAGCTCAGGACAGCCCAAGCTCTGGGGCTCCCCGGCACTGCTGCTGTGCTGAGATTCTGCCCCTCCACCTCTGCACACAGGCATTGCCCTGCAGCTCCAGAGCAGCCTTGGAAGAAGGAACTCAGAGAAACAAATCCCTGCAGGATCCTTTATTATATTCAACACACACAGGGAGCACAGCTCCTCATGTCTGCAGCCTCTGGGTCACCCCAGATAGGACAACACTGAACCAGAAATGGTCTGAAGAAAGACATTGGTGTGGGAACAACATTCTCACAAGGGGAACACCACCAGCAACACCCAGAACACAAGCAGCCAGGCTAGGCCTGCACTGAGTTACATCAGAACTGCTCTGCAAGAGAAGACAAAGAGTTTATTGCTTCTGACAGCAACCAGGGAACATTTGGCTGAGGGCAGCCTTGAGCTCCTGGTTCCTCAGGCTGTAGATGAGAGGGTTCACTGCTGGAGGCACCACTGAGTACAGAACTGACACCACCAGGTCCAGGGATGGGGAGGAGATGGAGGAGGGCTTCAAGTAGGCAAAGAAGGCAGTGCTGAGAAACAGGGAGACCACAGCCAGGTGAGGCAGGCAGGTGACAAAGGCTTTGTGGCGTCCCTGCTGAGAGGGGATCCTCAGCACTGCCCTGAAGATCTGCACATAGGACACCACAATCAACACAAAACAGACAAAGACTAAAGAGACACTGACCAAAAGAAGCCAAAGTTCCCTGAGGTAGGATGTGGAGCAGGAGAGCTTGAGGATCTGGGGGATTTCACAGAAGAACTGGTCCACAGCATTTACCTGGCAGAGGGGCAGGGAAAATGTATTGGCTGTGTGCAGCAGAGCATAGAGAAAGCCACAGCCCCAGGCAGCTGCTGCCATGTGGAGACAAACTCTGCTGCCCAGGAGGGTCTCATAGTGCAGGGGTCTGCAGATGGCAACGTAGCGATCGTAGGACATGATGGTGAGGAGAGAAATCTCTGTAGCAATTAGGAATATGAAAAAGAAGACCTGGAGAACACATCCTGCATAGGAGATGTCCCTGGTGTTCCTCAGGGAATTCACAATGGACTTGGGCACAGTGGTGGAAATGGCACCCAGGTCAAGGAGGGCAAGGTTGAGGAGGAAGAAGTACATGGGGGTGTGGAGGTGGTGGTCCCAGGCTATGGTGGTGATGATGAGGCCATTGCCCAGCAGGGCAGCCAGGTAGATGTCCAGGAAGAGGCAGAAGTGCAGGAGCTGCAGCTGCCTTGTGCCTGGGAATGGCAGGAGGAGGAAGTGGGTGATGGAGCTGCTGTTGTCCATCTGCTGCCTCTGGCCATGGAGACCTGTCCAAGGAGGGAAAGATAGAGACAAGTTAGGGCACACTTCTCTCAGCCTCATTGTAACCCCTGTCCCTGAGCTGCATGAGGAATGGATCAGCTCATTTCCCATCACTACCAACCCAATGGCAGAATTCATGACAACTTCAAATGCAGCAGGGACCCAGAATTGCCATGAAGATTCCTCTGGTGTCAGAACAGCAAGTGACCAACAGCCCAATTCCAGGGAATAAGAGTCCCATGGAGAGGTGGAGAAACAGGGAGCAGGCCTGCAGTGCTGCAGAGACAGTGAAGGGAAGAGAGAAAGGCAGAGGGGATGGGGGTGAAGCCTTCTCCTTCCCCAGCTCTGCTCACTGCTGCTCACAGGATGGAACTGAAGGGCTTTGGTCATCCTTCTGTGTGCACACTCCAGGAGCCTTCAGCTGAATGTCAGCTGCTGAGATGGAAATGCCTGCAGGAGCTGCAGCAGTGACTTTTCCTCCACGGAGCTCTCAGTCACTCTTCCAGTCCTGGACACCTCAAAGCTTTCTCTGCCTTCCTCATCTCCCTGAGATCCTCTGGCAGTGTTGTCAGCCCTGCTGTGCTGTGCAGAGGAGCAGCTCCTGGCCAGAGCTGTCTCCCTGCAGTGCTGCCTGCTTGCCAGCAACACCTTCCAGCCCAGGAGCCTGGCCTGGCTCAGCACAAAAGGACCAGCCCAGGTATTTAAAGGAGCCCTCTGGTGGCTTTGGTGCCAAGTCCATGAACCTCTGAGACTGAGAGCTGATGAAACCTCTCCAGAAGGTTTCTCCAGAAGTCAAAGTCAGATTCAAACTCTGAAGTTTCTTCTACTCTTAATGGGACCCGGTGAAGCATACTGGGAAAGGGTCCCCAGGGTCTGGTTAGAGCAGAAGGAGACAGTGGATGCAAGGGAAGCATCACTGGAGGCACTGAAGCATCTCCAGGCTCTGATGAGAGCAGAGACCTGAGGCAGTGCTGACAGGTCAGGACAAGCAGCTCAAGGTGGCTCTGCTGCTGAGTAAACCTGGAGGGGTTTCATTGATCCAAAGGGCCAAGCCCTGACCCCCAGACCCTGGCAAGGCAGATCCTGTCCCTCACCTCTGGCTCTTGTCTCTGCTGGGGGCAGTGGGGAGTGAGGATGAGCAGTGACCAGGGTAGGACCTTGTCAGGTTTTGCTGTGGTTTGCTGCTGAAAAGTGATGAAATGTACCTTTAAAAGTACTTTTTATCAGATGCTTTGTGCAATAATAACCTCTCCAATTAGCTGCAGAAACCTTGGCAATAATTAGAGGTTCAGCAGTATTTAATGAGCCCCATGGAGTATTTGGGGCTGATTACATCATCCTTAGGTACTGCCAGGAGACACTGCCAAGGTACTGCCAAGAAGCCTCTCAAGAAGTCCAAGTCAGAAGCAAACTCCAAAGTACCTTGAAGCACTGATTGGCCTCACTGAGGCTTGTTACTGACAAAGGCTCCCCAGGGACTCGTTAGAGCAGCTTGTTAGAGGCCAGGATTGCAGGGAGACAAAAGCAAAGTACAGGGCAGAAAAACTTGCCTTTGGTCTAGGAAGCAGAAAGGCCAAGCCCTGACCACTGCCCTTGGAATAGAAGAACCTCAAAGCCTCAAAGCAAAGTTTCTCCTCACAGGCCTTGGTGGCAGAGGCAAGTGCCAGAGCCAAAGGCACAAAGACCTTGGTCCTGTTGAGACTCTCAGCCTTGCCAGAGCCCTTGGCCATGCCTACTGCAGCCTCTCCTACACTGTCCCATGCCTGCAGCTCTTTCCCTTCAGTCTGCTGACACCAATCCTGCTTCTCCATCCAGCTCTGCCCCTGCTATTTCCATCCCTTCCCTGAGCTGTCTCAGCTCTCTCTGCCATTTCCTGACACCTCTGGATGGCCTCATGCATAGCAGCTCTGCTCTTTGAGGGACATTTCTTTGGGCTCATCTCCACTCTGAACCTTCCAAGCTGCACTTTCTGAAGGTTTTGGTCTCTTTCCACTCTCCAGAAGATCTCCATCCTCTCTGAAACCACCCTTCAGCCATGTGCACACTGCTATGGCAGTGCCCTGAGCCTCCATTCAGCAGGCTGAAGCAGCCCAGCACTCAGCCTCTCCACAGAGATGTCAGCCCCCATCCTGGAAAATCTCCTCTGCAGCCTCCCCAGTTCCTGGCTTCCCCTTCAGACTTCTGAACTCTGCACCCAGATACCAGGAATCCAGATGTGGCCACAGCAGTGTGGAGTCTGGGGGAGGACAATTCCTGTGTCTGGGTGGCCACTTTTCTCCTGCCACAACCCATCTGCAGTTGGCCTTCCCTGTGTGCAGGGTTTGTTCCATCCCAGGGCATTTGGAATAGGGAAAAGAACCTCAGTAAAGCGTTGCTCAGTATTGCTCTATGAAATGCAGACAGACCTGAGGCCTGGTCCTTGAAATGGGAGCTTAGGAGAATATAGAGGCTTAAGACCTGCTCTTGAAGGTGACATTTGCCCCAGCTCTTCCCAGAGAGGTCCTTGCTGTCCCCTGTTCTGTTCCCTGAAGCAGACCAGCACTCACATATGCCCTGCACTATAACAGCCATGCAAACAAAGGGGAACAAGCTCAGATTTATTGCTCCAACCAACTTCCTGAGGCTGAAGCTCAAAGGCACGAATCTACAACCACAGCCAGGCCCAGAGCTCTGAGAAGCCCCAGGTGGTGTCTTCCTTTTGCACTTCTTGCAGTATCTACAGTATCACAGTATCACACTATAACTAAGGTTGGAAGAGACCTCAGAGATCATCAAGTCCAACCTATCAACACAGACCCCATGACTAGACCATGGCACCAAGTGCCACGTCCAATCTCCTCTTGAACACCTCCAGGGATGGTGACTCAACCACCTCCCTGGGCAGCACATCCCAATGACAAATGACTCTCTCTGTGAGGAACTTTCTCCTCACCTCGAGTCTAAACCTCCCCTGGCGCAGCTTGAGACTGTCTCCTCTTGTTCTGGTGCTGGTTGCCTGGGAGAAGAGACCAACCCCTTCCCGGCTACAACCACCCTTCAGGTAGTTGTAGAGAGCAATGAAGTCACCCCTGAGCCTCCTCTTCTCCAGGCTAAACAATCCCAGCTCCCTCAGCCTCTCCTCATAGGGCTTGTGCTCAAGGCCTCTCCCCAGCCTTGTTGCCCTTCTCTGGACACGTTCAAGTGTTTCGATGTCCTTCTTAAGCTGAGGGGCCCAGAACTGGACACAGGACTCAAGGTGTGGCCTAACCAAAGCAGAGTACAGGGCACAATGACTTCCCTGCTCCTGCTGGCCACACTATTCCTAATGCAGGCCAGGATGCCATTGCCCCTCTTGGCCACCTGGGCACACTGCTGGCTCATATTCAGGCAGCTGTCGATCAGTACTCCCAGGTCCCTTTCTGATTGGGAGCTCTCCAGCCACTCCAACCCCAGCCTGTAGCTCTGCATGGGATTGCCGTAGCCAAAGTGCAGCACTCGGCACTTGGACTTGTTGAATGCCATCCCATCGGATTCTGCCCATCTGCTCTGTTCCCATATCTCACTGATCATAGAATGGGCTGGGCTGGAAGGGACCTCCAAAGTTTATCTTATCCAGCCTTCCCTGTGACATCCTCAACTAGATCAGGTTGCCCAGAGCCCTGTCAAGCCTCACCTTCAATATCTCCAGGGATGGGACCCCAACTACCTCCCTGGGCAACCTGTTCCAGTGTTCCACCTCCCTCATGGTGCAGAACTTGTGCTGGCTCCTCCTTCCTGCACAATCCTGCTTTGTTCCCAGCTCTCACCCATGTCTATGGATGTCCTTCCTCTCTGATCCATGGAAACACAACAGCTTGTGTTCAGTGCTGTGCCCACTCCTCCTTCTGAGGCAAAGACCATGCCTGGAGCCATTCCCTCCTGAGCAGCTATTTCTGTAACCTGTTTCACTCCTCCCTGGGATGATGATCCTGTACCTGCAGTCCTATTCCAGAGGACTGGAAGAGCAGAGATCTTCACCATGGCCTTTTCTGGTTGACTTTCTCCTAAGCAAGTGTGGTGGTTTGAGCCTTAGCTGAGAGCCTTAACCAGGCCCCTCAGCAGAGACCACCCTTCAGGTTGGTTTGCCCTCACCAGCAGCAGGGAAAACCCACACTGACTTCCCCAGCAGGTTCTTCTCAGCAATCACAGGAACTCCATCTCCATCCACTGTGTGCAGCAGGTCGGACTGGGCAGGACCAGCTCGGTTCACAGATCCTCTGCTGTTCACTAACCAAGTGGCTTGATCTAGGTGTCTTTCCCAGTTCCTAAAGGTCCCATGGCTTTTAGGGTGGTCCTTAGCAAGCCAGTATAGCTCTCAACCTTCCCTGCATCTTGTGCATGGTATGGGATGTGGTAAATCCACTCAATCCCATGTTCCTTTGCCCAGTCCCTTAGGAGATGGTTCTTGAAGTGGCTTCCATTGTCCCATTCAATCCTCCTGGGGATGCTGTGTCTCCACAGGACAAGTCTCTCTAGGCCCAGGATGGTGTTGCAGGCAGTGGCATGAGGTGCTGGGTAGGTTTCCAGCCACCCTGTACTTTCCTCCACCATGGTCAGTAGGTGGTTTGCTGCTGTGAGACCGAGGAAGGGTGATGTAGTCGATCTGCCAGGCCTCTCCATATTTATATTTCGACCATCTCCTCCCATACCACAGAGGCTTCATGCACTTGGCCTGCTTGATGGCAGCACAGATGTCACACTCATGGATGACCTGTGAGATGGCCTCCATGGAGATGTCCACTGATCTGTCCCCATCCCACTGGTATGTGGCATCTCTCCCTTGGTGGCCAGAAGTGTCATGGGCCCAGCGAGCTAAGAACAGCTTGCCCTTGTGTTCCCAGTCCAAGACTATTTGGGAGATTTTAGCAGCCAGATCTGCTTGGTGGTTGTGCTTGTGCTCCTCTGTGGCTCTGCTCGTGGGGATGTGTGCATCGATGTGCCGTACCTTGGTTGGCAGCCTGTCCAGGTGGGCAGCGATGTCTTGCCACAGGTCAGCAGCCCAAAGAGGCTTCCCTTTTCTCTGCCACCCGTTCCTCCTCCATTCCTTCAGCCACCCCCACAAGGCATTGGCTACCATCCAGGAGTCAGTGTAGAGGTACAGCACTGGCCAGTTCTCTCGTTCTACTATATCCAGGGCCAGCTGGACAGCTTTTCCCTCTGCGTACTGACTGGATTCACTTTCTCCATCCCTTGCTTCTGCCACTTGCCTTGTTGGGCTCCAGACAGCTGCCTTCCATCTCCGCTTGCTGCCTACAAGCCGGCAGGACCCATCTGTAAATAGAGCATAGCCCTTCTCGTTGTCAGGGAGATCATTGTATGGGGGAGCCTCCTCAGCACGGCTCACTGTCTGCTCTGGTGGCATTCCAAAGTCAGCACCCTCTGGCCAGTTGGTGATCACTTCCACTATGCCAGGGCGTTCGAAGTTCCCCATCTGAGCTCGCTGAGTTATCAGGGCCATCCACTTACTCCAGGTAGCATCTGTGGCATGATGTGGGGTTGAGCCTCTCCCTTTGAACATCCAGGTCAGGTCTGGAAGCCTTGGAACTAGAAATAGTGGTAACTGAGACCAAATTACCTCAGAGGCAGCTTGGACACCCTCATAGGCAGCTAGGATTTCCTTTTCTGTTGTGGTGTAGTTGGCTTCACAGCCTTTCTAGCCCTTTGTCCAGAAACCTAGGGGCCTGTCCCTGGTTTCACCAGGAGCATTCTGCCACAAGCTCCACGTAGGACCATTCTCACTGGCCGCAGTGTACAGCACATTCTTGATCTCTGGCCCAGTTCGAACAGGTCCCAGAGCCATAGCCTGGACCACCTCTCGTTTGATCTGGTCAAACGCCACCTGCTGCTCAGGTCCCCACACAAAATCATTTTTCTTCCTTGTTACATGGAAGAGAGGCTTCACAATTTGACTGTACCTGGGAATGTGCATTTTCCAGAAGCCCACAAGCCCCCAAAAGGACTGTGTCTCTTTCTTGTTTATGGGCTGCACCATAGTGGCTACCCTGTTCACCACCTCCTGAGGGATGTGACGGCCATCCTGCCATTGAACACCCAGGAACTGGATCTCCCTGGCAGGCCCTTTCACCTTGCTTCTCTTGATGGCAAAGCCAGCCTCCAGCAGGATGTCGATTATCCTCTTACCCTTCTGGGAAACTTCCTCTGCTGTCTCACCCCATATAATGATGTCATTGATGAACTGCAGATGCTCAGGGGCTCCACCTTTCTCTAAGGCAGTCTGGATCACCTCATGGCAGATGGTTGAGCTATGGACTCAGCCCTGAGGCAACCCATTCCATTGATACTGTACTCCCCTCCAGGTGAAAGCAAACTGTGGCCGGCATTCTTCTGCAATGGGAATGGAGAAAAAGGCATTAGCAATATCAATTGTGGCGTACCACTTGGCTGCCTTTGATTCCAGCTCGTACTGGAGCTCCAGCATGTCCGGCACGGCAGCGCTGATCGGAGGAGTCACTTCATTCAGGCCACGGTAGTCCACAGTCAGTCTCCATTCCCCATTTGCCTTCCGCACTGGCCATATCGGGCTGTTGAAGGGGGAGTGAGCCTTGCTGATCACGCTCTGGCTCTCCAGTCATCGAATCAGTTGGTGTATGGGGTGCAGAGAGTCTCTGTTGGTCCTGTATTGCCTGTGATGTACTATGTGAGAGGCAAGAGGGAACTTCAAATCCTGCACCTTATGGCTGCCTACTACGGAGGGGTCATCTGACAGCTCGGGCATGGTGGACAGCTGTTCTTTGCCTGCAGTCTCCACAGCTGCCACCCCAAACACCCACTTGTGCCCCCCAGGCTCCTTGAAGCATCCCTCCTGCAGAAAGTCAATGCCAAGAATGCAAGGTGCATCTGGACCAGTCACTAGGTTGTGCTTTCCCCATTCATTCCCGGTCAGGCTTATCTCAGCTTGCAGTACAGTCAAGTCTTGTGAGCCTCCTGTGACTCCTTGAATGCTTATGGACTCAGTCCCTTTGTACCCCGATGGTATCAGGGTGCATTGGGCCCCTGTGTCCACCACAGCTGGGTACTTCAGGGCTTCTGCAGTGCCAGGCCATTTCATATAGACATCCCAGGACACTCTGTTGTCCTTGGCCTCCACCTGGCTGGAGGTAGGGCTCCTCTAATGCTGGCAGCAATGCCCACACCTGTCACAGGGTCCTGTGTTACTAGGGGAAGGGTCTCTTGAGTGAAAGGGACCCCTCTGGGAAACTGGGGCAGCCCTTCTTCTGGATGTGTTATCCCCAGTGTGGCCACCTTGCAGTTCCCACACTCTGTTCCAGAGGGCAGAGGTGGGTTGGCCATGCCAGGTGTCCATGTCCTCTCCAGGTCACAAAGGATCCTCCACAGAGACCCCCTTGACATCCCCCAACTGGCTTGGGGTGATCTCCTAGGGGAAGGTCTGAAACCAGACCCATTCTGAAGGAGAAGGGGAAAAGGAGGCATCGCTCCCCTTTTTCAGTTCAGACATCGAGGTCTTGATCTCTTTGACAATGTCTTTAGCCATAGTTTCTATGGCTGAGATCAGGAGTTTCTGATTTACACTGTCCTCATATTCCCTTAAATCATTGGCAAACTCACAGACAGTTTTAGGACTTCCATCCTGTCCAGTCAGGAGTATCCCTTCCTAATGTGTAAGCATGTTTGTGAGGAGCACCCTGGGTGAGTTTCTTTACGAAGGGCCATCTCATGGGCACCTCATCTGGGTCCGAAGGGAGGTGGACATCCCCATAAATTATTTCCAGCACAGCCATCTGTCTCAGACACTGAATGCCCTGTTCCTTAGTTGTCCATCTAACTGGGGCCCAGGGCAGGTCATCTCTTGAGTGGTACCAGGTCTGGATGGCATTGAGGATCTGGGCCCAGAGAGTGTGTGTTCCATTGAGCTTGGCTAATTCTTTGTCCAGACCAGCATCGTGAGTCAGGGAGCCTAAAAGCTTTGCCTCCCTCTTATCCAGGTCCACTGTGTCCACCCCCTCATCCCAGCATCTCAGGGCCCAGCTTAGTATTGCCTCACCCTCTTTCCTTGCATAATCCAGACAAGTTTGCCTTAATTCCTTTCTGGGCAGAGATGTGGCAGTTATTGTTTCCTTTTCTGAGTCATTCTCATCCACCACTGGGTTCTGTGAGATGCTGGGCCCCACCAACGGCCTTCCTCACAATCCCTGCTTGGAGAGGATTTTTTCCCTCCTTTTCCTGTGTGTTTTGACAGGTGCTGGAGAAACTGCATGGGCAGAAGCATCAGGGGTTAAGTGTGGGACTGCTGGTGGTGGGGCAAACCCTTGTGCTTGGGGCTTAGGCTGAGATCTGGCACACTCACTGCAACCTGACCCCTCCCTCTTTGTGTTTACACAGTGCTTGCTGTGCTTGCTGTGCTTACAGCACACAACTCCCTCAGTCATTAGAGCTCATAAAATACTGCCTTATGCCTCTGCAAAGAGCTCTTCCCCCACCCAGCATAGGCACAGCAAATGCCCTTATATGGATTATATTTAAGCACATAGAGCATATTGTAATGTAAGGCAATTTTTCATCACAGACATTTTTACCTACCCTGTTGGTTTCATACCTTGCCTCCGTGATCTCCACCTCTAAAAACAGTGACCCTAATGCAAGACCATTGGAGCTCTCCTGGGTCACAACAGCTGTGTCCAGCATCTCTCCCACTCACACATTCCCCAGGCACAACCTGCACCAAGGGCCAGCACCAAGTCAGACTTCTGCAGGCTCAGTTCTTCTGCCCTAAGAATGCCAAGGCTTTGTGAGGGTTTGCTTTGAACTCCAGCAGAAGGAAACTGAACTCCAGGGAGCCTCTCTGCCAGCCTCCTCTCCACCTCTCTGTGCCTTTGGACAGACATCTTTGCTGTCAACAGGGTCAAGGTTTCTATCTTGCTCTGAACCCAGCCAGCTCTGTCCCTGTGTCCATGTACTTGGTGCTTGTCTCCAGACACAGCCATAGTAATAGATTTGAATTCAGGATCCCTTGCAGTCAGTCAGGGTCAGCCTTCTCCTAATCCACTCTGTTGGAGGGTGGCATTGGGCAGATCTTACCCTCGGGGGCTGGTTCAGTCCTCCGGTGGCACAGTGGGCTCTCCCGGTCAGTACAACTGGCTGTGACAATGCTGGGCTTCTCGGGCTCAGTGGAGGTCCTCCCTCTGGAGATGATCCTCATGATTGTTTCTCACAATGCAGAGGCCTTCAGTATACGTGCATGTATGACAGAAGCTAACAACAATAAGCTGAATGACTGAGGCTGCACAAAGTGAAAGAGGGGGTAACTTGTTTACCAATTGGAGTGATACTTATAGATTCCTCAAGGCTGGGTTTGACCAATGGGCACTCTCATAGACAGCTGGCTTCAGCCTATAGAAAGCGTGAAGCTAGAATTATGCCATACTTGGGGTTTGCACAAGCACTGCATGCACTGGGTGCGTGCTGGCCTGGCTAATGCCTTGGCTTTTGTCTTCCTCCTGAAAGAGGGGCAACTTGTCCACATGCTGGGACAAGATTCGATATCTGGGCATAATGTGCCTTCACCACACAGGCCTTGTGAGCCCCCTGTGACTCCCTGAATGCTTATGGGCTCAGCCCCTTTGCAGCTCGATGGTATCAGGGTGCATTGGGCCCCTGTGTCCATCAGACCTGGGTACTTCAGGGCTTCTGAAGTGCCAGGCCATTTCACAGAGACATCCCAGGACAATCTGTTGTCTCTGGCCTTCACCTGGCTGGTGGTAGGGCACCTCTAATGCTGGTGGTGACGCTCACACTTGTCACAGGGTCCTTTGTTACTGGGGGAAGGGTCTCTTGAGCGAGAGGGACCACTCCTGGAAACTGGGGCAGCCCTTCTCACCCCTTTTCAGTTTGTACTGAGACTGGGCTAGGTCTGTACTGGCAGGGGGTTAAAAGGATCAAGTTTGTAATGGGATAAGGGCTATACTGTACTGGAATGGAGCCAGGGGATCCCAGTTGTACTGGACTGGGGTCTGGTCTATACTTAGAGGGAGTGAATTTACAATAAGCCTTGCCAGACCTATACTGGGAAGGGATAAAGGAATCCCTCCTATATTGGGACAAGGCCTAATGTGCACTTGGGAATGTTAAAGGGTCTCTGTTTGGACAAGCACAGGGCTCAGACAGTACTGGGAGGGCAAGGAGGTGTCCAGTTTGTACTGCAATGGATGCAGTCAGTCCTAGTAGGAGGTCTGGAGATGCATTTTGCACTGGGATGGGACAGAGGCAGTCGTGGGAGAAGGGAAGGTGATTCCCTTTGTTGTGAGAGGAGGCCACAGCTGTACTGGGAGCAGTTCAGATTATGTAGTTTTTACTGGGAAGGGACACAGCCTGTACTGGGAGTGGATTCAAAATATCCTCTCAGCACTGGGTGAGATTCAGTTGATACTGGGACAGGAACAGGGTTACCATTTTGTTCTGGGCTGTCTCTCAAGCTGTGCTGGGATGACATCAGGAGGATCAGTTTATTTTGGGACAAGGCCAGGTTTGTATGTGGAGGGCTTAAAGGGACCATGCCTGGACTGAGATGGGGCCCAATCTATAGTAGGATGGAATCATGGTCTCCAGTTTGCACTGTGAGGTGGCCACATTGTTGTGGGCGGAGGCAGGGTATGAAATTTGTACTGTGATGGATGGAGTTGGTATGGCAGAGAGAGACAGAGGATCAGTTTGTACTGGAATGAGGAGCAGTCTGTACTAGGACCAGGGCTCCAGCAAGTACTGCTGCTCCCTGGCAGTGCTGCTGTGCTGGGACTCATTGCCCCTCCACCTCTGCACAGAGGAGATGTGCCTGAAGCTCTAGAAAATTCTTGGAGGAAGGACCTCAGGAAAAAAAACGTAACTCAAAGCTTTATTTTGTTTAGCCAAAGAAGGAGTACAGCTCCCCCAACATAAATCCTCAGTCAGAAAAGCAAAGCAGAGAGTGAAATAGAAAGGTGATGACAACATTGTCAAAAGTAAAAATCCACCACAAAGAGCAAAACTTAAGCAGCCAGGCTGGGCCTGCACTGAGTGACATCAGAATTGCTCTGCAGGAGAAGACAAAGAGTTTATTGCTTCTGAAAGCATCCAGGGATCTGTTGGCTCAGGGCAGCCTTCAGCTCCTGGTTCCTCAGGCTGTAGATGAGAGGGTTCACTGCTGGAGGCAACACTGAGTACAGAACTGACACCACCAGGTCCAGGGATGGGGAAGAGATGGAGGAGGGCTTCAGGTAGGCAAAGAAGGCAGTGCTGAGAAACAGGGAGACCACAGCCAGGTGAGGGAGGCAGGTGGCAAAGGCTTTGTGGCGTCCCTGCTGAGAGGGAATCCTCAGCACTGCCCTGAAGATCTGCACATAGGACACCACAATGAACATAAAACAGACAGAGAATAAACAGCCACTGGCCACAAGAAGCCAAAGTTCCCTGAGGTAGGATGTAGAACAGGAGAGCTTGAGGATCTGGGGGACTTCACAGAAGAACTGGTGCACAGCATTGCCCTGGTAGAGGGGCAGGGAAAATGTATTGACTGTGTGAAGCAGAGCATTGAGAAAGCCACAGGTCCAGGCAGCTGCTGCCAGGTGGAGACAAACTCTGCTGCCCAGGAGGGTCTCATAGTGCAGGGGTCTGCAGATGGCAACATAGCGATCGTAGGACATGATGGTGAGGAGAGAAAACTCTGCTGACATGAAAAAGGGAAGGAGAAAGACCTGAGCAGCACATCCTGCATAGGAGATGTCCCTGGTGTCCCTCAGGGAATTGGCCATGGATTTGGGCACAGTGGTGGAGATGGCACCCAGGTCAAGGAGGGCAAGGTTGAGGAGGAAGAAGTACATGGGGGTGTGGAGGTGGTGGTCCCAGGCTATGGTGGTGATGATGAGGCCATTGCCCAGCAGGGCAGCCAGGTAGAGGGCCAGGAAGAGGCAGAAGTGCAGGAGCTGCAGCTGCCTTGTGCCTGGGAATAGCAGGAGGAGGAAGTGGGTGATGGAGCTGCTGTTGGCCATCTGTTGCCTCTGGCCATGGAGACCTGTCCAAGGAGTGAAAGGTAGGAACAAGTTAGGACACACTTCTCTCAGCCTCATTGTAACCCCTGTCCCTCAGCTGTGTGAGGAATGGATCAGCTCAGTCCCCATCAATACAAACCAGTGATGGTTCATCACAGCTTCATATGCAGCAGGGACCCAGAACTGCCATGAAGATTTCTCTGGTGTCAGAACAGAAAGTGACCAACAGCCCAATTCCAGAAAACAAGAGTCCCATTGTGGTGGGTCATCCTTCTGTGTGCACACTCCAGGAGCCTTCAGCTGAACATCAGCTACTGAGATAGTGATGCCTCCAGGAGCTACAGCTACATTGTCCTGCACCCACAGCCTCACTGTGTCAGTGACTGCAGTGACTTCTCCTCCAGTGAGCTCTCAGTCACTCTCCTAGTCCTGGACAACGTGAAGATCTCTCTGCCTTCCTCATCTCCTTGAAATGCCTTGGTGGTGCTCTCAGCCCTGCTGTGCTGTGCGGAGGAGCTGCTCCTGGACAGAGCTGTCTGTCAGTGCTGCCTGCTTGCCAGTGGCTGCCTCCAACCCCTTAGCGTGACCCACCTCAAAAGCACAAAAGGACCAGCCCAAGGCATTTAAAGGAGCCCTCTGGTGGCTTTGCTGCCGAGTCCATGAACCTCAGAGACTGAGAAGATGATGAAACCTCTCCAGAAGTCAAAATCAGATTCAAACTCTGAAGTTTCTTCTACTCTTAATGGGTCCCAGTGAAGCATACTGGGAAACTGTCTCCAGGGTCTGGTTAGAGCAGAAGAAGACAGTGGATGCAAGGGAAGCATCACTGGAGTCACTGAAACATCTCCAGGCTGTGTTAAGAGCAGAGAACTGAGGCAGTGTTGACAGGTCAGGACAAGCAGTTCAAGGTGGCTCTGCTGCTAAGGAAAGCTGGAGGGGTTTCATTGATCCAAAGGGCCAAGCCCTGACCCCCAGACCCTGGCAAGGCAGATCCTGTCCCTCACCTGTGGCTCAGATCTCTGATTCACCCTGTGAAATCATTTTTATCAGATGCTTTGTGCAATATAAACCTCTCCAATTAGCTGCAGAAACCTTGGCAATAATTAGAGGCTCAGCAGTATTTAATGAGCCCCATGGAGTATTTGGGGCTGATTACATCATCCTCAGGTACTGCCAGGAGACTCTGCCAAGGTACTGCCAAGAAGCCTCTCAAGAAGTCCAAGGCAGAAGAAAACTCCAAAGTACCTTGAAGCACTGATTGGCCTCACTGAGGCTTGTTACTGCCAAAGGCTCCCCAGGGACTCGTTAGAGCAGCTTGTTAGAGGCCAGGATTGCAGGGAGACAAAGGCAAAGTACAGTGCAGAAAAGTATGCCTTTGTTCTATGAAGCATAAAGCCAAACCCTGACCATTGCCCTTGGACTAGAAGAACCTCAAAGCCTCAAAGCCAAGTTTCTCCTCACAGGCCTTGGTGGCAGAGGCAACTGCCAGAGCCAAGGGGACAAAGACCTTGGTCCTGTTTGGCCTCTCAGGCTTGCCAGAGCCCTTGGCCATCCCCACTGCAGCCTCTCCTACACTGTCCCATGCCTTTAACTCTTTCTCTTCAGGCTGCTGACACCAATCTTGCTTCCCCACTCAGCTCTCCCCCTGCCATTTCCATCCCTTCCCTCAGCTGTCTCAGCTCTCCCTGCTATTTCCCAACACCTCTGGATGGCCTCATGCATAGCAGCTCTGCCCTTTCAGGGACATTTCTTTGGCCTCTTCTCCACTCTGAACCTTTCAAGCTGCACTTTGTGGAGGTTTTGGTCTCGTAACACACCCAAGGAGAGCTCCATCCTCTCTGAAACTACCCTTCAGCCATGTGCACACTGCTATGGCAGTGCTCTGAACCCCATTCACCAGTCTGAAGCAGCCCAGGTCCCTCAGCCTCTCTGTCTGAGAGCCTGCACAGACTCCCTGTTGGTGGAGCAGGAATTGTTTATTGGCACAGATCAAGCAGTTTATACAGGAAAAATCCAGCAGGCTAAGCAATTCCCTGACATTCTTCCACCACTGCTGCTCACTGAATTTCCTCCTTTGATATGCAGCTGTCCATTGTTATCTTCATCCCATATCAGGTTGAGCTTCTCCAGCATGGGGGCAAGTGTCCTCCTGTCTCGCACTCCAGGCTGTTTACCACAGTCAGCTCTTCTTTCTCACCAGGCCATCCTTCCAGTATCAGCAGCCTGTTGCTCTTTCTTGTCCTGAAACCTTCCATAGATACTTTCTGCTTTCCTACATCTCCCCATTTTTATATGGTTTAAAGCAGCAGCCATCACTTGTGTCCTGACCATCCTCCTGTTCCTGAAGGCTATGATTACAAACACCATGAACACTACAATTACAATGCCAATCACCACAAGGATTTCACCTCTAACCCACACTCGTAGATTCAGACCTGAGAACCAATTGTTTGGATTCAGCCAGCTCAGATCTTTGTTCAGTGCTTGCCATGTTGAATCAATCCTCACCTGTTGTGTATTTGCTAATTGCAGTTCCAGCTGATGCTTCAGTGTTTGGACATTATATTTCAAGGAGCTTTCAAAGGCCCCTTGTAAATGTGACCTGAGTGAGTTCCAATCATGCTGAGAGTCATTCCAAGACAAGGATGTTACACACATGTCCTGCTTATGATATTCCCAATCACACTGCAGCATCATATGGGTCTGCAAGGCAGCTTATTGGTCTCCTAACCAAACAACCCTGGCCTCAAGCATGCATAACCTTGCCATTATTTCCTCATCTATAGCTTCCTGCAGCTGCAAATCATTTTTCACATTGGTTAATAAAGTTCTCACTGTGTCCACAGTTTGTATGCCTTTGTCAGAGCTGTAACTGCAGCAGCTGGGGATGCTAATATTATCACAGCTGATATTATGGCAAACATTAACCATCCCACAAATCTTTTTGTCCTTTCTCTAGAATCTTTTAGTCCCTGGTCTAATAGCCTGAGAACATGACCCAATCCACTCTCACTCTCCCACCCTCTTGTCATATTCACTGGGATCCATGTCTCTGCCCTTCTTCGGCAGGGAATGATCATGCTCTGCTGATCAATGTCTTTATTGTAATGGGTTGGGGCAGACCCCTCCCCACCACGGGCAAAAATAACGACTCAGACAAACAGATTGCAAAAGTGATGGAAAGTTTAAATGGGAAAACAATAAAAACAACAATGAAAGTTTTACAGAGAACCACAAACACCATGACAAAAGAGAGAGATCCCAGAACATACCCAAGAACATCCCATCCCCACCTGGGGGTACACCCAAACCCCCCAGGGCTCATTCCTCCCCCCCCCCCCAACCCAGCCTTGGGCCTGGGCAGGCCCAAGGGAGGTGGCTCACACCATTTTACCTAGGCAGCAGCAGGGGACAAAAGAGGAAGTGAAGACCCCGTGTGGATGTTTTATAGGGGAGCAGGGCATTATGGGAATGCAATACCTGGTTTCCTGTGACCACCCCCCTGGGCTGGGCCCACCCCTTGGGACCTCCCAGGTGTGGTCTGTGCAGTGGCATCCGGGCCAGCACCCAGCCTAAACCACCACACTTATCAATAATACAAGTCTTAAAGGTAATATTGCTACAACTAAGATGATAAATGCTTGATTCGTAATAGGTTATACAATCAACAGCTATTCCTAACACCTATGGGTGGGTAGTACACACAGAGCAAAGGAACTATGAAGTACAGGTTCTACTAAGATGCCTTTACACTTATGAGGTGGTGGAGTTGCCATCACTGGAGGTGTTTAGAGGGAGACTTGATGGAGTGCTTGGTGCCATGGTTTAGTTGATTAGATGGTGTTGGATGGTGGGTTGGACTCAATGATCTTGAAGGTCTCTTCCAACCTGGTCTATTCTATTCTATTCTATTCTATTCTATTCTATTCTATTCTATTCTACTCTACTCTACTCTACTCTACTCTACTCTACTCTACTCTACATAGTTCTCTTTACCAATGGTAAAGCTAACCTCCACAACTGTTTCCTTATCACACTTTCAGCACATTCCATGAGAGCTGTGACACAGGGCCTTCCCATGATACACAAGGTGATTTTATCTTTGTGGATTCACATCAAGAGATACAAGAGTTAGCCTCTTACACCACCCTGTCAATCAAAGATAGAAGCAAGGAAGAAAGAAAGGAAGGAAAGAAGTTTTAAACAAGTTTTACAACAGACATGAGTTTTGATTGGCTAATGGCACCAATCTGTTTTACACCATCATTAGACACCAGTAGCATATTGGACACTACATTTTGAATCAGTTATATAAAATTACACAAGGTAAAAGAGTAACAATGCTGAACCCCATAGCAAATAGGACAAAATTCGTTTCATCCCTGTTCCTCCTGGAAGCCAGGAGAACAAATCCACAACCAACACCCTGCTCCGACAGTCCTTCAGTTGGAACTGAAGTGAGAGCTTCCTTCCAGATTCAAATGGATCTGCAGGGACACCAGGAAGGTAGAGTCCTTGAAAGATGTCTTCTGTGATGATGCTGTGAGGAAACTTTTTTCCAAGGGTTGCAGCCTGCAAAACTTGAGAGGTCTTTTATAGTGTAACAAGACAAATCCATCTGTCAATACATCAAGGAATCTTCAGCATTCAAGTTTAAATGAGAAACACAACCTCAAAACATACAAAACTGCTATTGCCAGGTTTCACACACACACACTCACAGAGGTTGTCTGAGCCACCCCCTCAGGTGCTGTCCCTGAAAGAGTTGGCTTAATTGCTTTGAATGGGCCTGTAAGTACCCTTGATTGTTACAACTTCTTTCAAAGCCAAGCTAAACACAAACTCTTTTTCCCAAACCATGTTCCCTGCACACACACATACCCCACCTTATTTTTTGTTTTGAGTTCTTAATGATTCACCCTGAGAACAGGGTGCCCTCTGACCTGACAAATGGACCAACCCCCTGCTGGTATCACGAGATGCCAGAAGGGCAGAGGGTAGAGAACCTCAGGAGTCTGCTCACAAGTCCTTTATTACAGCATTGCAGAGTCCCCAGCATGACAGATTCTTAGAGTGTCCTTAACATCACAAGGCCCAGAAGTCCTTAACAGAAGAAGTAGCTAACAGGAGTGGAAGTCCCTAAACCAATCTCTCTTGCCCAAAGTACCTCATTTTGGTAGACTTTCTTCCCCCTCCCATTGATTCATGGCAGCAGTAGAATCCAGCCCTGTGTACAAACTAAAGCATGCTCCAATCAAAGATGCCAGCACCTCTGGCTCATACAGGATGTTGTTCTTGGCTCATACAGGAAAACAACTTTGCAGCTTGGAGTTGGTCAGCAGAGAATCAGAGGCTCTACACACGGCCCTTAAGCTGCCCTTGTTTGCAGAACAGCAGCTGCAGGACAGGAAAGGAGGAGAAGCAGGGAATTCTAAAGCAAGGGATCAGCACCACCTGGCATCCAGTGCTGGCTCACCAGCCCTAAAGGCTTCCCACAGTGGGGCAGCTCCACATCCCCAAGTTGCTCTCACAGTTTGAGAGTTTCCCAGGCCCACCTGCAGTTGCACTTCCTTAGCTGCTTCCCAGTTCCCTGCCCAAGTGCCCTTCTGGGGTTCTCTGCATGTTGGATAACTCCAGACTGTTCCTCTGGCAGTTATTTGTGGGGAGAGGTCTCTCCAGCTGAAGACCATGGCATTTGCACAGGCACTTTCAGCTCCCAAGGCAGCATCTTGAGCACAGGACTTGTGGATTTGTGCAGCAGCTCAGCCAGCTCCAGCTTGCGTAGCAACAGCTCACAGTTCTGCCAGGCACACTGCTGAGAGCTGCAGAGCTAAGCTCAGATCCAAGTGTAAGACAAACATCCTGGGGGAGCATTTCTGGGCACTGTGCTGAGGCACAGCATCCTTTCTTGCAATGATTTCACTCTTTACACTCTTAAATATCCTGAAAACTCAACACTCAGAGAAATCTCTTCCCACTTCTGTGTGGATGGAAAGGCTGAAAGAAGCCTCAAGTCAGCAGGAATGCATGAGGAACACTGCTGAGCTAGGGAGAAGGCTTTTGGAAGCCCCAGGCCTGCTGGAAAGCAGCAGAGTTCTGTAGTGGAAAGCTGTCAGAAGCCCTCCAAGGGCTTCCAAACACCTCCCTTACATCCCCTCTGCACCCTCCAAAGATTATGAAAACCAATCCTAGAACCCTCCAGCACCCCCCCCAAACACCTAACGTCCCTTGACACAATGAAAAAAAACACTGAGATGTCCCTGAGAACTTCACTTTGACCTCCCTGAAATGAGCACACAGCTCCAGCCCCATTCCTAGGGAGCAAATGTCCTCAGTATTTGGGCATTGTGGGCAGGAATGTCTAAGATACAAACAATCAGGCAGGATTTGGGTAACTTTGGCCTTGTATCAATGAAACTGGGCAATGGACAGATGATTTTTTACCCCAGGGAGACACAGATTGGGGAAGGACCAGACAAACCCTGGTAAAGCTCTGTCCCGTTCCAATGGCAGCTCTGGCTGTGCCAACTCAGCACTGTAATTGTTCTCATCAGCACTAATTGGTGTTCAGAAGGGCAGGAGGTGTTTGTTCCTGCTGGAGCCCCCAGCCTCTGAGAAATGCAGAAGAAAAAGAGACAATTTGGGTTCAATTTGCTGCAAAAGGCTACTTAGGCAGGTCAGGATGATCCCAATGGAGCCTGGGTGGATCTATTTGTTCCTTCCCCGCAGTCTAGCCTGGTCACCGGTATGGGTGCGGCGATGCTGGCTGAGGTGCCCCTTTTTGGTGAAGCTCTTGCCGCACTCAGCACAGGGGAACGGCTTCTCTCCGGTGTGGATGCGGCGGTGGATGATGAGACTGGAGCTTCGTTTGACGTTCTTGCCTCACTCCCTGCAGCTGGAGGACTTCTCAGTACTGTGCACCCTGCGGTGCTGGCAAAGGGAGGACCTCTGGGTGAAGCTCATACCACAGTCGGCACAGCTGTACGGTTTCTCACCGCTGTGGATCAGTTGATGCCGGAGGTATGACGTGCTCTTGGTAAAGCTCTTTCCACACGCAGCACAGGGGAACAGATGCTCTCCAGTGTGGATACGGCTATGGATGGTAAGACTGGAGCTTTGTTTGAAGCTCTTGCCGCAGTCCCTACAGCTGAAGGACTTCTCACTAGTGTGGGTGAGGTGGTGCTGCCTAAGATGAGAGATCCTCCTGAACCGCTTGCCACAGTTGTCACAAGAGACAGGTTTCTCTCCAGTGTGGGTGAGGCAGTGCTGGGTGAGACTATAGCGCTGGGTGAAGCTCTGCCCGCAGTCAGCACAGGTGAAAGGATTCTCCCCCGTGTGGGTGCGGCAGTGCCGAGTGAGCTTGCCACGCTGGGTGAAGCTGCGTCCGCACGCAGGACAGGTGAATGGTTTCTCTCCAGTGTGGGTGCGGCAGTGCTGGGTGAGACTATAGCGCTGGGTGAACCTCTGGCCGCAGTCAGCACAAGTGAACGGTTTCTCCCCAGTGTGGGTGCGGCGGTGCTGGATGAGCTTTGAGTTCCAGCGGAACCTCTTGCCACAGTCACCACAAACGAAGGGCCTGGAGCCAGGCTGTGGGCAGTGGTGCTTCACTAGCTCTGACCTACCTGGGAACCTCTGCCCACACTCAAGACACTGATTCAGCTCTTTGGGTGACACTGAGGGACCTGCTCTGGCGTCATCCTCCTCCATACATTCCTCCCCCTCATCCTGGTCACCTTCATCATCATCATTATCCTCCTCTTCATAGTCATCATTCTTCTCAGCATCATCCTTGATCTTGTCCCCTTTTTCCTCTCCCTTCAGTCTGAAATTTGGCTGCTCCAACTTGATCTCTGGGTGTTTCTTCTCCTCCCAGCTCTTGCCTGGGTCCTTCTGTGAGGCCATACTGTGGCAGGAAGGGGTCACAGCTGTGCAATACAGAAGATGGAAGCACCTGAGCCCAGGACCTCAAACCCTCAGATCCTGCCTGGGTCATGACAGTCCCTGACTCCCAACACCCAGCTGGAGGAGAGAATGCAGAGGGGACCTCAAACCTTCAGTTTCTGCCACAGTGTGGGCACAGACCTCCAATACCCATGCTGAGACCCCAGGTTCCTGTGATCAGTGCCCTGAGGTGCCCTGGGGCTTACAAGTGGTCTTGTCCTACTCTCCTTGAGCCTGGTGACATTGGCAGGGTGGTTCCTGGCCCAGGCCCTGTCCTTTGATCTCCCTTGGCTCAGACAATGGAGGCAGCAGCAATGAACATGGAACACGAAACCACCTCCAACCTTCTCTCACCACCCTCCAGATCCCAACCCCTAAACATCACCTCCTGCCATACAACTGACCCCCAGCAGCCAGGAGCATTTATCAACTCCCATAACACCTGATGTGCCTCAGAGCTCCTAGAGAGGTGAAATATGCTGGACAGGAGGAGGTGGAGGAGGCTAAGAGCTGCCCTGGGGGCATAGGATCCTGCTGTCAACCCACTCTGGGTTTCTTACCTCTTGGGCTGCTCCAAGGGACAGATATGCAAACTGTTCTTCCCCCCCCCAAAGGGGCAGGGATGATGGAGAGAGGACACAGCTCCTGCAAGAGAGAAGCAATGGGCTCAGGGGAGAGCACTGACCTACAAGGGATGGCTCAGCACTGCCCAGGACCAGGCAGCACAGCTCAGCCTTGCTGGGGGCAGCTCCCAAGACCAGCAGCACAGCCACAGCACACAGCCAGGGCTGATCAAGATGGGAGGCCTCAACAAGTGCAGACTCAGCTCCTTGCCCAGCACACAGCCCCCAGCACACAGCTGCAGGCCAGCACCACAACACAGCTGCCTCCACACAGCCTCTCCCAGGCCTTGCCTAAAGCTTCCTCCCACTGCCTGCCCAGGCCTCTGCTGGCTGGAGCTGCATTGCACTGCTGGCTGCAGCTACTTGCTCTGGACCCAGCTCTCCTCCCTGGCCCTTCCCCCACCACACCCACTCTGTGCTCAGCTCTGCCCTGCACACAACTCTCTGCTGCTCACTCCCCAAGAGAAGATCACAGCAGCCCTCAGGACACACACAAAGGGAGCTTCATGATCTCTGCAGATGCAGCAAAGGGGGAAGGGACTTGCTCAGCTTCCTGCTTAACCTCTTCAGCCCTCACTGGGATGCTGGAGGAGTCTCTGGCTCCTGCCCAAACCTCACACCTCCAGCACCCTTCACACACCTGCAGCCCAAAGAGACTCACTGGAAAGGGTTTGGCTTCCTTCTCTCCCTGACCATTTCTCTCAGCTTGCTCTTTGCAGTTCCCTGGAGATGCCACTCCACATCCCCAAGAGAAAATGAGGTTGGATGGGAGGGCACAGTGCCCATGGGCTGCTGTTCATCTCCCAGCTGACACAGGCAGAGCTGCAGCACAATTCACTCCTTTCACCTCCTCAAATGCTGCCAGATTCTGCCATTTCCTGCACACACATTTGCCACCTGGGCCCTGCATCCTCTCCCCTTTTTGGGGGGACAAGGCCTAATTCCTGCCTGACCATTCTCAGGCCTTTCCCTCATTCCCAGCCTATCCATGGCCCTGCTGCCTTGGCTGTCCCATGGCCCTGTGTCCCCCACCTCCACTGCCACTGCAGCTGGAAGGGTGGAGTGGGAAATGCTGTGGCTGAGGAAGAATCTAAAGAACTGGGCTGGAAGCAGCAGCACAAGAATGGAAGGGGCCTGAGACTACAGTCTGGGATCAGCTGGAGGGCTGAAAAGAACAGCACCAAGCCAAGGGGGGTTACAGATGAGGGCTGGGGAGGGACCCTGCAGCTACCTCATGCAGCAACTGATGAGAGCAAGGGGGGCAGAGAGGGAGTGAGACCACAGGTGACTCCTGCCATGGGGGATGGCTGGGCTGTGTGGCTAGGAGCCCTGAGTGCCTGCTTGGGCTGTGCTGGATGTCAGGAGGGGTCAGGGGACTGTCCTGAGCCAGGCAGGGTTTGGGGCTTTGAGCTTCTGGGGTCAGCTGCTGCCAGCACCATTGGAGGTAGGAGCCAGGCAGAGTCACACAGCTGCAGAACTAAGCCCTCCCACCCCCTGCAGCCTTCACCCTCCATCTCTCCATCCATTGCTCCATCTCCACTCACTTGCTGCCCTCTCAGAGTCCACAGGGCCACAGCAAGTCCCCAGGGCTGATCTACACAGCCAGCACGGCCCAACAGAAACCGCTGGATGAGAGCATGGAGGAGAAACCCTGTGGTGGGTGGAAGGCACTGGGATGTCTTACACCAGAGAGTAGAGACCTCCAGAAGGGACAGCAGAGTCCAGAGGGACACCACAAAGTGTCATCAACTCCTTTGGCAAGGTTCAAAGAGAGCCTCTGGCTCCTTAAACCTAAGGCAATACCCTGCAGAACAAGGTGGAGGAGCTCAAGGGGACAAGCTGCAGAGGGGGCCCAGGGCAACCTCCTGAGCTTCAACAAGAGCAAGGGCAGGGTCCTGCCCCTGGCCTGGCACAATCCTCACAGTCAGGACAGGCTGGGGGAGGAGGAGATAGGAAGCAGCCCTGCAGAAAAGGACTAGGGGGGGCTGCTGGACAAGAAGCTGGACAGGAACAGACAGGGGGAGCCTGCAGCCCACAAGGCCAAGGGCAGCCTGGGCTGCACCAAAAGCAGCAGGGCCAGAGATGGACAGAGGCCATCCTGGCACTTGGCTCTGCTCTGCTGAGACTTCAGCTGCAGCACTGCAGCCAGCTCTGGAGCCCTCAACACAGGAAGGACATGGACCTGATGGAGAAGGCCCAGAGGAGGGACACAAAAATGATCAGGGGCTTGGAGCAGCTCTGCTACCAGGACAGGCTGAGGGAGCTGGGGGTGATCAGCCTGGAGAGGAGAAGACTCTGTGGAGACCTAGGAGTGACCTTCTGGTACCTGAAGGGGACTACAAGAAGGCTGCAGAGGGACTCTTTGAAGCCATTGCCTCTGGTCCTGTCCCTGCAGGCTTTGCAAACTAGAGCAGAGCAGATTGAGATTGGAGGTGAGGAACAAGTTCTGCACCAGGAGCCTGCTGGAACACTGCAACAGGTTGCCCAGGAAGGGGCTTGAGGTCCCAGCCCTGCAGAGGTTCAAGGTGAGGCTGGACAGGGCTCTGGGCAACCTGATCTAGTGCAGGATGTCCCTGATGACTGCAGAGGGGCTTGGACTGCAGCACCTTTGCAGCTCCCTCCCAACCCAAACCACTCCAGGATTCTAGGAATCTAAGGGCAGCCTCCAGGGAGAGCAGGAAAAAGATGAGGCAGAGGAGGACAAGGAAGAGGACAAGGAGGAGGAGAACCAAAATCCCTTCCTAACTCCTCCAAACCTCTGCCAAATTCCTGGAAAGCTCTTCCAGCTCTGCAGAGTTCATTCTGAAGAGAGCTGAGGGAGTTGCTAGGCTCAGGGATGTCTTGCACACTCGGCACAAATGCTCCAGAAGCTTTCCAAGTGCCCTCAAAACCAGCAGCACAGCTCTGCTGCCACACAATGCCAGGCTGCAAGGGACCCCAAGGCTCAGCTGCTCCAACCTTGCCAGCTGACACTGGACTGGAAAGGAGCTGGCCCAGCCCCCTGCCAAGCTGAGCCTTCCAACTCTGCCCTGCAGGGCAATCCACCACTGCCCTGGGGAGATGATTCCAATGGCTGACTGGCAGGGAAAAGCTTTTGCCTCTGCAGGGCACTGTGCCACTTCAGCTCAACTCTTGCAGCAGCTCTTTGAGATCTGCCTTTGGAGCACCACAAACTCTGAAGCACTGCAGTGCAAAGCAGCTCAGCTTCAACTTCCAACTGCCTGAACTCTCACATTTTCAATTCAAGGCAGGGGCCAAGCTCACACCCAGCCCCCAAGCTAAAGAACCAGCAACTAAGGTCAGAGTCAGCTCCCAAACACAAGAATCCAGATCAGAAATGCAGAGCCAGCCCCCAGGCTCAGAGCCAGCTCCTAAGTTCACATCCAGGCCCCAAGCCCAGCACCAGCAGCTAAGATCAGAACACTTCCCAAGCTCAGAGCCAGCCCCTGAGCTCAAGAACCAGCAATTAAGGTCAGAACACTTCCCAAGCTCAGAGCCACCTCCAGAGCTCACACCCAGGCCCCAAGCTCACAAGCCAGCAAATAAGGTCAGAACCACATTCCAAGCACAAGAGCCAGCCCCCAAGCTCAAGAGCCAGCCACTAAGGTCAGGACCTAGATCAAAAGTGCAGACTCAGCTCCCAAGCCAGCAACTAAGGTCAGAATCACTTACCAAGCTCAAGAACCAGCCCCTGACCTCAGAGACAGACCCTGAGGTCAGGAACCACACCCCAAGCCCAGAGCCAGCAACTAAGCTCAAAACCCCTTTCCAAGCTCACACCCAGACCCCAAGCTCAAGAAACAGCTCCCAAGCCAGCAATTAAGGTCAGAACCCCTTTCCAACCTCAGGAACCAGCCCCCAAGCTCCAGTACCAGCAACAAAGGTCAGAGCTAAGCTCCAGAGCCAGCCCCCATAAGCTCAAGAGCCAGCCAGTAAAGTCAGAACCACTTTACAAGCTCACAACCAGCCCCCAAGCTCAAGAACCAGTCCCTGACCTCAGAGACATGCCCTGAGGTCAAGAACCACACCCCAAGCCCAGAGCCAGCAACTAAGCTCAAAACCCCTTTCCAAGCTCAAGAAGCAGCAACTAAGATCAGAACAATTCCCAAGCTCACAGCCAGCCCCCAAGCTCAAGAGCCAGCCCCTAAGCTCACGAACCAGCAACAAAGGCCAGAACCAAGCTCCAGAGCCAGCAACCAAGGTCAGAGCCACTTCCCAAGCTCACACCCAGCCCCCAAGCTCCAGAACCAGCCCCCAAGCAACCTAAACCAAAAGTGCAGACTCAGCTCCCAAGCTCAGAGCCAGCAACTAAGGTCAGAACCACTTCCCAAGCTCAGGAACCAGCCTCCAAGCTCCACTACCAGAACAAAGGTCAGAACCGAGCTCCAGAGCCAGCCCCCACAAGCTCAAGAACCAGCAACTAAGATCAGAACCGCTTCCCAAGCTCAAGAAGCAGCAACTAAGGTCAGAACAATTCCCAAGCTCACACCCAGCCCCCAAGCTCAAGAGCCAGCCCCTATGCTCCAGAACCAGCAACAAAGGCCAGAACCAAGCTCCAGAGCCAGCAACCAAGGTCAGAGCCACTTTACAAGCTCAGGAACCAGCCCCTGACCTCACAGACAGGCCCTGAGGTCAGGAACCACACCCCAAGCCCAGAGCTAGCAACTAAGGTCAAAACCCCTTTCCAAGCTCACACCCAGACCCCAAGCTCAAGAGCCAGAAAATAAAATCAAAACCACTTCCCAAGCTCAAGAGCCAGCAGCTAAGATCAGAACCACTTCCCAAGCTCACCCCCAGCCCCCAGGCTCAGAGCCAGTTTCACAACTTTGTTTATTTCAGGTTCCCTTCATTGCACTTCTGCTAAGTGTCCAAATTGAAGCAGCCAGAGAATGCTTTGGGCTGGATGGGACCCCAAAGATCAGACAGCTCCAACCCCCTGCCATGCCCACAGACACCTTCCACCACACCAGGCTGCTCAAGCCCTCATCCAACCTCACCCTCAGCACCTCCAGGGAGGGGGCAGCCAGCACCTCCCTGCCCAACCTGCTCCAGGCTCTCACCACCCCCACTCCAAACTATTGCCTCCCAAGCCCCACTCCAAATCTGCCCTCCTCAACCTTCAATCCAGTCCCCCTCAGCCCATCACTCCCAGCCCCTCACCAAAGTCCCTCCCCAGCTCTCCTGCAGCCCCCAGCAGCTACCACAAGGCTGCTCCAACCTCTCCCCACAGCCTTCTCCTCTCCAGCCTCAACAGACACAACTCTTACAGCCAACCCCCACAGGGGAACTGCCACAGCCCTCCCACCACCCCCAGGGCCTCCTCTGCACCCCCTCCAAGTGCTCAACCTCCTGCCCCTCTTGGGGGCACCACAGCTGCACACAGCACTCCAGCTGCCAGCACACAATGCTGCCAGCACAAAAACCATTGCAGCAAAAGCCTCAAGCTGTGCTCAGCTGCCAAAACCAAAGGGACCTCAACTTGGCCACAAGAGAAAGGACCAAACTCAGCCAAGACACTGATCCAACACCCAAGGCTGCACAAAACAACCATCAGCAGAAGCTCCTCCTGCCCTGAGCCTTTCTGTGCTCAGGAGGCCTGCAGAGAAACTGAGACTCACTCTGCAACCCCCCAGGGAATCTTTGTGCCTCAAGAGATTGCAGAGCACAGAGGCCTTGGATGCCACCACCCCCAGCACAGCCAAACCGCCCCACAGCTGACACCAGCCCCAGGCGCTCCCAAGCTCAGGCTCAGCACAGCACCCACGCCTGACACCCCCACGGCACCCAGCACACAGCCTGCCCACAGCTCCCCCCCGCGCCTGGCCCTCAGCCCAGCCGCTGCCCTTCAGCACAGCAGCCGCCCGGCACCTGCCAGCACAAAGCCTCCAAACCCCCAGGGCTCCCCCACACACCCCCACAGCAGCCTCTGCTGCAAGCCACACCCCACGCTCACCACCACCTCTCCTGCACACAGCAGCCCCCACAGCGCCGCTGCCACCTCAGCTCTGCTGCCAGCCCAGCCCCCAGCACAGGGACACAGGGACACAGGGCCAGGGACAGCCCCTGCAGCCCACCAATGGCTCCGCCTGCAACACAGCAGCAGCCAAAGGGGGCCTGCAGCTGCCCCCACCAGGGGGAGGCAGCAGCACAAGGAACCCCACAGACCCCCACCCCAGCCCCACCCGCGGCTCCGCAACCGCACAGACCCCTCCCAGAACAGCACGGACGACGCTCACCGACCCTGCACACCTCTGCCCTACCCCACAGGCCCCCCACGACCACCCCCAACACCGCAGACCCCCACAGCCGCACAGAGGTCCCCACAATCACGGAGACACCCCCCCTAAACCGCACGGACCCCAAACGCCAAGCTTGCAGAGCTCCCCCGGACCTCACAGACCCACCCCCACCCCGTACCCCACGGATCTTCCCCATATCCCACGGACCCCCAAGCACATATCCCCAGAAACCCCCAACCAAACCCCACCGGTTCCCCCTAGATCCCCGCAGAGGCTTCCCCCCCGCCCCAGCCCCACCAAGCCGTAACCCACAAACCCCTCCCCAACCCAAGCGACCCTCCCGACCCCTCCCAGCCCCACAGAGAGCATTCCCTGATCCCCACCCCACGACCCCCAACTCAGCCCCAGAGACTCCCTCACCCCACCTGGATCCCGGGACAAGAGCGAAGCAGAGAACAAGAAGGAGGAAGAGCTCAGCGCACAGGGAGCCGCCGGCCCCGGCAGGCTGCTGGCGAGCAGAGAGCGCTGCGAGGGAGACCCCGGCCCGGCCCCTCCGGCTGCTGCGGCCACGTGGGACGGGGAGCGGAAGCAGGGAGCAGTCTGGAACGGAAGCCCCGCCCACGGCCGGGCAGCCGCAGCCAATGAGAGGCGGCGGGAGCGCGGCAGCTCCTCCCCCTGGGCGCTGCCGAGGCCCAGCCAGGAGCTGCCCCTGCCGGCCGCGGCCGCCATTGTTGCTGCCCACGGCCGGGCAGCCGCAGCCAATCAGAGCCGCCGCAACAGCCCAGGCCATGTGAGTGGCGTTGGCCATGGGGGTGCAGTTTTTCATTCTTTGTGTATGCATTTTGCAAACTGACAATGGCTGCCCTAGGCTGAACTGAAGCTCTAAGAGCTACAGGACAGACAGTGCTGCTCCTATTGCAGTGGAGGACACTGCCCTTGAAACCTTGCCAGACACTAAGACAGCTCCCATCAAAGACACCTTGGTAGTCACAGTCAAAGCTGTGGCATCAATGAAGCCATTCAGCAGTGGCCTGAGGGAGGCACAGGTAGGTTACAAAGCAAAGCAGCTAAGACCTCTGCTCTCTTGGACCCCTTGTAGCTGCAGGATTAAGGGAGAGAGGTTTGAATTCAGGCTCAGAACCACACAGAAGATCCTTTCTGGCTGCAAACAGAGCAGTGGCACTTTCAAGGGAAGAGTCAACTTCTTGGGGGACAACTGCCTGTTAGGTTTGTGCTCAGGTCTCTGTAATGTGGACAGAAGGAACATGGGGTGATGGCACACACATCAGGAGGTCGTTTAGGTCACCCTCATGCAGCTGCTGGGGATACCCAATCAGTCAACCAGGACAGTCTGAAATGGTTTACAGACCAAAACAAAGAGCTAAGCCACTGAGAGAGACTGCTGGGATGACAAAAAGCAGCTTTAGAGAAGAAGAACACAGGACAGGGAGCAAATCTTCCATAATCAAGAGGTGGAGCTGGATGGAGAGAGAAACCTTAGCTGCTGGCTCCCAAAGACTACAAAAGGCACATTTGATGCTGCACAAGAAGAAACCTAGAGAAGCTGGGGAGGACTTGACAGCTGGTGCTCCACAGTCATGAGAATGTAACTGCAATGCATTGGGGTTTCAAACAACATCACCTCCCTGCCCCACAACATCTGGCCCCCAACTGAAGTGCTGTGGATCACTGCTGTCAAGAGTGAAGGAACAGAAGCAAGCTTGCCCACACCTGAGCTGCTATTTGAATCAGGTTCATGGACCAATGGCTGGAGTTACCTATTAGCAGGGACTGAGACACTGAAACAGGGGAGCAGTGGAAAACCAAATTGCTGCCAACACAACACATGCTGCATGAAAATCCAGCACACAGGGGCAGAGCTGTTAGCCTGAAACCAAACTTCATACAGGAACAAAACCAAATCCACTGGCACAGGTAACAAGAACTAACAGCCCCAAGGGAAAGACAGTAAGAGGAGATGGGAAGTCAATGTTGCTGCAAGAGGGCAGCTCCAGCAAGGCATCAAAATGATTGTTAGGCAGCAACAGACTCAATCAGCACTGGTAACAAGCCCAACCCCGGGGACACTGCAAACGGAGCCAGGAAATAGCTCTGCAGAGGTGGGGTCACAGCGATTGCTAGATCCAGACCCGGGACAAAAGGCACAGGAAATGACCTTGCTGCTGCTGCCAAACACCCAACAACCCAACCCAGACTCCTCACCCTCTGGCGCATCGGAACTGAAACCAGAGACTCCCTTCGGATGCGAGGTGCTGGAGGGCGAGCGGCAGCTGCCGGCTGCTGAGCTGCGGCGGGGCGGGAGGGGCTGCGGGGCCGGGGAGCGCTGGGGGCGGCTATGGCTCAGGGACCTATTTGTGTCTCTGCCCTGCACAAGCGCTCTGGGCTGCTCCAAACCCCTCCTCAAGCTTCCTCCTGCGGCCCCAAGTCCTCTCTCTCCAGCCTGCAGTCAGAACTTCCTTCCTGAGCTGCCTTCAGCTCACAGCCTAAGGGAAAAAGCTCAAAGCCAACCTGAGACCAAACCAATCTGAGTACAACCCGAGAGAGGCTGCTGCGAGGGCTGGAGGCAGCGCCAAGATGTTCCGCAGCAGGCAGTGGGAACCTGGGGACTCCAAGACAAAGGCAGGAAGGAAAACCTCAAGGCTGAGCTCCGCACGCCACGCGCAGCGCCGGGGCCCAGCAGCTCAACGCTCCCCGGCTCTCAGCATGCCCCGGGGCCCGCCCAGACCCTTCCCCGCTCCGCTGCCGCCGCACGCAGCGCTCCGGCACCGCTGCCGCTCCCTTGGGCACTGCTGTTGGCTCTCTCGGCTCTGGGGGGAGTTGTACAGCTCAGAGAGAGGTGAAGCTGATCCACAGCCATCGATATCCCCACGGAGCCCTTTGCATCGCCCCAGCACACTCCCACCCCCAGTGCCAGTGCCAGCCCCGCCTGGTGCTGAGTGCGGGCAGCAGGGCTGGGATGAGAGTTGCACTCTGGACCCCGTCCCTCCCGGCCGCTCTCTGACACCTCACCGCCCCCCCCCATTGCTGTCCCAATGCACATCCTGCACAGCACAGACTGCAAACAGCCAAGAGCTTCAGGAGCCAACCCCGCGGCCCCCAGCCCCGCCGGCACCCCCCTGCCCCTGGCCAAAGCCAAACGGAACAATTCCTCACCCTCCCCAAGCCTGCCCCAGCCCCACGGAGCCCCCTGCCCCCCGCGCCCCTCCCGACCCCCAACTCCACACACGCCCCCGGCAGCCCCACGCAGCCAGAGCCTTCCCCGCTGCGCTGCCGCCGCCCTCAGCGCTCCCCGGCCCCCTCAGCCCCTCCCGCCCCGCCGCAGCTCACCAGCCGGCAGCTGCCGCTCGCCCGCCAGCACCTCCGGCACTTCTCCCGCGCTCCGGCCCCGCTGCCGCTCCCCACGGGGCAGCACCAATGGCGGCCGCGGCCGGCAGGGGCAGCTCCTGGCTGGGCCTCGGCAGCGCCCAGGGGGAGGAGCTGCCGCGCTCCCGCCGCCTCTCATTGGCTGCGGCTGCCCGGCCGTGGGCGGGGCTTCCTCTGCGGCCCCAGCCCCCGCCCCCCCGTGGGCGGTTCGGGGCCTCCATTGCATCGCTCTCTGCTCGCCCAGGCTGCCAGGAGGCTGCAGGGGACGGCAGTCGGCAGCTGCCTCTGCTCCGAGCTCTTCCTCCTTCCTCTTCCTGCTGCTGTGCGCCCCTTTGGCCTGGGCTGTGGGGAATGCGCGGGGCAGAGTGGGGGCTGCTGGGGTGGGGATCCCTTGGGGCTTGGGGGAGCGGCTGGTGGGGTTGGCATTGGGCTGCCGTGGGGCTGAGGGCTGTGTCCTGGAGCTGGGCTTGAGGAGGGCTCGGTGAGGTGTGGGGCTGGTGTGGGTGGGGCTGTGGGGGGTGGTTGTTGGGGGCTGTGGAGTTGTGGGGGCGTGTGTGAGGTTGGGTGGGGGCTTGGGGTCGGAGAGGGGCGTGTGAGGGGCTGGTGAGGAGCCCGTGGGGCTGTGTGGGTTTGGGGGTAGGAGTTGGTGGTGGTGGGGGAGGCTGTGTGTGGGTGTGGTGTGGGTCGGGGTGGTGAGGCTTGGAGTGGGGAGTGGTGGGGTGGTGCGAGGGGGTGGGTGCGGTTGTGGGGAGCTGTGTGTGGGTCTTGGTCGGGGTGGGTGTGTTTGGGGGTTCGTTGTGGTGCTGTGCTGCTGCCTCCCCCTGGTGGGGGCAGCTGCAGGCCCCCTTTGGCTGCTGCTGTGTTGCAGGCGGAGCCATTGGTGGGCTGCAGGGGCTGTCCCTGGCCCTGTGTCCCTGTGTCCCTGTGCTGGGGGCTGGGCTGGCAGCAGAGCTGAGGTGGCAGCGGCGCTGTGGGGGCTGCTGTGTGCAGGAGAGGTGGTGGTGAGCGTGGGGTGTGGCTTGCAGCAGAGGCTGCTGTGGGGGTGTGTGGGGGAGCCCTGGGGGTTTGGAGGCTTTGTGCTGGCAGGTGCCGGGCGGCTGCTGTGCTGAAGGGCAGCGGCTGGGCTGAGGGCCAGGCGCGGGGGGGAGCTGTGGGCAGGCTGTGTGCTGGGTGCCGTGGGGGTGTCAGGCGTGGGTGCTGTGCTGAGCCTGAGCTTGGGAGCGCCTGGGGCTGGTGTCAGCTGTGGGGCGGTTTGGCTGTGCTGGGGGTGGTGGCATCCAAGGCCTCTGTGCTCTGCAAATCTCTTGAGGCACAAAGACTCCCTGGGGGGTTGCAGAGTGATTCTCAGTTTCTCTGCAGGCCTCCTGAGCACAGAAAGGCTCAGGGCAGGAGGAGCTTCTGCTGTGTGGCTGCAGGCTGAGAGCTGTGCAGAGCTTTTGTCAGCTGTGCTGGCAGGAAGCATGGTCAGAAGCAGACTGCTGTGCTGCAGCTGCTCTGCCCCTGGGGAAATGCTTGCTGGCAGGCAACCAAATGAGGCTGAGCTGTTGAGTGTCTGCTTGTGGCTGAGGAACTGCATTGAATTGGACTGAAAGGTTTGGCTTGGGCTGGGGGCAGCCTGTTCTTGATGGTTTTGTTGGTGAGAAGTCCTGCAGCTTCCTTGGAGGAGCTTCAGCAGAAGCCAAAGCAATTCCCTTGCTGCTCTTTGCTGTGCAATGAGCTGGGAAGGGAAGGAAATGATTGCTGCAAGTGAGCAAAGCAATTGCAGTGCTCTGCAAGTCTCAGCAGTGCTGTGTCCAGCAGGGCCAGGGCAGGGATTGTCCTCCTGTCCTGGGCCCTGGGGAGGCCACCCCTGGAATGCTGGGGTGAGTTTTGGGCCCCTGACTCCAAGAAGGACTTTGAGGGTCTGGAGCAGGTGCAGAGAAGGGCAAGAAAGGTGTGGAAGGGTCTGGAGAGCAGGGCTGAGAGGAGCAGGTGAGGGAGCTGTGGGTGTTTAGTGTGGAGAAGAGGAGGCTGAGGGGAGACCTCTTGGCCTCTGGAGCTCCCTGCAAGGAGGCTGCAGTGAGGTGGGGGTTGGGCTCTTGTGCCTAGTCTCAGGTGGTAGAAGGAGAGGAAGTGTCCTGAAATTGTGTCAGGGGAGGCTTAGGTTGGAGAGGAGGAGGAATGAGTTTGGTGCCAGAGTGGTCAGGGCCTGGCAGAGGCTGCCCAGGGAGGCAGTGGAGTGGCCATGGCTGGAGGTGTTGCAGCAAGGTGTGGCCATGGAGCCATGGTTTGGTGTCCCTGGTGGTGTTGGGGCTGGCAGTTGGCCTCAGTGCTGAGAGAGGTCTTTTGCAGGCCAGGCAATTGTGTGGCTGTGTGAGGAAGCTGCCCCAGAGCAAATGCATCTTAGGTGCTGGAGGTGCTGGGAAGAATGGGAAATGGGAGAGAGTCCTGTGGAGAGGGGAAAGGTTTGGGTTTTGCCTCTGGGCTCCTAGTCTGCCCTTGGAAGTGCCTGGGATTCTTGCAAGCAGTGCTGTCAGCTGGAGCCTTCTGGGGTCAGTTGGTGGTGTGCTGAGAGGGCCCAAGGGAGGTGAGGCTTGGGAAGAGAAGTGGTGAGCAGGAAGCTTGTTGGGTTGTGGGTGGCCAAGGGGTGTGGGTGTGGCTGAGAGGTGTGGAGTGCAGGAGAGCCTTCAAGGCCTTGTGGTGTTGCTGGAGCTGTGGGCTGAGGAAGTGCTGCTGCCAGGCAAGGGCTTGAAGGAGGTTGAAAGTCAAGTGGTGTGGATGGCTTGGTGTGGGGAAGTGTTTGGCTTCTTGTGGGCAAGTGAAGCTTTCCTTGTGCAGGAGGAGAGTGAGAGCCTGGGCTTTGCAATCCCTGGGGCCCTGGAGCCCTTCTGGAGTGGTTTTCTTCTGCAGAGCTTTGCAGCCCAGCTGCAGGTCTGCTGTTGCTGGAAGCTGTTGCTGGTTGTTTTGTGCAGCCTTGGGTGTTGGATCAGTGTCTTGGCTGAGTTTGGTCCTTTCTCTTGTGGCCAAGTTGAGGTCCCTTTGGTTTTGGCAGCTGAGCACAGCTTGAGGCTTTTGCTGCAATGGTTTTTGTGCTGTCAGCATTGTGTGCTGCCAGCTGGAGTGCTGTGTGCAGCTGTGGTGCCCCCAAGAGGGGCAGGAGGTTGAGCTGTTGGAGGGGGTGTGCAGGAGGCCCTGGGGGTGGTGGGAGGGCTGTGGCAGTTCCCCTGTGGGGGTTGGCTGTAAGAGTTGTGTCTGAGGCTGGAGAGGAGAAGGCTGTGGGGAGAGGTTGGAGCAGCCTTGTGGCAGCTGCTGGGGGCTGCAGAAGAGCTGGGGAGAGACTTTGGTGAGGGGCTGGGAGTGATGGGCTGAGGGGGAGTGGATTGAAGGTTGAGGAGGGCAGATTTGGAGTGAAGCTTGGGAGGCAATAGTTTGGAGTGGGGGTGGTGAGAGCCTGGAGCAGGTTGGGCAGGGAGGTGCTGGCTGCCCCCTCCCTGGAGGTGCTGAGGGTGAGGTTGGATGAGGGCTTGAGCAGCCTGGTGTGGTGGAAGGTGTCTGTGGGCATGGCAGGGGGTTGGAGCTGCCTGCTCTTTGGGGTCCCATCCAGCCCAAAGCATTCTCTGGCTGCTTCAATTTGGACACTTAGCAGAAGTGCAATGAAGGGAACCTGAAATAAACAAAGTTGTGAAACTGGCTCTGAGCCTGGGGGCTGGGGGTGAGCTTGGGAAGTGGTTCTGAGCTTAGTTGCTGGCTCTGGGCTTGGGGTGTGGTTCCTGACCTCAGGGTCTGTCTCTGAGGTCAGGGCCTGGTTCCTGAGCTTGTAAATGGCTCTGACCTTGGTTGCTGGCTCTGGAGCTTGGTTCTGGCCTTTGTTGCTGGTACTGGAGCTTAGGGGCTGGCTCTTGAACTTGGGGGCTGGCTGTGAGCTTGGGAATTGTTCTGACTTTAGTTGCTGGTTCTTGAGCTTGGGAAGTGGTTCTGATCTTAGCTGCTGCTTCTTGAGGTTGGGAAGTGGTTCTGACCTTAGTTGCTGGCTCTGAGCTTGGGAGCTGAGTCTGCACTTTTGGTTTAGGTTGCTTGGGTGCTGGTTCTGGAGCTCGGGGGCTGGCTGTGAGCTTGGGAAGTGCTCTGACCTTAGTTGCTGGCTCTGAGCTCAGGGGCTGGTTCTTGAGCTTGGGAAGTGGTTCTGATTTTATTTTCTGGCTCTTGAGCTTGGGGTCTGGGTGTGAGCTTGGAAAGGGGTTTTGAGCTTAGTTGCTGGCTCTGGGCTTGGGGTGTGGTTCTTGACCTCAGGGCCTGTCTCTGAGGTCAGGGGCTGGTTCTTGAGCTTGGGGGCTGGTTATGAGCTTAGGGGCCGTCTCTGAGCTTGGAAAGTAGTTCTGACCTTACTGGCTGGCTCTGGAGCTTGTGGGGGCTGGCTCTGGAGCTTGGTTCTGACCTTTGTTGCTGGTACTGGAGCCTGGGGGCTGATTCCTGAGCTTGGAAAGGGTTTTGACCTTAGGTGCTGGCTTGGGAGCTTGGGAGCTGTTTCTTGAGCTTGGGGGCTGGGTGTGAGCTTGGGAAGTGGTTGTGATTTTAGTTGCTGGTTCTGAGCTTGGGAGCTGAGTCTGCACTTTTGATCTAGGTTCTGAAGCTTGGGTGCTGGTTCTTGAGCTTAGGAAGTGGCTCTGAGCTTGGGGGCTGGCTCTGAGCTTGGGGGCTGGCTCTTGAGCTTGGAATGTGGTTCTGACCGTATTTGCTGGCTTGTGAGCTTGGGGCCTGGGTGTGAGCTCTGGAGGTGGCTCTGAGCTTGGGAAGTGTTCTGATCTTAGCTGCTGGTTCTTGAGCTTGGGGCCTGGATGTGAACTTAGGAGCTGGCTCTGAGCTTCGGGGCTGGCTCTGAGCTTGGGAAGTATTCTGATTTTAGTTGCTGGCTCTGATCTTAGCTGCTGGCTCTTGAGCTTGGGGTCTGGGTGTGAGCTTGGAAAGCAATTCTGACCTTAGTTGCTGGCTCTGGGCTTGGGGTGTGGTTCTTGATCTCAGGGCCTGTCTGTGAAGTCAGGGACTGGTTCTTGAGCTTGGGAAGTGGTTCTGACCTTACTTCCTGGCTCTGAGCTTGGGAGCTCAGTCTGCACTTCAGATCTAGGTTCTGGACCTTAGTGGCTGGCTCTTGAGCTTGGGGCCTGGATGTGAAGTTAGGAGCTGGCTCTGAGCCTGGGGTCTGGTTCTGCTTTTCTGATCTGGATTCTTGTGCTTGGGAGCTGACTCTGACCTTAGTTGCTGGTTCTTGAGCTTGGGGGCTGGGTGTGAGCTTGGCCCCTGTCTTGAATCTAAAATGAGAGAGTTCAGGCAGTTGGGAGTTGAAGCTGAGCTGCTTTGCACTGCAGTGCTTCAGAGTTTGTGGTGCTCCAAAGGCAGATCTCAAAGAGCTGCTGCAAGAGTTGAGCTGAAGTGGCACAGTGCCCTGCAGAGGCAAAAGCTTTTCCCTGCCAGTCAGCCATTGGAATCCTCTCTCCAGGGCAGTGGTGGATTGCCCTGCAGGGCCGAGTTGGAAGGCTGAGCTTGGCAGGGGGCTGGGCCAGCTCCTTTCCAGGCCAGTGTCAGCTGGCAAGGTTGGAGCAGCTGAGCCTTGGGGTCCCTTGCAGCCTGGCACTGTGTGGCAGCAGAGCTGTGCTGCTGGTTTTGAGGGCACTTGGAAAGCTTCTGGAGCATTTGTGCAGAGTGTGCAAGACATCCCTGAGCCTAGCAACTCCCTCAGTTCTCTTCAGAATGAACTCTGCAGAGCTGGAAGAGCTTTCCAGGAATTTGGCAGAGGTTTGGAGGAGTTTGGAAGGGATTTTGGTTCTCCTCCTCCTTGTCCTCTTCCTTGTCCTCCTCTGCCTCATCTTTTTCCTGCTCTCCCTGGAGGCTGCACTTAGACTCCTAGAATCCTGGAGTGGTTTGGGTTGGCAGGGAGCTGCAAAGGTGCTGCAGTCCAAGCCCCTCTGCAGTCAGCAGGGACATCCTGCACTAGCTCAGGTTGCCCAGAGCCCTGTCCAGCCTCACCTTGCACCTCTGCAGGGCTGGGACCTCAAGCCCCTCCCTGGGCAACCTGTTGCAGTGTTCCAGCAGGCTCCTGGTGCAGAACTTGTTCCTCACCTCCCATCTCAATCTGCTCTGCTCTAGTTTGAAGCCATTGCCTCTGGTTCTGTCCCTGCAGGCTTTGCAAAGAGTCCCTCTGCAGCCTTCTTGCAGCCCCCTTCAGGTACCAGAAGGTCACTCTTAGGGTTCCCCAGAATCTTCTCCTTTGCAGGCTGATCACCCCCAGCTCCCTCAGCCTGTCCTGGTAGCAGAGCTGCTCCAAGCCCCTGATCATTTTTGTGTCCCTCCTCTGGGCCCTCTCCATCAGGTCCATGTCCTTCCTGTGTTGAGGGCTCCAGAGCTGGCTGCAGTGCTGCAGGTAAAGTCTCATCAGAGCAGAGCCAAGTGCCAGGATGGCCTCTGTCCATCTCTGGCCCTGCTGCTTTTGGTGCAGCCCAGGCTGCCCTTGGCTTTGTGGGCTGCAGGCTCCCCCTGTCTCCTCCATGCTCTCATCCAGCGGTTTCTGTTGGGCCCTGCTGGCTCTGTAGATCAGCCCTGGGGACTTGCTGTGGCCCTGTGGACTCTGAGAGGGCAGCAAGTGAGTGGAGATGGAGCAATGGATGGAGAGATGGAGGGTGAAGGCTGCAGGGGGTGGGAGGGCTTAGTCCAGCAGCTGTGTGACTCTGCCTGGCTCCTACCTCCAATGGTGCTGGCAGCAGCTGACCCCAGAAGCTCAAAGCCCCAAACCCTGCCTGGCTCAGGACAGTCCCCTGACCCCTCCTGACATGCAGCACGGCCCAAGCAGGCACTCAGGGCTCCTAGCCACACAGCCCAGCCATCCCCCATGGCAGGAGTCACCTGAGGTCTCACTCCCTCTCTGTCCCCCTTGCTCTCATCAGTTGCTGCCTGAGGTGTCTGCAGGGTCCCTCCCCAGCCCTCATCTGTAACCCCCCTTGGCTTGGTGCTGTTCTTTCAGGCCTCCAGCTGATCCCAGCCTTTAGTCTCAGGCCCCTTCCATTCTTGTGCTGCTGCTTCCAGCCCAGTTCCTTAGATGCTTCCTCAGCCACAGCATTTCCCAATCCACCCTTCCAGCTGCAGTGGCAGTGGAGGTGGGGGACACAGGGCCATGGGACAGCCAAGGCAGCAGGGCCATGGATGTGGTGGGAATGAGGGAAGGGCCTGAGAATGGTCAGGCAGGAATTAGGCCTTGTCCCCTCCAAAAGGGGAGAGGATCCAGGGCCCAGGTGGCAAATGTGTGTGCAGGGAATGGCAGAATCTGGCAGCATTGGAGGAGGTGAAAGGAGTGAATTGTGCTGCAGCTCTGCCTGTGTCAGCTGGGAGATGAACAGCAGCCCATGGGCACTGTGCCCTCCCATCAAACCTCATTTTCTCTTGGGGATGTGGAGAGGCAGCTCCAGGGGAGCTGCAAAGAGCAAGGTGAGAGAAATGGTCAGGGAGAGAGGGAAGCCAAACCCTTTCCAGTGAGTCTCTTTGGACTGCAGGTGTGTGAAGGGTGCTGGAGGTGTTAGGTGTGGGCAGGAGCCAGAGACTCCTCCAGCATCCCAGTGAGGGCTGAAGAGGTGTAGCAAGAAGCTGCCCAAGTCCCTTCCCCCTCATGAAGCTCCCTTTGTGTGTGTCCTGAGGGCTGCTGTTATCTTCTCTTGGGGAGTGGCCAGCAGAAAGGTGTATTCAGGGCAGAGCTGAGCACAGAGTGGGTGTGGTGGGGGCAGGGCCAGGGAGGGGAACTGGGACCAGAGCAAAATCTATTGTCAAATGCAGCTGCAGGCAGCAGAGCCCTGGGCAGGCAGTGTGAGGAAGCTTTAGGCAAGGCTTGGGTGAGGCTGTGTGGAGGCAGCTGTGTTGTGGTGCTGGCCTGCAGCTGTGTGCTGGGCAAGGAGCTGAGTCTGCACTTTTTGAGGCCTCCCATCTTGAGCAGCCCTGGCTGTGTGCTGTGGCTGTGCTGCTGGGCTTGGGAACTGCCCCCAGTAAGGCTGAGCTGTGCTGCCTGGTCCTGGGCAGTGCTGAGTCATCCCTTGCAGATCAGTGCTCTCCTCTGAGCCCTTTGCTTCTCTCTTGCAGGAGCTGTGTCCTCTCTCCATCATCCCTGCCCCTTTGTGGGGGGGAAGAACAGTTTGCAGATCTGTCCCTTGGAGCAGCCCAACAGGTAAGAAACCCAGAGTGGGTTGACAGCAGGATCCTAGGCCCCCAGGGCAGCTCTTAGCCTCCTCCACCTCCTCCTGTCCAGCATATTTCACCTCTCCAGGAGCTCTGAGGCACATCAGGTGTTATGGGAGTTGATAAATGCTCCTGGCTGCTGGGGGTGAGTTGTGAGCAGGAGGTGATGTTTAGGGGTTGGGATCTGGAGGGTGGTGAGAGAAGGTTGGAGGTGGTTTCGTGTTCCATGTTCATTGCTGCTGCCTCCTTTGTCTGAGCCAAGGGAGATCAAAGGACAGGGCCTGGGCCAGGAACCACCCTGCCAATGTCACCAGGCTCAAGGAGAGTAGGACAAGACCACTTGTAAGCCCCAGGGTACCTCAGGGCACTGATCACAGGAACCTGGGGTCTCAGCACAGGTATTGGAGGTCTGTGCCCACACTGTGGCAGAAACTGAAGGTTTGAGGTCCCCTCTTCATTCTCTCCTCCAGCTGGGTGTTGGGAGGTGTTGGGAGTCAGGGACTGTCATGACCTAGTCAGGATCTGAGGGTTTGAGGTCCTGGGCTCAGGTGCTTCCATCTTCTGTATTGCACAGCTGTGACCCCTTCCTGCCATAGTATGGCCTCACAGAAGGACCCAGGCAAGAGCTGGGAGGAGAAGAAACACCCAGAGATCAAGTTGGAGCAGCCAAATTTCAGACTGAAGGGAGAGGAAAAAGAGGACAAGATCAAGGATGATGCTGAGAAGAATGATGACTATGAAGAGGAGGATAATGATGATGATGAAGGTGACCAGGATGAGCAGGAGGAATGTATGGAGGAGGATGACGCCAGAGCAGGTCCCTCAGTGTCACCCAAAGAGCTGAATCAGTGTCTTGAGTGTGGGCAGAGCTTCCCAGGTAGCTCAGAGCTAGTGAAGCACCACTGCCCACAACCTGGCTCCCGGCCCTTCGTTTGTGGTGACTGTGGTAAGAGATTCCGCTGGAACTCAAAGCTCATCCAGCACCGCCGCACCCACACTGGAGAGAAACCGTTCACTTGTGCTGACTGCGGCCAGAGGTTCACCCAGCGCTATAGTCTCACCCAGCACTGCCGCACCCACACTGGAGAGAAACCTTTCACTTGTGCTGAGTGCGGGCGCAGCTTCACCCAGCGTGGCAAGCTCACTCGGCACTGCCGCACCCACACGGGGGAGAAACCGTTCACCTGTGCTGCCTGCGGACAGAGCTTCACCCAGCGCTATAGTCTCACCCAGCACTGCCTCACCCACACTGGAGAGAAACCCGTCTCTTGTGACAACTGTGGCAAGCGGTTCAGGAGGATCTCTCATCTTAGGCAGCACCACCTCACCCACACCAGTGAGAAGTCCTTCAGCTGTAGGGACTGCGGCAAGAGCTTCAAACAAAGCACCAGTCTTACCATCCACCGCCGTATCCACACTGGAGAGCATCTGTTCCCCTGTGCTGCGTGTGGAAAGAGCTTTACCAAGAGCACGTCATACCTCCGGCATCAACTGATCCACAGCGGTGAGAAACCGTACAGCTGTGCCGACTGTGGTAAGAGCTTCACCCAGATGTCCTCCCTGTGCCAGCACCGCAGGGTGCACAGTACTGAGAAGTCCTCCAGCTGCAGGGAGTGAGGCAAAAACGTCAAACGAAGCTCCAGTCTCATCATCCACCGCCGCATCCACACCGGAGAGAAGCCTTTCCCCTGTGCTGAGTGCGGCAAGAGCTTCACCAAAAAGGGGCACCTCAGCCAGCATCGCCGCACCCATACCGGTGACCAGGCTAGACTGCGGGGAAGGAACAAATAGATCCACCCAGGCTCCATTGGGATCATCCTGACCTGCCTAAGTAGCCTTTTGCAGCAAATTGAACCCAAATTGTCTCTTTTTCTTCTGCACTTCTCAGAGGCTGGGGGCTCCAGCAGGAACAAACACCTCCTGCCCTTCTGAAAAATCATCGGTCCATTGCCCAGTTTCATTGATACAAGGCCAAAGTTACCCAAATCCTGCCTGATTGTTTGTATCTTAGACATTCCTGTCCACAATGCCCAAATACTGAGGGCATTTGCTCCCTAGGAATGGGGTTGGGGCTGTGTGCCCAGTTCAGGGAGGTCAAAGTGAGGTTCTCAGGGACATCTCAAGGTTTTTTCCATTGTGTCAAGGGATGTTAGGTGTTTGGGGGGGGGGGCTGGAGGGTTCTAGGATTGATTTTCATAAGCTTTGAAGGGTGCAGAGGGGATATCAGGGAGATGTTTGGAAGCTTTTGGAGGGCTGACAGCTTTCCACTACAGAACTCTGCTGCTTTCCAGGAGGCCTGGGGCTTCCAAAAGCCTTCTGCCTAGCTCAGCAGTGTTCCTCATGCATTCCTGCTGACCTGGGGCTTCCCTCAGCCTTTCCATCCACCCAGAAGTGGGAAGAGAGTTCTTCGACTATTGAGTTTTCAGGATATTTAAGAGTGTAAAGAGTGAAATCACTGCAAGAAAGGATGCTGTGCCTCAGCACAGTGCCCAGAAATGCTCCCCCAGGATGTTTACCTTACACTTGGATCTGAGCTTAGCTCTGCAGCTCTAAGCAGTGTGCCTGGCAGAACTGTGAGCTGTTGCTACGCAAGCTGGAGCTGGCTGAGCTGCTGCACAAATCCACAAGTCCTGTGCTCAAGATGCTGCCTTGGGAGCTGAAAGTGCCTGTGCAAATGTCATGGTCTTCAGCTGGAGAGACCTCTCCCCACAAATAACTGCAACAGGCACAGTCTGGAGCTATCCAACATGCAGAGAACCCCAGAAGGGCACTTGGGCAGGGAACTGGGAAGCAGCTAAGGAAGTGCAACTGCAGGTGGGCCTGGGAAATTCTCAACCTGTGAGAGCAACTTGGGGGTGTGGAGCTGCCCCACTGCAGGAAGCCTTTAAGGCTGGTGAACCAGCACTGGATGCCAGGTGGTGCTGATCCCTTGCTTTAGAATTCCCTGCTTCTCCTCCTTTCCTATCCTGCAGCTGCTGTTCTGCAAACAAGGGCAGCTTAAGGGCCATGTGTAGAGCCTCTGATTCTCTGCTGACCAACTCCAAGCTGCAAAGTTGTTTTCCTGTGTGAGCCAAGAACAACATCCTGCATGAGCCAGAGGTACTGGCACCTTTGATTGGAGCATGCTTTAGTTTGTACACAGGGCTGGATTCTACTGCTGCCATGAATCAATGGGAGAGGGAAGAAAGTCTACCAAAATGAGGTACTTTGGGCAAGAGAGATTGGCTTAGGGACTTCCACTCCTCTTAGCTACTTCTTCTGTTAAGGACTTCTGGGCCTTGTGATGTTAAGGACACTCTAAGACTCTGTCATGCTGGGGACTCTGCAATGCTGTAATAAAGGACTTGTGAGAGGACTCCTGAGGTTCTCTACCCTCTGCCCTTCTGGCATCTCATGATACCAGCAGGGGGTTGGTCCGTTTGTCAGGTCAGAGGGCACCCTGTTCTCAGGGTGAATCATTAAGGACTCCAAACAAAAAATAAGGTGGGGTATGTGTGTGTGCAGGGAACATGGTTTGGGGGAAAGGGTTTGTGTTTAGCTTGGCTTTGAAAGAAGTTGAATCAAGTGTACTTATAGGCCCATTCAAAGCAATTAACCCAACTCTTTCAGGGACAGCACCTGAGGGGGTGGCTCAGAGAACCTCTGTGCCTGTGTGAGAAACCTGGCAATAGCAGTTTTGTATGTTTTGAGGTTGTGTTTCTCATTTAAACTCGAATGCTGAAGATTCCTTGATGCATTGACAGATGGATTTGTCTTGCTACAATATAAAAGACCTCTCAAGTTTTGCAGGCTGCAACCCTTGGAAAAAAGTTTCCTCACAGCATCATCACAGAAGACATCTTTCAAGGACTCTACCTTCCTGGTGTCCCTGCAGATCCATTTGAATCTGGAAGGAAGCTCTCACTTCAGTTCCAACTGAAGGACTGTCGGGGCAGGGTGTAGGTTATGGATTTGTTCTCCTGCTTCCAGGAGGAACAGGGATGAAACGAATTTTGTCCTATTTGCTATGGGGTTCCGCATTGTTACTCTTTTACCTTGTGTAATTTTATATAACTGATTCAAAATGTAGTGTCCAATATGCTACTGGTGTCTAATGATGGTGTAAAACAGATTGGTGCCATTAGCCAATCAAAACTCATGTCTGTTGTGAAAATTGTTTAAAACTTCTTTCCTTCCTTCCTTCCTTCCTTCCTTCCTTCCTTCCTTCCTTCCTTCCTTCCTTCCTTCCTTCCTTCCTTCCTTCCTTCCTTCCTTCCTTCCTTCCTTCCTTCCTTCCTTCCTTCCTTCCTTCCTTCCTTCCTTCCTTCCTTCCTTCCTTCCTTCCTTCCTTCCTTCCTTCCTTCCTTCCTTCCTTCCTTTCCTCCCTTCCTTGCTTCCATCTTTGATTGACAAGGTGGTGTAAGAGGCTAACTCTTGTATCTCTTGATGTGAATCCACAAAGATAAAATCACCTTGTGTATCATGGGGAGGCCCTGTGTCACAGCTCTCATGGAATGGTGCTGAAAGTGTGATAAGGAAACAGTTGTGGAGGTTAGCTTTACCATTGGTAAAGAGAACTATTTAGAGTAGAGTAGAGTAGAATAGAATAGAATAGAATAGAATAGAATAGAATAGAATAGAATAGAATAGAATAGAATAGAATAGAATAGACCAGGTTGGAAGAGACCTTCAAGATCATGGAGTCCAACCTATCATCCAACACCATCTAATCAACTAAACCATGGCATCAAGAACCCCATCAAGTCTCCCTCTCAAACACCTCCAGTGATGATGACTCCACCACCTCATAGGTGTAAAGGCATCTTAGTAGAACCTGTACTTCATAGTTCCTTTGCTGCTGTGTGTACTACCCACCCATAGGTGTTAGGAGCAGCTGTTGATTGTATAATCTATAACGAATCAAGCATTTATCATCTTAGTTGTAGCAATATTACCTTTAAGACTTGTATTATTGCTAAGTGTGGTGGTTTAGGCTGGGTGCTGGCCCAGATGCCACTGCACAGACCACACCTGGGAGGTCCCAAGGGGTGGGTGGAGCCCAGGGGGGTGGTCACAGGAAACCAGGGATTGCATTCCCATAATGCCCTGCTCCCCTATAAAACATCCACACGGGGTCTCCACTTCCTCTTTTGTCCCCTGCTGCTGCCTAGGTAAAATGGCATGAGCTGCCTCCCTTGGGCCTTCCCAGGCCCGAGGCTGGGTTTGGGGGGAAGGAAAGAGCCCTGGGGCCTTTGGGTGTACCCCCAGGTGGGGATGGGATGTTCCTGGGTATGTTCTGGGATCTCTCTCTTTTGTCACAGTGCTTGTGGTTCTCTGTACAACTTTCATTGTTGTTTTTATTGTTTTCCCATTTAAACTTTCCATCACTTTTGCAATCTGTTTGTCTGAGTTGTTATTTCTGCCTGTAGTGGGGAGGAGTCTGCCCCAACCCATTACAATAAGGACATTGATCAGCAGAGCATGATCATTCCCTTTTGAAGAAGGGCAGAGGCATAGATCCCAGTGAATATGACAAGAGGGTGGGAGAGTGAGAATGGATTGGATCATGTTCTCAGGCTATTAGACCAGGGACTAAAGGATACTAGAAAAAGGACAAAAAGATTTGTGGGATGGTTAATGTTTGCCATAATATCAGCTGTGATAATATTAGCATCCCCAGCTGCTTCAGTTACAGCTCTGACAAAGGGCATACAAACTGTGGACACAGTGAGAACTTTATTGACCAATGTGAAAAATGATTTGCAGCTGCAGGAAGCTATAGATGAGGAAATAATGGCAAGGTTATGCATGCTTGAGGCCAGGGTTGTTTGGTTAGGAGACCAACAAGCTGCCTTGCAGACCCATATGATGCTGCAGTGTGATTGGGAATATCATAAGCAGGACATGTGTGTAACATCCTTGTCTTGGAATGACTCTCAGCATGATTGGAACTCACTCAGGTCACATTTACAAGGGGCCTTTCATAGCTCCTTGAAATATAATGTTCAAACATTGAAGCATCAGCTGGAACTGCAATTAGCAAATACACAACAGGTGAGGATTGATTCAACATGGCAAGCACTGAACAATTGGTTCTCAGGTCTGAATCTATGAGTGTGGTTTAGAGGTGGAATCCTTGTAGTGATTGGCATTGTAATTATAGTGTTAATGGTGTTTGTAATCATAGCCTTCATGAACAGGAGGGTGGTCAGGGCACAAGTGATGGCTGCTGGTTTAAACCATATAAAAATGGGGAGTTATGGCAAAGCAGAAAGTATCTATGGAAGGTTTCAGGACAAGAAAGAACAACAGGCTGCTGATACTGGAAGGCTGGCCTGGTGATAAAGAAGAACTAACTATGGTAAACAACCTGAAATGCGAGACAGGAGGACACTTGCCTCCATGCTGGAGAAGATTAAACTGATATGGGATGAAGATAACAATGGACAGCTGCAGCTCAAAGGAGGAAATTCAGTGAGCAGCAGTGGTGGAAGAATGTCAGGGAGTTGCTTAGCCTGCTGGATTTTTCCTGTATAAACTGCTTGTTCTGTGCCAATAAACAATTCCTGCTCCACCAACAGGCAGTCTGTGCAGGCTTTCAGACAGAGAGGCTGAAGGACCTGGGCTGCTTCAGACTGGTGAATGGGGTTCAGAGCACTGCCATAGCAGTGTGCACATGGCTGAAGGGTAGTTTCAGAGAGGATGGAGCTCTCCTTGGTGTGTTACGAGACCAAAGCCTCGACAAAGTGCAGTTTGAAAGGTTCAGAGTGGAGATGAGGCCAAAGAAATGTCCCTGAAAGGGCAGAGCTGCTATGCATGAGGCCATCCAGAGGTGTCAGGAAATGGCAGGGAGAGCTGAGACAAATCAGGGAAGGGATGGAAATGGCAGGGGGAGAGCTGGGTGGGAAAGCAAGAGTGGTGTCAGCAGCCTGAAGGGAAAGAGCTGCAGGCATGGGACAGTGTAGGAGAGGCTGCAGCAGGGATGGCCAAGGGTTCTGGCAAGGCTGAGAGGCCCAACAGGACCAAGGTCTTTGTCCCCTTGGCTCTGACAGTTGCCTCTGCCACCAAGGCCTGTGAGGAGAAACTTTGCTTCGAGGCTTTGAGGTTCTTCTAGTCCAAGGGCAGTGGTCAGGGCTTGGCTTTATGCTTCATAGAACAAAGGCATACTTTTCTGCCCTGTACTTTGCCTTTGTCTCCCTGCAATCCTGGCCTCTAACAAGCTGCTCTAACGAGTCCCTGGGGAGCCTTTGTCAGTAACAAGCCTCAGTGAGGCCAATCAGTGCTTCAAGGTACTTTGGAGTTTGCTTCTGACTTGGACTTCTTGAGAGGCTTCTTGGCAGTACCTTGGCAGAGTCTCCTGGCAGTACCTAAGGATGATGTAATCAGCCCCAAATACTCCATGGGGCTCATTAAATACTGCTGAACCTCTAATTATTGCCATGGTTTCTGCAGCTAATTGGAGAGGTTTTTATTGCACAAAGCATCTGATAAAAAGTATTTTTAAAGGTACATTTCATTCCTTTTCAGGAGGAGTTGTCTCTTTGCAAGCAAACCACAGCAAAACCTGACAAGGTCCTACCTTGGTCACTGCTCATCCTCACTCCCCACTGCCCCCAGCAGAGCCCTGAGCCACAGGTGAGGGATAGGACCTGCTTTGCCAGGGGCTGGGGGTCAGGGCTTGGCCCTTTGGATCAATGACACCCCTCCTGGTTTACTCAGCAGCAGAGCCACCTTTCGCTGCTTGTCCTGACCTGTCAGCACTGCCTCAGTTCTCTGCTCTCACCACAGCCTGGAGATGCTTCAGTGCCTCCAGTGATGCTTCCCTTGCATCCACTCTCTCCTTCTGCTCTAACCAGACCCTGGGGACCCCTTCCCAGTATGCTTCATTGGGACCCATTAAGAGTAGAAGAAACTTCAGAGTTTGAATCTGACTTTGACTTCTGGAGAGGTTTCATCATCTTCTCAGTCTCTGAGGTTCATGGACTCAGCACCAAAGCCACCAGAGGGCTCCTATAAATGTGCTGGGCTGGTCCTGAGCTGCTGAGCCATGCCAGGCTCCTGGGTCGGAGGTTGCTGCTGGCAATCAGGCAGCACTTCAGGAGACAGCTCTGACCAGGAGCAGCTCCTCTGCACAGCACAGCAGGGCTGAGGACACTGCCAGAGGATCTCAGGGAGATGACAAAGGCAGCAACAGCTTCGAGGTGGCCAGGACTGGGAGGATGACTGAGAGCTCACTGGCGGAGAACTCACCGCAGTCACAGACATGGTGAGGCTGTGGGTTCAGGACACTGCAGCTGTAGCTCCTGGAGGCATCTCCATCTCAGCAGTGGACGCTCAGCTGAAGGCTCCTGGAGTGTGCACACAGAAGGAGGACCAAAGATCTTCAGTTCCATCATGTCAGCAGCAGTGAGCAGAGCTGGGTAAGGAGAAGGCTTCACCCCCAGCCCCTCTGCCTTTCAGTCTTCCCTTCACTGTCTCTGCAGCACTGCAGGCCTGCTCCCTGTTTCTCCACCTCTCCATGGGTGTGGTGGTTTTAGGCTATGCCTTTAAAATTTAGTTACAGATTTTGAGCAGAAAAATAGAAACAAAATAAATAGATCACTCTTGGGTGTCAAAAGGAAAAGAAAAGATTATTCTAAACAAATTGATTGGATAAATATCTGGAATCAGAGGAGCTGTACCATAACAATTCTCTCTCTTCTCTTCTGATCTCAGCTATTTTGCTTCGCTGGGGAGAGATCACCTGCTTTGGCTGGCCTTGGCTAAGTCTAACCCACTGCTTTTTTTCTCTCTTCACTCCTCTTTTCTCTCTTGAAACAGGGGGATAGGAAACAGTGGAACAGCTTCCCTGGTCTCTGACCAGAGGGGTTTCATGTCATTTGCTAATTGTAAATACCTGTCTAATATTGTCACTCCTGTATGTTTCGTACCTGTTCATTGCCATCCATTGTAGAGTGTAGCTCTTGCTTGTCAATACAGCTTCATTTGCTTCTAACTGAGCTGCTCTGACAAAGGTAATGCTGGGGGAAATTTCAACCTACCACAATGGGACTCTTGTTCTCTGGGCTTGGGCTGTTGGTCACTTTCTGTTCTGACACCAGAGGAAATCTTCATGGCAAAATTCTGTCTCCCTGCTGCATTTGAAGCTGTGATGATCTCTGACATGGGTTGGTAGAGATGGGGAATGAGCTGATCCATTCCTCCTGCAGCTCAGGGACAGGGCTCACAATGAGGCTGAGAGAAGTGTGCCCTAACTTGTCACTGCCTTTCCCTCCTTGGACAGGTCTCCATGGCCACAGGCAGCAGATGGCCAACAGCAGCTCCATCACCCACTTCCTCCTCCTGCCATTCCCAGGCACAAGGCAGCTGCAGCTCCTGCACTTCTGCCTCTTCCTGGCCATCTACCTGGCTGCCCTGCTGGGCAATGGCCTCATCATCACCACCATAGCCTGGGACCACCACCTCCACACCCCCATGTACTTCTTCCTCCTCAACCTCGCCCTCCTTGACCTTGGCTGTATCTCCACCACGGTCCCCAGGTCAATGGCCAGTTCCTTGAGGGACATGAGGGACATATCCTATGCATGGTGTGTTGCTCAAGTGTTTTCTTTTCTCTTCTTCCTTGGAGCAGAGTATTTTCTCCTCACCATCATGTCCTACGATCGCTACGCTGCCATCTGCAGACCCCTGCACTATGAGACTCTCCTGGGCAGCAGAGTTTGTCTCCACCTGGCAGCAGCTGCCTGGGCCCATGGCTTTCTCAATGCTCTGCTGCACACAGCCAATACATTTTCCCTGCCCCTCTTCCAGGGCAATGCTCTGCACCAGTTCTTCTGTGAAATCCCCGAGATCCTCAAGCTCTCCTGCTCCACATCCTACCTCAGGGAAGTTTGGGTAATTTTCATTGGTGTGTCCTTAGCATTTGGTTGTTTTGTGTTTATTTTGGTGTCCTATGTGCAGATCTTCAGGGCAGTGCTGAGGATCCCCTCTCAGCAGGGACGCCACAAAGCCTTTGCCACCTGCCTCCCTCACCTGGCTGTGGTCTCTTTGTTTCTCTGCACCATAATGTTTGCCCACCTGAAGCCTTCCTCCATCTCTTCCCCATTCCAGAACTTGGTTGTTTCAGTTCTGTACTCAGTGGTGCCTCCAGCAGTGAACCCTTTCATCTACAGCCTGAGGAACCAGGAGCTTAAGGCTGCCCTAAGCCAACTGATCACTGGATGCTTTCAGAAGCAATAAACTCTTTGTCTTCTCCTGCAGAGCAGTTCTGATGCCACTCAGTGCAGGCCCAGCCTGGATGCTTGAGTTCTGGATGCTGCTGGTGCTGTTCCCCTTGTGAGAATGTTGTTCCCACACCAATGTCTTTCTTCAGACCATTTCTGGTTCAGTGTTGTCCTGTCTGCTGTGACCCAGAGCCTGCAGACATGAGGAGCTGTGCTCCCTGTGTGTGTTCAACACAATAAAGGACCCTGCAGGGAGTTGTTTCTCTGAGTTCCTTCCTCCAAGGCTTCTGTGGAGCTGCAGGGCAGTGACTGTGTGCAGAGGTGGAGGGGCAGAGTCCCAGCACAGCAGCAGTGCCAGGGAGCCCCAGAGCTTGAGCTGTCTTCAGCTGTTCTTCCTTCCCTTCCACCCTCTCCTGCTGAGCCTCTGTGCTGGGACAAGGCCTTAGTGCTCTGGCAGCTTGGGCACTGTGCTGCTGTGTGGCAGTGCTGGCACTCCAGGCAGGCACAGGTCAGGGCTGCTTGTGGGACAGAGCTGTGCTCCAGAGCAGCACTGCCATCAGAGCAGGAGGTCTCCTCATGCCTTCATACCCCAATTCCCTCCCATTACAGACTGCACCTCCTCAGAGTCCAAAGTGGATACCCTGACCCCACTCCAGTATAAACTCAGTCCAAACATGGCTCCTTTAACCCCTCCCAGTACAGATGTGGCCTCATCACAGTACAAACTGGATTATACTGTCCTGTAGCAGTGCAGCCTGGGTCCCATCCCAGCACAGAATCTGTCCCCTGGCTCCTTTCACAGTACTGACTGCACCCATCCCAGTACAAACTGCACACCCTCATGCCCTCCCAGTACAGCCTGGGCCTTGTCCCAGTCCAAACAGGATCCCTTTAATCCATCCTACTACACATTAGGCCGTGTTTCAATGAAAACTTGATCCCCTTATGCACTCCCAGTACAGCCTGGATCTCATTCCAGTACAGTCTGGTCCCCACACAGTACAATTGGGAGCCATTTGTCATCTCCCAGTACAGACCTGGTCACATCTCAGTACAAACTGCATTTCCTCAACCCCTCCCAGCTAAGATGTGGTGGTCTTATCCCAATACAAACTGCATCACTTTGCCATCTCCCATACAGTTTCCTGTGCCACTACAAAGTGCATCCCTTGGACCCCTTCCCAGTTCCTAATGCATCCCTCCACATGTTAACTGTGTACTCCTGTTACAATCCAGTACAGACTGGGCCCACTCCCAGTACAAATTGCATCTCCTGACTCCCTCCCAGTACAGACTAGGCCCTGTCCAAGACAAACTGGTGCCCTGATCCCATCCCAGTAAAGTGCAGGTCCTGTCCCAGAGGAAATGGATCCAATGGCAACACCCAGTACAGACTGGGGACTTTTCCAGTGCAAACTGCATCTCCTGATCTCCTCCCAATACAGACAGGGTCTCATCCCACAGCAAAGTTGAAGCTCTGACTCCCTCCAAGTACCAAGTGCTTCGCTCCCACTGCAAACCAGAGAGCGGGACTCCTTCCCAGTACAGACTGTGCCTGCTCCCAGGAAAAGCTGCACCACCTGAACCCCTCCCAGGACAAGACTGGAACCACTCCCAGTACAAGCTGTATTCCTTAACCACGCCCCAGGCAGACTGGGTCCCATCCCAGTACAATCTGAGTCCCCTGGACACATCCCAATACAGTCTGGGACTCATCCCAGTACATATTGGGGTCCTTAATATCCTCCCTCCACAGGCTGGGCCCTGTCACAGTCACAACTCCATACCCTAATCACACCAGAGTCCAGTCTGGGCCATCTCCCATTTCAAACTGGGTTCCATTAACATCTCCAAGTACAGCCCAGGCCTTGTCCCAGGAAAAACTGATTCCACTCATCCCATCCTGTGCTGTTTCATATTTTTATCAGTGCTATAGACAGAGGGATGGAGACACCATCAGCAAGAGTGCAGATGCCACCAAGCTGAGTGGTGCTGTTGAGATGCCAGAGGGACAGGATGGCATCCAGAGGGCCCTGGACAGGCTGGAGAGGTGGTGCCCAGGTAACCCTCATGAGGTTCAACAATATCAAGAGCAGGGTCCTTCAGCAAAGGCCTGCAGGGACAGCACCAGAGGCAATGGCATCAAACTAGAGCAGAGCAGATCTACATTGGATGTGAGGAAGAAGTTTTTTACCATGAGGGTGGTGGAACACTGGAACAAGTAGCTCAGGAAGGTGGTTGAGGCCCCATCCCTGCAGAAATTCAAGGTGAGGCTGGACAGGGCTCCAGGCAACCTGATCTAGTTGAGGATGTCCCTTTCTGTCTGCAGGGGTTGGACTGGATGACTTTTGGAGGTCCCTTCCAACCCAGACCATTCTATGATTCTATGAACCCAGTAAAGATTTGGCCTCAATGAAGTAAAACTGGATCCCCTCATCCCCTCCCAGTACTGCCTGAATCCCTCCTGCCTGACCCACCTGTTCTCCATCTCTGACAGGATGAGTGACTGTTGGATGAGGGAAAGGCTGTGGCTATTGTCTCCCTGGACTTTCCAAAAGCCTTTGGCACTGCTCCCCACATGATTCTTGCAGTCAAACTGGCTGCTCCTGGCTTGGATGAGCAATGCTCTGCTGGATACAGCCCTGGATGTGTGAAAGGGCCCAAAGAGTGGTGGTCAATGGAGTTAAATACAGCTGGTGGCAGGTCACAAGTGGTGCTCCTCAGGGCTCAGTGTTGGGACCACTTCTGCTTAACATCTTTATTGATGACCTTGATGAAGACACAGAGTGAGCAGCAGTGAGTCAGCAGATGACACCAAGGCAGGTGGCAGAGTTGATCTGCATGAGGGTAGGGAGGCTCTGCAGAGGGACTTGGATAGATTGGATCCATGGCCAACGCTCCCAGGGAGAGCTTCAAGATGGCCAAGTGCCAGGTCCTGCACTTGGTTCACAACAACCCCAAGCAATGCTCCAGGGGCAGTGTGGCTGGAGAGCTGTCTGGCAGAAAGGGACCTGGGGGTGCTAATGGACAAGCGTCTGAATAGGAGCCAGCAGTGTGCCCAGGTGGCCAAGAAAGCCAAAGACATCCTGGCTGGGATCAGAAATGCTGTGTCCAGCAGGAGCAGGGAGGTGACTGTCCCCTGGAACTCAGCTCTGGGGAGGCCACACCTTGAGTGTTGTGTCCAGTTTTGGGCACCTCCATCCAAGAGAGATGTGGAGGTGCTGGAGCCAGGGCGGAGGAGGGCAAGGAGCTGGGGAAGGGCCTGGAGAATAAATCTGATGAAGAGCAACTGAAGGAGCTGGTTGAAGTCAAAGCTCAGGGCACTACAGATGCAGTGTGCACCTGCTTGAAATCTGGGGATGATGCAGCTTCTGGTGGTTGTGTGAAGGGAAGAAAACTTCCATAGTGTGCAAATTTCAGGGTTCAGAATGGAGGTGTTGTGGTTTGAGGCCAGGCAGATCCTCTTCTGCTCCTGAGAGCACACAGGAGGTGAGGATAAAGAAAAGTCACTCAAAGGGAATCCTTGTGATCCAAGAGGCCCTGGCTCTGTATTTCAAGAAGTGGCCATGGAGAATAGAGACAGAGCAGGGAGGGTACAGAAATGTCATGGTGAGAGCTGCTAGGAAAGTAAGATGGATGTCAAGAGCATGAGGGGAAAGAGCTGCAGGCATGGGAAAGTGTAGCACCACCTGCAAGGCTGACAGCTCAACAGGACTGAGGTCTTTCTCCTCCTGTCTATGGCAGTTGGCTCTGCCTCCAAGGCCAGGGAGAGGAAACTTTATGTTGAGACTCTCTGGATCTGACTGCCCAGGCTCTGTGGTCAGGGCTTGGCTTTTCTGCTGCAGAAACCAAACCCAGGTGTGGGACATTGTAGGACAACCTGTGGTGGGGATGGCAATAATCACTGGCAAGGCTGGAAGACATCAGGAGAACCCAAAGCTTTGCCTTCTTGACTGTGGCAATCATCCACCACCAAGGGCTGTGAGGAGACTTCCTAAGGCACCAGGGGGTCCTCAGTGCTTCCTTAAACACCCCCAGGAAGGCTGGGGGCTGTCATCCCCTTGTCCTTCTCTCAGCATCACAAACCCCACAGCCCACAGCACCTGAGGAGCCTTGACCCATACATGAGGGACAGGATCTGCCTGCCCAGGCACTGTGGCCAGGGTTTGGCCTTTCTGCTCCATAAACCAAATTCAGAGTTTGCTCTCCTGCACTTTGCCTTTGTCTGCTGCAATCATGGCCTCCACTGAGCTGCTCTAAGGAGCCCTTGGGAGGCTTTGTTGGTAATGCCCCTCAGTGGGGCCAATCAGTGCTTCAAGGCACTTTGTGTTTTCCTTCTGACTTCTGAAGAAGTTTCTTCAGTCTTCTCTCAGTACCTGAGGTTCCTGCAATGAGTCCCAAGTGCCCTAAGGAGATGTTTGTGTCTCTGCAATCTTCTTCAGGATTTCAAAGTGCACCTCACAAAGCTCAATTTTTTTATGCCAAAGATAAAATATTTTACTCTGTTTCAGTTTAGAGCAGAGATGATAATTCCCCAAGTGACACTGACCCAGGCTGTCTCAGCAGGACATCTGCACTTGCAGGAACATCTGTCCTTCAGGGCTGTCATTGGGTGGACAACTTTGCTCCTCACCCTCCCCAACCTTCCCATTGCTGTCACTGCCCACCTGGGGCTTACAAGGTGATTCAGCAGAATGTGTTCTCATCCAAGATCCTCTGAATGACAGAGTGGGTAAGGACAAGGCTGACCCTGACTGACTGCAAGGGATCCTGAAGTCAAATCTATTTCTATGGCTGTGCCTGGAGAGAAGCACCAAACCCACAGACACAGGGACAGAGCTGGCTGGGTCCAGTGCAAGATAGAAACCTTGACCCTGGTGACAGCAAAGGTGTCTGTCCAAAGACACAGAGAGGTGGAGAGGTAGCTGGCAGAGAGGCTGCCTGGAGTTTGGTTTCCTTCTGCTGGAGTTCAAAGCAAACCCTCACAAAGCTTTGGCATTCTTTGGGCACAAGAACTGAGCCTGGAGAAGTCTGACTTGGTGCTGGCCCTTGGTGCAGGTTGTGCCTGGGGAATGTGTGAGTGGGGGAGATGCTGGACACAACTGCTGTGATCCAGGAGAGCTCCAATGCTCTGGCTTTTGTGCCTGGACTGCCCCTGTGAATAGTCTCTGGGAGATGGGAGTGTTCCTCCATGGCCACACTCTGTCCTGCTCTCATCTGCTCTCCAGTGTTTGGCACACTGTGGGTTCGAGGTGCAGTGGTGCTGTTCAGTGTCCCCCCGTCAGCTGTGAGCTGCCACTATCTGTTTGTCTTTGTCCCTGGACAGCCAGGGGAATGAGAGTGGCTTGGGTTTGGCTGAGCTGGAGTTCATTCTGCCCAGAGCATCTTTCTAGTGCTGTTTTGCAGGGCTCTAGCTGGGTGTTGATAGCACAGCAGTGTTTTGGCTGCTGCTGAACCAGCACCCAGGCTCTGCTTTGCCAACATTTCCCTCCCCCAAGAGTGTGCTGAGGCCTGGGCAAGGTCTTGGGAAGGGACACAGCTGGATCCGTTGCCCCAGATCAGATGACGTGTCCAGAGAAGGGCCATGAGGATGATCAGAGGGCTGGAGCACCTCTCCTATGAGGACAGACTGAAGGAGTTGGGGCTGTTCAGGCTGGAGAAGAGAAGGCTCCGAGGTGACCTAATTGTGGCCTTCCAGTATCTGAAGGGGGCTACAAGAAGGCTGGGGAGGGACTGCTCAGGATCTCAGGTAGTGATAGGACTAAGGGGAATGGAATGAAGCTGGAGGTGGGGAGATTCAGGCTGGATGTGAGGAGGAAGTTCTTCCCCATGAGAGTGGTGAAGCCCTGGAATGGGTTGTCCAGGGAGGTGGTTGAGGCCCCATTCCTGGAGGTGTTTAAGCCCAGGCTGGATGAGGCTCTGGCCAGGCTGATCTAGTGTGGGGTGTCCCTGCCCATGGCAGGGGGGTTGGAACTAGATGATCCTTGTGGTCCCTTCCAACCCTGACTGATACTATGATACTATGACCCCAACTGGCCAAAGCGGTATTCCATGCCAGATGACATCAGCTGAGACACAGAAGCTAAGTGAGAGAAGGAAGTGTGGGGATATTGGTGCCTGGGGTCTGTCCTGCAGAGCAACTACTCTGCAGAGAACTTCTCTGTTTGCTATTGTGTCTGCAAACAGCCTCTGCTTGTGCTGAGCATTAGGATTCAATAGATTCTACCTTATCACCAACATTTGGTTCTATTTTCTCCTCTGCTCTGTCCACCTAAGCAGGGCAGTGATAGGGCAGGTTTGGTGGGCATTTGGCCCCCAGGTCACTGTAATGGGTTATGCCCATCCTGAAAGCAGGGGGGAAGGGTTGTGAGAGCCCCCTGGAAAACTGAGTTAGTCTGTTCCACTCTCTCTCCCTGTCCAGCAAAACTATAAAAAGGAAGACACTGCAGCCATTTGCTCTTTTGCTTCTGCCTCACCGGGACAAAAGGACTAAGAGATAGTTCCTGCTGGCTTCCTGGTTCTCTGCCATGTGGTCAGGCCTGGTCTTTCTCCCTGCTGCACCCATGTCTCTCCAAAGGACAGTTGGTTTTGTATATCTCCCTATCCATCCTTGTTCCTTCCCCTTGTGAACCCTTCCTGTTGCAGTGTTATATATACATATAGATATATATACACACACATATACATACATATATACACACACATATATATACATTGTTTAAAGAGATTTTTTTACCTCTTTACTTCCAAACCGACTCCAAATTATTTCTCAGTAGATTTACCTCCTCCCTTTTTCCTTATCGCCCTTTCTTTCCTTGTTTTTCCCCTTCCCTTATCTCTCCCTATTCTTTCCCCTTCCCTTTTTCTTTTGATCAGGAAAGAGGAAAGCAGAGCAGGGAAAAGATTCTCAGCTTTGCCCCCATCTGAGCTCTTAAATCCCAGTTAAGGCTCAAACCACCACAGTATTTTTGGTATTGCAACGTGGGGCTTGGAAATTAATATTGTCTTTGGAGAGTAATACTTTGTCTGAAAGAAAGGGATTGGAAGTAGAGATGTCAGTTTTGAAGAATCTGATGTTCCAAGCTTTTGCATGGGTGTTTGGCTGGAGCTTTTGGACCCATATCTACAAACTGATAAATTACCATGTGGTGTGGTTAATGATAGAGATGCTGCTCAACTGCAGAAAAACTTTACCAATGCAGTTGGGCATGGACCTCCTGAATGCTTTGAATTGTACTGGCAGTGGTAACTTCTCTAACACAGGATATTTTCCTGAAGCAAGCTATGAAACCAATGGTGTAGATAAAAATGTCTCTGATGGAAAATTGCCTTACATTGCAATATGCTCTCTATGCTTAAACATAATCCTTATAGGGGCATTTGCTGTGACCACGTTGGGTGGGGGAAGAGCTAACCCATTAAGAGCTCTTTGCAGAGGGATAAGGCAGTCCTTTATAAGTTCTAACTACTGGGAGGGTTTGTGCTGTGGGCACTGCAAGCATTGTGTAAACACAAAGAGGGAGGGGTCAGATTGTAGAGAGTGTGCCAGATCTCAGCCTGAGTCCCAGGCACAAGGGTTTGCCCCACCACCAGCAGTTGCACACTTAACCCCTGACAATCCTGCCCACGCAGTTTCCCTGGTACCTGTCACCACATGCAGGAAAAGGAGGCAAAAGTCATCTCCAAGCAGGGATGGTGAGGAAGGCGTGTCATCAGGGCCTAGCACCTTGCAGAATCCAGTGGTGTATGAGGATGACCCAGCACAGCAAACAACAACTGTCACATGTCTCCCCAGAAAGGAATTAAGACAAACTCATCTGGATTACGCACGGAAAGTGGGTGAGCCAATACTAAGATGGGTCCTGAGATGCTGGGATGAGGGGGCGGACATGAGGACCTGGATAAGAGGGAGGTGAAGCTTTTAGGCTCCCTGACTCGTGATGCTGGTCTGGACAGAGAGTTAGCCAAACTCGATGGAACACACGTCCTATGGGCCCAGATTCTCAATGTCATCAAGAGCCAGTGCCACTCAAGAGATGACCTGCCCTGAGCCCCAGTTAGATGGACAACTATGGAACAAGGCATTCGCTATCTGAGACAGATGGCTGTACTGGACATAATTTATGGAGATGGCCAGCTCCATTCAGAACCAGATGAGGTGCCCATGAGACGGCCCTTCATAAAGAAACTCACCCAGGGTGCTCCTCAGAAATATGCTCACACATTAGGAGGGATACTCTTGACTGGACAGGATGGAAGTCCTAAAACTGTCTGTGAGTTTGCCAATGATTTAAGGGAAGATGAGGACAGTGTAAATCAGAAACCCCTGATCTCAGCCATAGAAAATATGGCTAAAGACATTGTCAAAGAAATCAAGACCTCCATGTCTGAACTGAAAAAGGGAAGTGATGCCTCCTTTTCCCCTTCTCCTTCAGAATGGGTCCAGGTTTCAGCCATCCGGAACAGGTGATCTTCCCCTAGGAGATCACCCAAAGCCAATCGGGGGATTTCAAGGGGGTCTCTGTGGAGGATCCTCTGTGACCATGGAGAGGACATGGACACCTGGCATGGCCAACCCACCTCTGCCCTCTGGAACAGAGTGTGGGAACTGCAAGGTGGCCACACTGGGGATAACACATCCAGAAGAAGGGCTGACCCAGTTTCCCAGAGGGGTCCCTTTCACTCAAGAGACCCTTCCCCTAGTAACACAGGACCCTGTGACAGGTGTGGGCATTGCTGCCAGCATTAGAGGAGCCCTACCTCCAGCCAGGTGGAGGCCAAGGACAACAGAGTGTCCTGGGATGTCTATATGAAATGGCCTGGCACTGCAGAAGCCCTGAAGTACCCAGCTGTGGTGGACACAGGGGCCCAATGCACCCTGATACCATCGGGGTACAAAGGGGCTGAGTCCATAAGCATTCAAGGAGTCACAGGAGGCTCACAAGACCTGACTGTACTGCAGGCTGAGATAAGCTTGACCGGGAATGAATGGGGAAAGCACAACCTAGTGACTGGTCCAGATGCACCTTGCATTCTTGGCATTGACTTTCTGCAGGAGGGATGCTTCAAGGAGCCTAGGGGGCACAAGCAGGTGTTTGGGGTGGCAGCTGTGGAGACTGCAGGCAAAGAACAGCTGTCCACCATGCCCGAGCTGTCAGATGACCCCTCCGTAGTGGGCAGCCATAAGGTGCAGGATTTGAAGTTCCCTCTTGCCTCTCGCATAGTACATGGCAGGCAATACAGGACCAACAGAGACTCTCTGCACCCCATACACCAACTGATTCGATGACTGGAGAGCCAGAGCGTGATCAGCAAGGCTCACTCACCCTTCAACAGCCCGATATGGCCAGTGCGGAAGGCAAATGGGGAATGGAGACTGACTGTGGACTACCGTGGCCTGAATGAAGTGACTCCTCCGATCAGCGCTGCCGTGCCGGACATGCTGGAGCTCCAGTACGAGCTGGAATCGAAGGCGGCCAAGTGGTATGCCACAATTGACATTGCTAATGCCTTTTTCTCCATTCCCATTGCAGAAGAATGCCGGCCACAGTTTGCTTTCACCTGGAGGGGAGTACAGTATCAATGGAATGGGTTACCTCAGGGCTGGGTCCATAGCTCAACCATCTGCCATGAGGTGATCCAGACTGCCTTGGAGAAAGGTGGAGCTCCTGAGCATCTGCAGTTCATTGATGACATCATTGTATGGGGTGAGACAGCAGAGGAAGTTTACCAGAAGGGTAAGAGGATAATTGACATCCTGCTGGAGGCTGGCTTTGCCATCAAGAGAAGCAAGGTGAAAGGGCCTGCCAGGGAGATCCAGTTCCTGGGTGTTCAATGGCAGGATGGCCGTCGCCACATCCCTCAGGAGGTGGTGAACAAGGTAGTCACTATGGTGCAGCCCACAAACAAGAAAGAGACACAGTCCTTTTGGGGGCTTGTGGGCTTCTGGAAAATGCACATTCCCAGGTACAGTCAAATTGTGAAACCTCTCTTCCATGTAACAAGGAAGAAAAATGATTTTGTGTGGGGACCTGAGCAGCAGGTGGTGTTTGACCAGATCAAACAAGAGGTGGTCCATGCTATGGCTCTGGGACCTGTTCGAACTGGGCCAGAGATCAAGAATGTGCTGTACACTGCGGCTGGTGAGAATGGTCCTACATGGAGCTTGTGGCAGAAGGCTCCTGGTGAAACCAGGGGCAGGCCCCTAGGTTTCTGGAGGAAGGGCTAAAAAGGCTGTGAGGCCAACTACAGCGTGACAGAGAAGGAAATCCTAGCTGCCTATGAGGGCGTCCGGGCTGCCTCTGAGGTAATTGGGGCTGAGTCACCTCTATTTCTAGCTCCAAGGTTTCCAGTCCTGACCTGGAGGTTCTAAGGGAGAGGATCAACCCCACATCATGCCACAGATGCCACCTGGAGCAAGTGGATGGCCCTGATAACTCAGCGAGCTCGGATAGGGAGCTTCAAATGCCCTGGAACAGTGGAAGGGATCCCCAACAGGCCAGAGGGTGCTGACTTTGCAATGCCACCAGAGCAGACAGTGACCCGTGCTGAGGAGGCTCCCCCATATAACGATCTCCCTGACAACGAGAAGGGCTATGCTCTCTTTACACATGGGTTCTGCCAGCTTCTAGGCAGCAAGCAGAGATGGAAGGCAGCTGTCTGGAGCCCAACAAGGCAAATGGCAGAAGCAAGGGATGGAGAAGGCGAATCCAGTCAGTACGCAGAGGTAAAAGCTGTCCAGCTGGCCCTGGATATAGCAGAACGAGAGAACTGGCCAGTGCTGTACCTCCCTACTGACTCCTGGATGGTAGCCAATGCCTTGTGGGGGTGGCTGAAGGAATGGAGGAGGAACGGGTGGCAGAAAAAGGGGAAGCCTGTTTGGGCCGCTGACCTGTGGCAAGACATCGCCGCCCGCCTGGACAGGCTGCCAACCAAGGTACAGCACATCGATGCACACATCCCCAAGAGCAGAGCCACAGAGGAGCACAAGCACAATCATCAAGCAGATCTGGCTGCTAAGATCTCCCAAATAGCCTTGGCCTGGGAACACAAGGGTGAGCTGTTCTTAGCTCGCTGGGCCCAGGACACTTCTGGCCACCAAGGGAGAGATGTCACATCCTGGTGGGCTGGGGACAGATCTGTGGACATCTCTATGGAGGCCATCTCACAGGTTATCCATGAGTGTGACATCTGTGCTGCCATCAAGCAGGCCAAGCGCATGAAGCCTCTGTGGTAGGAGGGAAGATGGTGGAAATAGAAGTACAGAGAGGCCTGGCAGATCAACTACATCACCCTTCCTCGGTCTCACAGCATCAAACAACAACTGACCATGGTGGAGGCAAGTCGAGGGTAGCTGGAAATCTACCCAGTACCTCATGCCACTGCTCGCAACACCATCCTGGGCCTAGAGGGACATATCCTGTGGAGACACAGCACCCCCAGGAGGATTGAATGGGACAAGGGAAGCCACTTCAAGAACCATCTCCTAAGGGATTGGGCAAAGGAACATGGGATTGAGTGGATTTACCACATCCCATACCATGCACCAACTGCAGGGAACATCAAGTGCTACAATGGCTTGCTAAAGACCACCCTAAAAGCCATGGGGGGTGGAACCTTCAGGAACTGGGAAAAGCACCTAGCTCAAGCCACTTGGTTAGTGACCAGCAGAGGAGCTGTGAACCGAGCTGGTCCTGCCCAGTCCCACCTGCTGCAAACAGAGGATGGAGATGGAGTTCCTGTGATTGCTGAGAAGAACCTGCTGGGGAAGTCAGTGTGGGTTTCCCCTGATGCTGGTGGGGGGCAAACCAACATGAAGGGTGGTCTTGGCTGAGGGGTCTGCTCACACCTACTGGGTCATGTTAGAAACTGGGGACATTCAGTGTATCCCACAGCAGAACATGACTCCGGCTGAGAGGGGATGAACTCAGAGGGAGCAGCACACATCAATGTATTATAGTCACTGTATAACATAATTTGTTCTAAGTTTTCTCTCTCCCAACTTCATACAGCACAGAAAACCCACATATGTTCCATTTTTTCCAAACTGTTGTCTTCAGAAAGGTGCAGATTTTCAAGCTTTAGAACTGAAGTTCCAACTACAGGAACACTGCTTTCAGCTCCAGAGTTTCTCTTTCACTAGTTTCTGGGTGATGAAAAACTATTTGGAGGCCTGTTCCAGAACAATCTGGTTCCAATGGTATCACCAAGTACAGACAAGGGAGTGTGAGATGCATCCCCTGATTTTATCCCAGTACAGAAATTGTATTGTTCTAGAGCAGAGTGAAAGCTTGGTTCCACTCCCACTTCCAAATGCAGCCCTCCCAGTGCAAACCATAAAACAGAACTCCTTCCCAGTACAGATTATGCCCACTCCCAGGAAAGGCTACACTGCCTGAAAGCCTCCAACCACTCATCTGGGAAACATCCCAGAACAACCTGTATCCCCCTATCCAGTCCCTCACAGACTGGGCCCCATCCTAGTCCAAACTGCTTCCCTGTTGCTTTAGAGCTGGAGGTTCTGTGTGTACCATCCTAAGCCAGAAGGCCACCACAGCATCTGGGAGGAGCCATTCCAAATGCCCTGGGGATGGAGCAAATTCTTCACACAGGCAAGATGGGCAACTTGCAGCTGGGCTGCGGCAGGAGTGTGCCCACCCAGACATAGAAGTTGTCCTCCCCGACCTGCTGTGGCCATATTTTGGATTCTTGGTGTCTGGATGCAGCATTCTCCAGTCTAGAAGAGTCAGGAGGAACTGTGGAGGTAGCAGAGGACATCTGCCAGGATGGGGATTGACATCTCTGTGGAGAGCCTGAGGCACCTGGGCCACTTCAGCTTGGTGAATGGAGGCTCAGGGCACTGCCATAGCAGTGTGCACATGGCAGAAGGGCAGTTTCACAGAGGATGGAGATCTTCTGGGGAGTGGGAAGAGAATAAAACCTCCACTCAGGGCATCTTGGAAGGTTCAGAGTGGAGATGAGGCCAAAAAAATGTCCCTGAATGGCCAGAACTGCTATGCATGAGGTCATCCAGAGGTGTCAGGAAACAGCAGGGAGAGCTGAGAGAGATCAGGGGAGAGATGGAAATGTCAGGGGGAGAGCTGGGTGGGGAAGCAAGATTGGTGTCAGCAGCCTGAAGTGAAAGAGCTGCAGGCATGGGACAGTGTAGGACAGGCTGCAGTAGGGATGGCCAAGGGCTCTGGCAAGGCTGAGAGGCCTTGGTCTTTGTCCCCTTGGCTCTGGCAGTTGCCTCTGCCACCAAGGCCTGTGAGGAGAAACTTGGCTTTGAGGCTCTGAGGTTCTTATATTCGAAGGGCAGTGGTCAGGGCTTGGCCTTTCTGCTTCCTAGACCAAAGGCAAGTTTTTCTCCCCTGTACTTTGCCTTTGTCTCCCTGCAATCCTGGCCTCTAACAAGGTGCTCTAACGAGTCCCTGGGGAGCCTTTGTCAGTAACAAGCCTCAGTGAGGCCAATCAGTGCTTCAAGGTACTTTGGAGTTTGCTTCTGACTTGGACTTCTTGAGAGGCTTCTTGGCAGTACCTTGGCAGAGTCTCCTGGCAGTACCTAAGGATGATGTAATCAGCCCCAAATACTCCATGGGGCTCATTAAAATACTGCTGAACCTCTAATTATTGCCAAGGTTTCTGCAGCTAATTGGAGAGGTTTTTATTGCACAAAGCATCTGATAAAAAGTATTTTTAAAGGTACATTTCATTCCTCTTCAGCAGGAGTTGTCTCTTTGCAAGCAAACCACAGCAAAACCTGAAAAGGTCCTACCCTGGTCATTGCTCACCCTCACTCCCCACTGCACCCAGCAGAGCCGAGAGCCACAACTGAGGGACAGGATCTGCCTTGCCAGTGGCTGAGGGTCAGGGCTTGGCCCTTTGGATCAGTGGAACCCCTCCAAGTTTTCTCAGCAGCAGAGCCACCTTGAGCTGCTAGTCCTGACCTGTCAGCACTGCCTCAGTTCTCTGGTCTCACCACAGCCTGGAGATGCTTCAGTGCCTCCAGTGATGCTTCCCTTGCATCCACTCTCTCCTTCTGCTCTAACCAGACCCTGGGGACCCTTTCCCAGTATGCTTCACAGGGACCCATTAACAGTAGAAGAAACTTCAGAGTTTGAATCTGACTTTGACTTCTGGAGAGGTTTCATCAGCTTGTAAGTCTCTGAGGATCATGGACTCAGCACCAAAACCACCAGAGGGCTCCTTTAAAATACCTGGGGTGGTCCTGTTGTGCTGAGCCAGGCCAGGCTCCTGGGCTGGAAGGTGTTGCTGGCAAGCAGGCAGAGCTGCAGAGAGACAGCTCTGGCCAGGAGCTGCTCCTCTGCACAGCACATCAGGGGTGAGGACACTGCCAGAGGATCTCAGGAAGATGAGGAAGGCAGAGAGAGCTTCGAGGTGTCCAGGACTGGGAGGGTGACTGAGAGCTCACTGGAGAATTCACTGCAGTCACTGACACAGTGAGGCTGTGGGTGCAGGACACTGCAGCTGTAGCTCCTGGAGGCATCTCCATCTCGGCTGCTGATGCTCAGCTGAAGTCTCCTGGAGTGTGCACACAGAAGGAGAACCAAAACACTTCGGTTCCATCCTGTGAGCAGCAGTGAGCAGAGCTCGGTATGGAGAAAGCTTCACCCCCAGCCCCTCTGCCTTTCTCTCCTCTTCCCTGTCTCTGCAGCACTGCAGGCCTGCTCCCTGTTTCTCCACCTTCCATGGGTGTGGTGCTTTTAGGCTATGCCTTTAAAATTTAGTTACAGATTTTGAGCAGAAAAGTAGAAACAAAATAAATAGATCACTCTTGGGTGTGAAAAGGAAAAGAAAAGATTATTCCAAACAAATTGATTGGATAAATATCTGGAACCAGAGGAGCTGTACCATAACAATTCTCTCTCTTCTCTTCTGATCTCAGCTGTTCTGCTTCACTCAGGAGAGATCACCTGCTTTGGCTGGCCTTGGCTAAGTCTAACCCACTGCTTTTTTTCTCTCTCCACTCCTCCGTTCTCTCTTGGAACAGGGGGATAGGAGTTAGGGGCAGTGGAAGAGCTTCCCTGGTCTCTGACCAGGTGGATTTCATGTCATTTGGTACCTGTCTAATATTGTCACTGCTGTATATTTTGTACCTGTTAATTGCATTCCATTGTAGAGTGTAGCTCTTGCTTGTCAATACAGCTTCATTTGCTTCTGACTGAGCTGCAATGGCAAAGTTAATGATGGGGGAAATTTCAATCCACCACAATGGGACTGTTATTCCCTGGGACTGGGCTGTTGGTCACTTTCTGTTCTGACTCCAGAGGAATCTTCATGGCAATTCTGGGTCCCTGCTGCATTTGAAGCTGTGATGAACTCTGCCATGGGTTGGTAGTGATGGGACTGAGCTGATCCATTCCTCCTGCATCTCAGGGACAGGGGTTACAATGAGGCTGAGAGAAGTGTGTCCTAACTTGTCACTGCCTTTCGCTCCTTGGACAGGTCTCCATGGCCAGAGGCAGCAGATGGCCAACAGCAGCTCCATCACTCACTTCCTCCTCCTGCCATTCTCAGGCACAAGGCAGCTGCAGCTCCTGCACTTCTGGCTCTTCCTGGCCATCTACCTGGCTGCCCTGCTGGGCAATGGCCTCATCATCACCACCATAGCCTGGGACCACCACCTCCACACCCCCATGTACTTCTTCCTCCTCAACCTTGCCCACCTTGACCTGGGTGCAATCGCCACCACAGTTCCCAAATCCATGGACAATTCCCTGAGAGACACCAGGGTCATCTCCTATGTAGGATGTGTTCTCCAGGTCTTCTTTTATGTATTCCTAATTGCTACAGAGTTTTCTCTCCTCACCACCATGTCCTACGATCGCTACGTTGCCATCTGCAGACCCCTCCACTATGAGACCCTCTTGGGTAGCAGAGTTTGTCTCCACATGGCAGCAGCTGTCTGGGCCTGTGGGTTCTTCCATGCTCTGCTGCACACAGCCAATACATTTTCCCTGCCCCTCTGCCAGGGAAATGCTCTGCACCAGTTCTTCTGTGAAATGCCCCAGATCCTCAAGCTCTCCTGCTCCACATCCTACCTCAGGGAACTCTGGCTTATTTTGGTCAGTGCTTGTTTATACTTTGTCTGTTTTGTGTTCATTGTGGTGTCCTATGTGCAGATTTTCAGGGCAGTGCTGAGGATCCCCTCTCACCAGGGACGTCACAAAGCCTTTGCCACCTGCCTCCCTCACCTGGCTGTGGTCTCCTTGTTTGTCAGCACTGTAATTCTTGCCCACCTGAAGCCCTCATCCATCTCTTCCCCATTCCTGGACCTGGTGGTGTCAGTTCTGTACTCAGTGGTGCCTCCAGCAGTGAACCCTCTCATCTACAGCCTGAGGAACCAGGAGTTCAGGGCTGCCCTCAGCAAACTGATCCCTGGATGCTTTCAGAAGCAATAAACTCTTTGTCTTCTCCTGCAGAGCAGTTCTGATGTCACTCACAGTCTGGTTTCTCTCTTTTTGGCTGCTGCTGGTGCTGTTCCCTTTGTGGGAATGTTGTTTCCCCACCACAGTCTTTCTTCAGACCATTTCTGATTCAGTGTTGCCCTGTCTGCTGAGACCCAGAGACTGCAGACAGGAGCAGCTGTGCTCCCTGGGTGTGCAGCATGCCAGGAAAACTTCTTCTCATCTAGAAGTTCATAACAGACACAGAGGAGTCTTGTAAAACTTTATTTGAATAAAGGGAGAGTCCATTCCCTGTGGGGTCTCTCTCATTGCTGAAGGCACAGCTCCCCTTTCATCCTCCATTTCTGGGTGCAGATTTCCCTCTCCCTTTCCCCACTGGCTCAGGTACTCAGCATTTAGTCTTTCCCAAAACCCCTGCTCCATGTCCCCCTTCACACAAACCCTCTCTGCTTTATACATCCTATATTTCTTTAAATTAGGTTCTCCACTTCTCTGGGTGCAGAAGTTAATATTCAGTAGTCTGTTAAGCCTGTGCTCTGGCCTAAAAGTTCAGCAGTTCAGGCTGTGTCCAGTGTCTGCTATCTTCAGATAGACCCCTACTGATTTACAGCAAGGTTCAAGGGAAGGGACTTAGCAGAAGCCCCTTTGCGATTTACATGCACACAGAGAAGGTGAACTGTCTGGTTCCTCCCTGTTGAGGGTTGAGAGAAGGCCTAGCTCTCCCTCCCCCACAAGAGGAAAAAAAAACCACCACAGCTAACTCAGTCGGAGAAGCAAAAGGATATGCTACATTTACAAGCAAAAATGAAATGCAGGTTATATATACACACAATATCCAGTATTTACAACATATATACAGAAATATACAGCAAAGAAAAATACAGGAACAAAACTCTCTCCTCTGGACAGAGGAGGGTTCCCCCTCTGTACCCCCCTCTCTCCCCCTACCTCCCTTTTTTCCCAAGAGGGGCTAGAGAGAAAGAAAAGGTAATTAATAAGCATGACATTTTGTTAGGCCTCAAGAAAGCACATGCAGGATTAGTGCTTATCTGGTATCCAGGGTCAAACTCTGGCTGCTCAGAAGCAGACAGGCTGGAAAAGCAGGACAGAGAGAAACTGAGAAAAATTCCAACTGCACTCAAACTTAAAGTTGCATTCTACCAATCTACCAGTGAAATTTGTTTAGAATATCTGATTGTTTTCATTATTATTCCAAAACATTCAGCCAGAGTGTCCCAGCACTGTGCCTTTTTTAAAGGCACAGCTTCAAACGGTCACAACCATGCACGCAGCCTGGGCAATAAGCAAGAGGAGCTGGAAGTCCTGGTCTACCAGGGTGACTATGATGTAGTCGCCATCTCAGAAACATGGTGGGATAACATGCACGATTAGAGTGCTGCACAGGGGGGTTACAGGCTGTTTAGGAGAGACAGGCGAGAGAGCAGGAGGGGTGGCTCTGTATATTAGGGAGTCACTCTCTACCACAGAACTGGAGGCAGAAAATGAGGGGATTGAGAGCCTGTGGGTTAAAATCAGAAGGCAGCCTAACAAATCTGACATCCTGGTTGGAGTCTGTTACAGACCACCCAACCAGGATGAGGAGGCTGATGAATTATTCTACAAGCAGCTGGAGGCCGTCTCAAGATCATCAGATCTTGTCCTTGTGGGGAATTCAGATATCTGCTGGAAATTTAATTCAGCAGAGAGGAGGCAGTCCAGAAGATTCCTGGAGCGAATGGAGGACTGCTTCCTGACACAGCTGTTAAGCGAGCCTACCAGGGGACAGGCTCTGCTTGACCTGCTGTTCTCCAATAGGGAAGGGCTGGTGGGAGATGTGATCGTGGGAGGCTGCCTAGGGTGCAGTGATCACGAGATAGTGAAGTTTTCAATATGCAGGGAGATAGGGAGGAGCACCAACAGAACCTTCACCTTGGACTGCAGGAGGGCAAATTTCAGCCTGTTTAAGAGACTTATTTGTAAAATTCCCTGGGTACCAGCCCTCAAGAACCAAGGGGTTCAGGAGGGTTGGACCTACTTCAAACAGAAGCTCTTGAAGGCACAGGAACTGGCGGTTCCCACGTGCCGAAAGGCAAGCTGGCGGGGAAGGCGACCGGCCTGGATGAGCAAGCAGCTCCTGGAGGATTTAAGGGGGAAGAGGAGGCTGTATCACCTTTGGAAGGAGGGGAAGGCTTCTCGAGGTATGTTCAAGGCAGCTGTTAGATTATGTAGGAATAAAATTAGGGAGGCAAAGGCCCAGCTGGAACTGAAGCTGAACACCTCTGTCAAAGACAATAAAAAGCATTGTTATAAATATATTAACAATAAGAAGAAGGGCAGGAAGAACCTGCACTCCCTGGTGGACCTGGAGGGGAACACAGTGACTGAAGATGAGGAGAAAGCTGAGGTCCTGAACACCTTCTTTGCCTCAATTTTTAACAGCAAGGCAGGAGTTCAGGACGAGTGGCCTCCGGAGCTGGGCGATGGGGTCGGGGAGCAGTGTAATGCCCCGGAAATCCATGAGGAATTAGTTCGGGACCTGCTGAGCCACTTAGATATTCACAAGTCCATGGGACCAGATGGGATCCATCCTAGGGTGCTGAGAGAGCTGGCAGATGTGCTGGCTAGGCCACTCTCCATCATTTTCCTCCAGTCCTGGCTCACAGGTGAGGTCCCAGATGACTGGAAACTGGCCAATGTGGTCCCCATCCACAAGAAGGGTCAGATGGAGGAACCTGGAAACTCCAGGCCAGTCAGCCTGACCTCAGTGCCAGGGAAAGTGATGGACCAGATTATCCTGGCGGCAATAACTGCACACCTGAAGGATGGCCAAGGGCTCAGGTCCAGCCAACATGGATTCAGGAAGGGCAGATCCTGCCTCTCCAACCTGATCTCTTTCTATGATCAGGTGACCCGCCTGGTGGATGTGGGGAGGCCTGTGGATGTGGTCTACCTAGACTTCAGCAAGGCCTTTGACACCGTCCCCCACAGCAAACTGCTGACTAAGCTGTCAGCCCATGGATTGGACCATTACACTCTGTGCTGGGTTAGGAACTGGCTGGAGGGCCGGGCCCAGAGAGTGGTAGTGAATGGTGCCACATCCAGCTGGAGGCCAGTCAGCAGTGGTGTCCCCCAGGGATCAGTGCTGGGCCCTGTCCTCTTCAACATCTTCATCGATGATCTGGATGAAGGGGTAGAGTCAGTCATCAGCAAGTTTGCAGATGACACAAAGTTAGGGGCAGATGTTAGTCAGTTAGAGGGTAGAAAGGCTCTGCAGAGGGACCTCGACCGACTGGACAGATGGGCAGAGTCCAATGGGATATCATTCAACAAGTCCAAGTGCCGAGTGCTGCACTTTGGCTACGGCAATCCCATGCAGAGCTACAGGCTGGGGTCGGAGTGGCTGGAGAGCTCCCAAACAGAGAGGGACCTGGGTGTGCTGATTGACAGCCACCTGAATATGAGCCAGCAGTGTGCCCAGGTGGCCAGGAGGGCCAATAGCATCCTGGCCTGCATTAGGAATAGTGTGGCCAGCAGGAGCAGGGAGGTCATAGTGCCCCTGTACTCTGCTTTGGTTAGGCCGCACCTTGAGTCCTGTGTCCAGTTCTGGGCCCCTCAGTTTAAGAAGGACATCGAAACACTTGAAGGTGTCCAGAGAAGGGCAACAAGGCTGGGGAGAGGCCTTGAACACAAGCCCTATGAGGAGAGGCTGAGGGAGCTGGAATTGTTTAGCCTGGAGAAGAGGAGGCTCAGGGGTGACCTCATTGCCCTCTACAACTACCTGAAGGGTGGTTGTAGCCAGGAAGGGGTTGGCCTCTTCTCCCAGGCAACCAGCACCAGAACAAGAGGACACAGTCTCAAGCTGCGCCAGGGGAGGTTTAGACTCGAGGTGAGGAGGAAGTTCTTCACCAAGCGAGTCGTTCGTCTTTGGGATGTGCTGGCCAGGGAGGTGGTTGCGTCACCGTCCCTGGAGGCGTTCAAGAGGGGATTGGACGTGGCACTTGGTGCCATGGTCTAGTCATGGGGTCTGTGTTGATAGGTTGGACTCAATGGTCCTCGAGGTCCTTTCCAACCTAAGTGATACTGTGATACTGTGAAGGAAGACAATGACCCCTTGATGAGAAGCAAGTTGCAGGGCTGGCCAGGAATGGATCTTGATCAGATTCCTGATGTCTTCTTTTTGTCTTGTCTTTCTTGGCTTGAATGCTGCTCACTGGACAGTCACTTGATAAAAGATCCAGCAAAAGTTTCCAACCTACCACAGCCTGTGACTGCAGACACAGTGCTGTTAGGTCTGCCCTATGAACTGTCTGCAACTAAGGCAGCAGCTGAGCTGACCACAGACTCGAATGCAGGAGTGTGTTTCACAGCTGCATCCACCCACTATATGGGATGCAAATGGCAACTGAAAGCTGCAGTGCTGGAGGTTGGTACTGGGAAGACTGTGACAGAGGAAGGTGGTGCACAGGAAGGAGAATTGCCCTGCACTCATGCTGGCAGCAGAGAATGGTGCCACTGCTATTCACACTGATTCCTGTGCAGTCTACAAGGGTGGCACTGAATGGATGTGTCAGGGAGAATCTAATCAATCTGGAGAGCTGGAGACTGGCAATGATTCTGAGAAATAGATCAGTCAAGACCCTCAAAGGTAGGATGGGTCAAAGGCCATGCACAGAAGGGAAGAGCTGCTGCAAAATGGAACCAGCAGGCAGATCACCCAGCAAAAATTCCTGTGGTGAACAATGAAGGGGAAGATTGAGCAAGATTGGCTGAGTGGCTGCACATCAGAAGAGGCCACCCAGGAAAGGCCAACCTCTATTCTGAGTGTCAGCCTCAAGGATCATCAGTTTGAAACAATTCTTACAGCTTGTCCACAATGTTGGGTAAGGCTTAAGGCCAACCACCCAAACCAAGCCTGTCCCCAACACACCAGACACAATAAGACTTGGTGGAGTCCCTGGCAAATTGATTATGCTGGCCCTTTGAAGACCTCTCCTGGGAAAAGTTATGTCCTGATAGAAGCAGAAGTGGTTTCAGGATGAACCATGGCCACAGCTCTCAGTACTGCCACAGGAGCTCAAAGGATTGAAGCTCTGGAGAAATGGTTCAGCATTCTACCTGTGCCTGAGTGTGTCCAAAGTGCCAATGGATCACACTTCACAGTGAGCACAGTGCAAGACTGGGTGCAAGGAGAATGAATTAAAGGAGTGTTCCCTACCCCATATTATCCTCAGGCTAATGGTGTGGCTGAACAGACCAATGGTCTTATTAAAAGACTCAGCTCAAGGAACAGCTGGGACTCACAGTTGGCATAAGCAGTTTTTACTGTCAGCAGCTGATGAGGAATATATGGAAGCCCTCAAAATCAAACATTTAGTCCCATGGAACTAGTGATGGCTACTGCCCATGGCCCTGATGGACAGAGGAGTGAATCCCTACCACAGATATAGACAGCCCAACCTGTACTAGTGAAGCTACTGTCCATTGGCATTGTGCCCATGATATTGGCAAAACCCAGAGGCTTCTATGCCTGGGAAGCCTTGGATGGGATTAGGATTGGGCAGGGACAGCAATGGGGAGGCTGGGGAGGGTGAGGAGCAAAGTTGTCCATTCAATGTCAGACCTGAAGGACAGATTTCCCTGCAAGTGCAGATGTCCTGGTGAGACAGCCTGGGTCAGTGTCACTTGGGGAATTATCATCTCTGCTCTGAACTGAAAGCTAACAGAATATTCTACCTCTGATATGAAATAAATAATAAAGGAGCTTTGTGAGGAGCACTTTGAAATCCTGAAGAAAACTACAGAGACACAAATAGCTCTTAGGGCACTTGGGGATCATTGCCTGAGCCTCACACACTGAGAGGAGACTGAAGGAATCTGCTCAAGAAGTCAGAAGAAAAACAAAGAGTGCCTTCAAGTATTAATTGGCCTCACTGAGGGCCATTAGCAACAAAGCCTCCCAGGGGTGGCTAGAGACGCTCCATGGAGGCCATGATTGAAGGCAGACAAAGGCAAAGTGCAGCTGAACAAACCCTGGCCTTAGTTTATGAAACAGGGAGGCCAAGCTCTGACCCTCAGGCCGTGGAAAGGCAGATCCTGAGAGCCTCCAACTAAAACTTCCTTTCAGCAGCCATGGTGGCAGAAACTCCTGCCAGAAGGAACAGGATCAAGACCTTGTCCCTGTTGAGCCTTTCAGCCCTGCCAGAGCCCTTGGCCATCCCGCCTGCAGGCTGTGCTACACTGTCCCATGCCTGCAGCTCTTTCCCTTCAGGCTGTTGACATCCATCTGGCTTCCCCAGCCAGCTCTCCCCCTGACATTTCCACACTTTCACTCAGGGCTCTCCTCTCTTGCTGCCTGTTCCTTGACAGAAAAAGGTAGACATGGGCTGTCCAGACTTGTTCTGGGTCACCTCTTGCACCACAGCTCTACACTTTGAGTGACACTTCTTTCTCCTGGCCTCCAGTCTGAACCTTTAAGTTGCACCTTCTGAAGGCTTCCTTCTGTGTCCACAACCAAGAAAAGCTCCATCACCTGACACCCCCCTTCAAGCAGGGGCACATCACCCCTGAGCCTTCACTTCACCAGGTTAAAGAAGTTCAGCAGCTTCAGGTTCTATATGGAGACTCCAAACTCCATCCAGGCAGATCTCCTCCAGAGCTTCTCCAGTACCTCTCCATTCCTCCAGACTAAGGAACTCCCCAGCCAGACACCAAAATTGCAGATGTGGTCACAGCAGTGCTGAGTGCAGGGAGGACAACCTCTGTGTCTGGGTGGCCACACTCCTCCTACCACAGCCCAGCGGCATTTGGCCTTCTTCACTCTGCTCAGGCTCTGCTCCATCCCAGGCCATTGGGAATGGTCCCTGCCAGAGGCCCTTCTGCCCAAGGCCTTGGAACCCATCTGCTCCTGATGTCCATGAGCTGCTCAGCCACAGTTCACCTCCTGCACCTCTTCCAAAGCCATGAGGCTGCTCGGGGAGTTCCCAGCCCCTGCCCTGTGCCAGGGGCCAAGCAGAGTCACTCAAGGGTAGAAGGGGATCTAAAAGTGCAGTCAGAGCACAGGAAGGAGGTTTGGCGCTGAAGTGCTCAGGGGAAGGATGAGGGCTCAGGGATACCTTTGAGGACAGGGGCTCAGGCCAGGGCTAAAGAGCATCGTTGGTGTCCTGATGAACCTGCTCTGAACTGGGGGGGCTTAAATTGCAGTCACAGAATATGAGGGCTTGGAAGGGACCTCCAGAGATCCTCCAGTCCAACTCCACTGCCAGAGAAGGATAACCCAGAGCAGGGTCACACAGGAACACATCCAGGCAAGTTTGAAAGTCTCCACAGAAGGAGACTCCACAACCTCTCTGGCCACCTGCTCCAGACCTCCAGCACCCTCACAGCACAGGAGAGTCTCTTCATGGTGAGGTGGAGCTTGCTTATTCCATCTTGCACCCATTGCCACTTGTCCTTTCACCGGGCACCACTGGCAAGAGCCTGGCATCTTCATCTGACACCCCCCTCTGATACTCATAGACATTGATCAGATCCCCTCTCAGGCTTCTCCTCTCCACACTAAACAGCCCCAGGGCTCTCAGTCTTTCACAGAATCACAGAAACGTTCAGGTTGGAGAAGACCCTCAGGAGCACCAAGTCAAACCATTAACCCTGCTCTACAAGGGTCACCCCTAAGCCATATCCCCAAGCACCACATCCAAACCACCTTGAAACGCCTCCAGGCTTGGTGACTCCACCACCTCCCTGGGCAGCACATTCCACTCCCTGACCCCTCCTGATGGGAAAATTTTCTTCCTACTGTTCTCAGTCCTAGCTTGAGGCCGTTCCGTCTTGTTCTGTCACTAATGACCTGTGAGAAGAGACCAGCAGCAGCCTCTCCACAACCTCCTTGCAGATAGTTGTAGAGAGCCATGAGGTCTCCCCTCAGCCTCCTCTTCTCCAAACTAACCATCCCCAGCTCCTTCAGTTGCTCTTTATCAGATATATTCTCCAGGCCCTTCCCCAGCTCCTTGCCCTCCTCTGCCTTGGCTCCAGCACCTCCACATCTCTCTTGGATGGAGGTGCCCAAAACTGGACACAGCACTCGAGCTTTGGCCTCCCCAGAGCTGAGTCCCATGGGACAGTCGCCTTCCTGCTCCTGCTGGACACAGCATTTCTGATCCCAGCCAGGATGCCTTTGGCCTTCTTGACCACTGGGGCACACTGCTGGCTCCTATTCATATACTTGTCCATTAGCATCCCCAGGTCCCTTTCTGCCAGACAGCTCTCCAGCCACACTGCCCCTGGAGCATTGCTTGGGGTTGTTGTGAACCAAGTGCAGGACCTGGCACTTGGCCTTGTTGAAGCTCCTCCTGGTAATGTTGGCCATAGATCCAATCTATCCAAGTCCCTCTGCAGAGCCTCCCTACCCTCATGCAGATCAACTCTGCCACCTAACTTGGTGTCATCTGCTGACTCACTGCTGACACACTCTGTGTCTTCATCAAGGTCATCAATAAAGATGTTAAGCAGAAGTGGTCCCAATACTGAGCCCTGAGGAACACCACTTGTGACTGTCTGCCACCAGCTGGATTGAACTCCACTGAGCACCACTCTTTGAGCCCTTTCACCCAGCTAGGGCTGTATCCAGCAGAGCATTGCTCATCCAAGGCAGGAGCAGCCACTTTGCCCAGGAGAATTCTGTGGGGAGCAGAGCCAAAGGCTTTTGGAAAGGCCAGGGAGACAATAGCCACAGCCTTTTCCTCATCCAACAGTCACTCATCCTGCCAGAGAAGGAGATCAGGTGGGTCAGGCAGGACCTGCCCTTCCTAAAACCATGCTGACTGGGCCTGATCCCCTGCTTGTCCTCTCCAGGTCATGTAATGGTGCTGGAGATGCTCTGCTCCATGCCCTGCCCTGCTACCCAGCTCACACTGCCAGCTCTATAGTTTCCTGGATCCTCCTTTCTTCCTTTCTTGGAGCTGGGTGTCACATTTGCTCCTCTCCAATACCCTGTGACCTCCCCAGTGAGCCAGGACTCCAGGTCAATAATGGACAGCGGCTTGGCCACAGAGATGTTCAAGTCCCTTCCTCATCAACAGGAACGTTCAAGTCCCTTCCTCATCCTCATAGCCTCTGTTGGACTCTCTCCAGCAGATCTCTGTCTCTCCTGACCTGGGGAGCCCCAGACTGCAGGGATCCAGTTTGGACAGGAAGGGCCCAGTCTGTACTGGGAGAGGATTAGGTTTTCAGAGTGCACTGGGACAAGGCCCAGTGTTACTGGGAGAGACCATGGGGTCAGCTCTTACTGGGAGGTGTCCAAGACTTTACTAGGAGGCATCAGGGGCCAATCATAGAATGGTCTGGGTTGGAAGGGACCTCCAAAAGTCATCCAGTCAAATCCCCTGCAGACATAATGGGTCATCCTCAACTAGATGAGGTTGCCCACAGCCCTGTTGGCCTCACCTTGAATATCTGCATGGATGGGGCCTCAACCACTTCCCCAGGCAACCTGTTCCATTGTTCCACTACCCTCACTGTTCAGAACTTGTTTCTCACATCCAATCTAAATGTGCTCTGCTCTAGTTTGAAGCCATTGCCCCTGGTCTTGTCCCTGCAGGTCTTTGCAAACAGATACTCCATCCAGTATACTTCAGGCATTGGAAAGAAGCTACTAGGTCTCCCCAGAGCTTTCTCTTCTTCAGTCTGATCAACCCCAGCTCCTTCAGCCTGTCCCCATAGCAGAGCTGCCCCAAGCCCCTGCTCATTTCTGTGTCCCTCCTCTGGACCTGCTCCATCAGCTCCATGTCCTTCCTCTGTTGAGACTTCATAGATGGATGCAGTACTCCAGGGGAGGTCTTAACAGAGCATCATAAAGTGCCAGGATCCTCTCTCTCCATCTCTGGCCATGCTGCTTTGAATGCAGCCCAGGCTGCCCCTGGCCTTCTGTGCTGCAAGCTCACACTGCCTGTTCCTGGCCAGCTTCACCACCACCACCACCCCAAAGTCCTTTTCCTCAGTGCTGCTTTCTATCTCCTCCTCCCCCAGCCTGTATTGATAGTGGGGACTGTTCCAGCCCAGCTGCAGGACCCTGCTCTTGCTCATGTTGAACCTCATGAGGGTCACCTGGGTACCACCTCTCCAGCTTGTCCAGGTGCCTCTGGATGCCATCCTGTCCCTCTGGCATATCAGCAGCACCACTCAGCTTGGTGCCATCTGTACACTTGCTGATGGTGTCTCCATCCCTCTGTCTATAGCACTGATAAAAATATTAAAAAGCACAGGATGGGATGAGTGGAATCAGTTTGTAATGGAACAGGGCTGGGGTAGAACTTGGTGATGTTAATGGGAGCCAGTTTGAACTGGGAGATGTCCCAGACTGGACTCTGATGTGATTAGGGTATGGATTTGTGACTGTGACAGGGTCCAGCCTGTACTGGAAGTGATAAGAGGATTAAGGTTTTACTGAGATAAGGCCCAAAGTAAATTTGGAGGGATTAAAGGGATCCGGTTTGGACTGGGACAGAGCCCAGACTATACTGGGAGGGCATGAGGATGTGCAGTTTGTACTGGGATGCATGCATTCAGTACTGGGAAGGGAGCCAGGGGATAGATTCTGTGCTGGGATGGGACCCAGGCTGTAGAGGAAGAAGAAAATATGAGCTAGCTTGTATTGGGACGAGACCACATCTATAATGGGAGGGGTTAAAGGAACCATGTTTGGACTGAGTCTATACTGGAAGGGGGTCAGGGTATCCAGTTTGGACTCTGAGTCAGTGCAGTGTGTAATGGGAGGGGGTTGGGGTATGAAGGCATGAGGAGACCTCCTGTTCTGATGGCAGTGCTGATCTGGAGACCAGCTCTGTACCAGGAGCAGCCCTGGCCTGCCCCTACCTGCAGTCCCAGCACTGCCACACAGCAGCAGCACAGTGACCAAGCTGCCAGAGCACTCAGGTCTTGCCCCAGCACAGAGGCTCAGCAGGAGAGGGTGGAAGGGCAGAAAGAGCAAATGAGGACAGCCCAAGCCCTGGGGCTCCCTGGCACTGCTGCTGTGCTGGGACTCTGCCCCTCCCCCTCTGCACACAGGCACTGGCCTGCAGCTCCAGAGTAGCCTTGGAGGAAGAAACTCAGAAATAACTCCCTGCAGGGTCCTTTATTGTGTTGAGCACACAGGGAGCACAGATCCTCATGTCTGCAGCCTCTGGGTCACAGCAGACAGGACAACACTGAACCAGAAATGCTCTGAAGAAAGACATTAGTGTGGCAACAACATTCTCACAAGGGGAACAGCACCAGCAGCAGCCAGAACTCGAGTAGCCAGGCTGAGTCTGCACTGAGTGACATCAGAACTGCTCTGCAGGAGAAGACAAAGAGTTTATTGCTTCTGAAAGCATCCAGGGATCAGTTGGCTGAGGGCAGCCTTGAGCTCCTGGTTCCTCAGGCTGTAGATGAGAGGGTTCACTGCTGGAGGCACCACTGAGTACAGAACTGATGTCACCATGTCCAGGGATGGGGTGGAGATGGAGAAGGGCTTCAGGTAGGCAAAGAAGCCAGTGCTGAGAAACAGGGAGACTACAGCCAGGTGAGGGAGGCAGGTAGCAAAGGCTTTGTGGTGTCCCTGCTGAGAGGGGATCCTCAGCACTGCCCTGAAGATCTGCACATAGGACACCACAATGAAGACGAAACAGGCAAAGACTAAACAGAAAGTGACTACAAGGAGCCTAAGTTCCCTGAGGTAGGATGTGGAGCAGGAGAGCTTGAGGATCTGGGGGATTTCACAGAAGAAATGGTCCACAACATTGCCCTGACAGAGAGGCAGGGAAAATGTATTGGCTGTGTGCAGCAGAGCATAGAGAAAGCCACAGGCCCAGACAGCTGCTGCCATGTGAACACAAACTCTGCTGCCCAGGAGGGTCTCATAGTGCAGGGGTCTGCAGATGGCAATGTAGCGATCATAGGACATGGTGGTGAGGAGAAAATACTCTGCACCAAGCAAAAAGAGGACAAAAAAGACCTGAGCAGCACATCCTGCATAGGAGATGTCCCTGGTGTCCCTCAGGGAATTGGCCATGGATTTTGGCACAGTGGTGGAGATGGCACCCAGGTCAAGCACAGCAAGGTTGAGGAGGAAGAAGTACATGGGGGTGTGGAGGTGGTGGTCCCAGGCTATGGTGCCGATGATGAGGCCATTGCCCAGCAGGGCAGCCAGGTAGATGGCCAGGAAGAGGCAGAAGTGCAGGAGCTGCAGCTGCCTTGTGCCTGAGAATGGCAGGAGGAGGAAGTGGGTGATAGAGCTGCTGTTGGTCATCTGCTGCCTCTGACCATGGAGACCTGTCCAAGGAGGGAAACACAGTGACAAGTTAGGGCACACTTCTCTGAGAACAAAGATTGCAGTGCTCATAGAACACCTCCCCCCTCAGCTGCATGAGGAATGGATCAGCTCAGTCCCATCCCTGCCAACCTATGGCAGAGTTCAACACAGCTTTAAACACAGCAGGGACCCAGAATTGCCATGAAGATTCCTCTGGTGTCAGAACAGAAAGTGACCAACAGCCCAATCCCAGAGAACAAGAATCTCATGGAGAGGTGGAGAAACGAGGAACAGGCCTACAGTGCTGAAGAGACAGTGAAGGGAAGAGAGAGGGGCTGGGGGTAAAGAGTTCACCTTACCCAGCTCTGCTCACTGCTGCTCACAGGATGGAACTGAAGGGCTTTGGTCCTCCTTCTGTGAGCACACTCCAGGAGCCTTAAGCTGAGATGGAGATGCCTCCAGGAGCTACAGCTGCAGTGTCCTGCACCCACAGCCTCACTGTATCTGTGACTGCAGTGGCTTCTCCTCCAGTGATCTCTCAGTCATACTCCCAGTCCTGGACACCTTGAAGCTCTTTTTGCCTTCCTCATCTCCCTGAGATCCTCTGGCAGTGCCCTCAGCCCTGCTGTGCTGTGCAGAGGAGCTGCTCCTGGCCAGAGTTGTCTCTTGCAGTGCTGCCTGATTGCCAGCAGTACCTTCCAGCCCAGGAGCCTGGCCCAATAGGGCAGCAGAGGTCCTGCCTAAGGTGTTTTAATAACTCCTCTGGTTGCTTTTGTTGACCTGTAAACCTCAGGGACTGAGAGGAAGCTGATGAAACCTCTGCAAAGTCAAAGTCAGATTCAAACTCTGAAGTTTCTTCTACTCTTAATGGGTCCCAGTGAAGCATACTGGGAAAGGGTCCCCAGGGTCTGGTCAAAGCAGAAGGAGAGTAGATGCAAGGGAAGCTTCACTGGAGGCACTGAAGCATCTCCAGGCTCTGGTGAGAGCAGAGAACTGAGGCAGTGCTGACAGGTCAGGACAAGCAGCTCAAGGTGGCTCTGCTGCTGAGGAAACCTGGAGGGGTTTCATTGATCCAAAGGGCCAAGCCCTGACCCCCAGCCCCTGGCAAGGCAGATCCTGTCCCTCACCTGTGGCTCAGGTCTCTGATTCACCCGGTGAAATAATTTTTATCAGATGCTTTGTGCAATAAAATCCTCTCCAATTAGCTGCAAAAACTTTGACAATAATTAGAGGTTCAGCAGTATTTTAATGAGCCCCATGGAGTATTTGGGGCTGATGACATCATCCTTAGGTACTGCCAGGAGACTCTGCCAAGCTACTGCCAAGAAGCCTCTCAACAAGTCCAAGTCAGAAGAAAACTCCAAAGTACCTTGAAGCACTGATTGGCCTCACTGAGGCTTGTTACTGAAAAAGGCTCCCCAGGGACTCGTTAGAGCAGCTTGTTAGAGGCCAGGATTGCAGGGAGACAAAGGCAAAGTGCAGGGCAGAAAAACTTGCCTTTGGTCTAGGAAGCAGAAAGGCCAAGCCCTGACCACTGCCCTTGGAATAGAAGAACCTCAAAGCCTCAAAGCAAAGTTTCTCCTCACAGGCCTTGGTGGCAGAGGCAAGTGCCAGAGCCAAAGGCACAAAGGTCTTGGTCCTGTTGAGACTCTCAGCCTTGCCAGAGCCCTTGGCCATGCCTACTGCAGCCTCTCCTACACTGTCCCATGCCTGCAGCTCTTTCCCTTCAGGCTGCTGACACCAATCTTGCTTCCCCATCCAGCTCTCCCCCTGCCATTTCCATCCCTTCCTTGATCTGTCTCAGCTCTCTCTGCCATTTCCTGAAACCTCTGGATGGCCTCATGCATAGCAGCTCTGCCCTTTCAGGGACATTTCTCTGGCCACATCTCCACTCTGAACCTTCCAAGCTGCACTTTGTGGAGGTTTTGGTCTCTCTCCACTCCCCAGAAGAGCTCCATCCTCTCTGAAACCACCCTTCAGCCATGTGCACACTGGGCTGGCTGTGCCCTGAGCCTCCATTCAGCAGGCTGAAGCAGCCCAGGTCCCTCAGCCTCTCCACAGAGATGTCAGCCCCCATCCTGGCAGATCTCCTCTGCAGTCTCTGCAGTTCCTCCCTGCTCCATCAGACTGCAGAACTTCGCACCTAGACACCAGGCATCCAGATGTAGCTGCAGCAGAGCTGAGTTTGGGGGCAGGACAACTTCTGTGTCTGGGTGACCCCACTCCTCCTGCCCAGCCCAGCTGCAGTTGTCCTCCCCTGTGTGCAGGGTTTGTTCCATCCCAGGGCATTTGGAATGGTTCCTGCCAGACCCTATAGTGCCTTTCTGACTAGGGATGGGACACACTAGAAACCCCAGCTCCAAACAACAGGCAGAAAGTTTGTACTGGGATGGGGCCCAGTCTGTCAGGGAGTGGGTAAGGGGATATAGGTTGTAGTGGGAGGAGACACAGATAAGTGGTTGGAGGGCTTCAGGTGGTGTAGCCTTTAATGAGAGTGGCCCAAACCTGTCCTGGGAAGGAGTCCTGTTATGGCTGTTATTGATATTTAATAATTGGCTACACCAGGGGAAGTTTAAGCTCGAGGTGAGGAGAAATTTCTTCCCAGAAACAGGAACTGGCCACTGGAATGTGCTGCCCAGGAAGGTGCTGGTGTCACCATCACTGGAGGTGTTCAAAAAAAGATTGGATGTGGCACTTGGAGCCATGGATTAGGTGTCATGGGGTGTTGGGTGGTAGGTTGGACTTGATGATCTCTGAGGTCTTTTCCAACCTGGGTGATTCTCTATTTCTGTGATTAGAAGGTGAAGGGAAAAGTCTGAACACAGCTGGTGACCAAACCAATGTCTGGTGACAAACCCAAGAGATTGCAAAACACATAGTGAAAGGTGAGGAGAACATCTCCTGCCCAGCTGATGGAATGAGAAACTCAAGAGTCTCCCAAAAGCAACAGAAAGAAGGGAAAAGAACCTCAGGAAAGTCTTGCTCAGTATTGCTCTATGAACTGCAGACAGGCCTTAGGCCTGGTCCTTGAAATGGGAGCTTAGGAGAAGACAGAGGCTTAGGGCCTGCTCTTGAAAGTGACATTTGCCCCAGCTCTTCCCAGAGAGGTCCTTGCTGTCCCCTGTTCTGCTCCCTCAAGCAGACCAGCACTCACACATGCCCTGCACTCTAACAGCCATGCAAACAAAAGGGAACAAGCTCAGGGTTATTGCTCCAACCAACTGCTTGAGACTGAAGCCCAAGGCAGGAATCCACAACCATAGCCAGGCCCAGAGCTCTGAGAAGCCCCAGGTGGTGTCTTCCTTTTGCACTTCATGCAGAATCTGCTTGGTCCCCATACCTCACTGATCACAGAATGGGCTGGGCTGGAAGGGACCTCCAAAGCTTACCTTGTCCAACCTTCCCAGGGACATCCTCAACTACATCAGGTTGCCCACAGCCCTGTCAAGCCTCACCTTGAAGATCTCCAGGGATGGGACCCCAACTACCTCCCTGGGCAACCTGTTCCAGTGTTCCACTACCCTCATGGGGCAGAACTTGTGCTGGCTCCTCCTTCCTGCACAATCCTGCTTTGTTCCCATCTCTCACCTATGTCTATGGATGTCCTTCCTCTCTGATCCATGGAAACACAACAGCTTGTGTTCAGTGCTGTGCCCACTCCTCCTTCTGAGGCAAAGACCATGCCTGGAGCCATTCCCTCCTGAGCAGCTATTTCTGCAACCTGTTTCCCTCCTCCCAGGGAAGCTGATCCTGCACCTGCAGTCCTATTCCAGAGGACTGGGAGAGCAGAGGTCTTCACCATGGCCTTTTCTGCTTCACTTTCTCCTGAGCAAGGCAGAAAGCATCAGGCCAAGCTGTGCCAAGCAGAGGCCCTTTCCCTTACAACATTGTTTCATTTGTGCCATTTCACATCTCCTTGGACCCAACATTGAGTCTCTCACTGATCAGCCACAGTTGTATTTGGGAGCACTGCCCCAGGGGCACAGATTCCTGACCAGCTGAGGGGTAATCTTTTCCTGCCTTTCCTGCCACATCTCCAAGACTTTCCCTTTCCTCCTAGTGCTGCCACCCTGTTCCTTCTTATGGGATGGTGACAGCCTGGATGGGTGCACACCCTGAGTGTTTTTCCCACAGAGGTTCCTTGACTTCAGGCAGTCAATGTTTGCTAATCAGTTAGGTTGCATCTCTGGACACATTTGGAATCTCTCTTTTTTTGGATCAGGAGCCTCTTCCATCCCCATCCTGTGCTTCTAGTTCTGGATTATCCTTAAGGGAAGTGTTCATCCACAAGCTCAACATGAGCCACCAGTGTGCACTTGCAGCCCAGGATACAATTGGAGCTCTGGGCTGCAACAAGAGAAATGTGGCCAGCAGGGCCAGGGAGTTGATTCTCCTACTCTGCTCCACCCTGGTGAGACCCCACCTGGAGCTTTCTGTCCTGTTCTGGAGCATCTATTACAAGAAGGACCTGGATGTGCTAGAAAATGTCCACAGAAGGGCCATGAGGATGAGCAGAGGGCTGGATCTGCTCTGCTATGAGGACAGACTGAGGGAGTTGGGGCTCTTCAGTCTGGAGAAGAGAAGGCTCCAAGGAGACCTTCTTGTGGCCTTCCAGTATCTGAAGGAGGCTACAAAAAAGCTGGGGAGGGACTTCTTAGATTATTGAGTAGGGGTAGGACTGGGGGGAATGGAGCAAAACTAGAAGTGGGGAGACTGAGTTTGGATGTTAGGAAGAAATTCTTCCCCATGAGGGTGGTGAGAGCCTGGCACAGGTTGCCCAGGGAGGTGGTGTAAGACTCCTCCCTGGATGTTTTTAAGGCCAGGCTTGATGTGGCTGTGAGCAACCTGCTCTGGTGTGAGGTGTCCCTGGACATGGCAGGGGGGTTGGAGCTGGATGATCCTTGAGGTCCCTTCCAACCCTGACAATTCTGTGATTCTCAGTATGTCCAAGAAGTATTATCAGGTATTGGAATTCCAGTGAATGCCCTCCCCCCTCCAGCCCTTCCTTAGGGTTCTCAGGGCAGTTGGTGCACCCCCAGCAGTTGCTCTCATCAGCTCTCTGTGTTGTGTTCTGTGTCCATCCAGAATGGACATTTGCTACCAAGGGCTTTCTTTCTAGATTCAGGTGATGAGATTTTCAGTTCCCTTTCTCCTTCTCTTCAGTCTGCTGTTCCTTCCCCTGCACTAGTGCCTGCTGGGATAGGATCCATGTGATTAAGAGGAACCCACTGGCAATTTCTGGGGAGCCTCAGATTCACTGGAGGTGATCTGCACCATGCAATGTCCAGAGCAATGTGAACCCTACAGCACTCAAGGGAACAAATAGTTAGAGAGCAGCCCCATGGAGGGCCTGGGAGTTCTGGTAGACAGCAAGTTCTGCATGGGACAGCAATGTGCCCTGGTGGCCAAGAAGGCCAATGAGATGCTGGGGTGTATTTGGAAGAGTGTGTCCAGCAGATCCAGGGAGGTTCTTCTCCCCCTCTACTCTGCCCTGGTGAGGCCCCACCTGGAATATTGCATCCAGTTCTGGGCTCCCCAGTTCAGGAGGGACAGGGATCTGCTGCAGAGGTTGTGAAGATGTTGAAGGGACTGAAGCACTGCCTGATGAGGAGAGGCTGAGAGGCCTGGGGCTGATTAATCTGGAGAGAAGACTGAGAGGGCCTCTGATCAATGTCTATCAATATCTGAGGGCTGGGGGTCAGGAAGCAAGAGACAGGGACAGCCTCTGCTCACTTGTGCCCTGGGACAGCAGTGGATGGAAACTGCAGCACAGGAAGTTCCACTTCAACAGCAGGAAGTACTTTACTGTAAGGGTGACAGAGCCCTGGAACAGGCTGCCCAGTGTGGTTGTGGAGTCTCCTTCTCTGGAGGCTTTCCAGCCCTGTCTGGATGTGTTCCTGTGAGACCTGCACTGGATTCTATGGTCCTCTTTTGGCAGGGGGACTCAGAGATCTCCAGAGGTCCCTTCCAATCCCTAACCCTGTGAGTTGTCACAGGGCTCTGAATCCAAAGGAGATCCCAGTAGGAAATACCAAGGTTCCAGCTACAAATCCTGAAGTCTGTCTGAGCTTCATCTTCAAGGATCCTTCTGAAGTCACCTTCCACTGCCCCCCGGGCTCTTCTGGGCTCTCAGCTAATGCATCCATGTGGCAAGTCCAGCTGCCTTCAAAGCAGTGTAAGTTGTTCACAGAAGCTGAGAGGCTCCTTTCCATTTCACTTGGGAGGGCTCCTGATTGTCATGGGTTGAGTTGACTCTGCTGCTGTTGTCCAGACCATGCTGCAGCCATGCCAGGCTCAGAAATGAAAGTGCTGGCTGGAGCAAAGGATGATGGGGCTTGAAGTTCAGATTGCAGCATGGGAGGCTCCCTGTTCCAGTTGCTGCTTCTGGGTTCTGGGATTTTTTGGGTGTTGGCTGCTCTGCTGGGATGGCAGTGGGACAGGAAGGGATAGGGGACCAGCTCCCTGGTTTGGGCTTTTGCCTTGCTTGCTGCTGCTTGCTGCTGCTTTCCACTGTGCCTTTTCTGCACACAGGCTGAGGTCACTGTACTTTTGTATTCTGATGATCTGATTTGCTCAGGAAACTCTTCTCTCATTTGTTTCTGTATCAACACAAAAAGGTTTTGTGTGGTGTTCTTTTCCCCTCAGTTCTGTGTCGGGGGAGGCAGAAAGCGTAAGCTGCTACTGGTTCAGCTGAACCCAGTACATTCCTATTCTGGAGTGCAGCATGGTGCAGGAAAGCAGCTGCCTTAATGAGGACAGATTTTGGCAGGATTGTGGTAACAAAAAGAGATAAGAAGAGGATTCAATTAAGGCTTGAGGCTTGTCAACAGAGTTTGACAGAAGTTTTCTTTCCTGTGGTGTGTTCAATTTCTTGATGGATTTGCTTTGGGGGATCTGATGAGCTGCAGTCCTGTTTGTACTGCTGATGGTGCTGAGTGTTAGCTTAGGGCAATGGCTCAGAGATGTGCTGTTCACTGCTGGGCAGCTTGCTCTGGTTTCATCCAGAACAATACAGGACACTCCCAAGGAAACCACTGTGAGATCTGCCCAGATGCTGGATACTGAGGAGTGGCAGGGGGTGGGGGAGTGAAGGTGTAAATTCTTAGGCTGGTGGTCACCTCTGGTGCTTTGGAATTTCACCCCTGAGCAAGTGCAAAATCCTCCCCAGCTGGGGAAAGGTTTGGGAAAAGTCTGTTGTCAGCCTGGGAGATCCTGAGAGACAGAAATCACTGCAATGTGTTTGGGCCTGGCCCATGCCTCTCGAGCCCTTCTCATGTCTGTGCAGAGGGCTCAGGGGCAAGAGAAGGTCTCTGGACCTACAGAGAGTGCCACAGGCATGGCAGCTGTGTCAGAGAAGCAGCCTGTGCCAGGATCAGCAGCCACTCAGAGTGAATGGTGCTTATGACCAGGATTGTGCCCCAAATATTACCAGAACATGCTTCTGTGTGTGTGACTCAAACCCCCTTTGTCCTCCCTCCCTTCTGGAGTTGGGCGGGGGGACCTTGGCACCACTGGGTCCAGGTCAACAATCTGCCTGGGCATGTTTCCACCCCTGTGGCAAACAAGGCCCAGGCTACATGTTTGTTTGCCCTGTTTACAGCGTGTGCTTATGCTCATTTGGCAAAGTATCAGTTGATTGGTTAATTATTGTGTTAGCAGTGGATGCTGACTGGAGCAGTATTCTTTGGGGCAAATGGTAAATAGGAGTTGTTTGGTAAACAAGTGCCCCCCATGCTGGTGTCCGTGCCTATGCCTGCGTGCGTCTCTGTGCCGCTACGGTCCGCCTCGCCCGGGACTTGAAGCAGCTCCAGAAGGCCTCGCTGCACATTGCCACTGTTGCCCAGCTGGGGGCAGTGCCATGGAGCGTGGGGTCAACTGCCGCATGAGCCATCGCCACGGGAGGAAACCATGGCAGCCCCTGTGCACCACCGGTTCTGAAGCGCTACAGCCCCCAGAGCGGGGAACCTTTGCCAGGTGCTGCGCTTCGTGGAGCCAGCGGCAAAAGCCTCTGAAGCTTCCCCTGGGAGGCTCCAGGACCTTTGTGCTCTGGGAGAAGCAGCAACCCCACGGCACAGCCACGCGGTCGGCGCCGTTCTCTAGTTCCTCATGAGGGCACAGCCGTGCCGCGCTGTCAGGACTCTAAACACATCACCAAGGAAAGATTTCATGAGGTTCTCAGCTCGTGAGGAAGCCAAACCTTTGCTTTATAGAATTTGGGTTCAGGTAGTGCTGAAACTGTCCTGGGTTGAGGGTTTGCCGGTCACCGACCAACCCCTCCCCCACTGCTTTTCCAATCAGTTTCAACTCTAAATTCTAGAACTCATTTGGTTCCTCTGAAGTGCCCAGGCACAAACGTTCTGCAGAGGTGGTTCCACCAACCCAATACTGCTGCCTGTGAATAGAAACTAAATCCCCTGCTGCATGGTTTGTATATCAATAGGCTACCAATATATCTATTCATTGATATCCTTGCTGCTCATTCCCGAGGGCACATCTACAACACTCCTGTAGGGAAAACGAAGCCTACAAGGAAAGCAGCTGATCCTGCAAAGGACCAGGAGGGATCAGGGTCCCCATGGGAACAAGAGAAAGAGCCTGGGCTGCTGGCTTGGTTCTTATCTCTGGTTTTGGAAGATGGCCAAGGACAAACAGTGGATGAAACAAGCAGCAGGCCCCAGCAAGGCAAAGGAAATCTCTGCTCCTCTGTCCAGGCCTGTGTTTCAGCTGTGAAGGAACTGTCCCAGGAGTTCCATCTGCTCCAGAAGAAGCTTTTATTCCCCACCTGTACAGTCCGGTGTTTCAGCCATGAGGAGCAGCTGCTCCCCTGTCCAAGGGAGAGAATCTGGGAGGCACACAGCACAGCATATCCTCTGCTTTACTTGTGTGACCATGGGGAGCACGTGAGGAAGTGGAAAGGAAAACCCAATCCAGTCCTGGCTGCAGGAGTCTGTGACTTACAGAGGAATTGTCCCCGCAGAGATGCTGCCTCAGTTTCCAGTGGGAAATGGCCTAAGAAGAGCAGGGAAGCTAAAACTACTTCTGGTCCTCCTGAAGGGACTCCCAAAGCATCTTTGCATGATGCAAGGGACCCCAGGCAGAAGTAGAAGGGCTCTGCCTCCAACCAGATGGAAGGGAGAGACAAACTGACTTGCTGGACCACACAGAACCAATGGCCTGGCAAGTTGAACCCATGAGAGGATAAAGCTTTAGTAGATACAGGTGCCCAGAGTGCTCTGACACCATCAAACCACAAGGGGTGGAACCCATCTGTGTTTCTGGTGTGACAGGAGGATCCCCACACCTGGATGTGTTGGAAGATGAGTACTGGGATGCAAGCCACAGTTTGCTTTCACTTAGAGGCATGGAAGGAGTCACTGGACTCACACTGCCCCAGAGGTGGAAACACAGCCCCAGTATTTGCAGCATTTGGACTGGGCATGGACTGATCCAGACTGTGCTGGAACAGAGTGGAGCTGCAGAGCACCTGCAGTGAGCAGCCCTCTGGGTACTGCAAAGCGACCTCCTGTGGAGTGAGAATGGACAGTGCCTGAGGTGTGCTGCTGATTGCTGCTGGGCATGGTGCAGATGGCACAGAATGAGGACTTGGGAATGTCAAAGGTTAAGTTGAAACTTTGCTGCCATTGTTCCACACCATGCTGCCTCATGTCACCTTCACAGGGACAGTGCTGGCTGGAGTAAAGGACTACAGGGCTTGAAGTTCAGATGGCAACATGAAAGGCTTCCTGTTCTAGTTGCTGCTGTTGGATTCTGGCTCTCAGGTGCTGGCTCTTTGCGGGGGGGGGGGGGGGGGGGGGGGGGGGCTGCAGGTGTTTAACTCCTGGCTGCTGCTGCTCACTGCTGTGCTTCTTTCTGCAAACAGCCTCAGGTCAGTGTGCATTATGAGATCTCCTTTGGATTCAACTCTTTTGTTCTTATCTCAAGTCCTTATCTCAACCCAGAAGGTTTTTTGGTTCCTGTGTGTGTTATTTTTCCCTCACTTCTGTTTTAGGGGGGAACAGGCAGCTTACCCTCTTCTCAGCTCTTCAACCTGTTCCAGCCCCAGAGTGGAAAGCCAACAGAAGCTTTCTGAGTTCTTCCAAAGATCTCCATCAGCTTCCCCCTACACCCTCCAAAGTTCCCAAAAGTCAGTCCTAGGACCATCCAAATCCCAAACACCTAAGATCACCTGAAAGCCCCTGAAGAATGCCTCTGAGATGCCCCTCAAGACTCCTCTGAGAACCTCATTTTCCCCTCCTTGAACTGGGCACACAGCTCCACCCCATCCCTTGGGAGCAAATGCCCCCAAAATTTGGGCAGTGAGGCAGGGATAACTGAAATAAAAGCAAACAGACAGGATTTGGGTAACTTTTGGGTTTTATTGAGACAATTGGTCAATGGACAAAGGATTTCTTACCCCAGGGAGACACAAAGCATTGGGGAAGAACCAGACAGACCCTGGCAAAGCCGTGCCCATCTCCACTGGGAGCTCCAGCTGTGCCGACTCAACACTGTAATTGTTCTCATTAGCAATAATTGGTGTTCAGAAGGGCAGGAGGTGTTTGTTGATGCTGGTGTCCCCAGTCCCTGAGAAATGCAACGGAAAAAGGGATGATTTTGGTGCTGGAAAGGCCCTCTCAGAGGGGTCACGATTACCCAACAGATTCTAGGTGGATTTATGCCTCCCCTCCAGTGCAGGCTGCTCTCTGGTGTGGATGTAGTGGTGCTTGTTGAGATGGCCCTTCTGGGTGAAGCGCTTACCGCAATCAGCACAAGTGAATGGCTTCTCACCAGTGTGGGCGCGGCGGTGAGCAATGAGAGTGCTCCTCTGGCTGAAGCTCTTCCCACAGTTAGCACAGGTGAAAGGTTTCTCACCGGTGTGGGTGCGGTGGTGGCGAATGAGATTGTCCCTACAGCTGAAGGCCTGACCGCACGCAGCACAGCTGAACGACTTCTCGCCAGTGTGCACACCACGGTGCTCTGTGAGAGCTCGCTTCTTGGTGAAGCTCGTGCCGCAGTCAGTACAGCTGTAGGGCTTCTCACCATTATGGATGAGTTGGTGCTGGATGTATAGAGTACTCGTGGTGAAGCTCTTCCCGCACTCAGCACAGGGGAACAGATGCTCTCCAGTGTGTATGCGGCGATGGATGGCGAGAGTAGACCTGTGTTTGAAGCTCTTGCCGCAGTCCCTGCAGGTAAAGGCCTTCTCACTGGTGTGGGTGAGGTGGTGTTGCCTAAGATGAGAGAGCTGTCTGAAACGCTTGCCACATCTGTCACAAGAGAAGGGCTTCTCTCCAGTATGGGTGCGGCGGTGCTGGGTGAGAGTGCTGCGCAGGGTAAAGCGCTGACCGCAGTCAGCACAGGTGAAAGATTTCTCTCCAGTGTGGGTGTGGTGGTGCCGGGTGAGATTGCCGCGCCGGGTGAAGCCCTGGCCGCAGTCTACACAGATGAAAGGTTTCTCTCCAGTGTGGGTGTGGTGGTGCCGGGTGAGATTGCCGCGCCGGGTGAAGCCCTGTCCGCAGTCAGCACAGGTGAAAGGTTTCTCTCCAGTGTGGGTGCGGCGGTGCCGGAGGAGATGAGCGTTCCAGCGGAACCTCTTGCCACAGTAACCACAAACGAAGGGCCGGGACCCAGGTTGTGGGCAGTGGTGCTTCACTAGCTCTGAGCCACCTGGGAAGCTCTGCCCACACTCAGAGCACTGATTCAGCTCTTTGGGTGACACTGAGGGACCTGCTCTGGCTTCAGCCTCCTCCATACATTCCTCCCCCTCATCCTGCTCACCTTCATCATCATTATCCTCCTCTTCATAGTTGTCATTCTCAACATCATCCTCCATCTTCTCCTCTTTTTCCTCCCCATCCTCCTCTACCTTGGCACTGCACATTGGCTTCTCCAACTTGATCTCTGGGTGCTGCTTCTCCACCCAGCTCTTGCCTGGGTCCTTCTGTGAGGCCATACTGTGGCAGGAAGGGGTCACAGCTCTGCAATAGGGAAGATGGAAGCACCTGAGCCCAGGACCTCAAACCCTCAGATCCTGCCTGGGTCATGACAGTCCCTGACTCCCAACACCCAGTTAGAGGAGAGAAAGCAGAGGGGACCTCAAACCTTCAGTTTCTGCCACAGTGTGGGCACAGACCTCTAATACCTCTGCTGAGACCCCAGGTTCCTGTGATCAGTGCCCTGAGGTACCCTGGGACTTACACATGGTCTTGTCCTACACTGCTCGAGCCTGGTGGCATTGGCAGGGTGATTCCTGGCCCAGGCCCTGTCCTTTGATCTCCCCTGGCTCAGACAATGGAGGCAGCAGCACTGACCAAGGAAGAACAAACCACCTCCAACCTTCTCCCACCACCCTCTAAATCCCAACCCCCAAACATCACCTCCTGCTCACAACACACTCCCAGCAGCCTGGAGCATTCCTCAACTCCCACAACACCTGATGTGCCTCAGAGCTCCTGGAGAGGTGAAATATGCTGGACAGGAGGAGGTGGAGGCTGGGAGCTGCCCTTGGGGCTGGGGTCCTGCTGTTAACCCACTCTGGGTTTCTTACCTCTTGGGCTGCTCCAAGGGGCAGGACTGCAAATTCTGCTCTTCCACAGCACACAGGGGCAGGGATGATTGAGAGACCACTCAGCCCCTGACAGAGAGAAGCAAAGGGCTCAGGGGAGAGCACTGATCTGCAAGGGATGGTTCAGCACTGCCCAGGACCAGGCAGCACAGCTCAGCCTTGCTGGGGGCAGCTCCCAAGCCCAGCAGCACAGCCACAGCACACTCCCAGGGCAGATCAAGATGGGAGACCTCAACAAGGTTGAGTCCGGATGTGAGGAGGAGGTTCTTCCCCATGAGAGTGGTGAAGCCCTGAAATGGGTTGTCCAGGGAGGTGGTTGAGGCCCCATTCCTGGAGGTGTTTAAGCCCAGGCTGAATGAGGCTCTGGCCAGGCTGATCTAGTGTGGGGTGTCCCTGCCCATGGCAGGGGGGTTGGAACTAGATGATCCTTGTGGTCCCTTCCAACCCTGACTGATACTATGATACTATGAGACTAAGTGCAGGCTCAGCTCCCAAGCCCAGCACACAGCTGCAGGCCAGCACCACAACACAGCTGCCTCCACACAGCCTCTCCCAGGCCTTGCCTAAAGCTTCCTCCCACTGCCTGCTCAGGCCTCTGCTGCCTACAGCTGCATTTGCCAGCAGATCTTGCTCTGGATCCATCTCTCCTCCCTGGCCCTGCCACCACCACACCCACTCTGTGCTCACCTCTGCCCTGCACACTTCTCTGCTGCCCGCTCCAACCTCCCAGAAGTTCCTAATAGCACCCAGACAGCCTTTGAAACCTCACTGCTAAGATCCTTGGGGAGGTTTGAAGGAGGTTTTGTGTTCTCAAAACTCTTCAAATATGCCTGAAAAATCATCCAAACATCTTCAGAACTCCTCCAAAACATCTTCAGAAGTCACCAAATCCCTTCAGAACTGCTCAGAAACTCAGCTGGAGTGCACAGAGCCCTGAGGTTGAGGCAGCTCCTGGTATCAGGAACCTCTGGGGCTGGGTTTTGCCCTGGGCTGGGAGTTGGGGTGGGGTCTGTGAGGCTGCCTGTGGGGTTGGGAGGCCAGGAGGATTCCTGGGGTTGGGGGAGGGTTTGTGGGGTTGGGGGTCAGTGGGTCTGGAGGAAGCTCTGGGGGGAGATCGGGGGGAGCCCCTGGGGCTTGGCTTGGGAGCTGCTGGGGTTCTGCTGGGGGTGTCTGTGGGGTACAGCAGCACTCTGTAAGGTTATGGGATGGGGGCTGGGCAGTTATGGGGGGATGTAGGTTTCTGGGGAGATTTGTGGGGTTGGGGGTGGTCAATCTGGGTTGGGAGGGGAAATCTGTGGGGTTCTGATGGGGGCTGTGGGATTGGATCCCTGGGGGTTGAGGGTTGCAATCAGGATCCTTTGGAGCTCATGGGGGGAAAGCTGTGGCTGGGATTAGAATCCACTGGGGCTGGGGGGGGGCTGGGGGGCTCTGGGGCTCTGGAATGTTTGGGGGTTTGATGGGGCCTAGCTGACCCTGGCACACTGGGTAGGGCAGGAGCCACCTGGGCACCAGAGGCCCTGATGTGTCCCCAGCTGTACCCCCACCCAACAGCAGCTGCAGGAGGGGCTGGGGGTGGATCCTCCCCCTCCAGCCAGGACAACAAAAGGCTCAAGGTCAAGGGGGAGAAGCTGAAGCAGAAGCTGGCAGCCAGCAAACACAGTCTGGGAGGGGTGGGAGGAGTGTTCTGTGCAGGGGGGCTGTGGGTTTGGGGTGATTCTGACACCTCCTTAACCTCTCTGCCCAGCTCTGCAGAAGGCCCAGCACCAGGGGCAGGCATTGTGCTGCCAGCCCAAGGACTGTGGCAGGAGCACCCCTGGCTGCTGGCCCAGCACAGCCGGCTCCAGGCATTGGCACTCTGGGGGGGAAAAAAGCCCTGAATCCCCCAAGCAGCCTCCCCCAGCTCCCTGTGCCACCCCAGGCAGCCCATGCTGCACCCTGCCACAAGCAGGAGGAGCCCAAAATGCCCCCAGGGAAACCACAACAGCAGCCTGAGAGCTCAAAATGCCTCCCAGGGACCCTCAGTTACCTCCCTGCACCCCAAAGCTATCCCAAAGGAACCAACAATGGTCCCCAACACCCAGGCAGCAGGAAAGGACTCCCCCACCCCCAAGGGACCCAGCACATTGGGGGGCTGTAGAGGGATTCTGGGGGGCAGGGCCCATGGCAGTGACATTTGGGACCCTGCCTGACCTGGGGGCAAAGACTTGGGGGGCAGCAACATTTGGGGACCCTCCTGTTCTTCCCTCCCCACTCCAGCTGGGCACTCCTCCAGTGCCACCCAAGTTGGGGACCCCATTGCCCTGGGAGTGCCCCCCCCACCTCCTGGCCTCCTCTCACCAGTAGCCTTTCTCTCCAAATGGGGGCTCCTGCCCAGGAGGCCACCCCAGCCCCAAGCCCTGGGCTCACAGACCAGGCCAGGCCAGGCTCTGAGGTGCTCTATGGCCAAGCCAAGCTGAGTCCAGCACCAAGCCACTGCTGGACCCCCCTGGACTCTTCCTTGGACCTCCCCAGTAAGGGCAGCACTCAAGGAGATGTCCTGCAGCTTGTGGAGGGATGAGAGCAGCTGAGGAGAGAGGGGAGAAGGCAAAGAGAGGGCAGAGAATGACCAGCAGAGAGCTCAGCACCACCCCAGGCTCCCAGCCAGGCTGCCAAGGTGCTGCTGGGCACCCACAGGGCTTGGCACCACTGCCAGCTGCAAGTAGCCAAAGGGGCAAGCTGGGCACACTGGGCACAGAGGCTTAGCCTCCTGAGGGCAGGGACAAAAGGCAGAGCCCAGCTGGGGGACACAGAGAGGCCTGCAGAGAGATGGACACAGCCCTGTGCCCGAGGGCAGGCAGAGGCACCCCTGGCACAAGGGCACAGCAGAGCCCCACAGGAAGGGGCTGGGGGGCACAGAGGCCTCGGATGCCACCACCCCCAGCACAGCCAAACCGCCCCACAGCTGACACCAGCCCCAGGCGCTCCCAAGCTCAGGCTCAGCACAGCACCCACGCCTGACACCCCCACGGCACCCAGCACACAGCCTGCCCACAGCTCCCCCCCGCGCCTGGCCCTCAGCCCAGCCGCTGCCCTTCAGCACAGCAGCCGCCCGGCACCTGCCAGCACAAAGCCTCCAAACCCCCAGGGCTCCCCCACACACCCCCACAGCAGCCTCTGCTGCAAGCCACACCCCACGCTCACCACCACCTCTCCTGCACACAGCAGCCCCCACAGCGCCGCTGCCACCTCAGCTCTGCTGCCAGCCCAGCCCCCAGCACAGGGACACAGGGACACAGGGCCAGGGACAGCCCCTGCAGCCCACCAATGGCTCCGCCTGCAACACAGCAGCAGCCAAAGGGGGCCTGCAGCTGCCCCCACCAGGGGGAGGCAGCAGCACAAGGAACCACACAGACCCCAAAACCCCACCCGCGGCCCCGCAACCGCACAGACCCCTCCCAGAACAGCACAGACGACGCTCACCGACCCTGCACACCTCTGCCCTGGCCCACAGTCCCCCTCCCCCTCCCACCCCGAATACCGCGGACCCCCACAGCCGCACAGAGGTCCCCACAATCACAGCGAGCCGCCCCCCAAATCGCACAGGCCCCAAGCGCCAAGCTTGCAGAGCTCCCCCGGACCTCACAGACCCACCCCCACCCCGTACCCCACTGATCTCCCCCATATCCCACGGACCCCCAACCACATATCCCCAGAAGCCCCCAACCAAACCCCACCGATTCCCCCTAGATCCCTGCAGAGGCTACCCCCCGCCCCAGCCCCACCGACCCCTGCCCCACAAACCCTTCCCCAACCCAAGCGACCCTCCCGACCCCTCGCAGCCCCACAGAGAGCATTCCCTGATCCCCACCCCACGAACCCCAACTCAGCCCCACAGACTCCCTCACCCCACCTGGACGGCAGGACAAGGGGGAAGCAGAGAAGGAGAAGGAGGAGGAGGAAGAGCTCAGCGCACAGGGAGCCGCCGGCCCCGGCAGGCTGCTGGCGAGCAGAGAGCGCTGCGAGGGAGACCCCGGCCCGGCCCCCCCGGCTGCTGCGGCCACGTGGGACGGGGAGCGGAAGCAGGGAGCAGTCTGGAGAGGAAGCCCCGCCCACGGCCGGGCAGCCGCAGCCAATGAGAGGCGGCGGGGAGCGCGGCAGCTCCTCCCCCTGGGCGCTGCCGAGGCCCAGCCAGGAGCTGCCCCTGCCGGCCGCGGCCGCCATTGGTGCTGCCCCGTGGGGAGCGGCAGCGGGGCCGGAGCGCGGGAGAAGTGCCGGAGGTGCTGGCGGGCGAGCGGCAGCTGCCGGCTGGTGAGCTGCGGCGGGGCGGGAGGGGCTGAGGGGGCCGGGGAGCGCTGAGGGCGGCGGCAGCGCAGCGGGGAAGGCTCTGGCTGCGTGGGGCTGCACTCTCACATTTTCGACTCAAGGCAGGGGCCAAGCGCACACCCAGCTCAGTAGCTCACACCCAGCTCCTACGCTCAGAGCAGCTTCCCACGCTCAGAGACAGCAACTAAGGTGAGAACAACAGCTGAAGCTCAGGCCCAGCCCCCAAGCTCAGAGTGAGAAACTCAGGTGAGAAGCACTTCCCAAGCTCAGAGCCAGTCCCCAAGCTCCAGAACCCATATCAGAAGTGCAGAACCAGCTCCAAAGCTCAGATGCAGCTCCCAAGCACAAGCAGCAGTTCAAAAGTGCAGACCCAGCCCTCAGGCTCAGACCCAGATCAAAATCCAGACCCAGAAACCAACCTCTCACATTGTAAATTCAAGGCAGGTGAAAAGCTCACACTCAGCTCCTATGCTCACCACCTGCTCCCATGCTCAGAACAGCTTCCCCAGCTCACAGCCAGCCCCCAAGCTCAAGAACGAGATCAAAAGTGAGACCCAGCTCCCAAGCTCACACTCAGCCAAGCTGAGCCAGCCCCCAAGATCAAAAACCAGCAACAAAGGTCAGAATCACCTCCCAAGCTCAAGGACCACCTCTTGAGCCCAGAGCCTGCCCCTAAGATCCAGAACCAAGATCACAAGTGCAGACCCAGCTCCTAAGCTCAGAGCCAGCTCCCAAGCTCAAGAACTAGCTGCAAGCTCAGATCCAGTCCCCAAGCACAAGAACCAGCAGCTAAGGTCAAAAGCAGATCCCAAGCTCAAATTCAAGGATTCAGAGAATCCTTGGGAAAAAAAACACACCTCCTAGCAGGGGGAGTCAGCAGCACAAGGAACCCCACCGACCCCCCAACTCAACCCCACCCGGGGCCCCGCAACCACACACACCCCTCCCAGAACAGCACAGAGGACGCTCACCGACCCTGCACACCTCTGCCCTACCCCACAGCCCCCCCGCACGATTTACCCCCAACACCGCAGACCCCCACAGCCACACAGAGGTCCCCACAATCACAGCGACACCCCCCCAAACCGCACAGGCCCCAAGGGCCAAGCTTGCAGAGCTCCCCCAGACCCCACAGCCCCCCGCCCCGTGCCCCACCCCCAAACCCCACCGGTTCCCCCTAGATCCCCGCAGAGAATCCCCGCCCCAGCCCCACCGACCCCTACCTCACAAACCCTTCCCCAACTCAAGTGACCCTCCCCACCCCTCGCAGCCCCCCAGAGAGCATTCCCTGATCCCCACCCCACGACCCACAACTCAGCCCCAGAGACGCCCTCATCCCACCTAGACCCCGGGACAACAGCGAAGCAGAGCAGCAGAAGGAGAAGGAGGAAGAGCTCAGCGCACAGGGAGCCGCCGGCCCCGGCAGGCTGCTGGCGAGCAGAGAGCGCTGCGAGGGAGACCCCGGCCCGGCCCCTCCGGCTGCTGCGGCCACGTGGGACGGGGAGCGGAAGCAGGGAGCAGTCTGGAACGGAAGCCCCGCCCACGGCCGGGCAGCCGCAGCCAATGAGAGGCGGCGGGAGCGCGGCAGCTCCTCCCCCTGGGCGCTGCCGAGGCCCAGCCAGGAGCTGCCCCTGCCGGCCGCGGCCGCCATTGTTGCTGCCCACGGCCGGGCAGCCGCAGCCAATCAGAGCCGCCGCAACAGCCCAGGCCATGTGAGTGGCGTTGGCCATGGGGGTGCAGTTTTTCATCCTTTGTGTCTGCCTTTTGCAAACTGACAATGGTTGCCCTAGGCTGAACTGAAGCTCTAAGAGCTACAGGACAGACAGTGCTGCTCCTATTGCAGTGGGGGACACTGCCCTTGAAACCTTGCCAGACACTAAGACAGCTCCTAGCAAAGACACCTTGGTAGTCACAGTCAAAGCTGTGGCATCAATGAAGCCATTCAGCAGTGGCCTGAGGGAGGCACAGGTAGGTTACAAAGCAAAGCAGCTAAGACCTCTGCTCTCTTGGACCACTTGTAGCTGCAGGATTAAGGGAGAGAGGTTTGAGTTCAGGCTCAGAACCACACAGAAGATCCTTTCTGGCTGCAAACAGAGCAGTGGCACTTTCAAGGGGAGAGTCAACTTCTTGGGGGACAACTGCCTGTTAGGTTTGGGCTCAGGTCTCTGTAATGTGGACAGGAGGAACATGGGGTGATGGCACACACATCAGGAGGTCGTTTCGGTCACCCTCATGCAGCTGCTGGGGATACCCAATCAGTAAACCAGGACAGTCTGAAATGGTTTACAGACCAAAACAAAGAGCTAAGCCACTGAGAGAGACTGCTGGAATGATAAAAAGCAGCTTTAGAGAAGAAGAACACAGGACAGGGAGCAAATCTTCCATAATCAAGAGGTGGAGCTGGATGGAGAGAGAAACCTTAGCTGCTGGCTCCCAAAGACTACAAAAGGCACATTTGATGCTGCACAAGAAGAAACCTAGAGAAGCTGGGGAGGACTTGACAGCTGGTGCTCCACAGTCATGGAAATGTAACTGAAATGCATTGGGGTTTCAAACAACATCACCTCCCTGCCCCACAACATCTGGCCCCCAACTGAAGTGCTGTGGATCACTGCTGTCAAGAGTGAAGGAACAGAAGCAAGCTTGCCCAGACCTGAGCTGCTATTTGAATCAGGTTCATGGACCAATGGCTGGAGTTACCTATTAGCAGGGACTGAGACACTGAAACAGGGGAGCAGTGGAAAACCAAATTGCTGCCAACACAACACATGCTGCATGAAAATCCAGCACACAGGGGCAGAGCTGTTAGCCTGAAACCAAACTTCACACAGGAACAAAACCAAATCCATTGGCACAGGTAACAAGAACTAACAGCCCCAAGGGAAAGACAGTAAGAGGAGATGGGAAGTCAATGTTGCTGCAAGAGGCCAGCTCCAGCAAGACATCAAAATGATTGTTAGGCAGCAACAGACTCAATCAGCACTGGTAACAAGCCCAACCCCGGGGACACTGCAAACGGAGCCAGGAAATAGCTCTGCAGAGGTGGGGTCACAGCAATTGCTAGATCCAGACCCGGGACAAAAGGCACAGGAAATGACCTTGCTGCTGCTGCCAAACACCCAACAACCCAACCCAGACTCCTCACCCTCTGGCGCATCAGAACTGAAACCAGAGACTCCCTTTGGATGCGAGGTGCTGGAGGGCGAGCGGCAGCTGCCGGCTGCTGAGCTGCGGCGGGGCGGGAGGGGCTGCGGGGCCGGGGAGCGCTGGGGGCGGCTATGGCTCAGGGACCTATTTGTGTCTCTGCCCTGCACAAGCGCTCTGGGCTCCTCCAAACCCCTCCTCAAGCTTCCTCCTGCGGCCCCAAGTCCTCTCTCTCCAGCCTGCAGTCAGAACTTTCTTCCTGAGCTGCCTTCAGCTCACAGCCTAAGGGAAAAAGCTCAAAGCCAACCTGAGACCAAACCAATCTGAGTGCAACCCGAGAGAGGCTGCTGCGAGGGCTGGAGACAGCCCCAAGATGTTCCGCAGCAGGCAGTGGGAACCTGGGGACTCCAAGACAAAGGCAGGAAGGAAAACCTCAAGGCTGAGCTCCGCACGCCCCGCGCAGCGCCGGGGCCCAGCAGCTCAACGCTCCCCGGCTCTCAGCATGCCCCGGGGCCCGCCCAGACCCTTCCCCGCTCCGCTGCCGCCGCCCGCAGCGCTCCGGCACCGCTGCCGCTCCCTTGGGCACTGCTGTTGGCTCTCTCGGCTCTGGGGGGAGTTGTACAGCTCAGAGAGAGGTGAAGCTGATCCACAGCCATCGATATCCCCACGGAGCCCTTTGCATCGCCCCAGCACACTCCCACCCCCAGTGCCAGTGCCAGCCCCGCCTGGTGCTGAGTGCGGGCAGCAGGGCTGGGATGAGAGTTGCACTCTGGACCCCGTCCCTCCCGGCCGCTCTCTGACACCTCACCGCCCCCCCCCATTGCTGTCCCAATGCACATCCTGCACAGCACAGACTGCAAACAGCCAAGAGCTTCAGGAGCCAACCCCGCGGCCCCCAGCCCCGCCGGCACCCCCCTGCCCCTGGCCAAAGCCAAACAGAACAATTCCTCACCCTCCCCAAGCCTGCCCCAGCCCCACGGAGCCCCCTGCCCCCCGCGCCCCTCCCGACCCCCAACTCCACACACGCCCCACGCAGCCAGAGCCTTCCCCGCTGCGCTGCCGCCGCCCTCAGCGCTCCCCGGCCCCCTCAGCCCCTCCCGCCCCGCCGCAGCTCACCAGCCGGCAGCTGCCGCTCGCCCGCCAGCACCTCCGGCACTTCTCCCGCGCTCCGGCCCCGCTGCCGCTCCCCACGGGGCAGCACCAATGGCGGCCGCGGCCGGCAGGGGCAGCTCCTGGCTGGGCCTCGGCAGCGCCCAGGGGGAGGAGCTGCCGCGCTCCCGCCGCCTCTCATTGGCTGCGGCTGCCCGGCCGTGGGCGGGGCTTCCGTTCCAGGCTGCTCCCTGCTTCCGCTCCCCGTCCCACGTGGCCGCAGCAGCCGGAGGGGCCGGGCCGGGGTCTCCCTCGCAGCGCTCTCTGCTCGCCAGCAGCCTGCCGGGGCCGGCGGCTCCCTGTGCGCTGAGCTCTTCCTCCTTCTGCTGCTCTGCTTCGGCCTTGTCCCGGGGTCCAGGTGGGGTGAGTGAGTCTGTGGGGCTGAGTTGTGGGTGGTGGGGTGGGGATCAGGGAATGCTCTCTGTGGGGCTGCGAGGGGTCGGGAGGGTCGCTTGAGTTGGAAAAGGGTTTGTGGGACAGGGGTCGGTGGGGCTGGGGTGGGGGGGTAGCCTCTGCGGGGATCTAGGGGGAATCGGTGGGGTTTCGTTGGGGGCTTCTGGGGGTATGTGCTTGGGGGTCCGTGGGATATGGAGGAGATCAGTGGGGTACGGGGTGGGGGTGGGTCTGTGAGGTCCGGGGGATCTCCGCAAGCTTGGCGCTTGGGGCCTGTGCGGTTGGGGGGCGGCTCGCTGTGATTGTGGGGAGCTCTGTGCGGCTGTGGGGGTCTGCGGTGTTGGGGGTGGTCGTGGGGGGGGCTGTGGGGTAGGGCAAAGGTGTCCAGGGTCGGTAAGCGTCGTCTGTGCTGTTCTGGGAGGGGTCTGTGCGGTTGCAGGTCCCCGGGTGGGGTTGGGGTGGGGGCTCTGTGGGGTTCCTTGTGCTGCTGAATCAACCTGCTAGGAGGTGTTTTTTTTTCCAAGGATTCTCTGAGTCCTTGAATTTGAGCTTGGGATCTGCTCTTGACCTTAGCTGCTGATTCTTGAGCTTGGGGACTGGATCTGAGCTTGCAGCTGGTTCTTGGGCTTGGGAGCTGGCTCTGAGCTCAGGAGCTGGGTCTGCACTTGTGATCTTGGTTCTGGATCTTAGGGGCAGGCTGTGGGCTCAAGAGGTGGTCCTTGAGCTTGGGAGGTGATTCTGACCTTCTTTGCTGGTTTTTGATCTTGGGGGCTGGCTCAGCTTGGCTGAGTGTGAGCTTGGGAGCTGGGTCTCACCTTTGATCTCGTTCTTGAGCTTGGGGGCTGGCTGTGAGCTGGGGAAGCTGTTCTGAGCATGGGAGCAGGTGGTGAGCATAGGAGCTGAGTGTGAGCTCTTCACCTGCCTTGAATTTAAAATGTGAGAGGTTGGGTTCTGGGTCTGGATTTTGATCTGGGTCTGAGCCTGAGGGCTGGGTCTGCACTTTTGAACTGCTGCTTGCGCTTGGGAGCTGCATCTGAGCTTTGGATCTGGTTCTGCACTTCTGATATGGGTTCTGGAGCTTGGGGAGTGGTTCTGAGCTTGGGAAGTGCTTCTCATCTCAGTTTGGAGGTGGTGTCTGAGCTTGGGGGCTGCGTCTGAGCTTGGGGGCTAGGTGTGAGCTTGGCCCCTGCCTTGAATTTAAAATGAGAGAGTTCAGCCAGTTGGAAGTTGAAGCTGAGCTGCTTTGCACTGCAGTGCTTCAGAGTTTGTGGTGCTCCAAAGGCAGATCTCAAAGAGCTGCTGCAAGAGTTGAGCTGAAGTGGCACAGTGCCCTGCAGAGGCAAAAGCTTTTCCCTGCCAGTCAGCCATTGGAATCATCTCCCCAGGGCAGTGGTGGATTCCTGTGTAGTCTTTAGTTGTTGGCTCTGAGCTTGGGGGCTGATTCTTGTGCTTGGGAAGAGGTTCTGACCTTAGTTACTGGCTCTTGAGTTCAGGGGGTGGGTGTGAGCTCAGGAAGCGTTCTGACCTTAGTTGCCTGTTCTGGAGCTCGGGATCTGCTTCTGAGCTTGGGGTCTGGGTGTGAGCTTGGAAAGCAGTTCTGACCTTAGTTGCTGGCTCTGGGCTTGTGGTCTGGTTCTTGACCTCAGGGCCTGTCTCTGAGGTCAGGGGCTGGTTCTTGAGCTTGGGGGCTGGTTGTGAGCTTATGGGCCCCCTCTGAGCTTGGAAAAGTGGTTCTGACCTTAGTTGCTGGTTCTGTAGCTTGGGGGCTGTCTGTGAGCATTGTGGCTGGCTGTGAGCTTGCAAAGTGTTCTAGCCTTAGCTGCTGGTTCTTGAGCTTGGGGACTGGATCAGAGCTTGGGGGCTGTTTCTTGAGCTTGGGAAGTGCTTCTGACCTTAGTTGCTGGTTCTGGAGCTTGGGGCCTGGATGTAAAATTAGGAGCTTGTTCCTGAGCTTGGCAGATGGTTCTGCATTTCTGACTTGGATTCTGTTCCTCGGGAGCTATCTCTGACCTTAATTGCTGGTTCTTGAGCTTGGAGGTAGTGTCTGAGCTTGGGGGATGAGTGTGAGCTTCTGTGCTGGGTGTGAGCTTGGTCCCTGCCTTGAATCGAAAATGTGAGAGTTCAGGCAGTTGGAAGTTGAAGCTGAGCTGCTTTGCACTGCAGTGCTTCAGAGTTTGTGGTGCTCCAAAGGCAGATCTCAAAGAGCTGCTGCAAGAGTTGAGCTGAAGTGGCACAGTGCCCTGCAGAGGCAAAAGCTTTTCCCTGCCAATCAGCCATTGGAATCATCTCCCCAGGGCAGTGGTGGATTCCCCTGCAGGGCAGAGTTGGAAGGCTCAGCTTGGCAGGGGGCTGGGCCAGCTCCTTTCCAGTCCAGTGTCAGCTGGCAAGGTTGGAGCAGCTGAGCCTTGGGGTCCCTTGCAGCCTGGCATTGTGTGGCAGCAGAGCTGTGCTGCTGGTTTTGAGGGCACTTGGAAAGCTTCTGGAGCATTTGTGCAGAGTGTGCAAGACATCCCTGAGCCTAGCAACTCCCTCAGCTCTCTTCAGAATGAACTCTGCAGAGCTGGAAGAGCTTTCCAGGAATTTGGCAGAGGTTTGGAGGAGTTGGGAAGGGATTTTGGTTCTCCTCCTCCTTGTCCTCTTCCTTGTCCTCCTCTGCCTCATCTTTTTCTTGCTCTCCCTGGAGGCTGCACTTAGACTCCTAGAATGCTAGAGTGGTTTGGGTTGGCAGGGAGCTGCAAAGGTGCTGCAGTCCAAGCCCCTCTGCAGTCAGCAGGGACATCCTGCACTAGCTCAGGTTGCCCAGAGCCCTGTCCAGCCTCACCTTGAACCTCTGCAGGGCTGGGACCTTAAGCCCCTCCCTGGGCAACCTGTTGCAGTGTTCCAGCAGCCTCCTGGTGCAGAACTTGTTCCTCACATCCAATCTCAATCTGCTCTGCTCTAGTATGCATAAGCCTGCAGGGACAGGACCAGAGGTAATGGCTTCAAAGAGTCCCTCTGCAGCCTTCTTGTAGTCCCCTTCAGGTACCAGAAGGTCACTCTTAGGTCTCCCCAGAGTCTTTTCTTCTCCTTTGCAGGCTGAACACCCCCAGCTCCCTCAGCCTGTCCTGGTAGCAGAGCTGCTCCAAGCCCCTGATCATTTTTGTGTCCCTCCTCTGGGCCCTCTCCATCAGGTCCATGTCCTTCCTGTGTTGAGGGCTCCAGAGCTGGCTGCAGTGCTGCAGGTGAAGTCTCAGCAGAGCAGAGCCAAGTGCCAGGATGGCCTCTGTCCATCTCTGGCCCTGCTGCTTTTGGTGCAGCCCAGGCTGGCCTTGGCCTTGTGGGCTGCAGGCTCCCCCTGTCTGTTCCTGTCCAGCTTCTTGTCCAGCAGCACCCCCCAGTGCTTTTCTGCAGGGCTGCTTCCTATCCCCTCCTCCCCCAGCCTGTCCTGATTGTGAGGATTGTGCCAGGCCAGGGGCAGGACCCTGCCCTTGCTCTTGTTGAAGCTCAGGAGGTTGCCCTGGGCCCCCTCTGCAGCTTGTCCCCTTGAGCTCCTCCAACTTGTTCTGCAGGGTATTGTCTTAGGTTTCAGGAGGCAGAGAGGCTCTCTTTGAGCCTTGTGAAAGGAGTTGATGCCAAGCTGTGCCCAGAGGGTTGGATAGAATTGGGCAGTTTCCATGGCTGTGCTGTTCAGAGCTGCATCCTACAGTGCAAAGCATCCAATCCACAACAATCCATAGTGCACCTGGGCCACGGGAGCCAAGCAACCTCCCTAGGCCAAAGCTTCCTCCAGAGCTCCACCAAATCAGGCCAGAACCCCAGGCCCCAAATGCCTTCCCCCTCTCCCATGCCTCTGCCCCTCCTCCCCCATACACAAGAGCTGCAGTTATAGATTCAGGTAGGCAGCTCCCAGGTGAGCCAGGCCGCTGCAGGCCACAGTTGGCAGCATTGCCAAGGCCTCAAAGCTCCTCTGCAGAGAGAGATCCCAGAAGATGTTGCTGGGAGCAGAGAGGAAGGGCAAAGGAGGTTGGAGAGTCTGTGCTGTTCCTTTGTAGAGAGTGGGTGCAGGCCTTGTGGGAATGAACTAAGCTAGATGACACTTTGTGGTGTCCCTCTGGACTCTGCTGTCCCTTCTGGCGGTCTCTACTGTCTGGTGTAAGACATCCCAGTGCCTTCCACCCACCACAGGGATTCTCCTCCATGCTGTCATCCAGGGGCTTCTGTTGGGCCCTGCTGGCTGTGTAGATCAGCCCTGGTGATGTTGTAGGACCCTGGTGACTCTTAGAGGGCAGCAAGTGAGTGGAGATGGAGCAATGGATGGAGAGATGGAGGGTGAAGGCTGCAGGGGGTGGGAGGGCTTAGTTCAGCAGCTGTGTGGCTCTGCCTGGCTCCTACCTCCAATGGTGCTGGCAGCAGCTGACCCCAGAAGCTTGAAACCCCAAATCCTGCCTGGCTCAGGACCCTCCTGCCCTGTCCCCTCCTGACATGCAGCACAGCCCAAGCAGGCACTCAGGGCTCCTAGCCACACAGTCCAGCCATCCCCCATGGCAGGAGTCACCTGAGGTCTCACTCCCTCTCTGTCCCCCTTCCTCTCATCAGTTGGTGCCTGAGGTGTCTGCAGGGTCCCTCCCCAGCCCTCATCTGTAACCCCCCCTTGGCTTGGTGCTGTTCTTTCAGCCTTCCAGCTGATCCCAGCCTTTAGTCTCAGGCCCCTTCCATTCTTGTGCTGCTGCTTCCAGCCCAGTTCCTTAGATGCTTCCTCAGCCACAGCATTTCCCACTCCACCCTTCTAGCTGCAGTGGCAGTGGAGGTGGGGGATCCAGGACCATGGGACAGCCAATGCAGTAGGGACATGGATGTGCTGGGAATGAGGGAAAGGCCTGAGAATGCTCAGGCAGGAATTAGGCCTTGTCCCCCCAAAAAGGGGAGAGGATCCAGGGCCCAGGTGGCAGATGTGTGTGCAGGGAATGGCAGAATCTGGCAGCATTTGAGGAGGTGAAAGGAGTGAATTGTGCTGCAGCTCTGCCTGTGTCAGCTGGGAGATGAACAGCAGCCCATGGGCACTGTGCCCTCCCACCAAACCTCATTTTCTCTTGGGGATGTGGAGTGGTAGCTCCAGGGAACTGCAAAGAGCAAGGTGAGAGAAATGGTCAGGGAGAGAAGGAAGCCAAACCCTTTCCAGTGAGTCTCTTTGGGCTGCAGGTGTGTGAAGGGTGCTGGAGGTGTGAGGTTTGGGCAGGAGCCAGAGACTCCTCCAGCATCCCAGTGAGGGCTGAAGAAGTTTATCAAGAAGCTGCCCAAGTCCCTTCCCCCTTTGCTGCATCTGCAGAGATCATGAAGCTCCCTTTGTGTGTGTCCTGAGGGCTGCTGTGATCTTCTGTTGGGGAGTGGGCAGCAGAGAGGTGTGTGCAGGTCAAAGGTGAGCACAGAGTGTGTGGGGTGGGGGCAGGACCTGGGAGGAGAGCTGTGGCCAGAGCAAGATCTGCTGGCAAAGGCAGGTGCAGACAGCAGAGGCCTGGGCAGGCAGTGGGAGGAAGCTTTAGGCAAGGCCTGGGAGAGGCTGTGTGGAGGCAGCTGTGTTGTGGTGCTGGCCTGCAGCTGTGTGCTGAGGGCTGTGTGCTGGGCTTGGGAGCTGAGTCTGCACTTAGTCTCATAGTATCAGTCAGGGTTGGAAGGAACCACAAGGATCATCTAGCTCCAACCCCCCTGCCATGGGCAGGGACACCCCACACTATATCAGCCTGGCCAGAGCCTCATCCAGCCTGGGCTTAAACACCTCCAGGAACGGGGCCTCAACTACCTCCCTGGACAACCCATTCCAGGGCTTCACCACTCACATGGTGAAGAACCTCCTCCTCACATCCGGACTCAACCTTGTTGAGGCCTCCCATCTTGATCAGCCCTGGCTGTGTGCTGTGGCTGTGCTGCTGGGCTTGGGAGCTGCCCCCAGCAAGGCTGAGCTGTGCTGCCTGGTCCTGGGCAGTGCTGAGCCATCCCTTGCAGGTCAGTGCTCTCTGAGACCTTTGCTTCTCTGTGGCAGGAGTTGTGTCCCTCTCTCTCCATCATCCCTGCCCCTGTGTGCTGTGGAAAAGCAGAGTTTGCAGATCTGTCCCTTGGAGCAGCCCTGCAGATAAGAAACCCAGAGTGGGGCAACAGCAGGACCCCAGCGCCCAGCATCCCAGAGTCCCAGGGCACCTCCCAGCCTCTTCTGCCTCCTCCTGCCCACTACATTTCACCACTCCAGGCGCTGAGGCACATCAGGTGTTGGAATTTGGAAACTCCCCAGGCTTGTGGGGGTCAGTTGTGTGCAGGAGATGATGTTTGGGGTTGGGATTTGGAGGGTGGTAGGAGAAGGTTGGAGGTGGTTTGGTCTTTGTGGGTCAGTGCTGCTGTCTCCATTGCCTGAGCCAGGGGAGATCAAAGGACAGGGCCTGGGCCAGGAACCACGCTGCCAATGCCACCAGGCTTGAGGAGAGCAGGACAAGACCACTTGTAAGCCCCAGGGTACTTCAGGGCACTGATCACAGGAACCTGGGTTCTCAGCACAGGTATTAGAGGTCTGAGCCCAGACTGTGGCAACAAATGAAGGTTTGAGTTCCCCTCTGCATTCTTTCCTGCAGCTGGGTGTTGGGAGTCAGGGAGTGCCATGACCCAGGCGGGATCTGAGGGTTTGAGGTCCTGGGCTCAGGTGCTACCATCTTCCCTATTACAGAGCTGTGACCCCTTCCTTCTGCAGTATGGCCTCACAGAAGGACCCAGACACGAGCTGGGAGGAGAAGCAGCACGCAGAGATCAAGTTGGAGCAGCCAACGTGCAGCCCCAAGGGAGAGGATGAGGAGGAAAAAGAGGACAAGATGGATGACGATGATGATGCTGAGGAGAATGGTGACTATGAGTATGAAGAGGAGGACAATGATGATGATGAAGGTGACCAGGATGAGAAGGGATGTATGGAGGAGGATGAAGCCAGAGCAGGTCCCTTAGTGCCACCCAAGCAGCTTCATCAGTGCCCTGAGTGTGGGCAGAGCTTCTCAACTGGCTCAGAACAGGTGAAGCACCAATGCCCTCACTCTGGTACCCAGCCCTTCGTCTGTGCTGACTGTGGCAAAGGCTTCACCCACAAGGGTGATCTAACCACTCACTATCGTGTGCACACTGGAGAGAAGTCTTTCACCTGTACTGCCTGTGGCAAGAGGTTTTGCAGGTGCTCTGGCCTCATGCAGCACTGCCTCACACACACTGGAGACAGGGCTTTCACCTGCTCTGTCTGTGGCCAGAGCTTCACCCGGAGCTCATCCCTCGCCATCCACCACCGCACCCATACTGGTGAAAGGCCGTACAGCTGTGCTGACTGTGGCAAGAGTTTCTCTCAGCGAGCTGGCCTCTGGCGACATCGCAGTGTGCACAGCACCGAGAAATCCTTCACCTGCAGGGACTGCGGCAAGACCTTCAGTCGCAACGACACCCTCACCATCCACCGCCGCATCCACACCAGACAGCGGCTATTTCCCTGTGCTGAGTGTGGCAAGAGCTTCACAACGAGCACCAGACTCATCCGGCACCAACTCATCCACAGCGGAGATTAACCGAACTGCTGTGCCGACCGCGGCAAAAGCTTCACCCATAATGGAGCCCTCAGCCTGCACCATCGTGTGTACACAGGAGAGAAGTTTTTCACCTGTGCCGCCTGCGGCAAGAGCTTCACCCAGAAAGCAAATTGCAACAAACACCGCTGCAGCCACACTAGGGACCAGGCCACAGTGCAGAAGAGGCACAAATAGATCCACCCAGGTTCTAACCTGCCTGAGAGCCTTTCCAGCAGATTGAACCAAAATCGCCTCTTTTTTCTCTGCATTTCTCAGAGGCTGGGGGCTCCGCCAGGAATAAACATCTCCTGCCCTTCTGAACACCAATTAGTGCTGATGAGAACAATTACAGTGCTGAGTCAGCACAGCCAGAGCTGCCATTGAAGCTGGGCTGAATTTTGCCAGGGTCTGTGTCATTCTTCCCCAAGTCCAATACAGCAAAGGAGCCAGGTCCATGCCCACAGGTACCTCTGCCTAAGGCAACCGCAGCAGCTGCAGAAGGAGCAAAGCCTCAAATGGAGCAGAAAGTAAATGAACAGGAGAAACAAACAAAGCCAGATGCAAAGTTAAACCCACCAGCTCAAGTGATTGATGAGAAACTAATCTCTCTTGATTCTGACAGCTCCATTGCTCAAGAATTGCTCAACAAATCACACCAGCCACTTTTACAACCCACAGCACCGAGTTTATCCTCTTCTCTTCCTTTAAATGCCACTACTGAAGCTGTTAAGTCTCTTCCCTATCCCTTTCCTTTTCCAGCAGGTTTTTACCCTCAGCCTCATTTGGTTTCTATACCGCAGCAGGCAGGGGCTTTGTCTACCCCCCTTCCCCACTTTACAGAGGTGTTTGTGTCCCTCCTGCCACTGCTATGAGCAATATGGGGGTGAGGGATAAGGGGATGCTTTATCAAGGAGGAAATGTGCAGGATGATGTTAAAATGTCTAATGGGTTGTTGATTATTGAACATGTTCCAAGTGTAGCTACACCCTTGCAAACATCAAGTTCTGATGTTTTAAAGGATAAAGATGATAAGGTCTTTATAAATACAGAGATGTTACAGCTGTGTGCAATGCCAGTCGTGGTGGAACACAGAGCAGGAGGTGGGACTGCTCCTGTGTATCAGTCTCTGTCCTATGATAGTTTAAGAGTACTAAAAATCATTTTGGATGCCCCCTTTGTCTCCTGGTGGGTCAGAAGAAAGGTATTCCAAAGGAAGTGGTAGGATAGGATAGGATAGGATAGGATAGAGTAGAATAGAAAGAATAGAATAGAATAGACCAGGTTGGAAGAGACATTCAAGATCATCGTGTCCAACCTATCATCCAACACCATCTGATCAACTAAACCATGGCACCTAGCACCCTATCAAGTCTCCTCATGAACACCTCCAATGATGGTGACTCCACCACCTCCCTGGGCAGCCTATTCCAATGTGCAGTCACTCTGTCTATGAAAAATTTCTTCCTAACATCCAGTTTAAACCTCCCCTGGCACATCTTGAGACTGTGTCCTCTTGTTCTGGTGCTGGTTGCCTGGGAGAAGAGATCAGCACCCACCTGGCTACAACCTCCCTTCAAGTAGTTGTAGATGGCAATAAGGTCTCCCCTGAGCCTCCTTTGCTCCAGGCTCATGGATTATCCACAAGGCCATTAGAATTGATTGTGAGATGCTGGTCTGAGCCCAAGGAGAGGGCTGAGCCCGCTGCTCCCCTCTTGGTGGGACCATTAGGTGAGGGGAGTTGTGTGCCTCCCAGGGCAGCTAAGGGCTTCTCTCCTAAGTGGTGAGAAGGGGTAAAGTGTGATCCAGCAGCTCACCAAAACATTGTAAAAGGACCCAGGTGGAATCATTAAGGACTCACAACCCAAACCAAACCAAACAAAAAAGGGGTGTGTGTGTGTGCAGGGAACATGGTTTGGGAAAGGCTGTTTGTGTTTAGCTTGGCTTTGACAGAAGTTGTAACAATCAAGGGTACTTACAGGCCCAGTCTAATTAAGCCAACTCTTTCAGGGACAGCACCTGAGGGGGTGGCTCAGAGAACCTCTCTGTGTGTGTGTGAAACCTGGCAATAGCAGTTTTGTATGTTTTGAGGTTGTGTTTCTCATTTAAACTCGAATGCTGAAGATTCCTTGATGTATTGACAGATGGATTTGTCTTGCTACAATATAAAAGACCTCTCAAGTTTTACAGGCTGCAACCCTTGGAGAAAAGTTTCCTCACAGCATCATCACAGAAGACATCTTTCAAGGACTCTACCTTCCTGGTGTCCCTGCAGATCCATTTGAATCTGGAAGGAAGCTCTCACTTCAGTTCCAACTGAAGGACTGTCAGGGCAGGGTGTAGGTTATGGATTTGTTCTCCTGGCTTCCAGGAGGAACAGGGATGAAACGAATTTTGTCCTATTTGCTATGGGGTTCAGCATTGCTACTCTTTTACCTTGTGTAATTTTATATAACTGATTCAAAATGTAGTGTCCAATATGCTACTGGTGTCTAATGATGGTGTAAAACAGATTGGTGCCATTAGCCAATCAAAACTCATGTCTATTGTGAAAATTGTTTAAAACTTCTTTCCTTCCTTTCTTTCTTTCTTGCTTCCATCTTTGATTGACAGGGTGGTGTAAGAGGCTAACTCTTGTATCTCTTGATGTGAATCCACAAAGATAAAATCACCTTGTGTATCATGGGGAGGCCCTGTGTCACAGCTCTCATGGAATGGTGCTGAAAGTGTGATAAGGAAACAGTTGTGGAGGTTAGCTTTGCCATTGGTAAAGAGAACTGTTTAGAGTAGAGTAGAGTAGAGTAGAGTAGAATAGAATAGAATAGAATAGAATAGAATAGAATAGAATAGAATAGAATAGAATAGAATAGACCAGGTTGGAAGAGACCTTCAAGATCATTGAGTCCAACCTATCATCCAACACCATCTAATCAACTAAACCATGGCATCAAGAACCCCATCAAGTCTCCCTCTAAACACCTCCAAGTGATGGTGACTCCACCACCTCGTAGGTGTAAAGGCATCTTAGTAGAACCTGTACTTCATAGTTCCTTTGCTCTGTGTGTACTACCCACCCATAGGTGTTAGGAGTAGCTGTTGATTGTATAATCTATAATGAATCAAGCATTTATCATCTTAGTTGTAGCAATATTACCTTTAAGACTCGTGTTATTGATAAGTGTGGTGGTTTAGGCTGGGTGCTGGCCCGGATGCCACTGCACAGACTACACCTGGGAGGTCCCAAGGGGTGGGCCCAGCCTAGGGGGGTGGTCACAGGAAACCAGGTATTGCATTCCCATAATGCCCTGCTCCCCTATAAAACATCCACACGGCATCTTCACTTCCTCTTTTGTCCCCTGCTGCTGCCTAGGTAAAATGGCATGAGCTGCCTCCCTTGGGCCTGCTCAGGCCTAAGGCTGGGTTTGGTGGGGGGAGGAGGAAAGAGCCCTGGGGGGTTTGGGTGTACCCCCAGGTGGGGATGGGATGTTCTTGGGTATGTTCTGGGATCTCTCTCTTTTGTCACGGTGCTTGTGGTTCTCTGTACAACTTTCATTGTTGTTTTTATTGTTTTCCCATTTAAACTTTCCATCACTTTTGCAATCCCTTTGTCTGAGTCATTATTTCTGCCCGTGGTTGGGAGGGAGTCTGCCCCAACCCATTACAATAAGGACATTGATCAGCAGAGCATGATCATTCCCTTCTGAAGAAGGGCAGAGGCATGGATCCCAGTGAATATGACAAGAGGGTGGGAGAGTGAGAATGGATTGGATCATGTTCTCAGGCTATTAGACCAGGGACTAAAGGCTTCTAGAGAAAGGACAAAAAGATTTGTGGGATGGTTAATGTTTGCCATAATATCAGCTGTGATAATATTATCATCCCCAGCTGCTTCAGTTACAGCTCTGACAAAGGGCATACAAACTGTGGACACAGTGAGAACTTTATTAGCCAATGTGACAAATGATCTGCAGCTGCAGGAAGCTATAGATGAGGAAATAATGGCAAGGTTATGCATGCTTGAGGCCAGTGTTGTTTGGTTTGGAGACCAACAAGCTGCCTTGCAGACCCATATGATACTGCAGTGTGATTGGGAATATCATGAGCAGGACGTGTGTAACATCCTTGTCTTGGAGTGACTCTCAGCATGACTGGAACTCACTCAGGTCACATTTAGAAGGGGCCTTTGATAGCTCCTTGAAATATAATGTCCAATCATTGAAGCATCAGCTGGAACTGTGGCTAGCAAATACACAACAGGTGAGGATTGATTCAACATGGCAAGCACTGAACAAAGAGCTGAGCTGGCTGAATCCAAACAATTGGTTCTCAGGTCTGAATCTATGAGTGTGGGTTAGAGGTGGAATCCTTGTAGTGATTGGCATTGTAATTATAGTGTTAATGGTGTTTGTAATCATAGCCTCCAGGACCAGGAGGATGGTCAGGGCACAAGTGATGGCTGCTGGTTTAAACCATATAAAAATGGAGAGATGTAGGAAAGCAGAAAGTATCTATGGAAGGTTTCAGGGCAAGAAAGAACAACAGGCTGCTGATACTGGAAGGATGGCCTGGTGATAAAGAAGAACTAACTATGGTAAACAACCTGAAATGCGAGACAGGAGGACACTTGCCTCCATGCTGGAGAAACTCAACCTGATATGGGATGAAGATAACAATGGACAGCTGCATATCAAAGGAGGAAATTCAGTGAGCAGCAGTGGTGCAAGAATGTCAGGGAATGGCTTAGCCTGCTGGATTTTTCCTGTATAAACTGCTTGATCTGTGCCAATAAACAATTCCTGCTCCACCAACAAGGAGTCTGTGCAGGCTTTCAGACAGAGAGGCTGAGGGACCTGGGCTGCTTCAGACTGGTGAATGGGGTTCAGAGCACTGCCATAGCAGTGTGCACATGGCTGAAGGGTGGTTTCAGAGAGGATGGAGCTCTCCTTGGGTGTGTTACGAGACCAAAACCTCCACAAAGTGCAGCTTGAAAGGTTCAGAGTGGAGAAGAGGCCAAAGAAATGTCCCTGAAAGGGCAGAGCTGCTATGCATGAGGCCATCCAGAGGTGTTGGGAAATGGCACGGAGAGCTGAGACAGCTCAGGGAAGGGATGGAAATGGCAGGGGGAGAGCTGAGTGGGGAAGCAAGATTGGTGTCAGCAGCCTGAAGGGAAAGAGCTAAAGGCATGGGACAATGTAGGAGAGGCTGCAGTGGGGATGGCCAAGGGCTCTGGCAAGCCTGAGAGGCCAAACAGGACCAAGGTCTTTGTCCCCTTGGCTCTGGCAGTTGCCTCTGCCACCAAGGCCTGTGAGGAGAAACTTGGCTTTGAGGCTTTGAGGTTCTTCTAGTCCAAGGGCAGTGGTCAGGGTTTGGCTTTATGCTTCATAGAACAAAGGCATACTTTTCTGCCCTGTACTTTGCCTTTGTCTCCCTGCAATCCTGGCCTCTAACAAGCTGCTCTAACGAGTCCCTGGGGAGCCTTTGTCAGTAACAAGCCTCAGTGAGGCCAATCAGTGCTTCAAGGTACTTTGGAGTTTGCTTCTGACTTGGACTTCTTGAGAGGCTTCTTGGCAGTACCTTGGCAGAGTCTCCTGGCAGTACCTGAGGATGATGTCATCAGCCCCAAATACTCCATGGGGCTCATTAAATACTGCTGAACCTCTAATTATTGTCAAGACTTCTGCAGCTAATTGGAGAGGTTTTTATTGCACAAAGCATCTGATAAAAACTATTTTTAAAGGTACAGTTCATTCCTTTTCAGCAGGAGTTGTCTCTTTGCAAGCAAACCACAGCAAAACCTGACAAGGTCCTACCCTGGTCACTGCTCGCCCTCACTCCTCACTGCCCCCAGCAGAGCCATGAGCCACAGGTGAGGGACAGGATCTGCCTTGTCAGGGGCTGGGGCTCAGGGCTTGGCCCTTTGGATCAATGAAACCCCTCCAGGTTTCCTCAGTAGCAGAGCCACCTTGAGCTGCTTGTCCTGACCTGTCAGCACTGCCTCAGTTCACTGCTCTCATCAGAACCTGGAGATGCTTCAGTGCCTCCAGTGATGCTTCCCATGCACCCACTGTCTCCTGCTCTAACCAGACCCTGGGGACCCTTTCCCAGTATGCTTCACTGGGACCCATTAAGAGTAGAAGAAACTTCAGCGTTTGAATCTGACTTTGACTTCTGAAGAGGTTTCATCAGCTTCTCCATCTCTGAGGCTCAGGGACTCATCACCAAAGCCACCAGAGGGCTCTTTTAAATGCCTTGGGCTGGTCCTTTTGTGCTGAGCCAGGCCAGGCTCCTGGACTGGAGGGATCTGCTGGCAAGCAGGAAGCACTTCAGGAGACAGGTCTGGCCAGGAGCAGCTCCTCTGCACAGCACAGCAGGGCTGAGGACACTGCCAGAGGATCTCAGGGAGATGAGGAAGGCAGAGAGAGCTTCAAGGTGGCCAGGACTGGGAGGGTAGCTGAGAGCTCACTGGAGGAGAAGTCACTGCAGTCACAGACTTGCTAAGTCTGTGGGTGCAGGACACTGCAGCCATAGATCCTGGAGGCATCTCCATCTCAGCAGCTGACCTTCAGCTGAAGGCTCCTGGACTGTGCACACAGAAGGAGGACCAAAGCCGTTCAGTTCCATCCTGTGAGCAGCAGTGAGCAGAGCTGGGTAAGGAGAAGGCTTCAACCCCAGCCCCTCTGCCTTTCTGTCTTCCCTTCACTGTCTCTGCAGGACTGCAGAGCTAGTCCCTGTTTCTCCAACTCTCCATGGGACTCTTATTCTCTGGGATTGGGCTGTGGTCATTTTCTGTTCTGACTCCAGAGGAATCTTCAGGGCAATTCTGGGTCCCTGCTGCATTTGAAACTGTGATGAATTCTGCCATTGGGTTGGTAGTGATGGGGAATGAGCTGATCTATTCCTCATGCAGCTCAGGGACAGGGGTTACAATGAGGCTGAGAGAAGTGTGCCCTAACTTGTCACTGCCTTTCCCTCCTTGGACAGGTCTCCATGGCCAGAGGCAGCAGATGGCCAACAGCAGCTCCATCATCCACTTCCTCCTCCTGCCATTCCCAGGCACAAGGCAGCTGCAGCTCCTGCACTTCTGCCTCTTCCTGGCCATCTACCTGGCTGCCCTGCTGGGCAATGGCCTCATCATCACCACCATAGCCTGGGACCACCACCTCCACACCCCCATGTACTTCTTCCTCCTCAACCTCGCCCTCCTTGACCTGGCTGCCATCTCCACCACTGTTCCCAAATCCATGGACAATTCACTGAGGGATACAAGAGACATCTCCTATGCAGGATGTGTTCTCCAAATGTTCTTTATAGTATTCCTAATTTCAGCCGAGTATTTTCTCCTCACCACCATGTCCTACGATCGCTACATTGCCATCTGCAGACCCCTGCACTATGAGACCCTCCTGGGTAGCAGAGTTTGTGTCCACCTGGCAGCAGCTGTCTGGGCCTGTGGGGTTCTCTATGCTCTGCTGCACACAGCCAATACATTTTCCCTTCCCCTCTGCCAGGGCAATGCTCTGCACCAGTTCTTCTGTGAAATCCCCCAGATCCTCAAGCTCTCCTGCTCCACATCCTACCTCAGGGAACTTTGGCTTATTGTGGTTGGTGCCTGTTTATTCTTTGTCTGTTTTGTGTTGATTGTGGTGTCCTATGTGCAGATTTTCAGGGCAGTGCTGAGGATCCCCTCTCACCAGGGACGTCACAAAGCCTTTGCCACCTGCCTCCCTCACCTGGAGGGAGAAGTCTGAGAGGGCATCTGATCAATGTCTATCAATATCTGAGGGCTGGGTGTCAGGAAGCAAGTGGCAGGGACAGCCTTTCATCACTTGTGCCCTGGGATAGGACAAGGGGCAATGGATGGAAACTGCAGCACAGGAAATTCCACTTCAACAGCAGGAAGAACTTCTTTACTCTAAGGGCAACAGAGCCCTGGAACAGGCTGCCCATAGAGGTTATGGAGCTTCCTTCTCTGGAGACTTGCCAGCCCTGTCTGGATGTGTTCCTGTGAGACCTGCACTGGATTCTGTGGTCCTGTTCTGGCAGGGGGACTCCAGAGGTCCCTTCCAACCCCTAACCCTGTGAGTTGTCACAGGGCTCTGAATCCAAAGAAGATCCCAGTAGGAAATACCAAGGCTCCAGCTACAAATCATGAAGTCTGTCTGAGATTCATCTTCAAGGATCCTTCTGAAGTCACCTTCCACTGCCCCTTTGGGCTCTTCTGGGCTCTCAGATGATGCATCCATGTGGCAAGTCCAGCTGCCTTCAAAGCAGTCTAAGTTGTTCACAGAAGCTGAGAGGCTCTTTCCATTTCACTTAGAGGGGCTCCTGATTGTCATGGGTTGAGTTGACTCTGCTGCTGTTATACAGACCATGCTGCAGCCATGCCAGCCTCAGAAATGAAAGTGCTGGCTGGAGCAAAGGATGATGGGGCTTGAAGTTCAGGTTGCAGCATGGGAGGCTCCCTGTTCCAGTTGCTGCTTCTGGGTTCTGGGATTTTTTGGGTGTTGGCTGCTCTGCTATGATGGCAGTGGGACAGGGAGGGGTAGGGGAGCAGCTCCCTGGTTTGGGCTTTTGCCTTGCTTGCTGCTGCTTGCTGCTGCTTTCCACTGTGCCTTTTCTGCACACAGGCTGAGGTCACTGTACTTTTGCATTCTGATGATCTGATTTGCTCAGGAAACTCTTCTCTCATTTGTTTCTGTATCAACACAAAGAGGTTTTGTGTGGTGTTCTTTCCCCCTCAGTTCTGTGTTGGAGGAGGCAGAGAGGTTTTAGTAAGCTGCTGGTTCAGCTGAACCCATTACATTCCTTTTCTGGAGCCCAACATGGGGCAGGAAAGCAGCTGCCTTAATGAGGACAGATTTTGGCAGGATTGAGGCAACAAAAAGAGAGGAGAAGAGAAGAGGATTCAATTAAGGCTTGAGGCTTGTCAACAGAGTTAGAAAGAAATTTTCTTTCCTGTGGTGTGTTCACTTTGTTGATGGATTTTCTTTGGGGGGGTCTGATGAGCTGCAGTCCTGTTTGTACTGCTGATGGTGCTGAGTGTTAGCTTAGGGCAATGGCTCAGAGATGTGCTGTTCACTGCTGGGCAGCTTGCTCTGGTTTCATCCAGAACAATACAGGACACTCCCAAGGAAACCACTGTGAGATCTGCCCAGATACTGGATACTGAGGAGTGGCAGGGGGTGGGGGAGGGGAGGGGCAAATTCTTAGGCTGGTGGTCACCTCTGGTGCTTTGGAATTTCACGCCTGAGCAAGGGCAAAATCCTCCCCAGCTGGGGAAAGATTTGGGAAAAGTCTGTTGTCAGCCTGGGAGTTCCTGAGAGACAGAAATCACTGCAATGTGCTTGGGCCTGGCCCATGCCCCTCGAGCCCTTCTCATCTCTGTGCAGAGGGCTCAGGGGCAAGAGAAGGTCTCTGGACCTACAGACAGTGCCACAGGCATGACAGCTGTGTCAGAGAAGCAGCCTGTGCCAGGATCAGCTGCCCCTCGTAGTGAATGGTGCTTATGACCAGGATTGTGCCCCATATATTACCAGAACATGCTTCTGTGTGTGTGACTCAAATACCCTTTGTCTTCCCTCCCTTCTGGAGTTGGGGGGGGGACAGGACCTTGGCAGCACTGGGTCCAGGTCAACAATCTGCCTGGGCATGTTTCCACCCCTATGGCAAACAAGGCCCAGGCTACATGTTTGTTTGCCCTGTTTGTGGCGTGTGCTTATGCTCATTTGGCAAAGTCTCAGTTGATTGGTTAATTATTGTGTTAGCAGTGGGTGCTGACTGGAGCAGTATTCTTTGGGGTAAATGGTAAATAGGAGTTGTTTGGTAAACAAGTGCCCCCCATGCTGGTGTCCGTGCCTATGCCTGCGTGCGTCTCTGTGCCGCTACGGTCCGCCTCGCCCGGGACTTGAAGCAGCTCCAGAAGGCCTCGCTGCACATTGCCACTGTTGCCCGGCTGGGGGCAGTGCCGTGGAGCGTGGGGTCAACTGCCGCATGAGCCATCGCCACGGGAGGAAACCATGGCAGCCCCTGTGCACCACCGGTCCTGAAGCGCTACAGCCCCCAGAGCGGGGAACCTTTGCCAGGTGCTGCGCTTCGTGGAGCCAGCGGCAAAAGCCTCTGAAGCTTCCCCTGGGAGGCTCCAGGACCTTTGTGCTCTGGGAGAAGCAGCAACCCCGTGGCACAGCCACGCGGTCGGCGCCGTTCTCTAGTTCCTCATTAGGGCACAGCCGTGCCGCGCTGTCAGGACTCTAAACACATCACCAAGGAAAGATTTCATGAGGTTCTCAGCTCGTGAGGAAGCCAAACCTTTGCTTTATAGAATTTGGGTTCAGGTAGTGCTGAAACTGTCCTGGGTTGAGGGTTTGCCGGTCACCGACCAACCCCTCCCCCACTGCTTTTCCAATCAGTTTCAACTCTAAATTCTAGAACTCATTTGGTTCTTCTGAAGTGCCCAGGCACAAACGCTCTGCAGAGGTGGTTCCACCAACCCAATACTGCTGCCTGTGAATGGAAACTAAATCCCCTGCTGCATAGTTTGTATATCAATAGACTACCAATATATCTATTCATTGATATCCTTGCTGCTCATTCCCCAGGGCACATCTGCAACACTCCTGTAGGGAAAAAGAAGCTTACAAGGAAAGCAGCTGATCCTGCAAAGGACCAGGAAGGATCAGGGTTCCCATGGGAACAAGGGAAAGAGCCAGGGCTGCTGGCTTGGTTCTTATCTCTGGTTTTGGAAGATGACCAAGGACAAACAGTGGATGAAACAAGCAGCAGGCCCCAGCAAGGCAAAGGAAATCTCTGCTCCTCTGTCCAGGCCTGTGTTTCAGCTGTGAAGGAAATGTCCCAGAAGTTCCATCAGCTCCAGAAGAAGCTTTTATTCCCCAGCTGTACAGTCCTGTGTTTCAGCCATGAGGAGCAGCTGCTCCCCTGTCCAAGGGAGAGAATCTGGGAGGCACACAGCACAGCACACCCTCTGCTTTACCTGTATGACCATAGGGAGGAAGTGGAAGGGAAAACCCAATCCAGTCCTGGCTGCAGGAGTCTGTGACTTACAGGGGAATTGTCTCCGCAGAGATGCTGCCTCAGTTTCCAGTGGGAAATGGGCTAAGAAGAGCAGGGAAGCTGAAACTGCTTCTGGTCCTCCTGAAGGGACTGCCAAAGCATCTTCACAAGATGCAAGGGACCCAAGACAGAATTAGAGGGGCTCTGCCTCCAACCAGATGGAAGGGAGACACAAATTGGTTTGTTGGACTGTACAGAACCAATGGCCTGGCAAGTTGAACCCATGAGAGAATAAAGCTTTAGTAGATACAGGTGCCCAGAGTGCTCTGACACCATCAAACCACAAGGGGTGGAACCCATCTGTGTTTCTGGTGTGACAGGAGGATCCCCACACCTGGATGTGTTGGAAGCTGAGTCCTGGGATGCAAGCCACAGTTTGCTTTCACTTGGAGGCATGGAAGGAGTCACTGGTCTCAGACTGCCCCAGAGCTGGAAACACAGCCCCAGCATTTGCAGCATTTGGACTGGGCATGGACTGATCCAGACTGTGCTGGAACAGAGTGGAGCTGCAGAGCACCTGCAGTGAGCAGCCCTCTGGGTACTGCAAAGCAACCTCCTGTGGAGTGAGAATGGACAGTGCCTGAGGTGTGCTGCTGATTGCTGCTGGGCACGGTGCAGGTGGCACAGAATGAGGGCTTGGGAATATCAAAGGTTAAACTGGAAATTTGCTGCCATTACTCCACACCATCCTGCCTCATGCCACCTTCACAGGGACAGTGCTGGCTGGAGCAAAGTACTACAGGGCTTGAAGTTCAGTTGGCAACATGGGAGGCTTCCTGTTCTGGTTGCTGCTGTTGGGTTCTGGCTCTCAGGTGCTGGCTCTTTGCTGAGGAGGAGGGCTGCAGGGGTTTAACTCCTGGCTGCTGCTGCTGACTGCTGTGCTTCTTTCTGCAAACAGCCTCAGGTCAGTGTGCACTATGAGATCTCCTTTGGATTCAACTCTTTTGATCTTATCACAAGTCCTTATCCCAGCCCAGAGGGTTTTTTGATTCATGTGTGTATTTTTCCCTCACTTCTGTTTTGGGGGGAAGTGGCAGCTTAACCTCTTCTCAGCTCTTCAACCTGTTCCAGCCCCAGAGTGGAAAGCCAACAGAAGCTTTCTGAGTTCTTCCAAAGATCTCCATGAGCTTCCCCCTACACACTCCAAAGATCCCAAAAGTCAGTCCTAGGACCATCCAAATCCCAAACACCTAAGATCACCAGAAAGCCCCTGCAGAATGCCTCTGAGATTCCTCTCAAGACTCCTCTGAGACCCTCATTTTCCCCTCCCTCAACTGGGCACGCAGCTCCACCCCATCCCTTGGCTGCAAATGCCCCCAAAATTCAGGCATTGATGCAGGGATATCTGAAATAAAAGGAAACAGACAGGATTTGGGTAACTTTTGGGTTTTATTGAGACAATTGGTCAACGGACAGAGGATTTCTTACCCCAGGGAGACACAAAGCATAAGGGAAGAACCAGACAGACCCTGGCAAAGCCCTGCCCAGCTCCACTGGGAGCTCCAGCTGTGCTGACTCAGCACTGTAATTGCTCTCATTAGCAATAATTGGTGTTCAGAAGGGCCGGAAGGGTTTGTTGCTGGTGGTGCCCCCAGTCCCTGAGAACTGCAAAGGAAAAAGGGATGATTTTGGTGCTGGACAGGCCCTCTCAGAGGGGTCACGATTACCCAACAGATTTTAGGTGGATTTATGCCTCCCCTGCAGTGCAGGCTCTCTTCAGGTGTGGGTGCAGCGGTGCTTGTTGTGATAGCCCTTCTCGGTGAAACTCTTCCCACAGTCAGCACAAGCGACCGGTTTCTCACCAGTGTGGGTGCGGCGGTGGCGAATGAGATTTTGCCGCTGGCTGAAGCTCTTACCACAGTCAGTACAGGTGAACGGCTTTTCACCAGTGTGGGTGCGGCAGTGAGCAATGAGATAGCTCCTGTGGCTGAAGCTCCTCCCGCAGTCAGCACATGTGAAAGGTTTCTCACCTGTGTGGGTGCGGTGGTGGTCAATGAGAGCATCTCTACGGCTGAAGGCCTGACCGCACTCAGCACAGCTGAAAGATTTCTCGCCAGTGTGCACACGACGGTGCTCTGTGAGATGGCTCTTCCGGGTGAAGCTCTTGCCGCAGTCGGCACAGCTGTACGGCCTCTCACCATTATGGATGAGTTGATGCTGGATGAATTTAGTACTCGTGGTAAAGCTCTTGCCGCACTCAGCACAGGGGAACAGATGCTCTCCGGTGTGGATGCGGCGATGGATGGTGAGAGTGGAGCTGTGTTGGAAGCCCTTGCCGCAGTCCCTGCAGGTGAAGGCCTTCTCACTGTTGTGGCTGAGATGGTGTTGCCTAAGAGTAGAGATCTGCCTGAACCGCTTGCCACAGCTGTCACAAGAGAAGGGCTTCTCTCCAGTGTGGGTGAGGCAGTGGCGGGTGAGACTATAGCGCTGGGTGAAGCTCTGTCCACAGTCAGCACAAGTGAACGGTTTCTCTCCAGTGTGGGTGCGGCGGTGCTGGCTGAGATGAGAGTTCCTGCGGAACCTCTTGCCACAGTCACCACAAATGAAGGGCCGGGTGCCAGGCTGTGGGCAGTGGTGCTGCACTAGCTCTGAGCCACCTGGGAAGCTCTGCCCACACTCAAGGCACTCATTCAGCTCTTTGGGTGACACTGAGGGACCTGCTCTGGCTTCATCCTCCTCCATACATTCCTCCCCCTCATCCTGGTCACCTTCATCATCATCATTATCATCCTCTTCACAGTTGTCATTCTCAGCATCATCCTCCATCTTGTCCTCTTTTTCCTCCTCATCCTCCTCTAACTTGGGACTGCACATTGGCTTCTCCAACTTGATCTCTGGGTGCTGCTTCTCCTCCCAGCTCTTGTCTGGGTTCTTCTGTGAGGCCATACTGTGGCAGGAAGGGGTCACAGCTCTGCAATAGGGAAGATGGAAGCACCTGAGCCCAGGACCTCAAACCTTCAGATCCTGCCTGGGTCATGACAGTCCCTGACTCCCAACACCCAGCTGGGGGAGAGAGTACAGAGGGGACCTCAAACCTTCAGTTTCTGCCACAGTGTGGGCACAGACCTCTAATACCTGTGCTGAGACCCCAGGTTCCTGTGATCAGTGCGCTGAGGCACCCTGGGACTTACACATGGTCTTGTCCTACTCTGCTCGAGCCTGGTGGCATTGGCAGGGTGGTTCCTGGACCAGGCCCTGTCCTTTGATCTCCCCTGGCTCAGACAATGGAGGCAGCAGCACTGAACAAGGAACACCAAACCACCTCCAACCTTCTCCCACCACCCTCCAGATCCCAACCCCCAAACATCATCCCCTGCTCACAACTCACCCCAGCAGCCTGGAGCATTCCTCAACTCCCACAACACCTGATGGGCCTCAGAGCTCCTGGAGAGGTGAAATATGCTGGACAGGAGGAGGTGGAGGAGGTTGGGAGCTGCCCTGGGGGCTGGGGTCCTGCTGTTAACCCACTCTGGGTTTCTTAACTGTTGGGCTGCTCCAAGGGGCAGATCTGCAAACTCTGCTCTTCCACAGCACACAGGGGCAGGGATGATGGAGAGAGGACTCAGCCCCTGACAGAGAGAAGCAAACGGCTCAGAGGAGAGCACTGATCTGCAAGGGATGGTTCAGCACTGCCCAGGACCAGGCAGCACAGCTCAGCCTTGCTGGGGGCAGCTCCCAAGCCCAGCAGCACAGCCACAGCACACTCCCAGGGCGGATCAAGATGGGAGACCTCAACAAGGTTGAGGCCGGATGTGAGGAGGAGGTTCTTCACCATGAGAGTGGTGAAGCCCTGGAATGAGTTGTCTAGGGAGGTGGTTGAGGCCGCATCCCTGGAGGTGTTTAAGCCCAGGCTGGATGAGGCTCTGGCCAGCCTGATCTAGTGTGGGGTGTCCCTGCCCATGGCAGGGGGTTGGAGCTAGATGATCCTTGTGGTCCCTTCAACCCCGACTGATACTATGATACTATGAGACTAACTGCGGACTCAGCTCCTTGCCCAGCACACAGCCCCCAGCACACAGCCCCCAGCACGCAGCTGCAGGCCAGCACCACAACACAGCTGCCTCCACACAGCCTCTCCCAGCCCTTGCCTAAAGCTTCCTCCCACTGCCTGCCCAGGCCTCTGATGCCTGCACCTGCCTTTGCCAGCAGATCTTGCTCTGGCCACAGCTCTCCTCCCAGGTCCTGCCCCCACACCACACACTCTGTGCTCAGCTCTGCCCTGCACACACATCTCTGCTGCCCACTCCCCAACAGAAGATCACAGCAGCCCTCAGGACACACACAAAGGGAGCTTCATTATCTCTGGAGATGCAGCACAGAGGAAGGGACTTGGGCAGCTTCTTGCTAAACCTCTTCAGTCCTTACTGGGATGCTGGAGGAGTCTCTGACTCCTGCCCAAATCTCACACCTCCAGCACCCTTCACACACCTGCAACCCAAAAAGACTCACTGGAAAGGGTTTGGCTTCATTCTCTCCCTGACCATTTCTCTCAGCTTGCTCTTTATAGTTCTCCTGGAGCTGCCACTCCACATCCCCAAGAGAAAATGAGGTTGGATGGGAGGGCACAGTGCCCGTGGGCTGCTGTTCATCTCCCAGCTGACACAGGCAGAGCTGCAGCACAATTCACTCCTTTCACCTCCTCAAATGCTACCAGATTCTGCCATTCCCTGCACACACATTTGCCACCTGGGCCCTGCATCCTCTCCCCTTTCTGGGGGACAAGGCCTAATTCCTGCCTGAACACTCCCAGGCCCCTCTCTCAGTCCCAGCCCATCCATGGCCCTGCTGCCTTGGCTCTCCCATGGCCCTGTGTCCCCCACCTCCACTGCCACTGCAGCTGGAAGGGTGGAGCATAGGGGCTGGCTCTTGAACTTGGGGGCTGGCTGTGAGCTTGGGAATTGTTCTGACCTTAGTTGCTAGGTCTGAGCTTGGGAAGAGGTTCTGATCTTAGCTGCTGCTGCTTGAGCTTGGGAAGTGTTTCTGACCTTTCTGGCTGGCTCTTGAGCTTGTGGGGGCTGGCTCTGGAGCTTGGTTCTGACCTTTGTTCTTGTAGTGGAGCTTGGAGGCTGGTTCCTGAGCTTGGGAAGTGGCTCTGACCTTAGTTGCTGGCTCTGAGCTTGGGAGCTGAGTCTGCACTTTTGGTTCCAGAACGAGCAACAAAGGCCAGAACCAAGCTCCAGAGCCAGCAACCAAGGTTGGAGTCATTTACAAGCCCAGGAACCAGACCCTGACCTCAGAGACATGCCCTGAGGTCAGGAACCACACCCCAAGCCCAGAGCCAGCAACTAAGGTCAGAACCACTTCCCAATCTCACACCCAGGCCCCCAGGCTCAGAGCCAGTTTCACAACCCCCTGCCATGCCCACAGACACCTTCCACCACACCACGCTGCTCAAGCCCTCATCCAACCTCACCCTCAGCACCTCCAGGGAGGGGGCAGCCAGCACCTCCCTGCCCAACCTGCTCCAGGCTCTCACCACCCCCACTCCAAACTATTGCCTCCCAAGCTCCACTCCAAATCTGCCCTCCTCAACCTTCAATCCAGTCCCCCTCAGCCCATCACTCCCAGCCCCTCACCAAAGTCCCTCCCCAGCTCTCCTGCAGCCCCCAGCAGCTACCACAAGGCTGCTCCAACCTCTCCTGACAGCCTTCTCATCTCCAGCCTCAACAAACACAACTCTCACAGCCAACCCCCACAGGGGAGCTGCCACAGCCCTCCCACCACCCCCCAGGGCCTCCTACACACCCCCCTCCAACAGCTCAACCTCCTGCCCCTCTTGGGGGCATCACAGCTGCACACAGCACTCCAGCTGGCAGCACACAATGCTGCCAGCACAAAAACCATTGCAGCAAAAGCCTCAAGCTGTGCTCAGCTGCCAAAACCAAAGGGACCTCAACTTGGCCACAAGAGAAAGGACCAAACTCAGCCAAGACACTGATCCAACACCCAAGGCTGCACAAAACAACCATCAGCAGAAGCTCCTCCTGCCCTGAGCCTTTCTGTGCTCAGGAGGCCTGCAGAGAAACTGAGAATCACTCTGCAACCCCCCAGGGAATCTTTGTGCCTCAAGAGCTTGCAGAGCACAGAGGCCTTGGATGCCACCACCCCCAGCACAGCCAAACCGCCCCACAGCTGACACCAGCCCCAGGCGCTCCCAAGCTCAGGCTCAGCACAGCACCCACGCCTGACACCCCCCACGGCACCCAGCACACAGCCTGCCCACAGCTCCCCCCCGCGCCTGGCCCTCAGCCCAGCCGCTGCCCTTCAGCACAGCAGCCGCCCGGCACCTGCCAGCACAAAGCCTCCAAACCCCCAGGGCTCCCCCACACACCCCCACAGCAGCCTCTGCTGCAAGCCACACCCCACGCTCACCACCACCTCTCCTGCACACAGCAGCCCCCACAGCGCCGCTGCCACCTCAGCTCTGCTGCCAGCCCAGCCCCCAGCACAGGGACACAGGGACACAGGGCCAGGGACAGCCCCTGCAGCCCACCAATGGCTCCGCCTGCGACACAGCAGCAGCCAAAGGGGGCCTGCAGCTGCCCCCACCAGGGGGAGGCAGCACCACAAGGAACCCCACCGAGCCCCCACCCCACCCCCACCCGGGGACCCGCAACCGCACAGACCCCTCCCAGAACAGCACAGACGACGCTCACCGACCCTGCACACCTCTGCCCTAGCCCACAGCCCTCCTCGACCACCCCAAACCCCCACAGCCGCACAGAGGTCCCCACAATCACAGCGACCACCCCCCCAAACCGGACGGACCCCAAACGCCAAGCTTGCAGAGCTCCCCCGGACCTCACAGACCCACCCCCACCCGTACCCCACCGATCTCCCCCGGATCCCATGGACCCCCAAACACATATCCCCAGAAACTCCCCAAACAACCCCCACCGATTTCCCCTAGATCCCTGCAGAGGCTCCCCCCCGCCCCAGCCCCACCTAGCCACAGGGATCCCTGCCCCACAAACCCCTCCCCAACCCAACCGACCCTCCCCGACCCCTCGCAGCCCCCCAGAGAACATCCCCTGTTCCCCACCCCACCACCCCCAACTCAGCCCCACAGACTCCCTCACCCCACCTGGACACCGGGACGAGGGGGAAGCAGTGCAGCAGAAGGAGGAAGAGCTCAGCGCATAGGGAGCCGCCGGCCCCGGCAGGCTGCTGGCGAGCAGAGAGCGCTGCGAGGGAGACCCCGGCCCGGCCCCTCCGGCTGCTGCGGCCACGTGGGACGGGGAGCGGAAGCAGGGAGCAGCCTGGAACGGAAGCCCCGCCCACGGCCGGGCAGCCGCAGCCAATGAGAGGCGGCGGGAGCGCGGCAGCTCCTCCCCCTGGGCGCTGCCGAGGCCCAGCCAGGAGCTGCCCCTGCCGGCCGCGGCCGCCATTGTTGCTGCCCCGTGGGGAGCGGCAGCGGGGCCGGAGCGCGGGAGAAGTGCCGGAGGTGCTGGCGGGCGAGCGGCAGCTGCCGGCTGGTGAGCTGCGGCGGGGCGGGAGGGGCTGAGGGGGCCGGGGAGCGGCGCTGAGGGCGGGAGCTCGGCCGCGGGGCGATGCTTTTTGTCCCCCTCCGAGCCGCCGTCGCCTTCCTGCCGCCGGAGCCGCGTGGCAGCGGCTGTGCCCTTCCCCTGCGTCCTTCTCCTGCCCTCACGTGACGCAAGGGGGGGCAGGGCTGGGACCGAGCCCCACGGCACAAACCCCAGCCCCGCCCCCAGCCCCGCCCCCAGCCCCGCCCCCAGCCCCGCCCCCAGGCCCCAGCCCCGCCCCCAGCCCCCGGGACCAGCCCCCGGCTGCCCCGGGACACCCCCAGAGCCTTTTAGCTCCTCCCAGGTCCCTTTAGGACCCCCCCAGACCCTTGTAGTTCATCCCAGGTCCCTTTAAAAGACTCCCCCAGACCCTTTTAGCTCCTCCCTGGCTCCTTTACGATCTCTCCAGCCCTCCTCAAACCACCCCAGGACCCCCCCAGACCCTTTAAGCTCATCCCAGGACCCTCTAGGACCCCCCCAGGTCCCCCCCAAGACCCCCCCAGATCTTTAAAGCTCATCTCAGGACCCTCTAGGACACCCCCAGCCCCTTACAAACCACCCCAGGACCCCCCCAGCCCCTTTTAGTTCCTCTCAGGTCTCTTCAGGACCCTCCCAGGTCCCCCCTCAAAGACACCCCCAGACCCTTTAAGTTCATCCCTGGCACCTTTAGGATCTCTCCGTCCCCTCTCAACCCCCCCTGGGACACCCCCAGCCCCCCACAAACCATCCTAGGACACCCCCAGACCTTTTAAGCTCATTCCAGGCCCCTTTAGGACACCCCCAGTCCCTTACAAACCACCCCAGGACCCCCCCAGACCCTTTAAGTTCCTCCCAGGTCCCTCGAGGAGGCCCCCAGCCCCCCCCCCCCAGGACACCCCCAGCCCCTATAAGTTCATCCCTGTCACCTTCAGGCCCCCCCCCAGCCCCCCTCAACCCCCCCTGGCACCCCCCCAGCCCCTCCTGCCTGACTCCAGGTCCCTTCAGGCCCCTCCCCCCCAGCCCCCTACAAACCAGCCCAGGGCTCCCTCCTCTCCCCCCCAGACCCTTTTCAACCTTGCCAACACCTCCTGGGGGACCTTCCCCTCCCCCTCCCCCCCCCCCCAGAAGAGGCCTTTGGAGACATCTGGGGAGGGTCCTTTGGGGTCCTGAGGAGCAGCTCCTGCCCCCCCCCAGGGGTTTGTGGTGAGTTGGGTTTGGGTCTGCCCTGACCCAGGGCCTTGGGACCCCCCCCCAGAGCCTTGAGACCCCCCCCAAGGGTTTGAACCCCCACCCAGGGCCTTGGGACCCCCCCCCAGAGCCTTGAGACCCCCCCAAGGGTTTGAACCCCCACCCAGGGCCTTGGGGCTCTTCTTCAGGCCTCCCCCCAGGGATCTGGGAGGGCTTTGGTGACCCCCCCCAGGGTTTTATTCCCCCCCAGGGTTTTAAGGTCCTCCCAAAGGCTTTGAGGACCTCACTTAGGAGTTTAGAGACCCTGCCCCCACCCCCCCCCCCCAGGTCTTTAGAGACCTGCTCCCCCCTCCCCAAAAGCTTCCATTCTCCCTCCCCCTTCCCCACAGCAGCAGCTTTTGGGGTGGGCTGGGGGCACAAAGCCCTCTCCCTTTGTCCCCCACCCCCCCCCCAAATCCACCTTGTGGGTGGGGAGGGGAGAGGAGGGGCAGTGGAGGGGTTTGGGGGGGTCCCCACCTGCTTTTATCCTTTCCCTCTGTCCCTCTCTCCTTCTTTCCATTCCTTCCCCCCCTTCCTTCCCCCCCTTCCTTCCCCCCCTTCCTTCCCCCCCTTCCTTCCCCCCCTTCCTTCCCCCCCTTCCTTCCCCCCCTTCCTTCCCCCCCTTCCTTCCCCCCCTTCCTTCCCCCCCTTCCTTCCCCCCCTTCCTTCCCCCCCTTCCTTCCCCCCCTTCCTTCCCCCCCTTCCTTCCCCCCCTTCCTTCCCCCCCTTCCTTCCCCCCCTTCCTTCCCCCCCTTCCTTCCCCCCCTTCCTTCCCCCCCTTCCTTCCCCCCCTTCCTTCCCCCCCTTCCTTCCCCCCCTTCCTTCCCCCCCTTCCTTCCCCCCCTTCCTTCCCCCCCTTCCTTCCCCCCCTTCCTTCCCCCCCTTCCTTCCCCCCCTTCCTTCCCCCCCTCCTTCCCCCCCCTCCTTCCCCCCCCTCCTTCCCCCCCCTCCTTCCCCCCCTCCTTCCCCCCCTCCTTCCCCCCCTCCTTCCCCCCCTCCTTCCCCCCCTCCTTCCCCCCCTCCTTCCCCCCCTCCTTCCCCCCCTCCTTCCCCCCCCTCCTTCCCCCCCCTCCTTCCCCCCCCTCCTTCCCCCCCCTCCTTCCCCCCCCCTCCTTCCCCCCCCTCCTTCCCCCCCTCCTTCCCCCCCTCCTTCCCCCCCTCCTTCCCCCCCTCCTTCCCCCCCTCCTTCCCCCCCTCCTTCCCCCCCTCCTTCCCCCCCTTCTTCCCCCCCTTCCTTCCCCCCCTTCCTTCCCCCCCTTCCTTCCCCCCCTTCCTTCCCCCCCTTCCTTCCCCCCTTCCTTCCCCCCCTCCTTCCCCCCTCCTTCCCCCTCCCTTCCCCCCTCCCTTCCCCTTCCTCCCCCCCCTTTTTCCCCCCAGTTTCTCCCTTCCCCTCCCCATTTCCTGCCCTCTCTCTGCTGCCTCACAGCAGCTCTCTGCTGTCACTCAGCACCAGCTGCTCCCAGGGCTCCACTCACTCCAGGGCTGCTTTCTGGAGGGGGGGAGCCTGCAACTGGGCAAACTGGGACCAGGCCCCCCCTTAATGGGGGCTTCTTGCCACCCCCCACCCCCACAGAGACCCCAACCTCTGCACTGGGAAGTGCAGGGTGAGGACTGGGGGGGGAGGGGTTGTGACACAGCCTGACCCTAAGTGGCCCTTTCTGGCCCTAAATTGCCCCTTTTTACCCCAAAATTGGCCATTTCTGGCCCCAAATTCACCTTTATTGCCCCTTTTTAGCCCCACATCACCCCATTTTGCCCCCAAATTGGCCCTTATTGGTCCTTTTTTGCCACAAATTGGTCTTTTCTGGCCCCAAGTTGGCCTTTATTGTGCCTTTTTAGCCCCAACTTGGCTTTTTGGCCTCCAATTTGCCTTTATTGTCCCTTTCTGGCCACAACTTGGTTGTTTTTGGCCCCACGTTGGCCTTTATTGCCCCTTTAAGGCCCCAGAGAGGCTCTTTTAGGCCCCAACTTAACCTTTATTGTCTGTTTTTAGCCCCCAATTGTCTCTTTTTGGCCCCAAATTGGCATTTATTGCCCCTTTTTAGATCCAAATTGGCTCTCTTTGTCCCCAGGTTGGCCTTTATTGTCCTTTTATAGCCCCAAGTTGGCCCTTTTTGGCCCCACGTTGGCCTTTATAGCCCCAAATTTGCTCTTGTTGGCCTTTATTGTCCCTTTTGGCCCCAAATTGGCTCTTTTTGGCCCCAGTTTGGCCTTTATTGTCCCTTTTTAGCTCCAAATTGGCCCTTTTTTGCCCCAATTTGCCCCCAAATTCGCCCTTATTGATCCTTTTTTGATCAAAATTGATCTTTTCTGGCCCCAAGTTGACCTTTATTGTCCCTTTTTGGCCCTAAATTAGCACTTTTTGGCCCCACATTGGCCCTTATTGTCCCTTTTTTGCCCCAAATTTCCTCTTTTTGGCCATAAATTGGACTACACTGCCTCTTTTTGGCCCCAAATTGGCCTTTGTTGTCCCTTCTTGGCCATTAATTGTCCCTTTTTGGCCCCATGTTGGCCTTTATCGTCCCTTTTTAGCCCCAAATGGACTGGTTTTGGCCCCAAATTTGCTTTATTAGCCCTTTGTGCCCTCACATTGGCTCTTTATTGTCCCCAGATTGGCTTTTCTGGTCCCAAATCGGCCTTTATTGCCCTTCCAGCCTCAAATTGTGCCTTTTTAGCCCTAAATTGGCTCTTTCTGTCCCCAAATTGGCCTTTATTGTCCCTTTTTAGCCCCAGTTTGGTTCTTTTCTGGCCCTACCTGGCCTTTATAGTGCCTTTCTAGCCCCAAATTGGCCCTTATTGGTCCATGTTTGCCCAAAATTGGTCTTTTTTGGCCCCAAATTGGCTTTTATTGCCCCTTTTTAGACCCAAATTGGCTCTCTTTGTCCCCAAGTTGGCCTTTATTGTCCCTTTTTGGCCCCAAGTTGGCCCTTTTTGGCCCCAAATTGGCTTTTGTTGGCCCTTTTTGGCCCCAAACTGGCCTTTATTGTCCCTTTTTGGCCCCAAATTGGCCCTTTTAGGCACTTGTTGGCACCAATTTGCTCTTTTTGGCCTTTATTGTCCCTATGGGGCCCCAAATTTGCATTTATTGTCCCTTTTTAGAACCAAATTGGCCTTTTTTATCTCTTTTTAGACACAAATTGGCTCTCTTTGTCCCCAAGTTAGCCTTTATTGTCCCTTTTTAGCCCCAAATTGTCTCTTTTTGCCCCCCCAATTGGCCTTTATTGGCTCTTTCTGGCCCCAAGGTGGCCTTTATTGGCCCTTTTTGACCCCAAATTGGCCTTTATTGTCCCTTTTTAGCCCCAAATTGGCTTTTTTCAGCCCCAGCCTGCCCTTTAGTGTCCCTTTTTGGCCCCAAAATAGCCTTTATTGGCCCTCTTTGGCCCCACATTGGCCCGTTTTGGCCCCAAGCTGTCCTTTATTGGCTCTTTCTGCTCCCAAATTGGGCTTTATTGGCTCTTTCAGCCCCAAATTGTGCCTTTTTAGCCCTAAATTGGTGCTTTCTGTCCCCAAGTTGGCCTTTATTGTCCCTTTTTAGCCCCAAATTTGCTCTTGTTGGCATTTATTATCCCTATTTGGCCCCAAATTTGCATTTATTGTCCTTTCTTAGACCCAAATTGGCTCTCTTTGTCCCCAAGTTGGCCTTTATTGTCCCTTTTTGGCCCCAGATTGGCTCTTTACTGGCCCCAGGTTGGCCTTTATTGTCCCTTTTTAGCCCCAAATCAGCCCCTTTTGACCCCAGATCACCTTTTCTGGACCCTAAACTGCCATTTCTGTCCCCAAATGCCCCTTCCTACCCCCTTCCTGCCCCATTCCTGGTGTCAAATTGCCTCTTTTTGGCCCTAAATTGCCATTTCTGTGCCCCAATGTCCCTTCCTGTCCCCACCCTGTCCCCACCCTGTCCCCACCCTGTCCCTCTGTGTCCCCAGATGGGGGAGGAGCGAGCCACAGCCATTGCCCTGATGTGGAAGTCCATCGGCTACCAGTTCACTGACACGGTCAGGAGGTCCCCAAACTGTCCCCAAAGGTCCCCAAAGTGTCCCCAGGGTCCCCTCCTGTGCCCCCAGGCCCTGCAGATCAAGTCAGGGGTGGCCCCAGAGCCCCTCAAGGTGATGTCTCCATGGGGTCCTACCACCCGAGTTGGCTTTCCCCATGTCCCAAACACCTCCAGTGGCTCTCATCCACCTCCAGGAGGCCCCAGAGTGTCCCCAAGGTCCCCAAAAGTGTCCCTTTATTGTGGCCTTTATTGTCCCTTTCTAGCCCCAGATTTGATCTTGTTGGCCTTTATTGGGTCTTTTTGGCCCCAAGTTGGCTTTTTCTGGCCCCAAATTGGCCTTTAGTAGCCCTTTTTGGCCCCAAATTTGCCCTTATTGGTCCTTTTTTGCCCAAATTGGTCTTTTCTGGCCCCAGTTGGCCTTTATTGGCCCTTTTTTGTTCCCCAATTGGCCCCTTTTGGCCCCAAATTTGCCCTTATTGGTCCTTTTTTGACCAAAATTGTTCTTTTCTGGCCCCAGGTTGGCCTTTATTGTCCTTTTTTGTCCCCAAAATGGCTATTTTTAGCCCCAAATTGGCCTTCATTGTCCCTTTTTTGCCCCAAAGTGGCCCTTTTGGCCTGAACTATGCCCTTATTGGTCCTTTTTTTGACCAAATTTGCTCTTTTTACCTCCAAATTGATCTGTATTGACCCTTTTCTGCCCCAAATTAGCCCTTTTTGGCCCCAAATTGGCCTTTTCTGGCCCCAAATTGGTCTTTATTGTCCCTTTTGGGCCCCAAATTGGCTCTTGTTGGCCTCTATTGTCTCTTTTGGGCCCCAAATTGGCTCTTTTTAACCCCAAATTTGTCTTTTCAGGCCCCAAATTGGCCGTTATTGGCTCTTTTTAGCCCCAAATTGACCCTTTTTGGCCCCAGTTTGGCCTTTATTGTCCCTTCTTAATTCCAAATTGGCCCTTTTTGGCCCCAATTTGGCCCCAAATTTGCCCTTATTGGTCCTTTTTTGACCAAAATTGTTCTTTTCTGGCCCCAAGTTGGCCTTCTTTGTCCCTTTTTAGCCACAAATTGTCCCTTTTTGGCCCCAAAATTGCCTTTATTGGTCCTCTTTGGCACCAAATTGGCTCTTTTTACCCTGAAATTGGCATTTCTGTCCCCAAATTGGCTTTTATTGGCCCTTTTTGGCCCCAAATTTGCTCTTGTTGGCCTTTATTGTCCTGTTTGGGCCCCAGATTGGCTCTTTTTACTCCCAGATTGGCCTTTTCTGGCCCCAAATTATCTGTTATTGGCTCTTTTTAGCCACAAATTGGCCCTTTTTGGCCCCAGTTTGGCCCCAAATTTGCCCTTATTGGTCCTTTTTTGACCAAAATTGGCCTTTTCTGGCCCCAAGTTGGCCTTTATTGGCCCATTTTAGCCACAAATTGTCCCTTTTTGGCCCCAAATTGGCTTTTATTGTCCCTTTTTAGCCCCAAATTATCCCTTTTTTGCCCCAAGATGGCATTTATTGTCCCTTTTTGGCCCCAAATTGCCTCTTTTTGGCCATAAATTGGCCTTTTCTGGCCCCAAATTGGCCTTTACTGTTCGTTTTTGGCCCCAAATTGGCCTTTTCTGGCCCAAATTTGCCTTTATTGTCCTTTTTTTGCCCAAAATTTGCCTTTATTGTCCCTTTTTAGCCCCCTGTTGGCTCTTTTTGGCCCTAAATTGGCCCCTTTGGGACCGAAATTTGCCCTTAATCATCTTTTCTCCCCCCAAGCTGGCCTTTATTGTTCCTTTTGAGCCCCCAATTTGCTCTTTTTGGCCCCACATTGGCCTTTATTGGCTCTTGTTTTACCCCAAATTGGCTCTTTTTGGCCTGAAATATGCTTTTATTGTCCCTTTTTTGCCCCAAATTTGTCTTTTCTGCCCCCAAATTGGCTTTTGTTGTCCCTTTTTGGCCCCAATTAGATTTTCATTGGCCATTTCTGGCCCCAAATTGGCCTTTTTTGGCAGCAAATTTGTCCCTTTTGACCCCAGATCACCGGTTTTGGACTCTAAATTGCCATTTCTCTCCCCAAATGTCCCTTCCTTGCCCCTTCCTACCCCCAAATTGCCTCTTTTTGGCCCTAAATTGCCATTTCTGTCCCCCAAGGTCCCTTCCTGTCCCTTCCTGTCCCCACCCTCTTCCTCTGTGTCCCCAGATGGGGGAGGAGCGAGCCACAGCCATCGCCCTGATGCGGAAGTTCGTCGGCTACCAGTTCACTGACACGGTCAGGAGGTCCCCAAAGTGTCCCCAAGGGTCCCCAAGGTCCCCTCCTGTGCCCCCAGGCCCTGCAGATCAAGTCAGGGGTGGCCCCAGAGCCCCTCAAGGCGATGTCTCCATGGGGTCCTACCACCCGAGTTGGCCTTCCCCATGTCCCCAACTTCTTCCTCCTCCTCCCCCCAACCTCTCCCTCCTCCTCCCCCCAACCTCTCCCTCCTCCTCCCCCCAATCTCTTCCTCCTCCTCCCCCCAATCTCTTCCTCCTCCTCCCCCCAACCCTTTTGGCTGTCACCAATCCTCTCCCTTCCCCCTCCTGCCCCCCCAGGATCGTGATCCTGGCGCTCAGCAGGGGCTGTGGCACCCGCTGCAGGTGCTGAACATGTATGGGAAGGTGGTGGCAGTGAGGCACCAGGCTGTGAGCAGGAAGAAGGACAACTGCTTCGCCGCGGCCCTCGACTCGGTGCAGAACAACATCCACGTCCAGGGCATCATCAAGGTCATCGACAGCCCCCACTTGGTGCAGCCCTGGGGGCCTGGGGGGTTTGGGAGGCCAGACTTGGTCCTTTGGAGGCTTCTCTTGGGGCTTGGAGGGGTCTTGGGGGTTTGGAGGGATCGGAAGGGGGTTTGGAGGGATCGGAAGGGGGTTTGGAGGGATCAGAAGGGGGTTTGGAGGCCAAACTTGGTCCTTTGGAGGCTTCTCTTGAGGCTTGGACAAGTGTTGGGGGGGGCTGGAGCCATCTTGGGGGGGTTGGAGGCATCTCGGGGGGGCTGGAGGTCTCTAAAGGGGCTTGGAGACATCTCAGGGCTTTGGTGGATCTCGGGGGCGGTTGGTAGCCCTTGGATGCCCCTTGGTTGCCCCTGAGGTGCCCCTGAGGTGCCCATGGTGTGTGCCCACAGGCAGCCATACTCTGCACTGCAGCTCCCAGACTCTGCTGCACAATGGCAGCAGAACCCCAGCCCAGAGCGGGGCCTGGGACCCCTGCAACCCCAACACCCCCTGCAGGTGTGTGCCCTCAGCCCTCCCGAGCCCCCACCCCACCCCCTACCTTCCCCATCTCTCCTGTCACCTCTGCCCTCCCCCTTCACCTTTCCCCCTCCTCACCTCTGCCCCCCCCCTTTGCCCCCCCTCCTAACCTCTCTCCCCCCTCACCTATGCCCCCCGCACTTTGGCCCCTCCCACATCTGCTGCCCCCCCCCGCCTCCCCTCCACCTCTGCCCCCCCTCACTTCTGCCTCCCCATCCCCAACCCCTCCTTCATGGCCACCACAAGGAGTGGCCACCAGAGGGCGACCACCCGAGTTGGCCTTCCCCATGTCCCAAACACCTCCAGTGGCTCTCATCCACCTCTAACAGGCCCCAGAGTGTCCCCTAGGCCCCCAAAAGTGTCCCTTTATTGTGGCCTTTATTGTCCCTTTTTAGCCCCAAATTGGCTCTATTTGGCCCCAAGTTGGCCTTTATTGTCCCTTTTTGGTCCCAAATTGGCCTTTATTGTCCCTTTTTAGCCCCCTGTTGGCTCTTTTTGGCCCTAAATTGGCCCCTTTGGGACCCAAATTTGCCCTTATTCATCCTTTTTTGACCAAAATTGGTCTTTTCTGGCCACAAGCTGGCCTTTATTGTCCCTTTTTAGCCACAAATTGTCCCTTTTTGGCCCCAAGTTGGCCTTTATTGTCCATTTTGGCACCAAATTGGCTCTTTTTACCCCCAAAAAAATCAGCAGCTCAGCTAGGAACTCTCTCGAGGGATAATGGGATAGATAGACATCTGGGCAAGGCTCTTGGTAAGGTTAATCTGTGGATACGCCTTTTAATGGCAGTTGCCCTGAGATACCCTTCCCGAGATGATCTTCCATGGAATCCTAAACCCTGGACTTCCATAGATGAGGGAATTAAGTGTCTGAGAGAATTTGCTGTTAGAGAGCTACTCTATGGTGAACATGAAACTCTGAATCCTGATGACATTCCTGTGGGTATTGGTCTTGCTAAGAAGCTCATCAAGCTTGCTCCTTCTAATTATGCAAACATTCTGGCAAGCAGAATTGTGTCAAGGAGTTATGGTGGAGCTCCTCCTACAGTTGGCCAATTCAGTGATCAAATGAGACAACTGGAGGAGAGCATGACACGTGGTTCTTTGGTTTCAGCCATTGAAACTCTGTCTGGAAAAACTGAGAGTTGCATGAAGGATCTGAAAGATTCCCTATCCCAATTGGCACAGAGAGATAATTCCAATTCTTCCCCCAGGTGGATACAAGTTTCATCTGTGAGGAACAGACATCCCCCAAGGAGGCCATTCCAAACCAGAACAAACCAAAACAGACCACCGAGGCAGTCACGTAGGACTGTTTGGATAACTCTGCATCTCTCTATGAAGAACTTCTTCCTAACATCCAGTCTAAAGCTCCCCTGGTGCAGCTTGAGACTGTGTCCTCTTGTTCTGGTTCTGGTTGCCTGGGAGAAGAGACCAGCCCCCACCTATCTACCACCTCCCTTCTGGTAGCTGTAGACAGCAATAAGGTCTCCCCTGAGCCTCCTCTTCTCCAGGCTAAGCAATCCCAGCTCCCTCAGCCTCTCCTCATAGGGCTGTGCTCCAAATCCCTCCCCAGCTTTGTTGCCCTTCTCTGGACACCTTCCAGCATATCAACATCTTTCTTAAACTGAGGGGCCCAGAACTGGACACAGGACTCAAGGTGTGGCCTAAGCAGTGCTGAGTACAAGGGCACAATGACTTCCCTGCTCCTGCTGGCCACACTGTTCCTGATACAGGCCAGGATGCCATTTGCCTGCTTGGCCACCTGGGCACACAGCTGGCTCATGTTCAGCCTACTATCAACCAGTACCATCAAGGTAGCTTTCTGTCTGGCTGATCTCCAGCCACTCTGACCCCAGCCTGTAGCACTGCATGGGGTTGTTGTGGCCAAAGAGCAGCACCCAGCACTTATAGGGGCTCTGCCTCCAACCAGATGGAGGGGAGAGACAAATTGGTTTGTTGGATCACACAGAACCAATAGCCTGGCAAGTTGAAGCCATGAGAGGATAAAGCTTTAGTAGATACAGGTGCCCAGAGTGCTCTCACACCATCAAACCATGAGGGGTGGAACCCATCTGTGTTTCTGGTGTGTCAGGAGGATCCCCACACCTGGATGTGTTGGAAGCTGAGTACTGGGATGCAAGCCACAGTTTGCTTTCACTTGGAGGCATGGAAGGAGTCACTGGACTCGATTGCCCCAGAGCTGGAAACACAGCCCCAGCATTTGCAGCATTTGGACTGGGCATGGACTGATCCAGACTGTGCTGGAACAGAGTGGAGCTGCAGAGCACCTGCAGTGAGCAGCCCTCTGGGTACTGCAAAGCGACCTCCTGTGGAGTGAGAATGGACAGTGCCTGAGGTGTGCTGCTGATTGCTGCTGGGCATGGTGCAGGTGGCACAGAATGAGGGCTTGGGAGTATCAAAGGTTAAGCTGAAAATTTGCTGCCATTACTCCATCCTGCCTCATGCCACCTTCACAGGGACAGTGCTGGCTGGAGCAAAGTACTACAGGGCTTGAAGTTCAGATGGCAACATGGGAGGCTTCCTGTTCTGTTTGCTGCTGTTGGGTTCTGGTTCTCAGGTGCTGGCTCTTTGCTGAGGGGGAGGGCTGAAGGGGTTTAACTCCTGGCTGCTGCTGCTGACTGCTGTGCTTCTTTCTGCAAACAGCCTCAGGTCAGTGTGCACTATGTGACCTCATCTGGATTCAGCTCTGTTGATGTTGTCTCAAGTCCTTATCTCAACCCAGAGGGTTTTTTGATTTGGGGGTGTGTGTTATTTTTCCTTCACTTCTGTTTTGGGGGGAAGAAGCAGATTAACCTCTTCTCAGCTCTTCAACTTGTTCCAGCCCCACAGTGGAAAGCCAACAGAAGCTTTCTGAGTTCTTCCAAAGATCTCCATGAGCTTCCCCCTACACCCTCCAAAGATCCCAAAAGTCAGTCCTAGGACCATCCAAATCCCAAACATGTAAGATCACCTGAAAGCCCCAGAAGAATGCCTCTGAGATGCCACTCAAGACTCCTCTGAGAACCTCAGTTTGCCTTCCCTCGACGGGGAACACAGCTCCACCCCAATCCCTTGGGAGCAAATGCCCCAAAATTTGGGCATTGTGGCAGGGATATCTGAAATAAAAGCAAACAGACAGGATTTGGGTAACTTTTGGGTTTTATTGAGACAATTGGTCAATGGACAGAGGATTTCTTACCCCAGGGAGACACAAAGCATTGGGGAAGAACCAGACAGACCGTGGCAAAGCCCTGCCCAGCTCCACTGGGCGCTCCAGGTATGCCGACTCAGCACTGTAATTGTTCTCATTAGCAATAATTGGTGTTCAGAAGGGCAGGAGGTGTTTGTTGCTGCTGGTGTCCCCAGTCCCTGAGAAGGGCAAAGGAAAAAGGGATGACTTTGGTGCTGGAAATGCCCTCTCAGAGGGCTCATGATTACACAACAGATTCTAGTTGGACTTATGCCTCCCCTGCAGTGCAGGCTGCTCTCTGGTGTGGGTGCAGCGGTGCTTGTTAAGGTTGCCCTTCTGGGTGAAGCTCTTACCGCAATCAGCACAAGTGAAAGGCTTCTCACCAGTGTGGGCGCGGCGGTGAGCAATGAGAGTGCTCCTCTGGCTGAAGCTCTTCCCACAGTTAGCACAGGTGAAAGGTTTCTCACCGGTGTGGGTGCGGTGGTGGCGAATGAGATTGTCCCTACAGCTGAAGGCCTGACCGCACGCAGCACAGCTGAACGACTTCTCGCCAGTGTGCACACCACGGTGCTCTGTGAGAGCTCGCTTCTTGGTGAAGCTCTTGCCGCAGTCAGTACAGCTGTAGGGCTTCTCACCATTATGGATGAGTTGGTGCTGGATGTATTGAGTACTCGTGGTGAAGCTCTTCCCGCACTCAGCACAGGGGAACAGATGCTCTTCAGTGTGTATGCGGCGATGGATGGCGAGAGTAGACCTGTGTTTGAAGCTCTTGCCGCAGTCCCTGCAGGTAAAGGCCTTCTCACTGGTGTGGGTGAGGTGGTGTTGCCTAAGATGAGAGAGCTGTCTGAAACGCTTGCCACAGCTGTCACAAGAGAAGGGCTTCTCTCCGGTATGGGTGCGGCGGTGCTGGGTGAGAGTGCTGCGCAGGGTAAAGCGCTGTCCACAGTCAGCACAGGTGAAAGATTTCTCTCCAGTGTGGGTGTGGTGGTGCCGGGTGAGATTGCCGCGCTGGGTGAAGCTCTGGCCACAGTCAGCACAGGTGAAAGGTTTCTCTCCAGTGTGGGTGCGGCGGTGCTGGGTGAGATTGCCGCGCCGGGTGAAGCCCTGGCCGCAGTCTACACAGGTGAAAGGTTTCTCTCCAGTGTGGGTGCGGCGGTGCTGGGTGAGATTGCCGCGCCGGGTGAAGCCCTGTCCGCAGTCAGCACAGGTGAAAGGTTTCTCTCCATTGTGGGTGCGGCGGTGCTGGAGGAGATGAGAGTTCCAGCGGAACCTCTTGCCACAGTAACCACAAACGAAGGGCCGGGAGCCAGGTTGTGGGCAGTGATGCTTCACTAGCTCTGAGCTACCTGGGAAGCTCTGCCCACACTCAGAGCACTGATTCAGCTCTTTGGGTGACACTGAGGGACCTGCTCTGGCTTCATCCTCCTCCATACATTCCTCCCCCTCATCCTGCTCACCTTCATCATCATTATCCTCCTCTTCATAGTTGTCATTCTCAGCATCATCCTCCATCTTCTCCTCTTTTTCCTCCCCATCCTCCTCTACCTTGGCACTGCACATTGGCTTCTCCAACTTGATCTCTGGGTGCTGCTTCTCCACCCAGCTCTTGTCTGGGTCCTTCTGTGAGGCCATGCTGTGGCAGGAAGGGGTCACAGCTCTGCAATATGGAAGATGGAAGCACCTGAGCCCAGGACCTCAAACTCTCAGATCCTGCCTGGGTCATGACAGTCCCTGACTCCCAAAACCCAGCTGGAGGAGAGAATGCAGAGGGGACCTCAAACCTTCAGTTTCTGCCACAGTGTGGGCACAGACCTCTAATACCTGTGCTGAGACCCCAGGTTCCTGTGATCAGTGCCCTGAGGTACCCTGGGACTTACACATGGTCTTGTCCTACTCTGCTCGAGCCTGGTGGCATTGGCAGGGTGGTTCCTGGACCAGGCCCTGTCCTTTGATCTCCCCTGGCTCAGACAATGGAGGCAGCAGCACTGACCAAGGAAGAACAAACCACCTCCAACCTTCTCCCACCACCCTCCAGATCCCAACCCCCAAACATCACCTCCTGCTCACAACACACTCCCAGCAGCCTGGAGCATTCCTCAACTCCCACAACACCTGATGGGCCTCAGAGCTCCTGGAGAGGTGAAATATGCTGCACAGGAGGAGGTGGAGGCTGGGAGCTGCCCTTGGGGCTGGGGTCCTGCTGTTTCCCCACTCTGGGTTTCTTACCTCTTGGGCTGCTCCAAGGGGCAGGACTGCAAATTCTGCTCTTCCACAGCACACAGGGGCAGGGATGATTGAGAGACCACTCAGCCCCTGACAGAGAGAAGCAAAGGGCTCAGGGGAGAGCACTGATCTGCAAGGCATGACTCAGCACTGCCCAGGACCAGGCAGCACAGCTCAGCCTTGCTGGGGGCAGTTCCCGAGCCCAGCAGCACAGCCACAGCACACAGCCAGGGCTGATCAAGATGGGAGACCTCAACAAGTGCAGACTCAGCTCCTTGCCCAGCACACAGCCCCCAGCACACAGCCCCCAGCACACAGCTGCAGGCCAGCACCACAACACAGCTGCCTCCACACAGCCTCTCCCAGCCCTTGCCTAAAGCTTCCTCCCACTGCCTGCCCAGGCCTCTGCTGCCTGCAGCTGCCTTTGCCAGCAGATCTTGCTCTGGCCACAGCTCTCCTCCCAGGTCCTGCCCCCACCCCACACACTCTGTGCTCACCTTTGACCTGCACACACCTCTCTGCTGCCCACTCCCCAACAGAAGATCACAGCAGCCCTCAGGACACACACAAAGGGAGCTTCATGATCTCTGCAGATGCAGCAAAGGGGGAAGGGACTTGGGCAGCTTCTTGATAAACTTCTTCAGCCCTCACTGGGATGCTGGAGGAGTCTCTGGCTCCTGCCCAAACCTCACACCTCCAGCACCCTTCACACACCTGCAGCCCAAAGAGACTCACTGGAAAGGGTTTGGCTTCCTTCTCTCCCTGACCATTTCTCTCACCTTGCTCTTTGCAGTTCCCTGGAGCTGCCTCTCCACATCCCCAAGAGAAAATGAGGTTGGATGGGAGGGCACAGTGCCCATGGGCTGCTGTTCATCTCCCAGCTGACACAGGCAGAGCTGCAGCACAATTCACTCCTTTCACCTCCTAAAATGCTGCCAGATTCTGCCATTCCCTGCACACACATTTGCCACCTGGGCCCTGCATCCTCTCCCCTTTTTGGGGGGACAAGGCCTAATTCCTGCCTGACCATCCCCAGGCCTTTCCCTCATTCCCAGCACATCCATGGCCCTGCTGCCTTGGCTGTCCCATGGTCCTGTGTCCCCCACCTCCACTGCCACTGCAGCTGGAAGGGTGGAGTGGGAAATGCTGTGGCTGAGGAAGCATCTAAGCAACTGGGCTGGAAGCAGCAGCACAAGAATGGAAGGGGCCTGAGACTAAAGGCTGGGATCAGCTGGAGGGCTGAAAGAACAGCACCAAGCCAAGGGGGGGTTACAGATGGGGGCTGGGGAGGGACCCTGCAGCCACCTCAGGCAGCAACTGACGAGAGCAAGGGGGACAGAGAGGGAGTGAGACCTCAGGTGACTCCTGCCATGGGGGATGGCTGGGCTGTGTGGCTAGGAGCCCTGAGTGCCTGCTTGGGCTGTGCTGGATGTCAGGAGGGGACAGGGGACTGTCCTCAGCCAGGCAGGGTTTGGGGCTTTGAGCTTCTGGGGTCAGCTGCTGCCAGCACCATTGGAGGCAGGAGCCAGGCAGAGCCACACAGCTGCAGAACTAAGCCCTCCCACCCCCTGCAGCCTTCACCCTCCATCTCTCCATCCATTGCTCCATCTCCACTCACTTGCTGCCCTCTCAGAGTCCCCAGGGTCCCACAGCATCACCAGGGCTGATCTACACAGCCAACAGGACCCAACAGAAGTCCCTGGATGACAGCATGGAGGAGAATCCCTGTGGTGAGTGGAAGGCACTGGGATGTCTTACACCAGAGAGTAGAGACCTCCAGAAGGGACAGCAGAGTCCAGAGGGACACCACAAAGTGTCATCTAGCTTAGTTCATTCCCACAAGGCCTGCACCCACTCTCTACAAAGGAACAGCACAGGATCTCCAACCTCCTTTGCCCTTCCTCTCTGCTCCCAGGAACAGCTTCTGGGATCTCTCTCTGCAGAGGAGCTTTGAGGCCTTGGCAATGCTGCCAACTGCGGCCTGCAGCGGCCTGGCTCACCTGGGAGCTGCCTACCAGAATCTGTAACTGCAGCTCTTGGGTATGGGGGAGGAGGGGCAGAGAGGCATGGGGGAGGGGGAAGGCATTTGGGGCCTGGGGTTCTGGCCTGCTTTGGTGGAGCTCTGGAGGAAGCTTTGGCCTAGGGAGGTTGCTTGGCTCCCGTGGCCCAGGCACACTATGGATTGTTGTGGATTGGATGCTTTGCACTGTAGGATGCAGCTCTGAACAGCACAGTCATGGAAACTGCCCAATTCTATCCAACCCTCTGGCCACAGCTTGGCATCAACTCCTTTCACAAGGCTCAAAGAGAGCCTCTCTGCCTCCTGAAACCTAAGGCAATACCCTGCAGAACAAGTTGGAGGAGCTCAAGGGGACAAGCTGCAGAGGGGGCCCAGGGCAACCTCCTGAGCTTCAACAAGAGCAAGGGCAGGGTCCTGCCCCTGGCCTGGCACAATCCTCACAATCAGGACAGCCTGGGGGAGGAGGGGATAGGAAGCAGCCCTGCAGAAAAGCACTGGGGGGTGCTGCTGGACAAGAAGCTGCACAGGAACAGACAGGGGGAGCCTGCAGCCCACAAGGCCAAGGGCAGCCTGGGCTGCACCAAAAGCAGCAGGGCCACAGATGGACAGAGGCCATCCTGGCACTTGGCTCTGCTCTGCTGAGACTTCACCTGCAGCACTGCAGCCAGCTCTGGAGCCCTCAACACAGGAAGGACATGGACCTGATGGAGAGGGCCCAGAGGAGGGACACAAAAATGATCAGGGGCTTGGAGAAGCTCTGCTACCAGGACAGGCTGAGGGAGCTGGGGGTGATCAGCCTGGAGAGGAGAAGAGGAGGCTCTGGGGAGACCTAAGAGTGACCTTCTGGTACCTGAAGGGGACTATAAGAAGGCTGCAGAGGGACTCTTTGAAGCCATTACCTCTGGTCCTGTCCCTGCAGGCTTATGCATACTAGAGCAGAGCAGATTGAGATTGGAGGGGAGGAACAAGTTCTGCACCAGGAGCCTGCTGGAACACTGCAACAGGTTGCCCAGGGAGGGGGTTGAGGTCCCAGCCCTGCAGAGGTTCAAGGTGAGGCTGGACAGGGCTCTGGGCAACCTGAGCTAGTGCAGGATGTCCCTGATGACTGCAGAGGGGCTTGGACTGCAGCACCTTTGCAGCTCCCTGCCAACCCAAACCACTCTAGCATTCTAGGAGTCTAAGTGCAGCCTCCAGGGAGAGCAGGAAAAAGATGAGGCAGAGGAGGACAAGGAAGAGGACAAGGAGGAGGAGAACCAAAATCCCTTCCTAACTCCTCCAAACCTCTGCCAAATTCCTGGAAAGCTCTTCCAGCTCTGCAGAGTTCATTCTGAAGAGAGCTGAGGGAGTTGCTAGGCTCAGGGATGTCTTGCACACTCTGCACAAATGCTCCAGAAGCTTTCCAAGTGCCCTCAAAACCAGCAGCACAGCTCTGCTGCCACACAATGCCAGGCTGCAAGGGACCCCAAGGCTCAGCTGCTCCAACCTTGCCAGCTGACACTGGCCTGGAAAGGAGCTGGCCCAGCCCCCTGCCAAGCTGAGCCTTCCAACTCTGCCCTGCAGGGCAATCCACTACTGCCCTGGGGAGATGATTCCAAAGGCTGACTGGGAGGGAAAAGCTTTTGCCTCTGCAGGGCACTGTGCCACTTCAGCTCAACTCTTGCAGCAGCTCTTTGAGATCTGCCTTTGGAGCACCACAAACTCTGCAGCACTGCAGTGCAAAGCAGCTCAGCTTCAACTTCCAACTGCCTGAACTCTCACAGTTTAAATTCAAGGCAGGGGTCAAGCTCACACCCAGCCCAGGAGTTCACACCCAGCCCAGGAGTTCACACCCAGCCCAGGAGTTCACACCCAGCCCAGGAGTTCACACCCAGCCCAGGAGTTCACACCCAGCCCAGGAGTTCACACCCAGCCCAGGAGTTCACACCCAGCCCAGGAGTTCACACCCAGCCCAGGAGTTCACACCCAGCCCAGGAGTTCACACCCAGCCCCCATGCTCAGAGCCAGCAGCTAAGTTGAGAACATCCAAAGCTCAGAGCCAGATCAAAAGTGCAGAAACAGATCCCAAGCTCAGAGGCAGCTACCATGCTCAAGAACCAGCATATAAACTCAGAACCACTTCCCAAGATCAGAAGCAGTTCCCAAGGTCAGAGCCAGCTCCAAAACTAAGACTCAGCTCCAAAGCTCAGATCCAGTTCCGAAGTGCAGAAGCAGATCCCAAGCTCAGTCCCAGATCAAGAGTTGCAGGACCAGCCCCCAAACTCAGAGCCAGCCCCCAAGCTCTAGAGCCAGCAAATAAGCTCAGAACCATTTCTCAAGCTCAGACCCAGCTCCCATGTTCAGAAGCAGCTCCAAAGCTCAGACCAAGCCCTCAAGCTCAGACCCAGCCTCAAAGCACAGAAGAAGCTCCCAAGCTTAGACACAGCCCCAAGGCTCAGACCAATATCTCTAGCCCAGAAGCAGCCTCCAATCTCTCTGCCAGACCAAAAGGGCAGAATCAGATCCAAAGCTCAGATGCAGCTCCCAAGCTCAGGAATCAGTCACTAAGCTCAGACACAGCTCCCAGGCTCAGACCCAGATCAAAATGCAGAGCCAGCTCCCAGGTTAGGAAGCAGCTCCAAATCTCTGACCAGGCCCTCAAGATCAGGCCCAGCCCCCAAGCTCAGATGCAGCTCCCAAGCTAAGAACCAGCAAACAAGCTCACCCCCAGCCCCCAGGCTCAGAGCCAGTTTCACAACTTTGCTTATTTCAAGTTCCCTTCATTGCACTTCTGCTAAGTGTCCAAATTGAAGCAGTCAGAGAATGCTTTGGGCTGGAAGGGACCCCAAAGATCAGACAGCTCCAACCCCCTGCCATGCCCACAGACACCTTCCACCACACCAGGCTGCTCAAGCCCTCATCCAACCTCACCCTCAGCACCTCCAGGGAGGGGGCAGCCAGCACCTCCCTGCCCAACCTGCTCCAGGCTCTCACCACCCCCACTCCAAACTATTGCCTCCCAAGCTCCACTCCAAATCTGCCCTCCTCAACCTTCAATCCAGTCCCCTCAGCCCATCACTCCCAGCCCCTCACCGAAGTCCCTCCCCAGCTCTCCTGCAGACCCCAACAGCTACCACAAGGCTGCTCCAACCTCTCCCCACAGCCTTCTCCTCTCCAGCCTCAGACACAACTCTCACAGCCAACCCCCACAGGGGAGCTGCCACAGCCCTCCCACCACCCACATGGCCTCCTATGCACCCACTCCAACAGCTCAACCTCCTGCCCCTCTTGGGGGCACCACAGCTGCACACAGCACTCCAGCTGGCAGCACACAATGCTGCCAGCACAAAAACCACTGCAGCAAAAGCCTCAAGCTGTGCTCAGCTGCCAAAACCAAAGGGACCTCAACTTGGCCACAAGAGAAAGGACCAAACTCAGCCAAGACACTGATCCAACACCCAAGGCTGCACAAAACAACCAGCAACAGCTTCCAGCAACAGCAGACCTGCAGCTGGGCTGCAAAGCTCTACAGAAGAAAACCACTCCAGAAGGGCTCCAGGGCCCCAGGGATTGCAAAGCCCAGGCTCTCACTCTCCTCCTGCACAAGGAAAGCTTCACTTGCCCACATGAAGCCAAACACTTCCCCACACCAAGCCATCCACACCACTTGACTTTCAACCTCCTTCAAGCCCTTGCCTGGCAGCACCACTTCCTCAGCCCACAGCTCCAGCAACACCACAAGGCCTTGAAGGCTCTCCTGCACTCCACACCTCTCAGCCACACCCACACCCCTTGGCCACCCACAACCCAACAAGCTTCCTGCTCACCACTTCTCTTGCCAAGCCTCTCCTCCCTTGGGCCCTCTCAGCACACCACCAACTGACCCCAAAAGGCTCCAGCTGACAGCACTGCTTGCAAGAATCCCAGGCACTTCCAAGGGCAGACTATGAGCCCAGAGGCAAAACCCAAACCTTTCCCCTCTCCACAGGACTCTCTCCCATTTCCCATTCTTCCCAGCACCTCCAGCACCTAAGAGGCATTTGCTCTGGGGCAGCTTCCTCACACAGCCACACAATTGCCTGGCCTGCAAAAGACCTCTCTCAGCACTCAGGCCAACTGCCAGCCCCAACACCACCAGGGACACCAAACCATGGCCCCATGGCCACACCTTGCTGCAACACCTCCAGCCATGGCCACTCCACTGCCTCCCTGGGCAGCCTCTGCCAGGCCCTGACCACTCTGCCACCAAACTCATTCCTCCTCCTCTCCAACCTAAGCCTCCCCTGCCACAATTTCAGGACACTTCCTCTCATCCTAGCACCTGAGACAAGGCACAAGAGCCCAACCCCCAGCTCACTGCAACCTCCTTGCAGGGAGCTCTAGAAGCCAAGTGGTCTCCCCTCAGCCTCCTCTTCTCCACACTAAACACCCACAGCTCCCTCACCTGCTCCTCACCAGCCCTGCTCTCCAGACCCTTCCACACCTTTCTTGCCCTTCTCTGCACCTGCTCCAGAACCTCAAAGTCCTTCTTGGAGTCAGGGGCCCAAAACTGACCCCAGCATTCCAAGGGTGGCCTCCCCAGGGCCCAGGGCAGGAGGACAATCCCTGCCCTGGTCCTGCTGGACACAGCAGTGCTGAGACTTGCAGAGCACTGCAATTGCTTTGCTCACTTGCAGCAATCATTTCCTTCCCTTCCCAGCTCATTGCACAGCAAAGAGCAGCAAGGGAATTGCTTTGGCTTCTGCTGAAGCTCCTCCAAGGAAGCTGCAGGACTTCTCACCAGCAAAACCATCAAGAACAGGCTGCCCCCAGCCCAAGCCAAACCTTTCAGTCCAAGTCAATGCAGTTCCTCAGCCACAAGCAGACATTCAACAGCTCAGCCTCATTTGGTTGCCTGTAGTCTGCTTCTGACCATGCTTCCTGCCAGCACAGCTGACAAAAGCTCTGCACAGCTCTCAGCCTGCAGCCACACAGCAAAAGCTCCTCCTGCCCTGAGCCTTTCTGTGCTCAGGAGGCCTACAGAGAAACTGAGAACCATTCTGCAACCCCCCAGGGAATCTTTGTGCCTCAAGAGATTGCAGAGCACAGAGGCCTTGGATGCCACCACCCCCAGCACAGCCAAACCACCCCACAGCTGACACCAGCCCCAGGCGCTCCCAAGCTCAGGCTCAGCACAGCACCCACGCCTGACACCCCCACGGCACCCAGCACACAGCCTGCCCACAGCTCCCCCCCGCGCCTGGCCCTCAGCCCAGCCGCTGCCCTTCAGCACAGCAGCCGCCCGGCACCTGCCACCACAAAGCCTCCAAACCCCCAGGGCTCCCCCACACACCCCCACAGCAGCCTCTGCTGCAAGCCACACCCCACGCTCACCACCACCTCTCCTGCACACAGCAGCCCCCACAGCGCCGCTGCCACCTCAGCTCTGCTGCCAGCCCAGCCCCCAGCACAGGGACACAGGGACACAGGCCACCGATCCCCCCTAGATACCTGCAGAAGCTTGCCCTCCACCAGCCCCATGGACCCCTGCACCACAAATCCTTCCCCAACCCAACCGACCCTCCCCAGCCGCCCCACAGAGCAACCCTGCCCCACCACGCGGCGCCACCAGTCCCCCGTCCAGAACCCCTCTACGTCTACGTGGACCACCCCAGGACCACCTGAGTTCACCAGCACCACCTCCCGAACCCCTCTAGGTCCACCCGGATCATCCCAGGACCCCCCAGCAGACCAAAGAAACCCCCCCAAACACACCGACAAATCTTCCAACCCCACCCACGGCACCCCAACCGCACAGACCCCTCCCAGAACAGCACAGATGACGCTCACCGACCCTGCACACCTCTGCCCTACCCCACAGCCCCCCTCCCCCTCCCACCCCGAATACCGCGGACCCCCACAGCCGCACAGAGGTCCCCACAATCACAGCGAACCGCCCCCCAACCGCACAGACCCCAAGCGCCAAGCTTGCAGAGCTCCCCCGCACCTCACAGACCCACCCCGTACCCCACGGATCTCCCCCGGATCCCACGGACCTCCAACCACATATGCCCAGAAGCCCCCAACCAAACCCCATCGGTTCCCCCTAAATCCCCGCAGAGGCTTCCCCCCGCCCCACCCCCACCGACCCCTGCCCTACATACCCCTCCCCAACCCAAGCGACCCTCCCGACCCCTCGCAGCCCCACAGAGAGCATTCCCTGATCCCCACCCCACGACCCCCAACTCAGCCCCAGAGACTCCCTCACCACACCTGGATCCCGGGACAAGAGCGAAGCAGCGAAGGAGAAGGAGGAAGAGCTCAGCGCACAGGGAGCCGCCGGCCCCGGCAGGCTGCTGGCGAACAGAGAGCGCTGGGAGGGAGACCGCGGCCCCTCCGGCTGCTGCGGCCACGTGGGACGGGGAGCGGAGGCAGGTCGCAGTCTGGAACGGAAGTCCCGCCCACGGCCGGGCAGCCACAGCCAATCAGAGCCGCCGCAACAGCCCAGGCCATGTGAGTGGCGTTGGCCATGGGGGTGTAGTTTTTCATCCTTTGTGTATGCCTTTTGCAAACTGACAATGGCTGCCCTAGGCTGAACTGAAGCTCTAAGAGCTACAGGACAGACAGTGCTGCTCCTATTGCAGTGGAGGACACTGCCCTTGAAACCTTGCCAGACACTAACACGGCTCCTATCAAAGACACCTTGGTAGTCACAGTCAAAGCTGTGGCATCAATGAAGCCATTCAGCAGTGGCCTGAGGGAGGCACAGGTTGGTTACAAAGCAAAGCAGCTAAGACCTCTGCTCTCTTGGACCACTTGTAGCTGCAGGATTAAGGGAGAGAGGTTTGAGTTCAGGCTCAGAACCACACAGAAGATCCTTTCTGGCTCCAAAGAGACCAGTGGCACTTTCAAGGGAAGAGTCAACTTCTTGGGGGACAACTGCCTGTTAGGTTTGTGCTCAGGTCTCTGTAATGTGGACAGAAGGAACATGGGGTGATGGCACACACATCAGGAGGTCGTTTAGGTCACCCTCATGCAGCTGCTGGGGATACCCAATCAGTAAACCAGGACAGTCTAAAATGGTTTACAGACCAAAACAAAGAGCTAAGCCACTGAGAGAGACTGCTGGAATGACAAAAAGCAGCTTTAGAGAAGAAGAACACAGGACAGGGAGCAAATCTTCCATAATCAAGAGGTGCAGCTGGATGGAGAGAGAAACCTTAGCTGCTGCCTCCCAAAGACTACAAAAGGCACATTTGATGCTGCACAAGAAGCAACCTAGAGAAGTTGGGGAGGACTTGACAGCTGGTGCTCCACAGTCATGAAAATGTAACTGAAATGCATTGGGGTTTCAAACAACATCACCTCCCTGTCCCACAACATCTGGCCCCCAACTGAAGTGCTGTGGATCACTGCTGTCAAGAGTGAAGGAACAGAAGCAAGCTTGCCCAGACCTGAGCTGCTATTTGAATCAGGTTCATGGACCAATGGCTGGAGTTACCTATTAGCAGAGACTGAGACACTGAAACAGGGGAGCAGTGGAAAACCAAATTGCTGCAAACACAACACATGCTACATGAAAATCCAGCACACAGGTGCAGAGCTGTTAGCCTGAAACCAAACTTCATACAGGAACAAAACCAAATCCATTGGCACAGGTAACAAGAACTAACAGCCCCAAAGGAAAGACAGTAAGTGGAGATGGGAAGTCAATGTTGCTGCAAGAGGCCAGCTCCAGCAAGACATCAAAATGATTGTTAGGCAGCAACAGACTCAATCAGCACTGGTAACAAGCCCAACCCCGGGGACACTGCAAACGGAGCCAGGAAATAGCTCTGCAGAGGTGGGGTCACAGCAATTGCTAGATCCAGACCCTGGACAAAAGGCACAGGAAATTACCTTGCTGCTGCTGCCAAATACCCAACAACCCAACCCAGACTTCTCACCCTCTGGCGCATCAGAACTGAAACCAGGGACTCCCTTTGGATGCGAGGTGCTGGAGGGCGAGCGGCAGCTGCCGGCTGCTGAGCTGCGGCGGGGCGGGAGGGGCTGCGGGGCCGGGGAGCGCTGGGGGCGGCGGCTATGGCTCAGGGACCTATTTGTGTCTCTGCCCTGCACAAGCGCTTTGGGGTCCTCCAAACCCCTCCTCAAACTTCCTCCTGCAGCCCCAAGTCCTCTCTCTCCAGCCTGCAGTCAGAACTTTCTTCCTGAGCTGCGTTCGGCTCACAGCCTAAGGGAAAAAGCTCAAAGTCAACCTGAGACCAAACCAATCTGAGTGCAACCCGAGAAAGGCTGCTGCGAGGGCTGGAGGCAGCCCCAAGATGTTCCGCAGCAGGCAGTGGGAACCTGGGGACTCAAAGACAAAGGCAGGAAGGAAAACCTCAAGGCTGAGCTCCGCCCGCCCCGCGCAGCTCCGGGGCCCAGCAGCTCAACGCTCCCCGGCTCTCAGCATGCCCCGGGGCCCGCCCAGACCCTTCCCCGCTCCGCTGCCGCCGCCCGCAGCGCTCCGGCACCGCTGCCGCTCCCTTGGGCACTGCTGTTGGCTCTCTTGGTTTGGGGGGCAGTTGTACAGCTCAGAGAGAGGTGAAGCTGATCCACAGCCAACAGTATATTCCTATACTATATTTTCTTAAAAGAATGTCCTGTTTCCAGCTCATGCCTGAGTTTATAATTTTTATAGTTCTGGTAGGATTCTACACCACTCTTTCCAGTACACATCATTATCTTAATCAAAACTAACAGTAGTATTATCCAACAGTTAGGGAGATTAGTTTGCAAAGTCAATTCTTGACTAACATTTCAGTACCTATTTCCTTCCCATCTCTCAATAGTATCAACCAACAAACAAATCACAATTATCGATACAGCTTGAGCTTCAGGAGTCCCTGGGATTCAAGTTTCCATTCTTTTGCTGAAGTCTTCTTGACTCTGGTGTGGTGAATCCAAGCAGCTTGTTCCTTGATTTTGATGGCTGTGAAGGATGTCAATAACACCTGATATGGTCCGGTCCACTTGGGCTCCAGAGGGTTTTCTGAAAGAGATCTGACACAGACATAATCTCCAGGTTCCACATCATGGACTGGTCTGTCTAACCCTCTCACATTGGTTCCAATCACCTGTTTGTTAACAATGCTCAGGTTCTTATAAATTTGCTGAACATACTTGTTCAACATTTCCTCTCTAAATTGCCCTGGTTCAGAAGGGTCCATAGTTCCTACTACATAAGGTCTTCCAAACAGGATTTCAAATGGGCTCAACCCTTCCTTTATTCTTTGCTTAGTTCGAATTCGCAACAGGGCAATTGGTAATGCTTGTGGCCAAGGAAGGTTTGCTTCCTGTCCAATTTTTACTATCTGGTTTTTGATTAAATGGTTCATTTTCTCCACTTGCCCACTCGAATGTGGATTGTAGGGGGTGTGGAGTTGCCAATCAATCCCTAAAATTTTGCTCACCTGTTGTACCACCTTGGCCACAAAATGAGGTCCCCTGTCTGAGGAAATAGCAGCAGGTACCCCAAAACGAGGTATTCTCTCTTGTAACACTGCCTTAGTAACCTCCCGTGCTTTGTTTGTGTGACAGGGAAATGCTTCTGGCCAACCAGAGAAGGTGTCAGTGAGTACCAACAGGTACCTGTATCCCCCCTTTCTTTGCAGCTCAGTAAAATCAATTTGCCATTGTTGTCCTGGATAATTTCCTCTGCTAATTTGTCCCAGTCTAACTCCTCTTCTTACTTTGGGGTTAGCCTTAAGACACACCTCACATTGCCGGGTTACCTGTTCGACCTTGGTGTATAATTTCCGTGCTATACACTCCTGAACCAATTTTCGATACAGGGCTTCTGCTCCCCAGTGAGTCTTTGCCTGTTCCATCTGAACAAAAGCCCAGAGAAGGTTCGTGGGAATGATTAATTTCCCATCCGGTGTCCTGGCCCAGCCCTTTCCTGTCCTATTCCCCAAAAGGTCTTTAATTAATGTCTGATCCTCTGTGCTATACACAGGTTCTGGCTCTTTTTGCTCAATTGACAGTTTACCATCTGGGATCAAAACAAACTCTGACACCTTTCTCCCCTCCCTGGCCACCCTTTTAGCTGTTTCATCTGCCAGTCTGTTGCCTCTTTCTTGACCAGTATTTCCTTTTTGGTGTGCTTTGCAGTGCATTATGGCGACTTTGCTTGGCTTCTGCACTGCTTCTAGCAGCCTCAGTATTTCTTCTGCATGTTTAATACCTTTTCCTTGAGATGTCAACAGTCCTCTTTCTTTCCAAATGGCTCCATGGGCATGTACCACCCCAAAGGCATACTTGGAGTCAGTCCATATGTTTGCACTTTTCCCTCGGGAAAGCTCAAGAGCTCTGGTCAGTGCTATTATCTCTGCCTTTGGAGCGGAGGTGTTACTTGGTAGGGCTTCTGCCTCGATTACCTCTTCTTCTGTAGTTACAGCGTACCCAGCTTTTCTTTCTCCCTGGATCACAAAACTGCTTCCATCGGTGTACCAGTTATGGTCTGCCTTTTCTAGGGGTTCTTCCTTCAGGTCAGGTCTGCTGGAATAAGTGGCCTCAATTGTTTCCAAACAATCGTGAATAACTCGTTCTCCATCACCACCCTGGAGGAAAGAGGCGGGATTGACAAAGTTAGCAACTTTAATTTCTACATCATCCTGCTCTACGAGGATGGCTTGGTATTTAAGAAATCGTTGTGGAGACAGCCAGTGTCCTCCCTTGGCTTCTAGAACAGCAGAGATGGTGTGTGATACTAGGACTGTGATCTTCTGCCCCATTGTGAACTTTCGAGACTCTTGAATGTTAATTGCAACTGCTGCCACAGCCCTCAGGCATCCTGGCCATCCCTTGCTTACCTCATCCAGTTGTTTAGAGAGGTATGCCACCGCCCTTCGGTAGGGTCCTAAGGTTTGTGCTAGGACTCCGAGTGCTATCCCTTGGCTTTCATGGGAATACAATCAAAAAGGTTTAGTGACATCAGGTAGGCCTAGTGCTGGTGCCCTCATCAATTCCTTCTTTAAGGTACGGGAAGCTTGTTCAGCTTCTCCATTCCATTGCAAGTCCTTATCAGTCTCTTTCAGTAATTCACAGAGGGGTTTCACAAGCAGGCCATCATTATAAATCCACAACCGGCACCACCCTGTCATTCCCAAAAAGGTTTGGAGTGCCTTTACTGTGTTTGGAAGTGGAATAGAACAGATGGCCTCCTTTCTTTCAGGGCCCAGCACTCGCTGTCCTGCTGTTAATTCATATCCCAAGTAGGTTACTTGCTGCTGTACTCTTTGGGCCTTCTGTGGGGAAACTCGGTACCCATGAAGTCCCAGGAACTTCAGCATACTCACAGTCCAGCTTTCACATTCCGCTCTGGTCTGGGTGGCCAGCAGGATGTCATCTACATACTGTAGCAGAGCTCCGTTGCCTTCTGGCCTGTTCCACTTCTCTAATTCTTTTGCGAGCTGATTTCCAAAGGCAGTAGGGCTGTTCTTAAATCCTTGGGGCAAGGCTGTCCAAGTTAATTGACACTTTCGGTTAGTTTCTGGGTTCTCCCATTCAAAGGCAAACAGTGGCTGGCTCTCAGGGGCCAGGGGTAAACAGAAAGACGCATCTTTTAGATCCAAGCCGGTAAACCACTCTAATTCTGTTCTCAATTGAGTCAAGAGGGTACATGGGTTTGCCACCACAGGATGGATATCCTTTGTTATTTTATTTATAGCCCTTAGGTCCTGCACTAACAGATACCCTCCATTCAAAATGCCTGAGGCTAAGCAAAGTCTCCCCAAAACCCATTAAAATCCGCCCAAAATGAGGAAAATAGCTTCACAAGGAAGGAAAAGGGGCTGGAAATAATCCACAGAGCTTCGGGAAATGATTAAAAGTGCCCAAACGAATCCAAACCAACTCCAGAACCTCATCCCCATGGCTGCCAAGCTCCTGCAAACTGATTCTGCAGAGCTCTCAGCCAGGCTCTGGCTTCTTGCAGTCTCCAACATCCTTCAGAAATGCTGCAAAAGGCTGAAAACTGCCGGAAAAGTCCTCAGCACCTGCTGGAAACTCTGGAAGGCGACAGAAAAACTCTTCCCGAGCCGTTCAGATCCCCTGGAGCTGCCCCAAGCCCCCTCGGGAGGCATCGAAATCTCTTTGCAAGAGTTTGGGAGAGGCTGGGAGGAGGTTTTGGGTTCCCAACCCTGCAGAGAGTCCTCAGCGAAAAAACTCCTCCGAAGCTCTCCGGAGCTCCTGGAAACCTCTGCGCAACCTTTCCGAGCTGAGCCAAAGCTCCTGGGAGCTGTGCGCAGCTGCTGGGTCAGAGCTGTTGCGGAGCTGCTGTGCCCCAGCCCTGCCCCCGCAGCGCAGCTCAGCCCAGACGGCGCCGCCCTGGCTGAGAGCTGCACCTCCCGGCATGCCCCGCGCGGAGCCAGGGCCGCAGCTCCCCGCTGGGACTTGGAGGCGTGGTTGGGGTAATCCGGCGACTCTGATTGGCTGCGGCTGCCCGGGCGTGGGCGGGGCTTCGTCTGCGGCCCCAGCCCCCGCCTGGGCTGGGCTGCAACGTGGGCGGTTCGGGGCCTCCATTGCATCGCTCTCTGCTCGCCCAGGCTGCCAGGAGGCTGCAGGGGACGGCAGTCGGCAGCTGCCTCTGCTCCGAGCTCTTCGTCCTTCCTCTTCCTGCTGCTGTGCGCCCCTTTGGCCTGGGCTGTGGGGTAGGTGTGGGCAGGCGCGGGGCAGAGTGGGGGCTGCTGGGGTGGGGATCCCTTGGGGCTTGGGGGAGCGGCTGGTGGGGTTGGCATTGGGCTGGCGTGGGGCTGAGGGCTGTGTCCTGGAGCTGGGCTTGAGGAGGGCTCGGTGAGGTGTGGGGCTGGTGTGGGTGGGGCTGTGGGGGGTGGTTGTTGGGGGCTGTGGAGTTGTGGGGGCGTGTGTGAGGTTGGGTGGGGGCTTGGGGTGGGAGAGGGGCGTGTGAGGGGCTGGTGAGGAGCCCGTGGGGCTGTGTGGGTTTGGGGGTAGGAGTTGGTGGTGCTGGGGGAGGCTGTGTGTGGGTGTGGTGTGGGTCGGGGTGGTGAGGCTGGGAGTGGGGAGTGGTGGGGTGGTGCGAGGGGGTGGGTGCGGTTGTGGGGAGCTGTGTGTGGGGCTGGGTCGGGGTGGGTGTGTTTGGGGGTTCCTTGTGGTGCTGTGCTGCTGCCTCCCCCTGGTGGGAGTGTGCCCAGTGTGCCCAGCTTGCCCCTTTGGCTACTTGCAGCTGGCAGTGGTGCCCTGCCCCCAGCCAAGCCCGGTGGGTGCCCAGCAGCACCTTGGCAGCCTGGCTGGGAGCCTGGGGTGGTGCTGAGCTCTCTGCTGGTCATTCTCTGCCCTCTCTTTGCTTTCTCCCCTCTCTCCTCAGCTGCTCTCATCCCTGCACACTCTGCAGGACACCTCCTTGAGCGCTGCCCTTGCTGGGGGGGTCCAAGGAAGAGTCCAGGGGGGTCCAGCAGTGGCTTGGTGCTGGACTCAGCTTGGCTTGGCCATAGAGCACCTCAGAGCCTGGCCTGGCCTGGTCTGTGAGCCCAGGGCTTGGGGCTGGGGTGGCCTCCTGGGCAGGAGCCCCCATTTGGAGAGAAAGGCTACTGGTGAGAGGAGGCCAGGAGGTGGGGGGGGTACCCCCAGGGCAATGGGGTCCCCAACTTGGGTGGCACTGGAGGAGTGCCCAGCTGGAGTGGGGAGGGAAGAACAGGAGGGTCCCCAAATGTTGCTGCCCCCCAAGTCTTCTTTGCCCCCAGGTCAGGCAGGGTCCCAAATGGTACTGCCATGGGCCCTGCCCCCCAGAATCCCTCTACAGCCCCCCAATGTGCTGGGTCCCTTGGGGGTGGGGGAGTCCTTTCCTGCTGCCTGGGTGTTGGGGACCATTGTTGGTTCCTTTGGGATAGCTTTGGGGTGCAGGGAGGTAACTGAGGGTCCCAGGGAGGCATTTTAGCTCTCAGGCTGCTGTTGTGGTTTCCCTGGGGGCATTTTGGGCTCCTCCTGCTTGTGGCAGGGTGCAGCATGGGCTGCCTGGGGTGGCACAGGGAGCTGGGGGAGGCTGTTTGGGGGTTTCAGGGCTTTATCCCCCCCCAGAGTGCCAATGCCTGCAGCTGGCTGTGCTGGGCCAGCAGCCAGGGGTGCTCCTGCCTCAGCCCTTGGGCTGGCAGCACAATGCCTGCCCCTGGTGCTGGGCCTTCTGCAGAGCTGGGCAGAGAGGTTAAGGAGGTGTCAGAATCACCCCAAACCCACAGCCCCCCTGCCCAGAACACCCCTCCAAGGCCTCTGTGCTCTGCAATCTCTTGAGGCACAAAGATTCCCTGGGGGGTTGCAGAGTGATTCTCAGTTTCTCTGCAGGCCTCCTGAGCACAGAAAGGCTCAGGGCAGGAGGAGCTTTTGCTGTGTGGCTGCAGGCTGAGAGCTGTGCAGAGCTTTTGTCAGCTGTGCTGGCAGGAAGCATGGTCAGAAGCAGACTGCTGTGCTGCAGCTGCTCTGCCCCTGGGGAAATGCTTGCTGGCAGGCAGCCAAATGAGGCTGAGCTGTTGAGTGTCTGCTTGTGGCTGAGGAACTGCATTGACTTGGACTGAAAGGTTTGGCTTGGGCTGGGGGCAGCCTGTTGTTGATGGTTTTGGTGGTGAGAAGTCCTGCAGCTTCCTTGGAGGAGCTTCAGCAGAAGCCAAAGCAATTCCCTTGCTGCTGTTTGCTGTGCAATGAGCTGGGAAGGGAAGGAAATGATTGCTGCAAGTGAGCAAAGCAATTGCAGTGCTCTGCAAGTCTCAGCAGTGCTGTGTCCAGCAGGGCCAGGGCAGGGATTGTCCTCCTGTCCTGGGCCCTGGGGAGGCCACCCCTGGAATGCTGGGGTCAGTTTTGGGCCCCTGACTCCAGGAAGGACTTTGAGGGTCTGGAGCAGGTGCAGAGAAGGGCAAGAAAGGTGTGGAAGGGTCTGGAGAGCAGGGCTGGTGAGGAGCAGGTGAGGGAGCTGTGGGTGTTTAGTGTGGAGAAGAGGAGGCTGAGGGGAGACCTCTTGGCCTCTGGAGCTCCCTGCAAGGAGGCTGCAGTGAGGTGGGGGTTGGGCTCTTGTGCCTAGTCTCAGGTGGTAGAAGGAGAGGAATTGGCCTGAAATTGTGTCAGGGGAGGCTTAGGTTGGAGAGGAGGAGGAATGAGTTTGGTGGCAGAGTGGTCAGGGCCTGGCAGAGGCTGCCCAGGGAGGCAGTGGAGTGGCCATGGCTGGAGGTGTTGCAGCAAGGTGTGGCCATGGGGCCATGGTTTGGTGTCCCTGGTGGTGTTGGGGCTGGCAGTTGGCCTGAGTGCTGAGAGAGGTCTTTTGCAGGCCAGGCAATTGGGTGGCTGTGTGAGGAAGCTGCCCCAGAGCAAATGCATCTTAGGTGCTGGAGGTGCTGGGAAGAATGGGAAATGGGAGAGAGTCCTGTGGGGAGGGGAAAGGTTTGGGTTTTGCCGCTGGGCTCCTAGTCTGCCCTTGGAAGTGCCTGGGATTCTTGCAAGCAGTGCTGTCAGCTGGAGCCTTCTGGGGTCAGTTGGTGGTGTGCTGAGAGGGCCCAAGGGAGGTGAGGCTTGGGAAGAGAAGTGGTGAGCAGGAAGCTTGTTGGGTTGTGGGTGGCCAAGGGGTGTGGGTGTGGCTGACAGGTGTGGAGTGCAGGAGAGCCTTCAAGGCCTTGTGGTGTTGCTGGAGCTGTGGGCTGAGGAAGTGCTGCTGCCAGGCAAGGGCTTGAAGGAGGTTGAAAGTCAAGTGGTGTGGATGGCTTGGTGTGGGGAAGTGTTTGGCTTCTTGTGGGCAAGTCAAGCTTTCCTTGTGCAGGAGGAGAGTGAGAGCCTGGGCTTTGCAATCCCTGGGGCCCTGGAGCCCTTCTGGAGTGGTTTTCTTCTGCAGAGCTTTGCAGCCCAGCTGCAGGTCTGCTGTTGCTGGAAGCTGTTGCTGGTTGTTTTGTGCAGCCTTGGGTGTTGGATCAGTGTCTTGGCTGAGTTTGGTCCTTTCTCTTGTAGCCAAGTTGAGGTCCCTTTGGTTTTGGCAGCTGAGCACAGCTTGAGGCTTTTGCTGCAATGGTTTTTGTGCTGGCAGCATTGTGTGCTGCCAGCTGGAGTGCTGTGTGCAGCTGTGGTGCCCCCAAGAGGGGCAGGAGGTTGAGCTGTTGGAGGGGGTGCAGAGGAGGCCCTGGGGGTGGTGGGAGGGCTGTGGCAGTTCCCCTGTGGGGGTGGTCTGTGAGTCTTGTGCCTGTTGAGGCTGGAGAGGATAAGGCTGTGGGGAGAGGTTGGAGCAGCCTTGTGGTAGCTGCTGGGGGCTGCAAGAGAGCTGGGGAGGGACTTTGGTGAGGGGCTGGGAGGGATGGGCTGAGGGGGAGTGGATTGAAGGTTGAGGAGGGCAGATTTGGAGTGGAGCTTGGGAGGCAATAGTTTGGAGTGGGGGTGGTGAGAGCCTGGAGCAGGTTGTCCAGGGAGGTGCTGGCTACCCCCTCCCTGGAGGTGCTGAGGGTGAGGTTGGATGAGGGCTTGAGCAGCCTGGTGTGGTGGAAGGTGTCTGTGGGCATGGCAGGGGGTTGGAGCTGTCTGCTCTTTGGGGTCCCTTCCAGGCCAAAGCATTCTCTGGCTGCTTGAATTTGGACACTTAGCAGAAGTGCAATGAAGGGAACTTGAAATAAGCAAAGTTGTGAAACTGGCTCTGAGCCTGGGGGCTGGGAGTGGGCTTGGAAGTGGTTCTAATCTTAGCTGCTGGCTCTTCAGCTTGGGAAGTGGTTTTGGTTTTATTTTCTGGCTCTTGAGCTTGGGGGCTGGGTGTGAGCTTGGGAAGTGGTTCTGACTTTAGTTGCTGGCTCTGGGCTTGGGGTGTGGTTCCTTACCTCAGGGCCTGTCTTTGAGGTCAGGGTCTGGTTCCTGAGCTTGTAAATGGCTCTGACCTTGTTTGCTGGCTTGGGAGCTTGGTTCTGGCCTTTTTTCGGGTACTGGAGCTTGGAGGCTGGTTCCTGAGTTTGGGAAGTGGCTCTGACCTTAGTTGCTGGCTCTGAGCTTGGGCGCTGAGTCTGCACTTTTGGTTCTGGAGCTTGGGGTTTGACTCTGAGCTCGGGGACTGGTCCTTGAGCTTGGGAAGTGGTTCTGATTTTATTTTCTGGCTCTTGAGCTTGGGGTCTGGGTGTGAGCTTGGAAAGGGGTTTTGAGCTTAGTTGCTGGCTCTGGGCTTGGGGTGTGGTTCTTGATCTCAGGGCCTGTCTGTGAGGTCAGGGGCTGGTTCTTCAGCTTGGTAAGTGATTCTGACCTTAGTTGGTGGCTTGGGAGCTGAGTCTGCACTTTTGATCTAGGTCCTGGACCTTAGTGGCTGGCTCTTGATCTTGGAGGCTGGCTCTTGAGCTTGGAATGTGGTTCTGACCTTATTTGCTGGCTTGTGAGCTTGGGGCCTGGGTGTGAGCTCTAGAGGTGGCTCTGAGCTTGGGAAGTGTTCTGATCTCAGCTGCTGGTTCTTGAGCTTGGGGCCTGGATGTGAACTTAGGAGCTGGCTCTGAGCCTGGGGGCTGGCTCTGCATTTCTGATCTGGATTCTTGTGCTTGGGAGCTGACTCTGACCTTAGTTGCTGGTTCTTGAGCTTGGGGGCTGGGTGTGAGCTTGGCCCCTGTCTTGAATTTAAAATGAGAGTTCAGGCAGTTGGAAGTTGAAGCTGAGCTGCTTTGCACTGCAGTGCTTCAGAGTTTGTGGTGCTCCAAAGGCAGATCTCAAAGAGCTGCTGCAAGAGTTGAGCTGAAGTGGCACAGTGCCCTGCAGAGGCAAAAGCTTTTCCCTGCCAGTCAGCCCTTGGAATCATCTCCCCAGGGCAGTGGTGGATTGCCCTGCAGGGCAGAGTTGGAAGGCTCAGCTTGGCAGGGGGCTGGGCCAGCTCCTTTCCAGGCCAGTGTCAGCTGGCAAGGTTGGAGCAGCTGAGCCTTGGGGTCCCTTGCAGCCTGGCATTGTGTGGCAGCAGAGCTGTGCTGCTGGTTTTGAGGGCACTTGGAAAGCTTCTGGAGCATTTGTGCAGAGTGTGCAAGACATCCCTGAGCCTAGCAACTCCCTCAGCTCTCTTCAGAATGAACTCTGCAGAGCTGGAAGAGCTTTCCAGGAATTTGGCAGAGGTTTGGGGGAGTTAGGAAGGGATTTTGGTTCTCCTCCTCCTTGTCCTCTTCCTTGTCCTCCTCTGCCTCATCTTTTTCCTGCTCTCCCTGGAGGCTGCCCTTAGACTCCTAGAATGCTAGAGTGGTTTGGGTTGGGAGGGAGCTGCAAAGGTGATGCAGTCCAAGTCCCTCTGCAGTCAGCAGGGACATCCTGCACTAGCTCAGGTTGCCCAGAGCCCTGTCCAGCCTGACCTTAAACATCTGCAGGGTTGGGACCTCAAGCCCCTCCCTGGGCAACCTGTTGCAGTGTTCCAGCAGCCTCCTGGTGCAGAACTTGTTCCTCACCTCCAATCTCAATCTGCTCTGCTCTAGTTTGAAGCCATTGCCTCTGGTGCTGTCCCTGCAGGCTTTGCAAAGAGTCCCTCTGCAGCCTTCTTGCAGCCCCCTTCAGGTACCAGAAGGTCACTCTTAGGTCTCCCGAGAGCCTTCTCTTCTCCTCTCCAGGCTGATCACCCCCAGCTCCCTCAGCCTGTCCTGGTAGAAGAGCTGCTCCAAGCCCCTGATCATTTTTGTGTCCCTCCTCTGGGCCCTCTCCATGAGGTCCATGTCCTTCCTGTGTTGAGGGCTCCAGAGCTGGCTGCAGTGCTGCAGGTGAAGTCTCAGCAGATCAGAGCCAAGTGCCAGGATGGCCTCTGTCCATCTCTGGCCCTGCTGCTTTTGGTGCAGCCCAGGCTGCCCTTGGCCTTGTGGGCTGCAGGCTCCCCCTGTCTGTTCCTGTCCAGCTTCTTGTCCAGCAGCACCCCCCAGTCCTTTTCTGCAGGGCTGCTTCCTATCCCCTCCTCCCCCAGCCTGTCCTGATTGTGAGGATTGTGCCAGGCCAGGGGCAGGACCCTGCCCTTGCTCTTGTTGAAGCTCAGGAGGTTGCCCTGGGCCCCCTCTGCAGCTTGTCCCCTTGAGCTCCTCCAACTTGTTCTGCAGGGTATTGCCTTAGGTTTCAGGAGGCAGAGAGGCTCTCTTTGAGCCTTGTGAAAGGAGTTGATGCCAAGCTGTGGCCAGAGGGTTGGATAGAATTGGGCAGTTTCCATGGCTGTGCTGTTCAGAGCTGCATCCTACAGTGCAAAGCATCCAATCCACAACAATCCATAGTGTGCCTGGGCCACGGGACCCAAGCAACCTCCCTAGGCCAAAGCTTCCTCCAGAGCTCCACCAAAGCAGGCCAGAACCCCAGGCCCCAAATGCCTTCCCCCTCCTCCATGCCTCTCTGCCCCTCCTCCCCCCATACCCAAGAGCTGCAGTTACAGAGTCTGGTAGGCAGCTCCCAGGTGAGCCAGGTTGCTCCAGGCTGCAGTTGGCAGCATTGCCAAGGCCTCAAAGCTCCTCTGCAGAAAGAGATGCCAGAAGATGTTGCTGGGAGCAGAGAGGAAGGGCAAAGGAGGTTGGAGATCCTGTGCTGTTCCGTTGTAGAGAGTGGGTTCAGGCCTTGTGGGAATGAACTAAGCTAGATGACACTTTGTGGTGTCCCTCTGGACTCTGCTGTCCCTGCTGAAGGTCTCTACTCTCTGGTGTAAGACATCCCAGTGCTTTCCACCCACCACAGGGATTCTCCTCCATGCTCTCATCCAGGGATTTCTCTTGGGCTGGGTAGATCAGCCCTGCTGATGTTGTAGGACCCTGGGGACTCTGAGAGGGCAGCAAGTGAGTGGAGATGGAGCACTAGATGGAGAGATGGAGGGTGAAGGCTGCAGGGGGTGGGAGGGCTTAGTTCAGCAGCTGTGTGGCTCTGCCTGGCTCCTACCTCCAATGGTGCTGGCAGCAGCTGACCCCAGAAGCTCAAAGCCCCAAACCCTGCCTGGCTCACGACAGTCCCCTGACCCCTCCTGACATCCAGCACAGCCCAAGCAGGCACTCAGGGCTCCTAGCCACACAGCCCAGCCATCCCCCATGGCAGGAGTCACCTGAGGTCTCACTCTTTCTCTGTCCCTCTTCCTCTCATCAGTTTCTGCCTGAGGTGTCTGCAGGGTCCCTCCCCAGTCCTCATCTGTAACCCCCCCTTGGCTTGGTGCTGTTCTTTCAGGCCTCCAGCTGATCCCAGCCTTTAGTCTCAGGCCCCTTCCATTCTTGTGCTGCTGCTTCCAGCCCAGTTCCTTAGATGCTTCCTCAGCCACAGCATTTCCCACTCCACCCTTCCAGTTGCAGTGGCAGTGGAGGTGGAGGACACAGGGCCATGGGACAGCCAAGGCAGCAGGGCCATGGATGAGCTGGGACTAAGGGAAGGGCCTGGGAGTGGTCAGGCAGGAATTAGGCCTTGTCCCCCAAAAAGGGGAGAGGATCCAGGGCCCAGGTAGCAAATGTGTGTGCAGGGAATGGCAGAATCTGGCAGCATTTGAGGAGCTGAAAGGAGTGAATTGTGCTGCAGCTCTGCCTGTGTCAGCTGGGAGATGAACAGCAGCCCATGGGCACTGTGCCCTCCCATCAAACCTCATTTTTCTCTTGGGGATGTGGAGTGGCAGCTCCAGGGAACTGCAAAGAGCAAGCTGAGAGAAATGGTCAGGGAGAGAAGAAAGCAAAACACTTTCCACTGAGTGTCTTTGGGCTGCAGGTGTGTGAAGGGTGCTGGAGGTGTGAGGTTTGGGCAGGTGCCAGAGACTCCTCCAGCATCTCAATGAGGGCTGAAGAGGTTTAGCAAGAAGCTGAGCAAGTCCCTTCCCCCTTTGATGCACTTCCAGAAAGCATGAAGCTCCCTTTGTCTGTATCCTGAGGGCTGCTGTGGTCTTCTCTTGGGGAGTGGGCAGCAGAGAGGTGTGTGCAGGGCAAAGGTGACCACAGAGTGAGTGTGGTGGGGGTAGGGCTAGGGAGGAGAGCTGTGGCCAGAGCAAGATCTGCTGTCAAATGCAGCTGCAGGCAGCAGAGCCCTGAGCAGGCAGTGGGAGGAAGCTTTAGGCAAGGCCTGGGAGAGGCTGTGTGGAGGCAGCTGTGTTGTGGTGCTGGCCTGCAGCTGTGTGCTGGGGGCAAGGAGCTGAGTCTGCACTTGTTGAGGCCTCCCATCTTGAGCAGCCCTGGCTGTGTGCTGTGGCTGTGCTGCTGGGCTTGGGAGCTGCCCCAAGGAAGACTGAGCTGTGCTGCCTGGTCCTGGGCAGTGCTGAGCCATCCCTTGCAGGTCAGTGCTCTCCTCTGAGCCCTTTGTTTCTCTGTGGCAGGAGTTGTGTCCCTCTCTCTCCATCATCCCTGCCCCTGTGTGCTGTGGAAGAGCAGAGTTTGCAGATCTGCCCCTTGGAGCAGCCCAGCAGGTAAGAAACCCAGAGTGGGGCAACAGCAGGACCCCAGCCCCCAGAATCCCAGGGCACCTCCCAGCCTCCTCTACCTCCTCCTACCCACCACATTTCACCCCTGCAGGGGTTCTGAGGCACATCAGGTGTTGGAGTTTAGGAATTCCCCAGGCTTGTGATGGTCAGTTGTGTGGCAGGAGGTGTTGTTTGGGGTTCGGACGTGGGGGGTGGTGAGAGAAGGTTGAAGGTGGTTTGGTCTTCATTGGTCAATGCTGCTGCCTCCATTGTCTGAGCCAGAAGAGATCGGGCCAGGAAACACCCTAGCAATGCCACCAGGCTCGAAGAGAGTGGGACAAGACCAATTGTAAGCCCCAAGGAACCTCAGGGCACTGATCACAGGAACCTGGGGTCTCAGCACAGGTATTAGAGGTCTGTGCCCACTCTGTAGCAGAAAATTAAGGTTTGAGGTCCCCTCTACATTCTCTCCTGTAGCTAGGTGTTGGGAGTCAGGGACTGTCATGAACCAGGCAGGATCTGAGTGTTTGAGGTCCTGGGCTCAGGTGCTTCCATCTTCTCTATTACACAGCTGTGAACACTTCCTGCCACAGCATGGCCTCACAGAAGGACCCAGACAAGAGCTGGGAGGAGAAGCAGCACCCAGAGATCAAGTTGGAGAAGCCAATGTGCAGTGCCAAGGTAGAGGAGGATGGGGAGGAAAAAGAGGAGAAGATGGAGGATGATGCTGAGAATGACAACTATGAAGAGGAGGATAATGATGATGAAGGTGAGCAGGATGAGGGGGAGGAATGTATGGAGGAGGATGAAGCCAGAGGAGGTCCCTCAGTGTCACCCAAAGAGCGGAATCAGTGCTCTGAGTGTGGGCAGAGTTTCCCAGGTAGGTCAGAGCTAGTGAAGCACCACTGCCCGCAGCCTGGCTCCCGGCCCTTCGTTTGTGGTGACTGTGGCAAGAGGTTCCACTGGAACTCTCTTCTCATCCAGCACCGCCGCACCCACACTGGAGAGAAACCTTTCACCTGTGCTGACTGCGGACAGAGCTTCACCCGGCGCGGCCATCTCACCCAGCACTGCCTCACCCACACTGGAGAGAAACCCTTCCCTTGTGACAGCTGTGGCAGACAGTTCAGGCAGATCTCTACTCTTAGGCGACACCACCTCACCCACACCAGTGAGAAGGCCTTCACCTGCAGGGACTGCGGCAAGAACTTCAAACGCATCTCCAGTCTTACCATCCATCGCCGCATCCACACCGGAGAGCATCTGTTCCCCTGTGCTGAGTGCGGCAAGAGCTTCACCACGAGTACTCTATACATCCAGCACCAACTCATCCATAATGGTGAGAAGCCCTACAGCTGTACTGACTGCGGCAAGAGCTTCACCAAGAAGCGAGCTCTCACGGAGCACCGTGGTGTGCACACTGGCGAGAAGTTGTTCAGCTGTGCTGCGTGCGGTCAGGCCTTCAGCCGTAGGGGCGCTCTCATTCGCCACCACCGCACCCACACTGGTGAGAAACCTTTCACCTGTGCTAACTGTGGGAAGAGCTTCAGCCAAAGGCGCTATCTCATTGCTCACCGTCGCACCCACACTGGTGAGAAGCCTTTCACTTGTGCTGATTGCGGTAAGAGCTTCACCCAGAAGGGCTATCACAACAAGCACCGCTACATCCACACCAGAGAGCAGCCTGCGCTGGAGGGGAGGCATAAATCCACCTAGAATCTGTTGGGTAATCATGATCCTTCTGAGAGGGCCTTTCCAGCACCAAAATCATCCCTTTTTCCTTTGCATTTCTCAGGGACTGGGGACACCAGCATCAACAAACACCTCCTGCCCTTCTGAACACCAATTATTGCTAATGAGAACAATTACAGTGTTGAGTCGGCACAGCTGGAGCTCCCAGTGGAGATGGGCACGGCTTTGCCAGGGTCTGTCTGGTTCTTCCCCAATGCTTTGTGTCTCCCTGGGGTAAGAAATCCTCTGTCCATTGACCAATTGTCTCAATAAAACCCAAAAGTTACCCAAATCCTGTCTGTTTGCTTTTATTTCAGTTATCCCTGCCTCACTGCCCAAATTTTGGGGGCATTTGCTCCCAAGGGATGGGGTGGAGCTGTGTGCCCAGTTCAAGGAGGGGAAAATGAGGCTCTCAGAGGAGTCTTGAGGGGCATCTCAGAGGCATTCTTCAGGGGCTTTCAGGTGATCTTAGGTGTTTGGGATTTGGATGGTCCTAGGACTGACTTTTGGGAACTTTGGAGGGTGTAGGGGGAAGCTGATGGAGATCTTTGGAAGAACTCAGAAAGCTTCTGTTGGCTTTCCACTCTGGGGCTGGAACAGGTTGAAGAGCTGAGAAGAGGTTAAGCTGCCTGTTCCCTCCCAAAACAGAAGTGAGGGAAAAATACACACATGAATCAAAAAACCCTCTGGGCTGGGATAAGGACTTGAGATAAGCTCAAAAGAGTTGAATCCAAATGAGATCCCATAATGCACACTGACCTGAGGCTGTTTGCAGAAAGAAGCACAGCAGTGAGCAGCAGCAGCCAGGAGTTAAACCCCTTCAGCCCTCCCCCTCAGCAAAGAGCCAGCACCTGAGAGCCAGAACCCAACAGCAGCAACCAGAACAGGAAGCCTCTCATGTTGCCATCTGAACTTCAAGCCCTGTAGTACTTTGCTCCAGCCAGCACTGTCCCTGTGAAGGTGGCATGAGGCAGGATGGAGTAATGGCAGCAAATTTTCAGCTTAACCTTTGATACTCCCAAGCCCTCATTCTGTGCCATCTGCACCATGCCCAGCAGCAATCAGCAGCACACCTCAGGCACTGTCCATTCTCACTCCACAGGAGGTCGCTTTGCAGTACCCAGAGGGCTGCTCACTGCAGGTGCTCTGCAGCTCCACTCTGTTCCAGCACAGTCTGGATCAGTCCATGCCCAGTCCAAATGCTGCAAATGCTGGGGCTGTGTTTCCAGCTCTTTGGCAATTGAGTCCAGTGACTCTTTCCATGCCTCCAAGTGAAAGCAAACTGTGGCTTGCATCCCAGTACTCAGCTTCCAACACATCCAGGTGTGGGGATCCTCCTGTCACACCAGAAACACAGATGGGTTCCACCCCTTGTGGTTTGATGGTGTCAGAACACTCTGGGCACCTGTATCTACTAAAGCTTTATCCTCTCATGGCTTCAACTTGCCAGGCCATTGGTTCTGTACAGTCCAGCAAACCAATTTGTCTCTCCCCTCCATCTGGTTGGAGGCAGAGCCCCTCTAATTCTGTCTTGGGTCCCTTGCATCTTGTGAAGATGCTTTGGGAGTCCCTTCAGGAGGACCAGAAGCAGTTTCAGCTTCCCTGCTCTTCTTAGGCCATTTCCCACTGGAAACTGAGGCAGCATCTCTGGGGGGACAATTCCCCTGTAAGTCACAGACTCCTGCAGCCAGGACTGGATTGGGTTTTCCTTTCCACTTCCTCACGTCCTCCCCATGGTCACACAAGTAAAGCAGAGGGTGTGCTGTGCTGTGTGCCTCCCAGATTCTCTCCCTTGGACAGGGGAGCAGCTGCTCCTCATGACTGAAACACAGGACTGTACAGGTGGGGAATAAAAGCTTCTTCTGGAGCCGATGGAACTCCTGGGACAGTTCCTTCACAGCTGAAACACAGGCCTGGACAGAGGATCAGAGATTTCCTTTGCCTTGCTGGGGCCTGCTGCTTGTTTCGTCCACTGTTTGTCCTTGGCCATCTTCCAAAGCCAGAGATAAGAACCAAGCAAGTAGCCCTGGCTCTTTCTCTTGTTCCCATGGGGACCCTGATCCCTCCTGGTCTTTTGCAGGATCAGCTGCTTTCCTTGTAGGCTTCTTTTTCCATACAGGAGTAGCTGATCCTGGCACAGGCTGCTTCTCTGACACAGCTGTCGTGCCTGTGGCACTGTGTGTAGGTCCAGAGACCTTCTCTTGTCCCTGAGGCCTCTGCACAGAGATGAGAAGGGCTCGAGAGGCATGGGCCAGGCCTGAACACATTGATTTCTGTCTCTCAGGAACTCCCAGGCTGACAACAGACTTTCCCCAAACCTTTCCCCTGCTGGGGAGGATTTTGCCCTTGCTGAGGCATGAAATTCCAAAGCACCAGAGGTGACCACCAGTCTAAGAATTTGCCGCTTCTCTCCCCCACCCCCTGCCACTCCTCAGTATCCAGTATCTGGGCAGATCTCACAGTGTTTTCCTTGGGAGTGTCCTGTATTGCTCTGGATGGAACCAGAGCAAGCTGCCCAGCAGTGGACAGCACAGCTCTGAGCCATTGCCCTAAGCTAACAGTCAGCACCATCAGCACCACAAACAGGACTGAAGTTCATCAGCCCCCTGAAAGCAAATCCATCAATATAGTGAACACACCACACCTGTTGAAGTGGAACTTCCTGTGCTGCAGTTTCCATCCATTGCCCCTTATCCTCTCCCAGGGCACAAGTGAGCAGAGGCTGTCCCTGCCTCTTGCTTCCTCACCCCCAGCTCTCACATATTGATAGGCATTGATCAGATGCCATCTCAGACATCACTTCTACAGACTAAACAGCCCCTGGACTCTCATCCTCTCCTCATCAGGCAGTACTCCAGTCCCTTGAGCATCCTCACAGCCTCTGCAGCAGATCCCTGTCCCTTTTGAGCCCAGAACTGGATGTAATATTCCAGGTGGGGCCTCACCAGGGCAGAGTAGAGGGGGAGGAGAACCTCCCTGGATCTGTTGGCCACACTCTTCCAAATGCACCCCAGGACCTCACTGGCCTTCCTGGCTGCAAGGGCACATTGCTCTCCCATGCAGAACTTGCTGTCCACCAGAACTCCCAGGTCCTCCATGGGGCTGCTCTCTAACTATTTGTTCCCTTGAGTGCTGTAGGGTTCACATTGCTCTGGACATTGCATGGTGCAGATCACCTCCAGAGAATTTGAGGCTCCCCAGAAATTGCCGGTGGGTTCCTCTTAATCACATGGATCCTGTCCCAGCAGGCACTAGTGCAGGAGAAGGAACAGCAGACTGAAGAGAAGGAGAAAGGGAACTGAAAATCTCATCACCTGAATCTAGAAAGAAAGCCCTTGGTAGCAAATGTCCATTCTGGATGGACACAGAACACAACACAGAGAGCTGATGAGAGCAACTGCTGGGGGTGCACCAACTGCCCTGAGAACCCTAAGGAAGGGCTGGAGGGGGGAGGGCATTCACTGGAATTCCAATACCTGATAATACCTCTTGGACATACTGAGAATCACAGAATTGTCAGGGTTGGAAGGGACCTCAAGGATCATCCAGTCCCAAGCTCCCTGCCATGGGCAGGGACACCTCGCACCAGAGCAGGTTGCTCAGAGCCACATCCAGCCTGGCCTTAAAACCCTCCAGGGATGAGACTTCCACCACCTCCCTGGGCAACCTGTGCCAGTGTCTCTCCACCCTCATGGGGAAGAATTTCTTCCTAACATCCAATCTGAATCTCCCCACTTCAAGTTTTGCTCCATTCTCCCCCAGTCCTATCCCTACCCAACACCTTAAAAATTCCATCCCCAGCTTTCTTGTAGCCTCCTTCAGATACTGGAAGGCCACAAGAAGGACTCCTTGGAGCCTTCTCTTCTCCAGACTGAACAGCCCCAACTCCCTCAGTCTGTCCTCATAGCAGAGCAGCTCCAGCCCTCTACTCATCCTCATGGTCCTTCTCTGGACACCTTCCAGCCCCTACAGATCCTTCTTGTAATAGATGCTTCAGAACTGGACACAGAGCTCCAGGTGTGATCTCACCAGGGTAGAGCAGAGTGGGAGAATCACCTCCCTTGCCCTGCTGGCCACCTTTCTCTTGCTGCAGCCCAGGATTCAATTGGCTCTCTGGGCTGCAGGTGCACACTGGTGGATCCTGTTGAGCTTGTGGATCAACAATTCCCTTAAGGATAATCCAGAATTAGAAGCACAGGATGGGGATGGAAGAGGCTCTTGATCCAAAGAAGAGAGATTCCAAATGTGTCCAGAGATGCAACCTAACTGATTAGCAAACATTGACTGCCTGAATTCAAGGCACCTCTGTGGGAAAAACACTCAGGTTGTGCATCCATCCAGGTTCTCACCATTCCATGATGAGGAACAAACACACAGGGTGGACAGCACCAGGAGGAAAGGGAAAGTCTTGGAGATGTGGCAGTAAAGGCAGGGAAAGATTAACCCTCTGCTGGTCAGGAATCTGTGCCCCTGGGGCAGTGCTCCCAAATACAACTGTGGCTGATCAGTGAGAGACTCAAAGTTGGGTCCAAGGAGATGTGAAGTGGCACAAATGAAACAATGCTGCAAAGGAAAGGGCCTCTGCTTGGCACAGCTTTGTCTGATGGTTTCTGCCTTGCTCAGGAGAAAGTGAAGCAGAAAAGGCCATGGTGAAGATCTCTGCTCTCCCAGTCCTCTGGAATAGGACTGCAGGTGCAGGATCAGCTTCCCAGGGAGGAGGGAAACAGGTTGCAGAAATAGCTGCTCAGGAGGGAATGGCTCCAGGCATGGTCTTTGCCTCAGAAGGAGGAGTGGGCACAGCACTGAACACAAGGTGTTGTGTTTCCATGGATCAGAGAGGAAGGACATCCATAGACATGGGTGAGAGATGGGAACAAAGCAGGATTGTGCAGGAAGGAGGAGCCAGCACAAGTTCTGCACCATGGGGGTAGTGGAACACTGGAACATGTTGCCCAGGGAGGGGGTTGGTTTCCCATCCCTGGAGATCTTCAAGGTGAGGCTTGACAGGGCTCTGGGTAACCTGATCTAGTTGAGGATGTCCCTGGGAAGGTTGGACAAGAAAACCTTTGTAGGTCCCTTCCATCCCAGCCCATTCTATGATCAGTGAGATATGGGAACCAAGCAGATTCTGCATGAAGTGTGTGATGAATATACTGGTGATTTATGTTAAAATTATAACACTTAGAGTGCACTGGGATTAAGGGTCAGGATCTTGGGAGGCCTGTTTTGAGAGTTGTGACAGTTTGAGGCTGTGCCTTTAAGAAAGGGACACCGTGGCTGAATGTTTTATAAACAAAGGACAGGTCTAAACGAATTTCATTGGTAGATTGCAGGTGGTGGAATCGCCATCACTGGAGGTGTTCAGGAGACTTGACAGGGTGCTGGGTTGCATGAGTTAGTTGATTAAGTGGTGTTGGATGATAGGTTGGATGCGATGATCTTGAAGATCTCTTCCAACCTGGTTTATTCTATTCTATTCTATTGGTAGAAAGCAACTTTAAGTTTTGAGTACGACTGAGACTTTCCTCAGTTTCAATTCTGCCCTCCTCCTTTCCAGCTTCTAGGCTCTCTGCCAGACTGACCTTGGACTGATAAGCGTGAGGCCTGCAAACCTACTAACATTTTGCTCTAATTTATAACTGCTTTTAATTAACAACTGCTCCTTTCCTCTCTTTCTAACCCTTTCTGGGGAAAAAGGGGAGAGAAGGGGGTACAGGGGGGGAACCCTCCTCCAGCAGGGGGAGTGGAATTTCATTCCTGTATTACTTTGCTGTATATTTCTGTGTATATATTGTAAATACTGTAAATTGTATATATATATACCCTGCATTCTCTAATACTGCTTGTAAATACAGCATTTCCTTTTTGCTCCTCCAGCTGTGGCTAGCTCTGGTTTTGTTTATTTCTCTTTCTTGTGGTGGAAGGAAGAAGGCTGAGCCTTCCTCTCAAACCCATGACAAGAGTAAAGGGAAAGAAACCTATCTTGCAGACTTGCAAGGATGCTGTCTGGTTAATTGGAGACATCACGGCTGAGAAGGAGCTGTCTTAAAGATAAACATTCAGAACTAGGAATTTGTTTTCTTCAGATAAGAAGCCTGGACAGATGAGCATGGGTGAAAGTGGATGCTTTGACCCTTGAAGGGATTTGGCCACCTATTCTAAGACTCATTATCATATGCCTGCCTTCTATTTAGCATAAGTTTGCTTATGTAGATGATGTAACTATGTAAGATGAAGAAAGCTATTGTAAGGCTGCTGTGGAGGTGGAGTTTTGTCCCCTCTCCAGCCCAGCACGCTGCATTGCTTGCCTTTTATTGCCTTTTATTACCTTTTCATGATCTTTTAGTTCCAATAAAGCTGTTACCAAAAGTTTTTACCTGGAGTCATCTATAACACTCTGAACAGCTGTGCTCTGTCTGTGCTGGCAGGTGCTGACCTTCAGCTAACCAGATAAGAAACTAATTCTTGCATATGCTTTGAGCTAACAGAATTTCCTCCTTAATAATTACCTTTTCTCTCTCTAACCCTTTCTGGGACAAAAGGGAGGAATGGGTAGAAGGGGGGATAGTTGGGGAGACCCTCCTCGTTGGAGGAGGGAAAGGTTTTCTCTGTTATGTTCTTTGCTGTATATTTCTGTATATATTGTAAATCCTGTATATTGCATATAGATTCACTGCATCTCATCCTGGTTGTAAATAGAGCTTATATTCAGTTTTGCTTCTCCAACTGAGTTAGCCATGGTTTCTCTGTGGGGGGGAGAACTGAACTTTCTCTCACCACCACAGGGAATGTTGGGGAAGACACCACACAGCAGGCTATGGAAAGCTGTCTATACCCTGAATTATTTAACCATCTCTCTGAGTGGTATGAACCCTGCCATAGTAACTCACTTCTTGTCATTGCAGTCTGTGAGCAATCCTTTGGCAGAAAAGGCCCCAGTGTGGGTCTGCAATTTACAGACACTTGATTGGGAAGGCCCCTGGGATCTCGTGACCTGGGGCCGTGGGTATGCTTGTGTTTCCACAGGTGCCAGGGTCCAGCAGGTCTCTGCTTGTTGTGTTTGGCCTACTCCAGAATATGATCAATGGAAACAATGCCCTGAGCCCACATCAACTAACTCCATGGGACAGCAAAACATTTGGGCAGCACTGCTGCATGCATTAAATCAAACCTGGAATTTAAATGCCTGTCAAGATTAAATTGTAGCACAACAGTAAGGTGTTTTGAGCATCAGGACATGTGGGATGATAATTTGCTCTTGGCCCCATTAGAGCCTCAAGAATTAGATATTTCAGGGACTTTCCAAGCAGAAAGCTGTGTGTGCCTGCAGCATAGGTCTGGAGCTGATCTAGTACTATGATCTTTAATCACACTCCCTTTGCCTTAAAGCCATGCAGGCTTAGCCTAACAGCTGAATGAGATGATCATGGTGGTTTGAAGAACAAAGCTGAACACATAGCAGTCAGGGTAATCTTGCTTCAAATTGCTAGAGCAAAGCACCAGCTCAGCTAAGGGAACTGGCATCTTGGGTTGCAAAACAAGACAAGGAAGCATCAAAAGTGTTGCTTGAATGAGCCACTGATGAGGACAGTGTCAGCCATGCCAGGCTGCAAAATCGAGCTGCTGTTGGTTCTTTGTTATCAGCTCACGGTCAGGGCTGGACAGAATGTGATGGTCTGTGTTGTACACACTGAAGTGATCATTCTAAACATAGACATAAGAGTATTACAAACTGGGTTGCGAATATTGCTGATTGGATTAATCCTGGTGTTGGCAGTGCCCTGTTCATTCTCATGTCTGCAGAGGGCCCTGCAGAAGAGAATGAGCTCTGGGCAAAAAGGAGGAATTGTAGATAAAGCAAATGGCCATGGGCAGCTTTAACCTTGAACTAAGCAGAGCTCTGCCCTTGAATCAGGAATGTAAACAGTACCACAGTATCACCGTATCACAGTATCACTTAGGTTGGAAAGGACCTCGAGGATCATCGAATCCAACCTATCAACACAGACCCCATGACTAGACCATGGCACCAAGTGCCATGTCCAGTCTCCCCTTGAACGCCTCCAGGGTCAACAACTCCAGGAAAGAAGATCAGTGAAGAACAAAGGAAGAAACAGAGAGGACTCCCCAGGCTACCAAAAGGGGGAGAGAGTTGCCTGGACACCAAGCCTAAACCAATCACTTAAGTACAAAGGGCACAATGGACACAGAAAGAAAAATATATAAGCCATGATGTGTATGAATCAAGAAGCCTCTGCTGAGGGCTGGTGCTTGAGCACATCTTGGTGTCATCCTTTCTCTTGGCCACCAACACTGCACAGCCTTAGCTGTTGAGTTTTTCCAGTTCTCTGAAGCACTTCTTCCTGTTGGTTGTTTGTTTGGAGAACCTTGAGTTTTCCCTTCCATCAGCTAGCCAGGAGAAGTTCTCCTCACCTTTCACTGCCTGTTTTGGAATCTCTTGGTTTTGACACAAGACATTGGTTTGGTAACCAGTTGTGTTCAGACTTTGCCCAAACCTCCACAAAGTGCAGCTTGGAAGGTTCAGAGTGGAGATGAGGCCAAAGAAATGTCCCTGAAAAGGCAGAGCTGCTATGCATGAGGCCATCCAGAGGTGTCAGGAAATGGCAGGGAGAGCTGAGACAGCTCAGGGAAGGGATGGAAATGGCAGGGGGAGAGCTGAGTGGGGAAGCAAGATTGGTGTCAGCAGCCTGAAGGGAAAGAGCTGCAGGCATGGGACATTATAGGAGAGGCTGCAGTAGGGATGGCCAAGGGCTCTGGCAAGGCTGAGAGGCTCAACAGGACCAAGGTCTTTGTGCCCTTGGATCTGGCAGTTGCCTCTGCCACCAAGGCCTGTGAGGAGAAACTTTGCTTTGAAGCTTTGAGGTTCTTCTGTTGCAAGGGCAGTGGTCAGGGCTTGGCCTTTCTGCTTCCTAGACCAAAGGCAAGTTTTTCTGCCCTGTACTTTGCCTTTGTCTCCCTGCAATCCTGGCCTCTAACAAGCTGCTCTAACGAGTCCCTGGGGAGCCTTTGTCAGTAACAAGCCTCAGTGAGGCCAATCAGTGCTTCAAGGTACTTTGGAGTTTGCTTCTGACTTGGACTTCTTGAGAGGCTTCTTGGCAGTACCTTGGCAGAGTCTCCTGGCAGTACCTAAGGATGATGTAATCAGCCCCAAATACTCCATGGGGCTCATTAAATACTGCTGAACCACTAATTATTGCCAAGGTTTCTGCAGCTAATTGGAGAGGTTTTTATTGAACAAAGCATCTGATAAAAACTATATTTAAAGGTACATTTCATTCCTTTTCAGCAGGAGTTGTCTCTTTGGAAGCAAACCACAGCAAAACCTGACAAGGTCCTACCCTGGGCACTGCTCATCCTTACTCCCCACTGCCCCCTAAGGAGCCCAGAGACACAGTTGAGGGACAGGATCTGCCTTGCCAGGGTCTGGGGGTCAGGGCTTGGTCCTTTGGATCAGTGGAACCCCTCCAAGTTTTCTCAGCAGCAGAGCCACCTTGAGCTGCTTGTCCTGACCTGTCAGCACTGCCTCAGTTCTCTGCTCTCACCACAGCCTGGAGATGCTTCAGTGCCTCCATTGATGCTTCCCTTGCATCCACTGTCTCCTTCTGCTCTAAGCAGACCCCGGGGACCCTTTCCCAGTATGCTTCACAGGGACCCATTAACAGTAGAAGAAACTTCAGAGTTTGAATCTGACTTTGACTTCTGGAGAGGTTTCATCAGCTTGTAAGTCTCTGAGGATCATGGACTCAGCACCAAAACCACCAGAGGGCTCCTTTAAAATACCTGGGGTGGTCCTGTTGTGCTGAGCCAGGCCAGGCTCCTCGGCTGGAAGGTGTTGCTGGCAAGCAGGCAGAGCTGCAGAGAGACAGCTCTGGCCAGGAGCTGCTCCTCTGCACAGCACATCAGGGGTGAGGACACTGCCAGAGGATCTCAGGGAGATGAGGAAGGCAGAGAGAGCTTCGAGGTGTCCAGGACTGGGAAGGTGACTGAGAGCTCACTGAAGAATTCACTGCAGTCACTGATACAGTGAGGCTGTGGGTGCAGGACACTGCAGCTGTAGCTCCTGGAGGCATCTCCATCTCAGCAGCTGATGCTCAGCTGAAGGTTCCTGGAGAGTGCACACAGAAGGAGAACCAAAACACTTTGGTTCCATCCTGTGAGCAGCAGTGAGCAGAGCTCGGTATGGAGAAGGCTTCACCCCCAGCCCCTCTGCCTTTCTCTCTTCCCTTCACTGTCTCTGCAGCACTGCAGGCCTGCTCCCTGTTTCTCCACCTCTCCATGGGTGTGGTGGTTTTAGGCTATGCCTTTAAAATTTAGTTACAGATTTTGAGCACAAAAGTAGAAACAAAATAAATAGATCACTCTTGGGTGTGAAAAGGAAAAGAAAAGTTTATTCTAAATGAATTCATTGGATAAATATCTGGAACCAGAGGAGCTGTACCATAACAATTCTCTCTCTTCTCTGCTGATCTCAGCTGTTTTGCTTCACTCAGGAGAGATCACCTGCTTTGGCTGCCCTTGGCTAAGTCTAACCCACTGCTTTTTTTCTCTCTTCACTCCTCCTTTCTCTCTTGGAACAGGGGGCAGGGGGTACGGGCAGTGGAACAGCTTCCATGGTCTCTGGTTTTGTGTTGTTGGGTAATTGTAAATACCTGTCTAATATTGTCACTCCTGTATGTTTTGTACCTGTTCATTGCATTCCATTGTAGAGTGTAGCTCTTGCTTGTCAGTACAGCTTCATCTGCTTCTGACTGAGCTGCTCTGGCAAAGCTAATGCTGGGGGAAATTTCAACCCACCACAATGGGACTCTTCTTCTCTGGGATTGGGCGGTTGGTCACTTTCTGTTCTGACTCCAGCGAAATCTTCATGCAATTCTGCGTCCTTGCTCCATATGAAGCTGTGATGAACTCTGCCATGGGTTGGTAGTGATGGGACTGAGCTGATCCATTCCTCATGCAGCTCAGGGACAGGGCTGACAATGAGGCTCAGAGAAGTGTGCCCTAACTTGTCACTGCCTTTCCCTCCTTGCACAGGTCTCCATGGCCAGAGGCACAGATGGCCAACAGCAGCTCCATCACCCACTTCCTCCTCCTGCCATTCCCAGGCACAAGGCAGCTGCAGCTCCTGCACTTCTGCCTCTTCCTGGCCATCTACCTGGCTGCCCTGCTGGCCAATGGCCTCATCATCACCACCATAGCCTGGGACCACCACCTCCACACCCCCATGTACTTCTTCCTCCTCAACCTTGCCCTCCTTGACCTGGGTGCCATCTCCACCACAGTCCCCAAGTCCATGGTCAATTCCCTGAGGGATACCAGGGACATCTCCTATGCAGGATGTGCTGCACAAGTATTTCTGCTTTTCTTTTTGCTTTCATCAGAGTATTTTCTCCTCACCACCATGTCCTACGATCGCTACATTGCCATCTGCAGACCCCTGCACTATGAGACCCTCCTGGGCAGCAGAGTTTGTCTCCACATGGCAGCAGTTGCCTGGGGCTGTGGCTTTCTCTATTCTCTGCTGCACACAGTCAATACATTTTCCCTGCCCCTCTGCCAGGGCAATGCTGTGGACCAGTTCTTCTGTGAGGTGCCCCAGATCCTCAAGCTCTCCTGCTCCACATCCTACCTCAGGGAACTTTGGCTTCTCGTGGCCAGTGCCTGTTTAGTCTTTGGCTGTTTTGTGTTGATTGTGGTGTCCTATGTGCAGATCTTCAGGGCAGTGCTGAGGATCCCCTCTCAGCAGGGACGCTACAAAGCCTTTGCCACCTGCCTCCCTCACCTGGCTGTGGTCTCCCTGTTTGTCAGCACTTTAATCCTTGCCCACGTGAAACCTGTTTCTGTCTCCCCCCCATCCCTGGATCTGGTGCTTGCAGTTCTGTACTCAGTGGTGCCTCCAGCAGTGAACCCTCTCATCTACAGCCTGAGGAACCAGGAGCTGAAGGATGCCCTCAGAAAAATGACCACCAGATGCTTTCAGAAGCAATAAACTCTTTGTCCTCTCCTGCAGAACAGTTCTGATGTCACTCACAGTCTGGTTTCTCTCTGGTTGGCTGCTGCTGGTGCTGTCACCCTTGTGAGAATGTTTTTCCCCCACCACAGTCTTTCTTCAGACCATTTCTGATTCAGTGTTGGCCTGTCTGCTGTGACCCAGAGACTGCAGACAGGAGCAGCTGTGCTCCCTGGGTGTGCACCATGCAAGGAAAACTTCTTCCCATCTAGAAATTCATAACAGAGACAGAGGAGTCTTGTAAAACTTTATTTGAATAAAGGCAGAGTCCACAGGACAACTCCCTGTGGGGTCTTTCTCATTGCTGAAGGCACAGCTCCCCTTTCATCCTACATTTCTGGGCACAAACCTCCCTCTCCCTTTCCCCACTGGCTCAGGTACTCAGGATTTAGTCTTTCCCAAAACCCCTGCTACATGTCCCCCTTCACATGAACCCTCCCTGCTTCATACATCCTATGCTCATTTAAATTAGGTTCTCCACTTCTCTGGGTGGGGAAGTTAACATTCAGCAGTCTGTTAAGCTTGTGCTCTGGCCTAAAAGTTCAGCAGTTCAGGCTGTGTTCAGTGTCTGCTATCTTTGGACAGACCCCTACTGATTTACAGCAAGGTTCAAGGGAAGGGACTTAGCAGAGGCCCCTTTGTGATTTGCATACACATAGAGAAGGGGAACTGTCTGGTTCCTCCCTTTCTCTTCCAACTCCCTCTTAGCCAATTCTTCCTTTGTAAGGACACTCCCTCCTTTTGATCCCATCAATCCCTCCTCTCCCTGCTTTAATAATTGCCTTTACAAAATTCATTCACCATTAACTAAATCCTTTCCTCTTGGCTCATTTCTTATGTTGGTCTGATTTGCAGATACGTCATACCGCTCTTTTTTATAGCCTTTTCAGGCTCACTTGATATGGCTACAACCTGCACCTGCCTGACTCCAGGATGGATAAGCCATACCAACCAGGGTATCAGACATGGTAGAAAGATTAGAGCTGCTGTTGCACAAAGAGAGAAGAATGACACTCGTTTGACCCATGGCCCACCAGGCAACCAAGACAATGTGTCCCATTCCAGTCCTTTCCAGGTATGGACTGGTCCATGAGCTATTTTCCTGCTGTTGGTGGCTATATTTATTGCTGCCTCCCCATTGTCCTCAATCTTTAGGCACCAATCAGATGTATTAAACTTTCCACATCCACCTCCTTCCTCAGCTAATAGACAGTCTGGAGAGTACATTCTGGTGCATTGCCTCTCACGCCTGAGTTTGGTGTTTGGCTAATAGCACAAAGTACTACTACAAAGGAAAAGTACAAAATAACAACAACAACAACAACAACAACAACAACAACAACAACAACAACAACAATAATAATAATAATAATAATAATAATAATAATAATAATAATAATGGCAAATTATAAAAAAGAAAGAAAAAATATTTAATATAAAAAGCAATTTAACATAATAATAATTTAAAAAACCCCAAACAAATAAACCCCATAAGGATTACTAACAAAAAAATAACTATTAACAAAAAGCATAAGGATTATTAGCAAAATAAAAATTTACAAATAATTTAAAATGAAAAATAAGGACAAAATATTAAATACAAAAAAGGTTAAAAAGAAAATAAAAAAGGAAAAAATAAAATAAAATAAAAAAGGAAAAAATAAAATAAAATAAAATTTAAAATTAAATAAAAAAGTAATTAAAAAATTAGATTATAAAATAACATTAAAAATTAATTAATACAAGATTAAAGTATGTTAAATAGAATTCAAGAAAAACTAAAAGCTATAACAAAATCAATAAATAAACAAAGATTTAAAAGAAAAATAAAATTATCTTAAAAAAATTAAAAATTATAGACCAAAAAATACAGATAACAACAAAAGAAAAAATATTTAAAAGGCATATTAAAAACATTAATTGCAGTAAAAAACTTTAATTATATTAAAAATTAGATTATAAAAATTAAATAAAAATAATTAAAATTAAAATTAAAAAATAAAAATTAATTAAAAATGTATTAAAAAATGAAATAAAAATATAAATAAAAAAATGTAAAAAATAAATTTTTTTAAAAGGTAAAAAAATAAAACCAAAACAAAATAAAATTAAAATATTAAAAAATAGATTAAATAAAAAATTAAGATATTTAAAAAATGATTAATTTTTAAAATTGAAATAAAAAATATAGAAAATTTAAAAATAGATTAAATAAAGCAAACAATCAAAAAATAATTAAAATAGTTTTTAAAAAATAATATAAGATAAAAAAATAATAAATTTTAAAAATTGGATTAAAAATTAAAATTAAGAAAAATATTTTAAAATAAAACACTTAAAAATTAAAATTAAAAATAAAATTTAAAAAAATAAAAATAATAAAAACCAAAATTTAATAAAAGTAAAAAATCTATCAAGAAAAAATCAACAAAACAAAAGAGAGGATGTATATTTTATAGCTAAGGGGGTTTAGTGATAGCAGCAAGAAATGTCTACCCCATGCCAACTGCAATCATCGCAATGAACAACGGCAGAGGAATCAAGGCCATGAGCACACAGCATTTCCCATGCAGTCGAACATCGATCACAACAACTGCTATGGTAATCTGGGATCAAAAGCATCACTCAGAAGAATGCACCACAGCACCGTGTGAATTAGGACTGGCTGTTATGATTGTTTAATTGTTGTGTGACTAGAGGAAATGTTCCTATGGATTTCTATGTCACCTCACCAGTTTGCCTTAGTTTTAAATAGTTAATGGGAAAGTCAAAATTCCTTACAACACAACATGCATTCTCATTTTAGGTTAAAAACAAACAAACAAAGAAAAGGCCTAGGCCATGAAGTAGCCCAGGGTAAGCCAGGGATGGATCAGGAGAGAGAGAAATAGAGAACTGAGAAGTGTCCTTGGTGTGCTGCACCCTTGCTCTCCCAGCCTTGCACTGCTCTCCCTATGGCTTGGGGGTTTGTCACCTCCTGCCAGCTCAGAATTAGAATTAATGGAATAGAATAAACCAGGTTGGAAGAGACCTTCAAGATCATCGCGTCCAACCTATCATCCAACATCACCTAATCATCTGTGCTTGGACCACAGCCAACAGGGAGCTGATAGAAAACTTTGGAGGTCAAAAACCTTCAGGGTCTGTGCAAGTGGCAAAAGATCCCAGGATGATTCAGCATCCAAGGCTCTCCAGCTCAGAGAAACACCTGATGGAAGTCAATGATCTCCCCCTCTAAAAACAGTGACCCTACAGCCAGAGCCTTGGAGCTCTCCTGGATCACAGCAGCTGTGTCCAGCATCTCCCCCACTCAGACATCTCTCTGGCACAACCTGCACCAAGGGCCAGCACCAAGTCAGACTTCTCCAGGCTCAGTTCTTTTGCCCTAAGAATGCCAAAGCTTTGTGAGTGTTTGCCCTGAGCACCAGTAGAAGGGAACTGAACTCCAGGGCACCCTCTGCCAGCCACCTCTCCACCTCTCTGTGTCTTTGGACAGACACCTTTGTTGTCACCAGGGACAAGGTTTCTATCTTGCACTGAACCCAGCCAGCTCTGTCCCTGTGTCTGTGTGCTTGGTGCTTCTCTCCAGGCACAGCCATAGAAATAGATTTGAATTCAGGATCCCTTGCAGTCAGTCAGGGTCAGCCTTGTCCTTACCCACTCTGTCATTCAGAGGCTCTTGGATTAGAACACATTCTGGTGAATCACTTTGTAAGCCCCAGGTGGGCAGTGACAGCAATGGGGAGGTTGGGGAAGGTGAGGAGCAAAGTTGTCCACTCAATGTCAGACCGAAGGACAGATGTGCCTGCAAGTGCAGATGTCCTGCTGAGACAGCCTGGGTCAGTGTCACTTGGGGAATTATCATCTCTGCTCTGAACTGAAATGGAGTAAAATATTTTATCTTTGGCATACAAAATTGAGCTTTGTGAGGTGCACTTTGAAATCCTGAAGAGGATTGCAGAGACACAAACATCTCCTTAGGGCACTTGGGACTCATTGCAGGAACCTCAGGTACTAAGAGAAGACAGAAGAGACATCTTCAGAAGTCAGAAGGAAAACACAAAGTGCCTTGAAGCACTGATTGGCCCCACTGAGGGGCATTACCAACAAAGCCTCCCAAGGGCTCCTTAGAGCAGCTCAGTGGAGGCCATGATTGCAGCAGACAAAGGCAAAGTGCAGGAGAGCAAACTCTGAGTTTGGTTTATGGAGCAGAAAGGCCAAACCCTGACCACAGTGCCTAGGCAGGCAGATCCTGTCCCTCATGTATGGGTCAGGGCTCCTCAGGTGCTGTGGGCTGTGGGGTTTGTGATGCTGAGAGAAGGACAAGGGGATGACAGTCCCCAGCCTTCCTGGGGGTGTTTAAGGAAGCAGTGAGGACCCCCTGGTGCCTTAGGAAGTCTCCTCACATCCATTGGTGGTGGATGACTGCCACAGCCAAGAAGGCAAAGCCTTGGGTTCTCCTGATGACTTCCAACCTTGCCAGTGCCCATTGCCATCCCCACCACAGGTTGTCCTACACTGTCCCCCACACCTGCTTTGGTTTCTGCAGCAGAAAGACCAAGCCCTGACCACAGAGCCTGGCAGCCAATTGCAGAGGCTCAAGCTAAAATTTCACCTCCCTGGCCTTGGTGGGAGAGGCAACTGCCATAGACAGGAGGAGAAAGACCTCAGTCCTGTTGAGCTGTCAGCCTTGCAGGTGGTGCTTCACTACCCTATGCCTGCAGCTCTTTTCCTTCATGCTCTTGACACCCATCTTGCTTTCCTAGCAGCTCTCACCATGACATTTCTGTACCCTCCCTGCTCTGTCTCTACTCTCCATGGCCATTTCTTGAAACGCCGAGCCAGGGCCTCTTGGACCACAAGGATCCCCTCTGAGTGACTTTTCTTTGTCCTCATCTCCACTCTGAACCTTAAAATTTGTACTCTATGGAGGTTTTCTTCCCTTCTCACAACCAACAGAAGCTCCATCATCCCCAGATTTCAAGCATGTGCACACTGCATCTGTAGTGCCCTGAGCTTGGACTTCACCATGTTACAGAAGCCCCAGTCCCTCAGGCTCTCCATCCCAGTCCTTGCAGATATCTTCTGAAGCTTCTCAGGCTCTTCAAAACTCCTTCAGAGCAGAAGTCCCAAAGCTGGACACCAAGAATCCAGATGTGGTCCCAGGGGTGCTGAGTGCAGGGGATGACAACTCCTGTGTCTGGATGACCACACTCCTCCTGCCACAGCCCAGCTGCACTTGGCCTTCTGCACTCTGCTCAGGCTCTGCTCCATCCCAGGCCATTGGCAATGGTCTCTGCCAGAGGCCTTTCTGCCTGGGCACTGAGCAGAACCTCCAGTTGCAAAGCAAAACCCAAGGCACCTCCCTGCTGCTTCCTCTCAGCTTGGCAGGCACAAGGGATGGCACAGTCCCCAGCCCAGCCCTGAGCCTGCTGCTGTGCAGGAGAGCCTGAAGCACAGCTGAGCTGCCCATGGCATTGCCACCCATCTCCTCCCTTGTGTCCATAAGCTGCTCAGCCACAGGTCACCTCCTGCTCCTGTTGCTTGCCAATGGCACAAAGGGACTGGACTTTGCAGTGGCCTCACAATCACCTCAGGGCCATGAGGCTCCTCCTGCCCTAGGAGCTCCTCTGCCATCCCTGATGTCCCAGTTGTGGCCGAAAGCTTCATCCTGCTTGTGGCCTGGCAGCTGAGCAGGCACAAGAAACCTTTCCCTGGCCTTCCAAGGCAGGTCCCTGCTGCTGCCTCTCAGCTTCTCCAGCAGCCACAGCCATGCCCTATCCCTGCTGCTGTCCCCTCGGGCCTCAGGTGGCAGGGAGGTGACAGCCCAGCTCCAAAGCTCTTCCTGCAAGGGCCACCAGGTGCTCAGGGATAGGGAGTCACACAAGTCCCTTGCTCACCACCTGCTTTCTGCTGGCCTGCTGGGAGGCCAAAAGCACAGAGGCCAGCCAGGAGCCAGGGGCTGCCCTCTCAGCTGCTGCAGCAAGAAGTGACCTCCCAGTCCCTTTCCTGCCCTCTTCCTGCTGCTGCCCTATCAGCTGCTAAGCCAGCAGTGACCTCCCAGCCCCTGCCCAGCCTTGTGCCTGCTGCTGTGCAGGAGATCCTGAGGCACAGCTGAGCTGCCCACAGCATTGCCTACGATCTCCACATTGTGTCCGTGAGCTGCTCAGCCACAGTTCACCTCCTGCTTCTCTTCCAGGCTGCTCTGGGAGCTCCCATCCCCTGTCCTGTGCCAGGGGCCAAGCAGAATCAGTCAGGGGTGGGGGAGTGCAGAGAAGGGAGGTCAGAGCTCAGGAAAGAAGTTTGAGGTGTTCTCTGTTTTTCACTGGGAGGGGGGAAGGGATTCCACTCTGCTCCAGGATGAGCTCATGTCTGTACTGGGAGGAAATCTGGGATTTGCACTGGGATGTTCCCCAGTCTGCAGTGGGGGATGCCATTGGATCCAGTTCCTGGGGAAGATCTTCAGTTATAATGGGATGGGATCGGGGATGCAGTTTATAATGGGCAGGGGGAGCAGTCTCTACTGGGTTGGAGTCAGGATACAGTTAACACAGGGAGGGATGCAGTAGATACTGGGAGGGGATCAGGGAATTCACTTTGCACTGGAATGGGACCCAGTGTGTACTGGGATGGAATCAGATGATCCAGTTTGTGCTGGAATGAGGCCATGTCTGTCCTGGGAGGGGACCAGGGGATTCAGCTTGTACTGGAATGAGGCCAAATCTGTACTGGGAGACATCAAAGAGATTCAGTTTGTACCTGGAGGGGGCCCCAGTCTGAAGTGGGATGGCATCAGGGTATCAGTGCACACAGAGATGTGTTCTGGTCTGTACTGGGATGGAATCAGGGCTTCCAGGGGATAGACTTTGTACTGGGATGGGACTCAGACTGTACTGGGAGACAGCAATGGGATCTCATTTGTACTAGGAGCACTCCAGCACTGCACTGGGATCAGCATATCCAGTTTGTGATGGGATGGGTGCAGCTGGGACTGGGAAGGGGCCCAAGGGTTGCAAGGGAATGGAGTCCAGTCTGCACTGGGAGGGGATAAGGGCTTCCAATTTGTATTGGGACAAGGCCTAATGTGTACTTGGAGGGATTGAAGTGACCCTGTTTGGACTGGGACAGGGCCTAGACTGCACTGAGAGGACATGAAGGTGTGCAGTTTGTACTGGAATAGGTGTAGCTGTCACAGAGAAATGATGGGATTAAAAGTAATCAGTGTCTTTACAAAGGAATAGTTGTCTGAAGAAGGTAGGAAGAGGAAGGGGGGAACCAGACAGTTCCCCTTACCTATGTGCATAAACAACAAAGGAGCTTCTGCAAGGCACCCTTGTCTTACTTATCATGGTAAATCAGTGGGAGGCTGTCAGAGGCTGACAGGATGCTGAACACAGCCTAAACTCTTCAACTTTCAGATCAGAGCACAAGCTTAACAGACTACTAACTGTTAACTTCTCCACCCAGAGTCATGAAGAACATAATTTAAATGAACATAGGATGTATGTAATGGGGGGGGGGGGGGGTTGCATGTGAGGGGGGTCATGCAGTAGGCAGTTCAGGAAAGACTGTAAAGCCTGAGCACCTGAGCCAGTGGGGAAAGGCAGAGGGAAATTTGCATCCAGGGATTCAGGATAAAAAGGGAGCTGTGACTCCCAGCAACTTGAGAGACCCCACCAGGAATTGTCCTGTGGACTCTCCCTTTATTCAAATAAAGCTTTACTAAACTCCTCTGTCTCCATTGTGAACAGGAACATCTAAATCAAGAGAAGTTTTCCTTACAGAAGGGAGCCAGGGCACACATTCTATACTAGGATGGGACCCAGACTGCAGAGGAAGAGGTCAGTATGGTCCAATTTTTACTGGGATGAGGACATGTGTGTACTGGGAGGGGTTAAAGGGCTGAGTCTCTACAGGAAGGGGGTCAGCATCGCAAGGTACCCAAGCTGCTAGAGCACTCAGGACTTACCCCAGCACAGAGGCTCAGCAGGAGAGAGTGGAAGGAAAGTAAGAGCAGCTCAGGACAGCCCAAGTGCTGAGGCTCCCTGGCACTACTGCTCTGCTGGGACTCTGCCCCTCCACCTCTGCACACAGGCACTGCCCTGCAGCTCCACAGAAACCTTGGAGGAAGGAACTCAAGAGAAACAACTCCCTGCAGGGTTCTTTATTATAATGAACACATAGGGAGCACAGCTCCTCATGTCTTCAGCCTCTGGGTCACACCAGACAGGACAACACTGAACCAGAAATGGTCTGAAGAAAGACATTTGTGTGGGAACAACATTCTCCCAAGGGGAACAGCCCTACCAGCAGCCAGAACTTCAGCAGCCAGACTGGGCCTGCACTGAGTGACCTCAGAACTACTCTGCAGGAGAAGACAAAGAGTTTATTGCTTCTGAGAGCATCCAGGGATCAGTTTGCTCAGGGCAGCCTTGAGCTCCTGGTTCCTCAGGCTGTAGATGAGAGGGTTCACTGCTGGAGGCACCACTGAGTACAAAACTGACACCACCATGTCCAGGGATGGGGAGGAGATGGAGAAGGGCTTCAGGTAGGCAATGGAGCCAGTGGTGATAAACAGGGAGACCACAGCCAGGTGAGGGAGGCAGGTGGCAAAGGCTTTGTGGCGTCCCTGCTGAGAGGGGATCCTCAGCACTGCCCTGCAGATCTGCACATAGGACACCACAATGAACACAAAACAGACAAAGAATAAACAGGAACTGACCAAAATAAGCCAAACCTCCCTGAGGTAGGATGTGGAGCAGGAGAGCTTGAGGATCTGGGGCATTTCACAGAAGAACTGCTCCAGAGCATTACCCTGGCAGAGGGGCAGGGAAAATGTATTGACTGTGTGCAGCAGAGCATAGAGAAAGCCACAGGCCCAGACAGCTGCTGCCAGGTGGAGACAAACTCTGCTGCCCAGGAGGGTCTCATAGTGCAGGGGTCTGCAAATGGCAACATAGCGATCGTAGGACATGATGGTGAGGAGAGAATACTCTGCTGAAATGAAAAATACAAACAGAAAGACCTGAGCAACACATCCTGCATAGGAGATGTCCCTGGAGTGCCTCAGGGAATTGTCAATGGATTTTGGCACAGTGGTGGAGATGGCACCCAGGTCAAGGAAGGAGAGGTTGAGGAAGAAGAAGTACATAGGGGTGTGGAGGTGGTGGTCCCAGGCTATGGTGGTGATGATGAGGCCATTGCCCAGCAGGGCAGCCAGGTAGATGGCAAGGAAGAGCCAGAAGTGCAGGAGATGCAGCTGCCTTGTGCCTGAGAATGGCAGGAGAAGGAAGTGGGTGATGGAGCTGCTGTTGGCCATCTACTGCCTCTGGCCATGGAGACCTGTGCAAGGAGGGAAAGGCAGTGACAAGTTAGGGCACACTTCTCTCAGCCTCCCTCCCTGAGCTGCATGAACAGTGGATCAGCTCAGTACCAACACTACCAGCCCATGTCAGAGTTCATCACAGCTTCAAATGCAGCAGGGAGACAGAATTTTGCCGTGAAAATTTCCCCTCAGTCAGAAGCAAATGAAGCTGCATTGACAAGCAAGAGCTACACTCAACAATGGAATGCAATGAACAGGTACAAAACATACAGCAGTGACAATATTAGACAGGTATTTACAATTAGCAAATGACATGAAACCCCCTGGTCAGAGACCGGGGAAGCTGTTCCACTGCCCCTACCCTCTAATCTCCTGTTCCAATAGAGAAAGGAGGAGTGGAGAGAGAAAAAAAGCAGTGGGTTAGACTTAGCCAAGGCCAGCCAAAGCAGGGGATGTCTCCTGAGTGAAGCCAAACAGCTGAGATCAGAAGAGAGAGAGAATTGTTATGGTACAACTATATTTAAAAGACAGAGTCTAAAACCACCACACCCATGGAGAGGTGGAGAAAGAGGGAGCAGGTCTGCAGTGCTGCAGAGACAGTGAAGGGAAGAGAGAAAGGCAGAGGGGATGGGGGTGAAGCCTTCTCCCTACCCAGCTCTGCTCACTGCTGCTCATAGGATGGAACTGAAGGGCTTTGGTCCTCCTTCTGTGTGCACACTCCAGGAGCCTTCAGCTGAGCATCAGCTGCCAAGATGGAGATGCCTCCAGGAGCTACAGCATTGACTTTTCCTCCAGCGAGCTCTCAGTCACTCTCCCAGTCCTGGACACCTCAAAGCTCTCTCTGCCTTCCTCATCTCTCTGAGATCCTCTGGCAGTGTCATCAGCCCTGCTGTGCTGTGCAGAGGAGCAGCTTCTGGTCAGAGCTGTCTCTCTGCAGTGCTGCCTGCTTGCCAGCAACACCTTCCAGCCCAGGAGCCTGGCCTGGCTCAGCACAAAAGGACCAGCCCAGGTATTTTAAAGGATCCCTCTGGTGGCTTTGCTGCCAAGTCCATGAACCTCAGAGACTGAGAAGCTGATGAAACCTCTCCAGAAGTCAAAGTCAGTTTCAAACTCTGAAGTTTCTTCTACTCTTAATGGGTCCCAGTGAAGCATACTGGGAAAGTGTCCCCAGGGTCTGGTTAGAGCAGGATACAGTGGATGCAAGGGGAGCATCACTGGAGGCACTGAAGCATCTCCAGGCTGTGGTGAGAGCAGAGAAGTGAGGCAGTGCTGACAGGTCAGGACAAGCAGCTAAAGGTGGCTCTGCAGATGAGGAAACCTGGAGGGGTTTCATTGATCCAAAGGGCCAAGTCCTGACCTCCAGCCCCTGGCAACGCAGATCCTGTCCCTCACCTGTGGCTCTGGGCTCCTCAGGGGTCAGTGGGGAGTTGGGATGAGCAGTGGCCAGGGTGGGACCTTGACAGATATTTTTATGGTTTGCTTGCAAAGAGACAACTCCTGCTGAGAAGGACTGAAATGTACCTTTAAAAATAGTTTCTATCAGATACTTTGTGCAATAAAAACCTCTCCAATTAGCTGCAGATACCTTGGCAATAATTAGAGGTTCAGCAGTATTTAATGAGCCCCATGGAGTATTTGAGTCTGATGACATCATCCTTAGGTACTGCCAGGAGACTCTGCCAAGGTACTGCCAAGAAGCCTCTCAAGAAGTCCAAGTCAGGAGAAAACTCCAAAGTACCTTGAAGCACTGATTGGCCTCACTGAGGCTTGTTACTGACAAAGGCTCCCCAGGGACTCGTTAGAGCAGCTTGTTAGAGGCCAGGATTGCAGGGAGACAAAGGCAAAGTACAGGGCAGAAAAACTTGCCTTTGGTCTAGGAAGCAGAAAGGCCAAGCCCTGACCACTGCCCTTGGAATAGAAGAACCTCAATGCCTCAAAGCCAAGTTTCTCCTCACAGGCCTTGGTGGCAGAGGCAACTGCCAGCGCCAAGGGAATAAAGGCCTTGGTCCTGTTTGGCCATTCAGCCTTGCCAGGGCCCTTGGCCATCCCTACTGCAGCCTCTCCTACACTGTCCCATGCCTGCAGCTCTTTCCCTTGAGGCTGATGACACCAATCTTGCTTCCCCAGTCAGCTCTCCCCCTGCCATTTCCATCCCTTCCCTGAGCTGTCTGTGCTCTCCCTGCCATTTCCTGACACCTCTGGATGGCCTCATGCATAGCAGCTCTGCCCTTTGAGGGACATTTCTTTGGTCTCATCTCCACAATGAACCTTCCAAGCTGCACTGTGTGGAGGTTTTGTTCTCTCCCCACTCCCCAGAAGAGCTCCATCCTCTCTGAAAGCACCCTTCAGCCATGTGCACCCCGCGCTGGCAGTGCCCTGAGCCTCCATTCAGCAGGCTGAAGCAGCCCAGGTCCCTCAGCCTCCCCACAGACATGTCAGCTCCCATCCTGGCAGATCTCCTCTGCAGTCCCTTCAGTTCCTCTCTGTTCCTTCAGACTGGACATTCCCACACCCAGTCACCAAGCATCCAGATGTGGCCGCAGCAGCTCTGAGTCCTCGGGGAGGACAACTCCTGTGTCTGGGTGGCCACACTCCTCCTGCCATAGCCCAGCTGCAGTTGGCCTTCTTCACTGTGTGCAGCGTTTGTCCATCCCAGTTATTTTGAATGGTTCCTCTCAAACCCTGTAGTGCCTTTCTGACTGGGAATGGGACACACAAGACCATCCAGCTCCAAACAACTGGCAGACAGTTTGTAGTGGGATGGGGCCCAATCTGTCATGAAGTGGGAAAGGGAATATAGGTGGTACTGGGAGGAGTCCCAGAGAAGTGGTTAGAAGGCTTCAGGTGGTGTAGCCTCTGCTGGGTGTGGACACAATCTGTACTGGGAAGGAGCCCTGTTATGGTTGTTATTAATATTTCATAATTGGCCACACCAGGGGAGGTTTAGGCTCAGGATAAGGAAAAAGTTCTTCCCAAAAAGAGGAACTGACCAATGGAATGTGCTGCCCAGGGAGGTGGTGGAGTCACCATCCATGGAAGTGTTCAAAAAAAGATTGGATGTGACACTTGGAGCCATGGTTTAGCTGTCAGGGGGTGTTTGGTGGTAGGTTGGACTTGATGATCTCTGAGATATTTTCCAACTTGGGTGATTCTGTGTTTCTGTGATTACAAGGTGAAGGGAAAAGCTTGAACACAGCTGGTGACCAAACCAATGTCTGGTGACTTTGTCACCCAAGAGATTCCAAAACATGTAGTGAAAGGTGAGGAGAACATCTCCTGCCCAGCTGATGGAATGAGAAACTCAAGAGTCTCAAAAAGGCAACAGAAAGAAGGGAAAAGAACCTCAGGAAAGTCTTGCTCAATATTGCTCTATGAACTGCAGACAGGCCTTAGGCCTGGTCCTTGCAATGGGAGCTTAGGAGAAGACAGAGGCTTAGGGCCTGCTCTTGAAGGTGACCTTTGCCCCAGCTCTTCACAGAGAGGTCCTTGCTGTCCCCTGTTCTGCTCCCTCAAGCAGACCAGCACTCACACATGCCCTGCACTCTAACAGCCATGCAAACAAAGGGGAACAAGCTCAGGGTTATTGCTCCAACCAACTTCTTGAGACTGAAGCCCAAGGCAGGAATCCACAACCATAGCCAGGCCCAGAGCTCTGAGAAGCCCCAGGTGGTGTCTTCCTTTTGCACTTCATGCAGAGTCTGCTTGATTCCCATATCTCACTGATCATAGAATGGGCTGGGCTGGAAGGGACCTCCAAAGGTTATCTTGTCCAACCTTCCCAGGGACATCCTCAACTAGATCAGGTTGCCCAGAGCCCTGTCAAGCCTCACCTTGAAGATTTCCAGGGATGGGACCCCAACTACCTCCCTGGGCAACCTGTTCCAGTGTTCCACTACCCTCATGGTGCAGAATTTGTGCTGGCTCCTCCTTCCTGCACAATCCTGCTTTGTTCCCATCTCTCACCCATGTCTATGGATGTCCCTGGATGGATGCACAGCCTGAGTGTTTTTCCCACAGAGGTGCCTTGACTTCAGGCAGTCAATGTTCGCTAATCAGTTAGGTTGCATCTCTGGACACATTTGGAATGTCTCTTCTTTGGATCAGGAGCCTCTTCCATCCCCATCCTGTGCTTCTAATTCTGGATTATCCTTAAGGGAAGTGTTCATTCACAAGCTCAACATGAGCCACCAGTGTGCACTTGCAGCCCAGAGAGCCAATTGTATCCTGGGCTGCAGCAAGAGAAATGTGGCCATCAGGGCCAGGGAGGTGATTCTCCCACCCTGCTCCACCCTGGTGAGACCCCATCTGGAGCTCTGTGTCCAGTTCTGGAGCATCTATTACAAGGATGATCTGGAGGTGCTGGAAGGGCCATGAGGATGAGCAGAGGGCTGGAGCTGCTCTACTATGAGGACAGACTGAGGGAGTGGGAGCTGTTCAGTGTGGAGATGAGAAGGCTCCAAGGAGTCCTTCTTGTGGCCTTCCAGTATCTGAAGGAGGCTACAAGAAAGCTGGGGAGGGACTTTTTAGGGTGTTGGGTAGGGATAGGACTTGCTCCATGAGGGAATGGAGCAAAACTTGAAGTGGGGAGATTCAGACTGGATGTTAGGAAGAAATTCTTCCCCATGAGGGTGGAGGGACACTGGCACAGGTTGCCCAGGGAGGTGGTGGAAGTCTCATCCCTGGAGGCTTTGAAAGCCATGCTGGATGTGGCTGTGAGCAACCTGCTCTGGTCTGAGGTGTCCCTGCCCATGGCAGGGGGGTTGGAGCTGGATGATCCTTGAGGTCCCTTCCAACCCTGACAATTCTGTGATTCTCAGTATGCCCAAGAGGTATTATCAGGTATTGGAATTCCAGTGAATGCCCTCCCCCCTCCAGCCCTTCCTTAGGCTTCTCAGGGCAGTTGGTGCACCCCCAGCAGTTGCTCTCATCAGCTCTCTGTGTTGTGTTCTGTGTCCATCCAGAATGGACATTTGCTACCAAGGGCTTGCTTTCTAGATTCAGGTGATGAGATTTTCAGTTCCCTTTCTCCTTCTCTTCAGTCTGCTGTTCCTTCTCCTGCACTAGTGCCTGCTGGGACAGGATCCATGTGATTAAGAGGAACCCACTGGCAATTTCTGGGGAGCCTCAGATTCACTAGAGGTGATCTGCACCATGCAATGTCCAGAGCAATGTGAACCCTACAGCACTCAAGGGAACAAATAGAGAGCAGGCCCATGGAGGACCTGGAAGTTCTGGTGGACAGCAAGTTCTGCATGGGACAGCAATGTGCCCTGGTGGCCAGGAAGGCCAATGGGATGCTGGGGTGCATTTGGAAGAGTGTGGCCAGCAGATCCAGGGAGATTCTCCTCTCCCTCTACTCTGCCCTGGGTAGGCCCCACCTGGAATATTACATCCAATTCTGGTCTCCCCAGTTCAAGAGGGACAGGGATCTGCTGCAGAGGCTGTGAGGATGCTGAAGGGACTGCAGCACTGCCTGATGAGGAGAGGCTGAGAGGCCTGGGGCTGTTTGGTCTGGAGAGGAGAAGTCTGAGAGGGCATTTGATCAATGTTTATCAATATCTGAGGGCTGGGGGTCAGGAAGCAAGTGGCAGGGACAGCCTCTGCTCACTTGTGCCCTGGGATAGGACAAGGGACAATGGATGGAAACTGCAGCACAGGAAGTTCCACTTCAACAGCAGGAAGAACTTCTTTACTGTAAGGGTGACAGAGCCCTGGAACAGGCTGCCCAGAGAGGTTGTGGAGTCTCCTTCTCTGGAGACTTGCCAGCCCTGTCTGGATGTGTTCCTGTGAGACCTGCACTAGATTCTATGGTCCTGTTCTGGCAGGGGGACTCACAGATCTCCAGAGGTCCCTCCCAACCCCTAACATCCTGTCACCTGTGACCCTGTGAATTGTCACAGGGCTCTGAATCCAAAGGAGATCCCAGTAGGAAATACCAAGGTTCTAGCTACAAATCATGAAGTCTGAGCTTCATCTTCAAGGATCCTTCTGAAGTCACCTTCCACTGCCCCCTTGGGCTCTTCTGGGCTCTCAGCTAATGCATCCATGTGGCAAGTCCAGCTGCCTTCAAAGCAGTGTAAGTTGTTCACAGAAGCTGAGAGGCTCTTTCCATTTTGCTTGGAGGGGCTCCTGATTGTCATGGGTTGAGTTGACTCTGCTGCTCATATCCAGACCATGCTGCAGCCATGCCAGCCTCAGAAATGAAAGTGCTGGCTGGAGCAAAGGATGATGGGGCTTGAAGTTCAGGTTGCAGCATGGGAGGTTCCCTGTTCCAGTTACTGCCTCTGGGTCCTGGGATTTTTTGGGTGTTGGTTGCTCTGCTGGGATGGCAGTGGGACAGGGAGGGGTAGGGGAGCAGCTCCCTGCTTTGGGCTTTTGCCTTGCTTGCTGCTGCTTGCTGCTGCTTTCCACTGTGCCTTTTCTGCACACAGGCTGAGGTCACTGTACTTTTGTATTCTGATGATCTGATTTGCTCAGGAAACTCTTCTCTCATTTGTTTCTGTATCAACACAAAGAGGTTTTGTGTGGTGTTCTTTCCCCCTCAGTTCTGTGTTGGAGGAGGCAGAGAGGTTTTATTAAGCTGCTGGTTCAGCTGAACCCAGTACATTCCTTTTCTGGAGCCCAACATGAGGCAGGAAAGCATCTGCCTTGTGGTTACCTCTGGTGCTTTGGAATTTCAGCCCTGAGCAAGTGCAAAATCCTCCCCAGCTGGGGAAAAGTTTGGGAAAAGTCTGTGGTCAGCCTGGGAGTTCCTGAGAGACAGAAATCACTGCAATGTGCTTGGGCCTGGCCCATGCCTCTCGAGCCCTTCTCATCTCTGTGCAGAGGGCTCAGGGGCAAGAGAAGGTCTCTGGACCTACAGACAGTGCCACAGGCATGGCAGCTGGGTCAGAGAACCAGTTCATGCCAGGATCAGCTGCCCCTCATAGTGAATGGTGCTTATGACCAGGATTGTGTCCCAAATATTACCAGAACATGCTTCTGTGTGTGTGACTCAAACCCCCTTTGTCCCCCCTCCCTTCTGGAGTTGGGCGGGGGGACCTTGGCACCACTGAGTCCAGGTCAACAATCTGCCTGGGCATGTTTCCACCCCTATGGCAAACAAGGCCCAGGCTACATGTTTGTTTACCCTGTTTATGGCGTGTGCTTATGCTCATTTGGCAGAGTATCAGTTGATTGGTTAATTATTGTGTTAGCAGTGGGTGCTGACTGGAGCAGTATTCTTTGGGGCAAATGGTAAATAGGAGTTGTTTGGTAAACAAGTGCCCCCCACGCTGGTGTCCGTGCCTATGCCTGCGTGCGTCTCTGTGCCGCTACGGTCCGCCTCGCCCGGGACTTGAAGCAGCTCCAGAAGGCCTCGCTGCACATTGCCACTGTTGCCCGGCTGGGGGCAGTGCCGTGGAGCGTGGGGTCAACTGCCGCATGAGCCATCGCCACGGGAGGAAACCATGGCAGCCCCTGTGCACCACCGGTCCTGAAGCGCTACAGCCCCCAGAGCGGGGAACCTTTGCCAGGTGCTGCGCTTCGTGGAGCCAGCGGCAAAAGCCTCTGAAGCTTCCCCTGGGAGGCTCCAGGACCTTTGTGCTCTGGGAGAAGCAGCAACCCCGCGGCACAGCCACGCGGTCGGCGCCGTTCTCTAGTTCCTCATGAGGGCACAGCCGTGCCGCGCTGTCAGGACTCTAAACACATCACCAAGGAAAGATTTCATGAGGTTCTCAGCTCGTGAGGAAGCCAAACCTTTGCTTTATACAATTTGGGTTCAGGTAGTGCTGAAACTGTCCTGGGTTGAGGGTTTGCCGGTCACCGACCAACCCCTCCCCCACTGCTTTTCCAATCAGTTTCAACTCTAAATTCTAGAACTCATTTGGTTCCTCTGAAGTGCCCAGGCACAAACGTTCTGCAGAGGTGGTTCCACCAACCCAATACTGCTGCCTGTGAATAGAAACTAAATCCCCTGCTGCATAGTTTGTATATCAATAGACTACCAATATATCTATTCATTGATATCCTTGCTGCTCATTCCTGAGGGCACATCTGCAACACTCCTGTAGGGAAAAAGAAGCTTACAAGGAAAGCAGCTGATCCTGCAAAGGACCAGGAGGGATCAGGGTCCCCATGGGAACAAGAGAAAGAGCCTGGGCTGCTGGCTTGGTTCTTATCTCTGGCTTTGGAAGATGGCCAAGGACAAACAGTGGATGAAACAAGCAGCAGGCCCCAGCAAAGCAAAGGAAATCTCTTCTCCTCTGTCCAGGCCTGTGTTTCAGCTGTGAAGGAACTGCCCCAGGAGCTCCATCAGCTCCAGAAGAAGCTTTTATTCCCCACCTGTACAGTCCTGTGTTTCAGCCATGAGGAGCAGCTGCTCCCCTGTCCAAGGGAGAGAATCTGAGAGGCACACACCACAGCACACCCTCTGCTTTACTTGTGTGACCATGGGGAGGACGTGAGGAAGTGGAAAGGAAAACCCAATCCAGTCCTGGCTGCAGGAGTCTGTGACTTACAAGGGAATTGTCCTCCCAGAGATGCTGCCTCAGTTTCCAGTGGGAAATGGCCTAAGAAGAGCAGGGAAGCTGAAACTGCTTCTGGTCCTCCTGAAGGGACTCCCAAAGCATCTTCACAAGATACAAGGGACCCAAGGCAGAATTAGAGGGGCTCTGCCTCCAACCAGATGGAGGGGAGAGACAAATTGGTTTGTTGGACTGTACAGAACCAATGTCCTGGCAAGTTGAAGCCATGAGAGGATAAAGCTTTAGTAGATACAGGTGCCCAGAGTGCTCTGACACCATCAAACCATGAGGGGTGGAACCCATCTGTGTTTCTGGTGTGACAGGAGGATCCCCACACCTGGATGTGTTGGAAGCTGAGTACTGGGATGCAAGCCAGTTTGCTTTCACTTGGAGGCATGGAAGGAGTCACTGGATTCAGACTGCCCCAAAGGTGGAAACACAGCCCCAGCATTTGCAGCATTTGGACTGGGCATGGACTGATCCAGACTGTGCTGGAACAGAGTGGAGCTGCAGAGCACCTGCAGTGAGCAGCCCTTTGGGTACTGCAAAGAGACCTCCTGTGGAGTGAGAATGGACAGTGCCTGAGGTGTGCTGCTGATTGCTGCTGGGCATGGTGCAGGTGGCACAGAATGAGGGCTTGGGAATGTCAAAGGTTAAGTTGAAAATTTGCTGCCATTACTCCATCCTGCCTCATGCCACCTTCACAGGGACAGTGCTGGCTGGAGCAAACTACTACAGGGCTTGAAGTTCAGATTGCAACATGAGAGGCTTCCTGTTCTGGTTGGTGCTGTTGGCTTCTGGCTCTCAGGTGCTGGCTCTTTGCTGAGGGGGAGGGCTGCAGGGGTTTAACTCCTGGCTGCTGCTGCTGACTGCTGTGCTTCTTTCTGCAAACAGCCTCAGGTCAGTGTGCATTATGGGATCTCATTTAGATTCTTCTCTGTTGATGTTGTCTCAAGTCCTTATCTCAACCCAGAAGGTTTTTTGGTTCCTCTGTGTGTTATTTTTCCCTCCCTTCTGTTTTGGGAGGGAACAGGCAGCTTAACCTCTTCTCAGCTCTTCAACCTGTTACAGCCCCAGAGTGGAAAGCCAACAGAAGCTTTCTGAGTTCTTCCAAAGATCTCCATCAGCTTCCCCCTACACTCTCCAAAGATCTCAAAAGTCAGTCCCAGGACCATCCAAATCCCAAACACCTAAGATCACCTGAAAGCCCCTGCAGAATGCCTCTGAGATGCCCCTCAAGACTCCTCTGAGAGCCTCATTTTCCCCTCCCTGAACTGGGCACACAGCTCCACCCCATCTTTTGGGAGCAAATGCCCCCAAAATTCAGGCATTGAGGCAGGGATATCTGAAATAAAAGCAAACAGACAGGATTTGGGTAACTTTTGGGTTTTATTGAGACAATTGGTCAATGGACAGAGGATTTCTTCCCCCAGGGAGACACAAAGCATTGGGGAAGAACCAGACAGACCCTGGCAAAGCCCTGCCCAGCTCCACTGGGAGCTGCAGCTGTGCCGACTCAGCAGTGTAATTGTTCTCATTAGCAATAATTGGTGTTCAGAAGGGCAGGAGGTGTTTGTTGCTGCTGGTGTCCCCAGTCCCTGAGAATTGCAAAGGAACAAGGGATGATTTTGGTGCTGGAAAGGCCCTCTCAGAGGGGTCAGGATTACCCCACAGATTCTAGGTGGATTTATGCCGCCCCTCCAGTGCAGGCTGCTCTCTGGTGTGGGTGCAGTGGTGATTGCTGAGGGATCGCTTCTCGCTGAAACTCTTCCCACAGTGACCACAGGTGAACAGCTTCTCACCAGTATGGGTGCAGCGGTGACCAACGAGCGTGCCCTGGTGGCGGAAGCTCTTGCCACAAGCTGCACAGGTGTAGGGCTTCTCACCAGTGTGAGTGCGGCGGTGAACAATGAGATTGCTCCTGTGGCTAAAGCTCTTGCCACAGTCAGGGCAGGTGTAAGTCTTCTCACCAGTGTGGGTGCGGCAGTGAACAATGAGATTGCTCCTGCGGCTGAAGCTCTTGCCACAGTCAGGACAGGTGTAAGTCTTCTCACCAGTGTGGGTGCGGCGGTGAGCAATGAGATAGCGCCTGTGGCTGAAACGCTCGCTACAGTCAGCACAGGTGTAAGGCTTCTCACAGGTGTGGGTGCGGTGGTGCCCAATGAGCGTGAGCCTATGGCTGAACGCCTTGCCGCACTCAGCACAGCTGAATGATTTCTCGCCAGTGTGCACACGACGGTGCTCTGCGAGGTTCCCCATCTGGGTGACGCTCTTACCGCAGTCGGCACAGCTGTACGGTTGCTCCCCGCTGTGGATGAGTTGGTGCTGGATGAATGCAGTACTCGTGGTGAAGCTCTTGCTGCACTCAGCACAGGGGAACTGATGCTCTCCAGTGTGGATGCGGCGATGGATGGTGAGAGTGGAGCTGTGTTTAAAGCTCTTGCCGCAGTCCCTGCAGGTAAAGGCCTTCTCACTGCTGTGGGTGAGGTGGTGTTTCCTAAGAGTAAAGATCTGCCTGAACCGCTTGCCACAGCTGTCACAAGAGAAGGGCTTCTCTCCAGTGTGGGTGAGGCAGTGCCGGGTGAGATTATAGCGCTGGGTGAAGCTCTGGCCGCAGTCAGCACAGGTGAAAGGTTTCTCTCCAGTGTGGGTGCGGCGGTGCTTGATGAGATCAGCGTTCCAGCGGAACCTCTTGCCACAGTCACCGCAAATGAAGGGACAAGTGCCAGGCTGCGGGCAGTGGTGCTTCACTAGATCTGAGCTATCTGGGAAGCTCTGCCCACACTCAGGGCACTGATTCAGCTCTTTGGGTGACACTGAGGGACCTGCTCTGGCTTCATCCTCCTCCATACATTCCTCCCTCTCATCCTGGTCACCTTCATCATCATCATCATCCTCCTTTTCATAGTTGTCATTCTCAGCATCATCCTCCATCTTCTCCTCTTTTTCCTCCTCATCTTCCTCTCCCTTGGGACTGCACATTGGCTTCTCCAACTTGATCTCTGGGTGCTGCTTCTCCACCCAGCTCTTGCCTGGGTCCTTCTGTGAGGCCATACTGTGGCAGGAAGGGGTCACAGCTCTGCAATAAGGAAGATGGAAGCACCTGAGCCCAGGATCTCAAACCTTCAGATCCTGCCTGGGTCATGACACTCCCTGACTCCCAACACCCAGCTGCAGAAGAGAATGCAGAGGGGACCTCAAACCTTCAGTTTCTGCCACAGTGTGGGCACAGACCTCCAATACCAGTGCTGATACCCCAGGTTCCTGTGATCAGTGCCCTGAGGTACCCTGGGGCTTACAAGTGGTCTTGTCCCACTCTCCTCAAGCCTGGTGGCATTGGCAGGGTGGTTCCTGGCCCAGCCCTGTCCTTTGATCTCCCCTGGCTCAGACAATGGAGGCAGCAGCACTGAACAAGGAACACCAAACCACCTCCAACCTTCTCCCACCACCCTCCAAATCCCAACCCCCAAACATCACCTCCTGCTCACAACTCACCCCCAGCAGCCTGGAGCATTCATCAACTCCCACAACACCTGATGTGCCTCAAGCTCCTGGAAAGGTGAAATATGCTGGACAGGAGGAGGTTGGGAGCTGCCCTGGGGGCTGGGGTCCTGCTGTTAACCCACTCTGGGTTTCTTACCTGTTGGGCTGCTCCAAGGGGCAGATCTGCAAACTCTGCTTTTCCACAGCACACAGGGGCAGGGATGATGGAGAGAGAGGGATACAACTCCTGCCACAGAGAAGCAAAGGGCTCAGAGGGGAGCACTGACCTACAAGGGATGGCTCAGCACTGTCCAGGACCAGGCAGCACAGCTCAGCCTTGCTGGAGGCAGCTCCCAAGCCCAGCAGCACAGCCACAGCACACAGCCAGGGCTGATCAAGATGGGAGGACTCAACAAGTACAGACTCAGCTCCTTGCCCAGCACACAGCCCCCAGCACACAGCTGCAGGCCAGCACCACAACACAGCTGCCTCCACACAGCCTCTCCCAGGCCTTGCCTAAAGCTTCCTCCCACTGCCTGCGCAGGGCTCTGCTGCCTGCAGCTGCATTTGACAGCAGATCTTGCTCTGGACCCAGCTCTCCTCCCTGGCTCTGCCCCCACCCCACACACTCTGTGCTCAGCTCTGCCCTGCACACACCTCTCTGCTGGCCACTCCCCAACTGAAGATCACAGCAGCCCTCAGGACACACACACTGGTACGGTGGCTCAGTTGGTAGCACATAAGACTCTTAATGGGAAGGTCGTGAGTTCAAGCCTGCAGTGGGCAGTAGTGTCCTCCCTACTCTAGTCGTGAGGTCTGTGGTAACAGGTTGGACTTGATGATCTTTGAGGTCCCTTCCAACCTTAGGAATACTGAAAAGGGAGCTTCATGATCTCTGCAGATGCAGCAAAGGGGGAAGGGCCTTGGGCAGCTTCTTGCTAAACCTCTTCAGCCCTCACTGGGATGCTGGAGGAGTCTCTGGCTCCTGCCCAAACCTCACACCTCCAGCACCCTTCACACACCTGCAGCCCAAAGAGACTCACTGGAAAGGGTTTGGCTTCCTTCTCTCCCTGACCATTTCTCTCAGCTTGCTCTTTGCAGTTCTCCTGGAGCTGCCACTCCACATCCCCAAGAGAAAATGAGGTTTGATGGGAGGGCACAGTGCCCATGGGCTGCTGTTCATCTCCCAGCTGACACAGGCACAGCTGCAGCACAATTCACTCCTTTCACCTCCTGAAATGCTGCCAGATTCTGCCATTCCCTGCACACTCATTTGCCACATGGGCCCTGCATCCTCTCCCCTTCTTGGGGGGACAAGGCCTAATTCCTGCCTGACCACTCCCAGGCCCTTCCCTCAGTCCCAGCCCATCCATGTCCCTGCTGCCTTGACTGTCCCATGGTCCTGTGGACCCCACCTCCACTGCCACTGCAGCTGGAAGGGTGGAGTGGGAAATGCTGTGGCTGAGGAAGCATCTAAGGAACTGGGATGGAAGCAGCAGCACAAGAATGGAAGGGGCCTGAGACTAAAGGCTGGGATCAGCTGGAGGGCTGAAAGAACAGCACCAAGCCAAGGGGGGGTTACAGATGAGGGCTGGGGAGGGACCCTGCAGCCACCTCAGGCAGCAACTGATGAGAGCAAGGGGGACAGAGAGGGAGTGAGACCTCAGGTGACTCCTGCCATGGGGGATGGCTGGGCTGTGTGGCTAGGAGCCCTGAGTGCCTGCTTGGGCCGTGCTGCATGTCAGGAGGGGTCAGGGGACTGTCCTCAGCCAGGCAGGATTTGGGGTTTTGAGCTTCTGGGGTCAGCTGCTGCCAGCATCATTGGAGGTAGGAGTCAGGCAGAGCCACACAGCTGCTGAACTAAGCCCTCCCACCCCCTGCAGCCTTCACACTCCATCTCTTCATCCAGTGCTCCAGCTCCACTCACTTGCTGCCCTCTCAAAATCCCCATGACCCCACCAAGGCCCCAGGGCTGATCTTCACAGCCAGTAGGGCCCTACAGAAGCCCCTGGATGAGAGCATGGAGGAGAATCCCTGTGGTGGGTGGAAGGCACTCGGATGTCTTACACCAGAGAGTAGAGACCTCCAGAAGGGACAGCAGAGTCCAGAGGGACACCACAAAGTGTCATCTAGCTTAGTTCATTCCCACAAGGCCTGCACCCACTCTCTACAAAGGAACAGCACAGGATCTCCAACCTCCTTTGCCCTTCCTCTCTGCTCCCAGCAACATCTTCTGGCATCTCTCTCTGCAGAGGAGCTTTGAGGCCTTGGCAGTGCTGCCAACTGCGGCCTGCAGCGGCCTGGCTCACCTGGGAGCTGCCTACCAGACTCTGTAACTGCAGCTCTTGGGTATGGGGGGAGGAGGGGCAGAGAGGCATGGGGGAGGGGGAAGGCATTTGGGGCCTGGGGTTCTGGCCTGCTTTGGTGGAGCTCTGGAAGAAGCTTTGGCCTAGGGAGGTTGCTTGGCTCCCGTGGCCCAGGCGCACTATGGATTGTTGTGGATTGGATGCTTTGCACTGTAGGATGCAGCTCTGAACAGCACAGCCATGGAAACTGCCCAATTCTATCCAACCCTCTGGGCACAGCTTGGCATCAGCTCCTTTCACAAGGCTCAAAGAGAGCATCTCTGCCCCTGGCCTGGCACAATCCTCACAATCAGGACAGGCTGGGGGAGGAGGGGATAGGAAGCAGCCCTGCAGAAAAGCACTGGGGGATGCTGCTGGACAAGAAGCTGGACAGGAACAGACAGCGGGAGCCTGCAGCCCACAAGGCCAAGGGCAGCCTGGGCTGCACCAAAAGCAGCAGGGCCAGAGATGGACAGAGGCCATCCTGGCACTTGGCTCTGCTCTGCTGAGACTTCACCTGCAGCACTGTAGCCAGCTCTGGAGCCCTCAACACAGGAAGGACATGGACCTGATGGAGAAGGCCTAGAGGAGGGACACAAAAATGATCAGGGGCTTGGAGCAGCTCTGCTACCAGGACAGGCTGAGGGAGCTGGGGGTGATCAGCCTGGAGAGGAGAAGACTCTGTGGAGACCTAGGAGTGACCTTCTGGTACCTCAAGGGGGCTACAAGAAGGCTGCAGAGGGACTGTTTGAAGCCATTGCCTCTGGTCCTGTCCCTGCAGGCTTTGTAAACTAGAGCAGAGCAGATTGAGATTGGAGGTGAGGAACAAGTTCTGCACCAGGAGCCTGCTGGAACACTGCAACAGGTTGCCCAGGGAGGGGGTTGAAGTCCCAGGCCTGAAGAGGTTCGAGGTGAGGCTGGACAGGGCTCTGGGCAACCTGAGCTAGTGCAGGATGTCCCTGCTGACTGCAGAGGGGCTTCGACTGCAGCACCTTTGCAGCTCCCTCCCAACCCAAACCACTCCAGGATTCTAGGAGTCTAAGTGCAGCCTCCAGGGAGAGCAGGAAAAAGATGAGGCAGAGGAAGACAAGGAAGAGGACAAGGAGAAGGAGAACCAAAATCCCTTCCAAAATCCTCCATATTACTCCAACCTCTGCCAAATTCCTGGAAAGCTCTTCCAGCTCTGCAGAGTTCATTCTGAAGAGAGCTGAGGGAGTTGCTAGGCTCAGGGATGTCTTGCACACTCTGCACAAATGCTCCAGAAGCTTTCCAAGTGCCCTCAAAACCAGCAGCACAGCACTGCTGCCACACAATGCCAGGCTGCAAGGGACCCCAAGGCTCAGCTGCTCCAACCTTGCCAGCTGACACTGGACTGGAAAGGAGCTGGCCCAGCCCCCTGCCAAGCTGAGCCTTCCAACTCTGCCCTGCAGGGCAATCCACCACTGCCCTGGGGAGAGGATTCCAATGGCTGACTGGCAGGGAAAAGCTTTTGCCTCTGCAGGGCACTGTTCCACTTCAGCTCAACTCTTGCACCTCAGAGCCATCCCCTAAGCTCTAGAACCAGTTCCCAAGCCCAGAGCCTGACCCCCGAGCTCAAGAAGTAGCCCCAGAGCCAGACCCTGAACTCAAAAAGCAGCCCTGAGCTCAGGGAACAAGCTCCTGAGCTCAGACCCAGACCCCAAGCTCTCGAACCAGCAAGCAAAGTTAGAACTACTTCCCAAGCTCAAGAACCAACCCCCAAGCCCAGAGCCTGACCCCTGAATCCAAAACCAGCAAGTAAGGTCAGAACCAATTTCCTTAGCTCAAGAACCACTTCCCAAGCTCAGAACCAGCCTTCAAGCCCAGCACCAGCCTGCAACCTCAAGAGCCAGCAACTAAGGTCAGAACCACTTCCCAGCTCAAGAGCCAGCCCCCAAGCTCAAGAGCCAGCAACTAAGGTCAGAACAACTTCTCAAGATCAAGAACAAGCCCACCAGCCCCCAAGCTCACACTCAAATCGAACATACAGACTCAGCTCCAGGGCTCAGAGCCAGCAACTAAGCTCAGCTCCACTTCCCAAGCTTGACAGCCAGCCCCTGAGCTCAGTGCCAGCCCCCAAGCTTGAGAACCAGCACCTAAGGTCAGAACTACTTCCCAAGCTCAGAACTAGCCCCTAAGCTTTAGAGCCAGCAACTAATGTCAGAACCACTTCCCAAGCTCAAAAATCCACCCCCCGAGCTCAAGAACCAGCCCCTGAGCCCAGAGCCAGCCCCTGAACTCAAGAACAAGCTACTGAGCTCAGACCCAGACACTGAGCCCAGAACCACTTCCTGAGCTCAGAGCCAACCTTGAGCTCTAGAACCAGCAACTAAGGTCAGAACCATGTCCCAAGCTCAAGAACCAACCCCCAAGCCCACAACCATTTCTAAAGCTCAAGAACCAGCTCCTGAGCCCAGAGCCAGCAACTAAGGTCAGAACCACTTCCCAAGCTCAAGAGCCAGCCCCCAAGCTCAGGCCCAGTCCCCAAGCTCGAGAACCAGCAGCTAAGGTCAGAACCTCTTCCCAAGCTCAGAGCCAGCCCCCAAGCTCAGCACCAGCCCCCAAGCTCAAAAGCCAGCCCCTGAGCTCTAGAGCCAGCAACTAAGGTCAGAACCACTTCCCAAGACCAAGAACCAGCTCCCAAGCTCAGAGCCAGCCCCCAAGCTCAGCACCAGCCCCCAAGCTCAAAAGCCAGCCCCTGAGCTCTAGAGCCAGCAACTAAGGTCAGAACTACTTCCCAAGCTCAAGAGCCAGCCCCCAAGCTCAGGCCCAGTCCCCAAGCTTGAGAACCAGCAGCTAAGGTCAGAACCTCTTCCCAAGCTCAGAGCCAGCCCCCAAGCTCAGCATCAGCCCCCAAGCTCAAAAGCCAGCCCCTGAGCTCTAGAACCAGCAACTAAGGTCAGAACCACTTCCCAAGCTCAAGAGCCAGCCCCCAAGCTCAGAGGCAGCACCCAAGCCCATAGTCTAACCCCCGAGCCTGACCCATGAGCCCAGAGCCAGCAATTAAGGTGAGAACCATTTCTAGAAGTATTCAAGAGGGGATTGGATGTGGCACTTGGTGCCATGGTCTAGAAACAAGGTCTTGGGTGACAGGTTGGACTTGATGATCTTTGAGATCTCTTCCAGCCTTGGTGATACTGTGAACCACTTCACAAGCTCAAGAACCAGCCCCCAAGTTCAGACCCAGCCCCTGAGCTCAAGAACCAGCAGCTGAGGTCAGAACCACTTTCCAAGCTCTGAGCCAGCCCCTGAGTTCAAGAACCATCCCCCAAGCCCAGAGCCAGCCCCTGAACTCAGGAACCAGCTCCCAAGCCCAGAACCTGACCCCTGAGCATAGAGCGAGAAACTAAGATGAGAACCACATTGCAAGCTCAAGAACCAGCACTCAAGATCAGAGTCAGATCCCAAGCCCAGAACCACTTCCCGAGCTCAAGAAGCAGACCATGGGCACAGAAGCACATCCCGAGCCCAGCGCCAGTACCTCTAGATTGAGAACAGGCAACTAAGGTCAGAACCACTTCCCAAGCTCAAGACCCAGCTCCCAAACTTAACCTCCTGCCCCGCCTAGGGGCACCAGAGCTGCACACAGCACTCCAGCTGGCAGCACACAATGCTGCCAGCACAAAAACCATTGCAGCAAAAAGCCTCAAGCTGTGCTCAGCTGCCAAAACCAAAAGGACCTCAACTTGGCAACAAGAGAAAGGACCAAACTCAGCCAAGACACTGATCCAACACCCAAGGCTGCACAAAACAACCAGCAACAGCCTCAAGCAACAGCAGACCTGCAGCTGGGCTGCAAAGCTCTACAGGAGAAAACCACTCCAGAAGGGCTCCAGGGCCTCAGGGATTGCAAAGCCCAGGCTCTCACTCTCCTCCTGCACAAGGAAAGCTTCACTTGCCCACAAGAAGCCAAACACTTCCCCACACCAAGCCATCCACACCACTTGACTTTCAACCTCCTTCAAGCCCTTGCCTGGCAGCACCACTTCCTCAGCCCACAGCTCCAGCAACACCACAAGGCCTTGAAGGTTCTCCTGCACTCCACACCTCTCAGCCACACCCACACCCCTTGGCCACCCACAACCCAACAAGCTTCCTGCTCACCACTTCTCTTCCCAAGCCTCACCTCCCTTGGGCCCTCTCAGCACACCACCAACTAACCCCAACAGGCTCCAGCTGACAGCACTGCTTGCAAGAATCCCAGGCACTTCCAAGGGCAGACTATGAGCCCAGAGGCAAAACCCAAACCTTTCCCCTCTCCACAGGACTCTCTCCCATTTCCCATTCTTCCCAGCACCTCCAGCACCTAAGATGCATTTGCTCTGGGGCAGCTTCCTCACACAGCCACACAATTGCCTGGCCTGCAAAAGACCTCTCTGAGCATTGAGGCCAACTGCCAGTGTCGTGGGATGGAAGGGCAAGGCCAAGAAGCCTCCTCCCTTCCCCCTTGTAAAGTAAAAGGGAAAAAAAAATTGAAGGGAAAGGAAAAAAAAAACTCGCAAGCTGAATTAGCAAAGCAGTGAAGCTATATTTACAAAGCAACGTAGGGAATGCAGGGGATTATTTACAAATTTACAGTATCTACAATATATACAAAGATATACAACAGAGTAACACAGAAATGAGAGTGACCCCCCTCAAGGCAGAGGGGGTTCCCCACCTCCGCTCTCCCCTCTCTCCCCCCCTTTCCCCAGAATAGGTCAGAAAAAGGGAGAAAGAAGAAAGAAAGAAGTTAAAAGCAGTTTTGTGTTAATTGGAAAGGAGTCAATACAGGCTTGGTATCTTATCGGCTTCAAGGCCGAAGCCTTGGCAGAAAGCCCAGCACAGAAAAAGCTGCAGCACGAAGAAGAGGCGGAAGCAAGACTGACTGAGAAGTGCTGGAAATGTCCAGTATAGTCCCAGCTCAGAAGGTGCTTCCTCCCACTTTACCAATGAAATAGTTTAGACTATTCCTTCCGTTTACCAACTTCCGTCCACCATATTCCCTTTCTTAAGGGGGCAACGTCAACCGGCCACAGCCAGTCACACCACCACCAGGGACACCAAACCATGGCCCCATGGCCACACCTTGCTGCAACACCTCCAGCCATGGCCACTCCACTGCCTCCCTGGGCAGCCTCTGCCAGGCCCTGACCACTCTGCCACCAAACTCATTCCTCCTCCTCTCCAACCTAAGCCTCCCCTGCCACAATTTCAGGACACTTCCTCTCGTCCTAGCACCTGAGACTAGGCACAAGAGCCCAACCCCCACCTCACTGCAGCCTCCTTGCAGGGAGCTCTAGAAGCCAAGAGGTCTCCCCTCAGCCTCCTCTTCTCCACACTAAACACCCACAGCTCCCTCACCTGCTCCTCTCAGCCCTGCTCTCCAGACCCTTTCCCACCTTTCTTGCCCTTCTCTGCACCTGCTCCAGACCCTCAAAGTCCTTCTTGGAGTCAGGGGCCCAAAACTGACCCCAGCATTCCAGGGGTGGCCTCCCCAGGGCCCAGGACAGGAGGACAACCCCTGCCCTGGCCCTGCTGGACACAGCACTGCTGAGACTTGCAGAGCACTGCAATTGCTTTGCTCACTTGCAGCAATCATTTCCTTCCCTTCCCAGCTCATTGCACAGCAAAGAGCAGCAAGGGAATTGCTTTGTCTTCTGCTGAAGCTCCTCCAAGGAAGCTGCAGGACTCCTCACCACCAAAACCATCAAGAACAGGATGCCCCCAGCCCAAGCCAAACCTTTCAGTCCAAGTCAATGCACTTCCTCAGCCACAAGCAGACACTCAACAGCTCAGCCTCATTTGGTTGCCTGCCAGCAAGCATTTCCCCAGTGGCAGAGCAGCTGAAACACAGCAGTCTGCTTCTGACCATGCTTCCTGCCAGCACAGCTGACAAAAGCTCTGCACAGCTCTCAGCCTGCAGCCACACAGCAAAAGCTCCTCCTGCCCTGAGCCTTTCTGTGCTCAGGAGGCCTACAGAGAAACTGAGAACCACTCTGCAACCCCCCAGGGAATCTTTGTGCCTCAGGAGATTGCAGAGCACAGAGGCCTTGGAGGGGTGTTCTGGGCAGGGGGGCTGTGGGTTTGGGGTGATTCTGACACCTCCTTAACCTCTCTGCCCAGCTCTGCAGAAGGCCCAGCATCAGGGGCAGGCATTTTGCTGCCAGCCCAAGGGCTGAGGCAGGAGCACCCCTGGCTGCTGGCCCAGCACAGCCAGATGCAGGCATTGGCAGTCTGGGGGGGGGATAAAGCCCTGAACCCCCCAAACAGCCTCCCCCAACTACCTGTGCCACCCCAGGCAGCCCATGCTGGACCCTGCCACAAGCAGGAGGAGCCCAAAATGCCCCCAGGAAAACCACAACAGCAGCCTGAGAGCTAAAATGCCTCCCTGGCACCCTCAGTTACCTCCCTGCACCCCAAAGCTACCCCAAAGGAACCAACAATGGTCCCCAACACCCAGGCAGCAGGAAAGGATTCCCCCACCCCCATGGGACCCAGCACTGGGGGGGACTGCAGAGAGATTCTAGGGTGCAGGGCCCATGGCAGTACCATCTGGGACCTTGCCTGACCTGGGGGCAAAGAAGATTTGGGGGGCAGCAACATTTGGGGACCCTCCTGTTCTTCCCAAACCACTGCAGCTGGGCACTCCTCCAGTGCCACCCAAGTTTGGACCCCATTGCCCTGGGGGCACCCCCCCACCTCCTGGCCTCCTCTCACCAGTAGGCTTTCTCTCCAAATGGGGGCTCCTGCCCAGGAGGCCACCCCAGCCCCAAGCCTTGGGCTCACAGACCAGGCCAGGCCAGGCCAGGCTCTGAGGTGCTCTATGGCCAAGCCAAGCTGAGTCCAGCACCAAGCCACTGCTGGACCCCCCTGGACTCTTCCTTGGACCCCCCCAGCAAGGGCAGCGCTCAAGGAGGTGTCCTGCAGCTTGTGCAGGGATGAGAGCAGCTGAGGAGAGAGGGGAGAAGGCAAAGAGAGGGCAGAGAATGACCAGCAGAGAGCTCAGCACCACCCCAGGCTCCCATCCAGGCTGCCAAGGTGCTGCTGGGCACCCACCGGGCTTGGCTGGGGGCAGGGCACCACTGCCAGCTGCAAGTAGCCAAAGGGGCAAGCTGGGCACACTGGGCACAGAGGCTTAGCTTCCTGAGGGCAGGGACAAAAGGCAGAGCCCAGCTGGGGGACACAGAGAGGCCTGCAGAGAGATGGACACAGCCCTGTGCCCGAGGGCAGGCAGAGGCACCCCTGGCACAAGGGCACAGCAGAGCCCCACAGGAAGGGGCTGGGGGGCACAGAGGCCTTGGATGCCACCACCCCCAGCACAGCCAAACCGCCCCACAGCTGACACCAGCCCCAGGCGCTCCCAAGCTCAGGCTCAGCACAGCACCCACGCCTGACACCCCCACGGCACCCAGCACACAGCCTGCCCACAGCTCCCCCCCGCGCCTGGCCCTCAGCCCAGCCGCTGCCCTTCAGCACAGCAGCCGCCCGGCACCTGCCAGCACAAAGCCTCCAAACCCCCAGGGCTCCCCCACACACCCCCACAGCAGCCTCTGCTGCAAGCCACACCCCACGCTCACCACCACCTCTCCTGCACACAGCAGCCCCCACAGCGCCGCTGCCACCTCAGCTCTGCTGCCAGCCCAGCCCCCAGCACAGGGACACAGGGACACAGGGCCAGGGACAGCCCCTGCAGCCCACCAATGGCTCCGCCTGCAACACAGCAGCAGCCAAAGGGGGCCTGCAGCTGCCCCCACCAGGGGGAGGCAGCAGCACAGCACCACAAGGAACCCCCAAACACACCCACCCCGACCCAGCCCCACACACAGCTCCCCACAACCGCACCCACCCCCTCGCACCACCCCACCACTCCCCACTCCCAGCCTCACCACCCCGACACACACCACACCCACACACAGCCTCCCCCACCACCACCACCAACTCCTACCCCCAAACCCACACAGCCCCACGGGCTCCTCACCAGCCCCTCACACGCCCCTCTCCGACCCCAAGCCCTCACCCAACCTCACACACGCCCCCACAACTCCACAGCCCCCAACAACCACCCCCCACAGCCCCACCCACACCAGCCCCACACCTCACCGAGCCCTCCTCAAGCCCAGCTCCACGACACAGCCCTCAGCCCCAGGCCATCCCAATGCCAACCCCACCAGCCGCTCCCCCAAGCCCCAAGGGATCCCCACCCCAGCAGCCCCCACTCTGCCCCGCGCCTGCCCACACCTACCCCACAGCCCAGGCCAAAGGGGCGCACAGCAGCAGGAAGAGGAAGGAGGAAGAGCTCGGAGCAGAGGCAGCTGCCGACTGCCGTCCCCTGCAGCCTCCTGGCAGCCTGGGCGAGCAGAGAGCGATGCAATGGAGGCCCCGAACCGCCCACGTTGCAGCCCAGCCCAGGCGGGGGCTGGGGCCGCAGACGAAGCCCCGCCCACGGCCGGGCAGCCGCAGCCAATCACAGACGCCGGATTACCCCAACCACGCCTCCAAGTCCCAGCGGGGAGCTGCGGCCCTGGCTCCGCGCGGGGCATGCCGGGAGGTGCAGCTCTCAGCCAGGGCGGCGCCGTCTGGGCTGAGCTGCGCTGCGGGGGCAGGGCTGGGGCACAGCAGCTCCGCAACAGCTCTGACCCAGCAGCTGCGCACAGCTCCCAGGAGCTTTGGCTCAGCTCGGAAAGGTTGCGCAGAGGTTTCCAGGAGCTCCGGAGGATTTTTTTCGCTGAGGATTCTCTGCAGGGTTGGGAACCCAAAACCTCCTCCCAGACTCTCCCAAACTCTTGCAAAGAGATTTCGATGCCTCCCGAGGGGGCTTGGGGCAGCTCCAGGGGATCTGAACGGCTCGGGAAGAGTTTTTCTGTCGCCTTCCAGAGTTTCCAGCAGGTGCTGAGGACTTTTCCGGCAGCTTTCAGCCTTTTGCAGCATTTCTGAAGGATGTTGGAGACTGCATGAAGCCAGAGCCTGGCTGAGAGCTCTGCAGAATCAGTTTGCAGGAGCTTGGCAGCCATGGGGATGAGGTTCTGGAATTGGTTTGGGTTCATTTTGGCACTTTTAATCATTTCCCGAAGCTCTGTGGATAATTTCCAGCCCCTTTTCCTTCCTTTTGAAGCTATTTTCCTCATTTTGGGCTGATTTTAATGGGGTTTGGGGAGACTTTGCTTAGCCTCAGGCATTTTGAATGATTTTTGAAGATAGCTTGAGTATTTTAATCTCCTTTTTCAGGCCTTTTCAATGATTTTTTTGAGATATTTAGACCATTTTTAGGATTTTTCTAATGATTTTTGAGGTATTTTCATTATTCCCAGGCCCTTTCAATGATTTTTGAAGTGTTCTTACTCATTTCAGACCCTTTTAGTGAGTTTTGAAGACATTTTGATTATTTTTGTGCATATTTGATGTTTTCCTACAAGATTTTGATTCTTTTCAGGCCCTTTGAATGATCTTCAGAGAGATTTGGATCATGTTTAAGTCATTTTTTACAAAGCATTTTGAGTGCCCAAGAAAACTCCTTCAAATCCTCAAGTCTTCAAACAGAGCTTTTGAAGCATCTTTAGGGAGGTTTAGGAGGTTCTAATAGTTTGGAAAATGTTAAAATCTTCTCAAAGTGCTGAAAGAGGAATCCAGAGGCACAAAGCTGTCAGCTCCCCTGAGCTGCAGCTATAGAATTTGGGGAGTTTGAGAGGTGAAGCATCAGGACTGTGGAATCTGCTGCTCCTGGCAGAGTTGATCCAATCAGAGAAGAGTTTGGGTTGGGAAACCCCCAAATTCAGCTGGCAGCTGTGGGCAGGAGGAACATTGCCCTGCTCGAAGCAGAGCCTTTGAACTGCAGCTGAGGGTTCAGAGCTGCCTTAGGAGGAGACTTGAGCCCTGGGGATGTATCCCAATGGGAGTTGTGTTCTCAGCCCCTGAGTGCTGCTGGTTTGCCACAGGGTTTCACAGACAGACTCCCTAAGGTTGGAAAAGACCTCCAAGCTCATCAAGTCCAACCTTCTACCCACATCTTCATGACCACCAGACCATGGCCCAGAGTGCCACCTCTACTCATTTCTTGAATATGTCCAGGGACAGTGACTCTCCCACCCCCCTGGGCAGCCTGCTCCAATGCCTGAGCACTCTTGAAGCAAAGAGATTTTCCCTCCTCTCCAACCTAAATCTCCCCTGGTACAATTTCAGGGCATTTCCTCTTGGCCTGTCATTGGTTACTTGGGAGAAGAGGCCAATATTGGCCTCACTCTGATCTCCTTTCAGGTACCTGTAGAGGTCAATGAGGTCTCCTCTCATCCTTCTCTTCTTCAGAATAAGCAATCCCAGCTCCCTCAGCCTCTCCTCACCAGACCTGCTCTCCAATCTCCTCACCAGCTTTGCTGCCCTTCTCTCTCCCTGCTCCAGCACCTCAGTGACTTTCTCATACTGTGATGCCCAAAACCAAACACAGCACTTGAGATGCAGTCTCCCCAGTGCTGGGGCCAGAGAGACAATCACTTCCTGCTGGTCACAGCCCTTCTGATCCAGGCCAGGATGGTGGAGGTCTTCCTAACCACCTGGGTACACACTGGCTCATGCTCAGCTGGCTGTCTACCAACACCCCCAGGCCCTTTTCTGCTGGGCAGTTTCCAGCCACGCTGCCCCAAGCCTGCAGCCTTCACGGGGTGGTTGTGATGCTAGCAAAAGAGCCAGTGCTTGGCCTTATGAAACCTTCTGGAACTGACCTGAGCCCAGCAGCCCAACCTCTCCAGACCTCTCTGCAGAGTCTTCCTACCCTGCAGCAGATCAACATTCCCACTTCATGTTGTCTGCACCTTGCTCACTCTGTAATTGCTTGCTGTTTATGTGGCAGAAGATGCAGTCAGAAATCACTTGAAGTACCACCACCATCAGGGTTTGTCTGGTGAACATTGAAAGGCTTAGAAAATACAGACCAGGGGGAAAAAACACCCAAACCAACAAGAACACACCTAACAAACACTAAGGTGAGCATTAAAACTCCAGTTGAGTTCTAGCCACCCTGGGTTTCAAATGTTTCCATGAGCAATCATAGAATCGGTTCTGGGAGCTCTGTGCTTTGCCTTGGCAGGGAGGTGAGGGAGACAAATATCTGCTGCTCAGCACTGACTAGGTCCAGCCCATGGCTGTGGTCATAGCATCATAGTCTCATAGAATCAGTCAGGGTTGGGAGGGACCACAAGGATCATCTAGTTCCAACCCCCCTGCCATGGGCAGGGACACCCCACACTAGATCAGCCTGGCCAGAGCCTCATCCAGCCTGGGCTTAAACACCTCCAGGGACAGGGCCCCAACCACCTCCCTGGACAACCCATTCCAGGGCTTCACCACTCTCATGGGGAAGAACTTCCTCCTCACCTCCAGCCTGAATCTCCCCACCTCCAGCTTCATTCCATTCCCCCTAGTCCTATCACTGCCTGAGATCCTGAGCAGTCCCTCCCCAGCCTTCCTGCAGCCCCCTTCAGATCCTGGAAGGCCACAATGAGGTCACCTGGGAGCCTTCTTTTCTCCAGACTGAACAGCCCCAACTCCTTCAGTCTGTCCTCATAGGAGAGGTGCTCCAGCCCTCTGCTCATCCTCCTGGCCCTGCTCTGGATATGTTCCAGCATCTCTAGATCCCTCTTGTCCGAGGGGGGAAAGGAGGGGGGAAAGGAGGGGGGAAAGGAGGGGGGAAAGGAGGGGGGAAAGGAGGGGGGAAAGGAGGGGGGAAAGGAGGGGGGAAAGGAGGGGGGAAAGGAGGGGGGAAAGGAGGGGGGAAAGGAGGGGGGAAAGGAGGGGGGAAAGGAGGGGGGAAAGGAGGGGGGAAAGGAGGGGGGAAAGGAGGGGGGAAAGGAGGGGGGAAAGGAGGGGGGAAAGGAGGGGGGAAAGGAGGGGGGAAAGGAGGGGGGAAAGGAGGGGGGAAAGGAGGGGGGAAAGGAGGGGGGAAAGGAGAGGATTAACCAGATTGGAAGAGCCCTTTGAGATCATCAAGTCCAACCTCTCACCCAGCACCATCTGATCAACTAAACCATGGCACCAAGTGCCTCATCCAGGCTCTTCCTAAGCACCTCCAGGGTTGGAGACTCCACCACCTCCCCGGGCAGCACATTCCCATGGCCAATCTCTCTCTCTATGAAGAACTTCTTCCTAACATCCAGCCTAAACCTCCCCTGGCACAGCTTGAGACTGTGTCCTCTTGTTCTGGTGCTGCTTGCCTGGCAGAAGAGACCAACCCCCACCTGGCTCCAGCCTCCCTTCAGGGAGTTGCAGACAGCAATGAGGTCTGCCCTGAGCCTCCTCTTCTCCAGGCTCAGCAACCCCAGAGCTGCCTCAGCCTCTCCTCCCAGGGCTGTGCTCCACCCCCAGTGCCAGTGCCAGCCCCGCCTGGTGCTGAGTGCGGGCAGCAGGGCTGGGATGAGAGTTGCACTCTGGACCCCGTCCCTCCCGGCCGCTCTCTGACACCTCACCGCCCCCCCCCATTGCTGTCCCAATGCACATCCTGCACAGCACAGACTGCAAACAGCCAAGAGCTTCAGGAGCCAACCCCGCGGCCCCCAGCCCCGCCGGCACCCCCCTGCCCCTGGCCCAAGCCAAACAGAACAATTCCTCACCCTCCCCGAGCCTGCCCCAGCCCCACGGAGCCCCCTGCCCCCCCGCGCCCCTCCCGACCCCCAACTCCACACACGCCCCCGGCAGCCCCACGCAGCCAGAGCCTTCCCCGCTGCGCTGCCGCCGCCCTCAGCGCTCCCCGGCCCCCTCAGCCCCTCCCGCCCCGCCGCAGCTCCCCAGCCGGCAGCTGCCGCTCGCCCGCCAGCACCTCCGGCACTTCTCCCGCGCTCCGGCCCCGCTGCCGCTCCCCACGGGGCAGCACCAATGGCGGCCGCGGCCGGCAGGGGCAGCTCCTGGCTGGGCCTCGGCAGCGCCCAGGGGGAGGAGCTGCCGCGCTCCCGCCGCCTCTCATTGGCTGCGGCTGCCCGGCAGTGGGCGGGGCTTCCGTTCCAGACTGCTCCCTGCTTCCGCTCCCCGTCCCACGTGGCCGCAGCAGCCGGAGGGGCCGGGCCGGGGTCTCCCTGGCAGCGCTCTCTGCTCGCCAGCAGTCTGCCGGGGCCGGCGGCTCCCTGTGCGCTGAGCTCTTCCTCCTTCTCCTTCTCCTTCTCCTTCTCTGCTTCCCCCTTGTTCCGTGGTCCAGGTGGGGTGAGGGAGTCTTTGGGGCTGATTTGGGGGTCGTGGGGTGGGGATCAGGGAATGCTCTCTGGGGGGCTGCGAGGGGTCGGGAGGGTCGCTTGGGTTGGGGAAGGGTTTGTGGGGTAGGGGTCGGTGGGGCTGGGGCGGGGGGGGAGCCTCTGCGGGGATCTAGGGGGAATCGGTGGGGTTTGGTTGGGGGCTTCTGCGGATATGTGTGTGGGGGTCCGTGGGATATGGGGGAGGGCCGTGGGGTACGGGGTGGGTCTGTGAGGTCCGGGGGAGCTCTGCAAGCTTGGCGCTTGGGGTCCGTGCGGTTGGGGGAGGGGCACGTTGTGATTGTGGGGACCTCTGTGCGGGTGTGGGGGTTTGGGGTGGTCGGGGGGGGCTGTGGGGTAGGGCAGAGTTGTGCAGGGTCGGTGAGCGTCGTCTGTGCTGTTCTGGGAGGGATCTGTGCGGTTGCGGGGCCGCGGGTGGGGTTGGGGTGGGGGCTCGGTGGGGTTCCTTGTGTTGCTGCCTCCCCCTGGTGGGGGCAGCTGCAGGCCCCCTTTGGCTGCTGCTGTGTTGCAGGCGGAGCCATTGGTGGGCTGCAGGGGCTGTCCCTGGCCCTGTGTCCCTGTGTCCCTGTGCTGGGGGCTGGGCTGGCAGCAGAGCTGAGGTGGCAGCGGCGCTGTGGGGGCTGCTGTGTGCAGGAGAGGTGGTGGTGAGCGTGGGGTGTGGCACTGGGCTTGTGTGCCCAGTGTGCCCAGCTTGCCCCTTTGGCTACTTGCAGCTGGCAGTGGTGCCCTGCCCCCAGCCAAGCCCGGTGGGTGCCCAGCAGCACCTTGGCAGCCTGGATGGGAGCCTGGGGTGGTGCTGAGCTCTCTGCTGGTCATTCTCTGCCCTCTCTTTGCCTTCTCCCCTCTCTCCTCAGCTGCTCTCATCCCTGCACAAGCTGCAGGACACCTCCTTGAGCGCTGCCCTTGCTGGGGGGGTCCAAGGAAGAGTCCAGGGGGGTCCAGCAGTGGCTTGGTGCTGGACTCAGCTTGGCTTGGCCATAGAGCACCTCAGAGCCTGGCCTGGCCTGGTCTGTGAGCCCAGGGCTTGGGGCTGGGGTGGCCTCCTGGGCAGGAGCCCCCATTTGGAGAGAAAGCCTACTGGTGAGAGGAGGCCAGGAGGTGGGGGGGTACCCCCAGGGCAATGGGGTCCCCAACTTGGGTGGCACTGGAGGAGTGCCCAGCTGGAGTGGGGAGGGAAGAACAGGAGGGTCCCCAAATGTTGCTGCCCCCCAAGTCTTCTTGGCCCCAGGTCAGGCAGGGTCCCAAATGGCACTGCCATGGGCCCAGCCCCCCAGAATCCCTCTACAGTCCCCCCCCCAGTGCTGGGTCCCTTGGGGGTGGGGGAGTCCTTTCCTGCTGCCTGGGTGCTGGGGACCATTGTTGGTTCCTTTGGGATAGCTTTGGGGTGCAGGGAGGTAACTGAGGGTGCCAGGGAGGCATTTTAGCTCTCAGGCTGCTGTTGTGGTTTCCCTGGGGGCATTTTGGGCTCCTTCTGCTTGTGGCAGGGTGCAGCATGGGCTGCCTGGGGTGGCACAGGGAGCTGGGGGAGACTGTTTGGGGGTTCAGGGCTTTATCCCCCCCCAGAGTGCCAATGCCTGCATCTGGCTGTGCTGGGCCAGCAGCCAGGGGTGCTCCTGCCACAGTCCTTGGGCTGGCAGCACAATGCCTGCCCCTGGTGCTGGGCCTTCTGCAGAGCTGGGCAGAGAGGTTAAGGAGGTGTCAGAATCACCCCAAACCCACAGCCCCCCTGCCCAGAACGCCCCTCCAAGGCCTCTGTGCTCTGCAATCTCTTGAGGCACAAAGATTCCCTGGGGGGTTGCAGAGTGATTCTCAGTTTCTCTGCAGGCCTCCTGAGCACAGAAAGGCTCAGGGCAGGAGGAGCTTTTGCTGTGTGGCTGCAGGCTGAGAGCTGTGCAGAGCTTTTGTCAGCTGTGCTGGCAGGAAGCATGGTCAGAAGCAGACTGCTGTGCTGCAGCTGCTCTGCCCCTGGGGAAATGCTTGCTGGCAGGCAGCCAAATGAGGCTGAGCTGTTGAGTGTCTGCTTGTGGCTGAGGAACTGCATTGACTTGGACTGAAAGGTTTGGCTTGGGCTGGGGGCAGCCTGTTGTTGATGGTTTTGTTGGTGAGAAGTCCTGCAGCTTCCTTGGAGGAGCTTCAGCAGAAGCCAAAGCAATTCCCTTGCTGCTCTTTGCTGTGCAATGAGCTGGGAAGGGAAGGAAATGATTGCTGCAAGTGAGCAAAGCAATTGCAGTGCTCTGCAAGTCTCAGCAGTGCTGTGTCCAGCAGGGCCAGGGCAGGGATTGTCCTCCTGTCCTGGGCCCTGGGGAGGCCACCCCTGGAATGCTGGGGTCAGTTTTGGGCCCCTGACTCCAAGAAGGACTTTGAGGGTCTGGAGCAGGTGCAGAGAAGGGCAAGAAAGGTGTGGAAGGGTCTGGAGAGCAGGGCTGAGAGGAGCAGGTGAGGGAGCTGTGGGTGTTTAGTGTGGAGAAGAGGAGGCTGAGGGGAGACCTCTTGGCCTCTGGAGCTGCCTGCAAGGAGGCTGCAGTGAGGTGGGCGTTGGGCTCTTGTGCCTAGTCTCAGGTGGCAGAAGGAGAGGAAGTGTCCTGAAATTGTGTCAGGGGAGGCTTAGGTTGGAGAGGAGGAGGAATGAGTTTGGTGGCAGAGTGGTCAGGGCCTGGCAGAGGCTGCCCAGGGAGGCAGTGGAGTGGCCATGGCTGGAGGTGTTGCAGCAAGGTGTGGCCATGGGGCCATGGTTTGTTGTCCTTGGTGGTGTTGGGGCTGGCAATTGGCCTCAGTGCTGAGAGAGGTCTTTTGCAGGCCAGGCAATTGTGTGGCTGTGTGAGGAAGCTGCCCCAGAGCAAATGCATCTTAGGTGCTGGAGGTGCTGGGAAGAATGGGAAATGGGAGAGAGTCCTGTGGAGAGGGGAAAGGTTTGGGTTTTGCCTCTGGGCTCCTAGTCTGCCCTTGGAAGTGCCTGGGATTCTTGCAAGCAGTGCTGTCAGCTGGAGCCTTCTGGGGTCAGTTGGTGGTGTGCTGAGAGGGCCCAAGGGAGGTGAGGCTTGGGAAGAGAAGTGGTGAGCAGGAAGCTTGTTGGGTTGTGGGTGGCCAAGGGGTGTGGGTGTGGCTGAGAGGTGTGGAGTGCAGGAGAGCCTTCAAGGCCTTGTGGTGTTGCTGGAGCTGTGGGCTGAGGAAGTGCTGCTGGCAGGCAAGGGCTTGAAGGAGGTTGAAAGTCAGGTGGTGTGGATGGCTTGGTGTGGGGCAGTGTTTGGCTTCTTGTGGGCAAGTCAAGCTTTCCTTGTGCAGGAGGAGAGTGAGAGCCTGGGCTTTGCAATCCCTGGGGCCCTGGAGCCCTTCTGGAGTGGTTTTCTTCTGCAGAGCTTTGCAGCCCAGCTGCAGGTCTGCTGTTGCTGGAAGCTGTTGCTGGTTGTTTTGTGCAGCCTTGGGTGTTGGATCAGTGTCTTGGCTCAGTTTGGTCCTTTCTCTTGTGGCCAAGTTGAGGTCCCTTTGGTTTTGGCAGCTGAGCACAGCTTGAGGCTTTTGCTGCAATGGTTTTTGTGCTGGCAGCATTGTGTGCTGCCAGCTGGAGTGCTGTGTGCAGCTGTGGTGCCCCCAAGAGGGGCAGGAGGTTGAGCTTGGGAGCTGGGTCTTGAACTTGGGTGTGGGTCTGGGTTTGGGGGCTGGGTGTGATGTTGGCTGATGATTCTTGAGCTTGGGAGCTGATTCTGGTCTTGGGAGCTGAGTCTGCACTTTTTATTTGAGTGTGAGCTCGGGGTCTGGTTGTTAAGCTTATGAAGTGGTTCTGGTCTTAATTGCTGGTTCTTGGGCTTGGGGGCTGGCTCTGGGCTAGGGAAGTGGTTCTGGGCTCGGGGGCAGGCTCTGACCTTGGGAATGACTTCTGACCTTAGTTGCTGGTTCTCAAGCTCAGGGCCTGGGGCTGGGCTCGGGATGTTGTTCTTCAGCTCTGGGCTTGGGGAATGGCTCTGGGCTTGGGATGTGGTTCTGACCTTAGTTGCTGGCACTGAGCTGGGGGCTGGTGTTTGCACTCAGGGGCTGGCTGTGACCTTGGGAAGTGGTTCTGGCCTTAGTGGCAGGCTCTCGGGCTCGGGGGCTGGGTCTGAGCTTGGGAAGTGGTTCTGGCCTTAGTGGCAGGCTCTCGGGCTTGGGGGCTGGGTCTGAGCTTGGCAGCTTATTCTTGAGCTTGGGAGCTGCTTCTGAGCATGGGAGCTGGTTCTTGAGCTTGGGAAGTGGTTCTGACCTTAGTTGCTGGCTCTGAGCCTGGGAGCTGAGTCTGCACTTTTGAGTGTGAGCTTGGGGGCTTCTGACCTTAGTTGGTGGTTCTTGAGCTAGGGGTACTGGTGCTGGGCTCTGGAAGTGGTTCTGGGCTTGGGGTCTGGGTCTGATCTTGGGTACTGGTTCCTGAGCTTGGGAAGTAGTTCTGACCTTAGCTGCTGGTTCTCAAGCTTGGGGGCTGGCACTGAGCTCAGGGGCTGGTTATTGAGCTTGGGAAGTGGTTCTGACCTTAGCTGCTGGCTCTGAGCCCAGGAGCTGAGTCTGCATGTTAGATTTGAGTGTGAGCTTGGGAGCTGGTGGGCTGGTTCTTGATCTGGAGAAGTTGTTCTGACCTTAGTGCTGGTTCTAGAGCTTAGGAGCTGGCTCTGAGCTTGGGGGCTGTTTCTTGAGCTCAGGGATCAGGCTCTTGGCTCAGGGTCTGGCTCCTGAGCTCAGGGCCTGGCACTGAGCTCAGGGGCTGGTTCTCAAGCTGGGAAGTGGTTCTGACCTTAGTTGCTGGCTCTTGAGCTTGGGGGCTGGCTCTTGAGCTGGGAAGTGGTTCTGACCTTAGTTGCTGGCTCTTGAGGTTGCAGGCTGGTGCTGGGCTTGAAGGCTGGTTCTGAGCTTGGGAAATGGTTCTTGAGCTAAGGAAATTGGTTCTGACCTTACTTGCTGGTTTTGGGTTCAGGGGTCAGGCTCTGGGCTTGGGGGTTGGTTCTTGAGCTTGGGAAGTAGTTCTAACTTTGCTTGCTGGTTCGAGAGCTTGGGGTCTGGGTCTGAGCTCAGGAGCTTGTTCCCTGAGCTCAGGGCTGCTTCTTGGGCTTGGGGGCTGGCTCTGGGCTCAGGGGATGGTTTTTAATCTCTGGGGCTGCCACTGAGCTTGGAGATTGGTTCTGGAGCTTGGGAAGTGGTTGTGACCTTAGTTGCTGGCGCTGAGCTTGGGAGCTGGCTTTGAACTTGGGAAGGGTTTCTGACCTTAATTGGTGGTTCTCAAGCTCAAGGGCTGGTGCTGAGCTTGGGGTCTGGTTGTTGAGCTTGGGAAGTGGTTCTGAGCTTAGTTGCTCACTCTGAGCCCAGGAGCTGAATCTGCACGTTAGATTTGAGTGTGAGCTTGGGGGCTGGCACTGAGCTTTGGGCTTGGTACTTGAGCTTGGGAAGTGGTTCTGATGTTCGCTGCTGGTTCTCGAGCTCAGGGGCTGGGGCTGGGCTCAGGGTCTGGCTCTGGGCTCGGGGGCTGCTTCTTGAGCTCGGGGGTCAGGCTCTGGGCTTGGGAACTGGTTCTAGGGCTTAGGGGCTGGCTATGAGGTGCAAGAGTTGAGCTGAAGTGGCACAGTGCCCTGCAGAGGCAAAAGCTTTTCCCTGCCAGTCAGCCATTGGAATCATCTCCCCAGGGCAGTGGTGGATTGCCCTGCAGGGCAGAGTTGGAAGGCTCAGCTTGGCAGGGGGCTGGGCCAGCTCCTTTCCAGTGCAGTGTCAGCTGGCAAGGTTGGAGCAGCTGAGCCTTGGGGTCCCTTGCAGCCTGGCATTGTGTGGCAGCAGTGCTGTGCTGCTGGTTTTGAGGGCACTTGGAAAGCTTCTGGAGCATTTGTGCAGAGTGTGCAAGACATCCCTGAGCCTAGCAACTCCCTCAGCTCTCTTCAGAATGAACTCTGCAGAGCTGGAAGAGCTTTCCAGGAATTTGGCAGAGGTTTGGAGGAGTTTGGAAGGGATTTTGGTTCTCCTCCTCCTTGTCCTCTTCCTTGTTCTCCTCTGCCTCATCTTTTTCCTGCTCTCCCTGGAGGCTGCCCTTAGACTCCTAGAATCCTAGAGTGGTTTGGGTTGGCAGGGAGCTGCAAAGGTGATGCAGTCCAAGTCCCTCTGCAGTCAGCAGGGACATCCTGCACTAGCTCAGGTTGCCCAGAGCCCTGTCCAGCCTCACCTTGAACCTCTTCAGGCCTGGGACCTCAACCCCCTCCCTGGGCAACCTGTTGCAGTGTTCCAGCAGGCTCCTGGTGCAGAACTTGTTCCTCACCTCCGATCTCAATGTGCTCTGCTCTAGTTTGCAAAGCCTGCAGGGACAGGACCAGAGGCAATGGCTTCAAAGATTCCCTCTGCAGCCTTCTTGTAGCCCTCTTCAGGTACCAGAAGGTCACTCCTAGGTCTCCACAGAGTCTTCTCCTCTCCAGGCTGATCACCCCCAGCTCCCTCAGCCTGTCCTGGTAGCAGAGCTGCTCCAAGCCCCTGATCATTTTTGTGTCCCTCCTCTGGGCCCTCTCCATCAGGTCCATGTCCTTCCTGTGTCGAAGGCTCCAGAGCTGGCTGCAGTGCTGCAGGTGAAGTCTCAGCAGAGCCAAGTGCCAGGATGGCCTCTGTCCATCTCTGGCCCTGCTGCTTTTGGTGCAGCCCAGGCTGCCCTTGGCCTTGTGGGCTGCAGGCTCCCCCTGTCTGTTCCTGTCCAGCTTCTTGTCCAGCAGCACCCCCCAGTCCTTTTCTGCAGGGCTGCTTCCTATCCCCTCCTCCCCCAGCCTGTCCTGATTGTGAGGATTGTGCCAGGCCAGGGGCAGGACCCTGCCCTTGCTCTTGTTGAAGCTCAGGACGTTGCCCTGGGCCCCCTCTGCAGCTTGTCCCCTTGAGCTCCTCCAACTTGTTCTACAGGGTATTGCCTTAGGTTTCAGGAGGCAGAGAGGCTCTCTTTGAGCCTTGTGAAAGGAGTTGATGCCAAGCTGTGGCCAGAGGGTTGGATGGAATTGGGCAGTTTCCATGGCTGTGCTGTTCAGAGCTGCATCCTACAGTGCAAAGCATCCAATCCACAACAATCCATAGTGCGCCTGGGCCACGGGAGCCAAGCAACCTCCCTAGGCCAAAGCTTCCTCCAGAGCTCCACCAAAGCAGGCCAGAACCCCAGGCCCCAAATGCCTTCCCCCTCCCCCATGCCTCTCTGCCCCTCCTCCCCCCATCCCCAAGAGCTGCAGTTACAGATTCTGGTAGGCAGCTCCCAGGTGAGCCAGGTTGCTGCAGGCTGCAGTTGGCAGCACTGCCAAGAACTCAAAGTTCCTCTGCAGAAAGAGATGCCAGAAGATGTTGCTGGGAGCAGAGAGGAAGGGCAAAGGAGACTGGAGATCCTGTGCTGTTCCTTTGTAGAGAGTGGGTGCAGGCCTTGTGGGAATGAACTAAGCTAGATGACACTTTGTGGTGTCCCTCTGGACTCTGCTGTCCCTTCTGGTGGTCTCTACTCTCTGGTGTAAGACATCCCAGTGCCTTCTACCCACCACAGGTATTCTCCTCAATGCTGTCATCCAGGGGCTTCTGTTGGGCCCTGCTGGCTGTGTAGATCAGCCCTGGTGATGTTGTAGGACCCTGGGGACTCTTAGAGGGCAGCAAGTGAGTGGAGATGGAGCAATGGATGGAGAGATGGAGGATGAAGGCTGCAGGGGGTGGGAGGGCTTAGTTCAGCAGCTGTGTGGCTCTGCCTGGCTCCTACCTCCAATGGTGCTGGCAGCAGCTGACCCCAGAAGCTCGAAACCCCAAATCCTGCCTGGCTCAGGACCCTCCTGCCCTGTCCCCTCCTGACATCCAGCACAGCCCAAGCAGGCACTCAGGGCTCCTAGCCACACAGTCCAGCCATCCCCCATGGCAGGAGTCACCTGAGGTCTCACTCCCTCTCTGTCCCCCTTGCTCTCATCAGTTGCTGCCTGAGGTGGCTGCAGGGTCCCTCCCCAGCCCTCATCTGTAACCCCCCCTTGGCTTGGTGCTGTTCTTTCAGCCCTCCAGCTGATCCCAGCCTTTAGTCTCAGGCCCCTTCCATTCTTGTGCTGCTGCTTCCAGCCCAGTTCCTTAGATGCTTCCTCAGCCACAGCATTTCCCACTCCACCCTTCCAGCTGCAGTGGCAGTGGAGGTGGGGGATACAGGGCCATGGGACAGCCAAGGCAGCAGGGCCATGGATGTGTTGGGAATGAGGGAAGGGCCTGGGAGTGGTCAGGCAGGAATTAGGCCTTGTCCCCTCCAAAAGGGGAGAGGATCCAGGGCCCAGGTGGCAGATGTGTGTGCAGGGAATGGCAGAATCTGGCAGCATTGGAGGAGGTGAAAGGAGTGAATTGTGCTGCAGCTCTGCCTGTGTCAGCTGGGAGATGAACAGCAGCCCATGGGCACTGTGCCCTCCCACCAAACCTCATTTTCTCTTGGGGATGTGGAGAGGCAGCTCCAGGGGAGCTGCAAAGAGCAATCTGAGAGAAATGGTCAGGGAGAGAGGGAAGCCAAACCCTTTCCAGTGAGTTTCTTTGGGCTGCAGTTGTGGGAAGGGTGCTGGAGGTGTTAGGTGTGGGCAGGAGCCAGAGACTCCTCCAGCATCCCAGTGAGGGCTGAAGAGGTGTAGCAAGAAGCTGCCCAAGTCCCTTCCCCCTCATGAAGCTCCCTTTGTGTGTGTCCTGAGGGCTGCTGTGATCTTCTCTTGGGGAGTGGCCAGCAGAAAGGTGTATTCAGGGCAGAGGTGAGCACAGAGTGGGTGTGGTGGGGGCAGGGACAGGGAGGAGAACTGGGACCAGAGCAAAATCTATTGTCAAATGCAGCTGCAGGCAGCAGAGCCCTGGGCAGGCAGTGTGAGGAAGCTTTAGGCAAGGGCTGGGAGAGGCTGTGTGGAGGCAGCTGTGTTGTGGTGCTGCCCTGCAGCTGTGTGCTGGGCAAGGAGCTGAGTCTGCACTTTTTGAGGCCTCCCATCTTGAGCAGCCCTGGCTGTGTGCTGTGCCTGTGCTGCTGGGCTTGGGAGCTGCCCCCAGTAAGGCTGAGCTGTGCTGCCTGGTCCTGGGCAGTGCTGAGTCATCCCTTGCAGATCAGTGCTCTCCTCTGAGCCCTTTGCTTCTCTCTTGCAGGAGCTGTGTCCTCTCTCCATTATCCCTGCCCCTTTGTGGGGGGGAAGAACAGTTTGCAGATCTGTCCCTTGGAGCAGCCCTACAGGTAAGAAACCCAGAGTGGGGAAACAGCAGGATCCTAGGCCCCCAGGGCAGCTCTTCGCCTCCTCCACCTCCTCCTGTCCAGCATATTTCACCTCTCTAGGAGCTCTGAGGCACATCAGGTGTTATGGGAGTTGATAAATGCTCCTGGCTGCTGGGGGTCAGTTGTATGGCAGGAGGTGATGTTTAGGGGTTGGGATCTGGAGGGTGGTGAGAGAAGGTTGGAGGTGGTTTCGTGTTCCATGTTCATTGCTGCTGCCTCCATTGTCTGAGCCAAGGGAGATCAAAGGACAGGGCCTGGGCCAGGAACCACCCTGCCAATGTCACCAGGCTCAAGGAGAGTAGGACAAGACCACTTGTAAGCCCCAGGGTACCTCAGGGCACTGATCACAGGAACCTGGGGTCTCAGCATGGGTATTGGAGGTCTGTGCCCACACTGTGGCAGAAACTGAAGGTTTGAGGTCCCCTCTGCATTCTCTCCTCCAGCTGGGTGTTGGGAGGTGTTGGGAGTCAGGGACTGTCATGACCTAGTCAGGATCTGAGGGTTTGAGGTCCTGGGCTCAGGTGCTTCCATCTTCTGTATTGCACAGCTGTGACCCCTTCCTGCCACAGTATGGCCTCACAGAAGGACCCAGGCAAGAGCTGGGAGGAGAAGAAACACCCAGAGATCAAGTTGGAGCAGCCAAATTTCAGAGTGAAGGGAGAGGAAAAAGAGGATAAGATCAAGAATGATGCTGAGAAGAATGATGACTATGAAGAGGAGGATAATGATGATGATGAAGGTGACCAGGATGAGCAGGAGGAATGTATGGAGGAGGATGACGCCAGAGCAGGTCCCTCAGTGTCACCCAAAGAGCTGAATCAGTGTCTTGAGTGTGGGCAGAGCTTCCCAGGTGGCTCAGAGCTAGTGAAGCACCACTGCCCACAGCCTGGCTCCCGGCCCTTTGTGGTGACTGTGGCAAGAGGTTCCGCTGGAACTCAAAGCTCATCCAGCACCGCCGCACCCACACTGGAGAGAAACCGGTCACTTGTGCTGACTGCGGCCAGAGGTTCACCCAGCGCTATAGTCTCACCCAGCACTGCCGCACCCACACTGGAGAGAAACCGTTCACCTGTGCTGAGTGCGGACGCAGCTTCACCCAGCGTGGCAAGCTCACTCGGCACTGCCGCACCCACACGGGGAGAAACGTCACCTTTTCTGACTGCGGGCAGAGCTTCACCCAGCGCTATAGTCTCACCCAGCACTGCCTCACCCACACTGGAGAGAGAGACCCGTCTCTTGTGACAACTGTGGCAAGCGGTTCAGGAGTATCTCTCATCTTAGGCAGCACCACCTCACCCACACTAGTGAGAAGTCCTTCAGCTGTAGGGACTGCGGCAAGAGCTTCAAACAAAGCTCCAGTCTTACCATCCACCGCCGTATCCACACTGGAGAGCATCTGTTCCCCTGTGCTGCGTGTGGAAAGAGCTTTACCAAGAGCACGTCATACCTCCGGCATCAACTGATCCACAGCGGTGAGAAACCATACAGCTGTGCCGACTGTGGTAAGAGCTTCACCCAGATGTCCTCCCTTTGCCAGCACCGCAGGGTGCACAGCACTGAGAAGTCCTCCAGCTGCAGGGAGTGAGGCAAGAACATCAAACGAAGCTCCAGTCTCATCATCCACCACCGCATCCACACCGGAGAGAAGCCTTTCCCCTGTGCTGAGTGCGGCAAGAGCTTCACCAAAAAGGGGCACCTCAGCCAGCATCGCCGCACCCATACCGGTGACCAGGCTAGACTGCGGGGAAGGAACAAATAGATCCATCCAGGCTCCATTGGGATCATCCTGACCTGCCTAAGTAGCCTTTTGCAGCAAATTGAACCCAAATTGTCTCTTTTTCTTCTGCACTTCTCAGAGGCTGGGGGCTCCAGCAGGAACAAACACCTCCTGCCCTTCTGAACACCAATTAGTGCTGATGAGAGCAATTACAGTGCTGAGTTGGCACAGCCAGAGCTGCCATTGGAACGAGACAGAGCTTTACCAGGGTTTGTCTGGTTCTTCCCCAATCTGTGTCTCCCTGGGGTAAAAAATCATCTGTCCATTGCCCAGTTTCTTTGATACAAGGCCAAAGTTACCCAAATCCTGCCTGATTGTTTGTATCTTAGACATTCCTGCCCACAATGCCCAAATACTGAGGACATTTGCTCCCTAGGAATGGGGCTGGAGCTGTGTGCTCATTTCAGGGAGGTCAAAGTGAAGTTCTCAGGGACATCTCAGTGTTTTTTTTCCTTGTGTCAAGGGATGTTAGGTGTTTGGGGGGGGTGCTGAAGGGTTCTAGGATTGGTTTTCATAATCTTTGGAGGGTGCAGAGGGGATGTAAGGGAGGTGTTTGGAAGCCCTTGGAGGGCTTCTGACAGCTTTCCACTACAGAACTCTGCTGCTTTCCAGCAGGCCTGGGGCTTCCAAAAGCCTTCTCCCTAGCTCAGCAGTGTTCCTCATGCATTCCTGCTGACCTGGGGCTTCCCTCAGCCTTTCCATCCACACAGAAGTGGGAAGAGATTTCTCTGAGTGTTGAGTTTTCAGGATATTTGAGAGTGCAAAGAGTGAAATCACTGCAAGAAAGGATGCTGTGCCTCAGCACAGTGCCCAGAAATGTTCCCCCAGGATGTTTGTCTTACACTTGGATCTGAACTTAGCTCTGCCGCTCTCAGCAGTGTGCCTGGCAGAACTGTGAGCTGTTGCTAGGCAAGCTGGAGCTGGCTGAGCTGCTGCACAAATCCACAAGTCCTGTGCTCAAGATGCTGCCTTGGGAGCTGAAAGTGCCTGTGCAAATGTCATGGTCTTCAGCTGGAGAGACCTCTCCCCACAAATAACTGCCACAGGCACAGTCTGGAGCTATCCAACATGCAGAGAACCCCAGAAGGGCACTTGGGCAAGGAACTGGGAAGCAGCTAAGGAAGTGCAACTGCAGGTGGGCCTGGGAAACTCTCAAACTGTGAGAGCAACTTGGGGGTGTGGAGCTGCCCCACTACGGGAAGCCTTTAGGGCTGGTGAGCCAGCGCTGGATGCCAGGTGGTGCTGATCCCTTGCTTTAGAATTCCCTGCTTCTCCTCCTTTCCTATCCTGCAGCTGCTGTTCTGCAAACAAGGGCAGCTTAAGGGCCATGTGTAGAGCCACTGATTGTCTGCTGACCAACTCCAAGGTGCAAAGTTGTTTTCCTGTGTGAGCCAAGAACAAGTTTCTGCATGAGCCAGAGGTACTGACACCTTTGGTTGGAGCATGCTTTAGTTTGTACACAGGACTGGATTCTACTGCTGCCATGAATCAATGGGAGAGGGAAGAAAGTCTACCAAAATGAGGTACTTTGGGCAAGAGAGATTGGGTTAGGGACTTCCACTCCTCTTAGCTACTTCTTCTGTTAAGGGCTTCTGGGCCTTGTGATGTTAAGGACACTCTAAGACTCTGTCATGCTGGGGACTCTGCAATGCTGTAATAAAGGACCTGTGAGAGGACTCCTGAGGTTCTCTACTCTCTGCCCTTCTGGCATCTCGTGATACCAGCAGGGGGTTGGTCCATTTGTCAGGTCAGAGGGCACCCTGTTCTCAGGGTGAATCATTAAGGACTCAAAACAAAAAATAAGGTGGGGTATGTGTGTGTGCAGGGAACATGGTTTGGGGGAAAGGGTTTGTGTTTAGCTTGGCTTTGAAAGAAGTTGTAACAATCAAGGGTACTTACAGGCCCAGTCAAATTAAGCCAACTCTTTCAGGGACAGCACCTGAGGGGGTGGCTCAGAGAACCTCTGTGTGTGTGTGTGAAACCTGGCAATAGCAGTTTTGTATGTTTTGAGGTTGTGTTTCTCATTTAAACTGGAATGCTGAAGATTCCTTGATGTATTGACAGATGGATTTGTCTTGCTACAATATAAAAGACCTCTCAAGTTTTGCAGGCTGCAACCCTTGGAAAAAAGTTTCCTCACAGCATCATCACAGAAGACATCTTTCAAGGACTCTATCTTCCTGGTGTCCCTGCAGATCCATTTGAATCTGGAAGGAAGCTCTCACTTCAGTTCCAACTGAAGGACTATTGGGGCAGGGTGTAGGTTATGGATTTGTTCTCCTGGCTTCCAGGAGGAACAGGGATGAAACTAATTTTGTCCTATTTGCTATGGGGTTCAGCATTGCTACACTTTTACCTTGTGTAATTTTACATCACTGATTCAAAATGTAGTGTCCAATATGCTACTGGTGTCTAATGATGGTGTAAAACAGATTGGTGCCATTAGCCAATCAAAACTCATGTCTGTTGTAAAACTTGTTTAAAACTTCCTTCCTTCCTTCCTTCCTTCCTTCCTTCCTTCCTTCCTTCCTTCCTTCCTTCCTTCCTTCCTTCCTTCCTTCCTTCCTTCCTTCCTTCCTTCCTTCCTTCCTTCCTTCCTTCCTTCCTTCCTTCCTTCCTTCCTTCCTTCCTTCCTTCCTTCCTTCCTTCCTTCCTTCCTTCCTTCCTTCCTTCCTTCCTTCCTTCCTTCCTTCCTTCCTTCCTTCCTTCCTTCCTTCCTTCCTTCCTTCCTTCCTTCCTTCCTTCCTTCCTTCCTTCCTTCCCTCCTTCCTTCCTTCCCTCCTTCCTTCCTTCCTTCCCTCCTTCCTTCCTTCCTTCCCTCCTTCCCTCCTTCCTTCCCTCCTTCCCTCCTTCCCTCCTTCCCTCCTTCCTTCCCTCCTTCCCTCCTTCCTTCCCTCCTTCCCTCCTTCCTTCCCTCCTTCCCTCCTTCCTTCCCTCCTTCCTTCCTTCCTTCCCTCCTTCCTTCCTTCCTTCCCTCCTTCCTTCCTTCCTTCCCTCCTTCCTTCCTTCCTTCCCTCCTTCCTTCCCTCTTTGATTGACAGGGTGGTGTAAGAGGCTAACTCTTGTATCTCTTGATGTGAATCCACAAAGATGAAATCACCTTGTGTATCATGGGAAGGCCCTGTGTCACAGCTCTCATGGAACGGTGCTGAAAGTGTGATAAGGAAACAGTTGTGGAGGTTAGCTTTACCATTGGTAAAGAGAACTATGTAGAGTGGAGTACAGTAGAGTAGAGTAGAGTAGAATAGAATAGACCAGACCAGGTTGGAAGAGACCTTCAAGAACATAGAGTCCAACCTATCATCCAGCACCATCTAATCAACTAAACCATGGCACCAAGCACTCCATCAAGTCTCCTCCTAAACACCTCCAGTGATGGTGACTCCACCACCTCGTAGGTGTAAAGGCATCTTAGTAGAACCTGTACTTTGTAGTTCCTTTGCTGCTGTGTGTACTACCCACCCATAGGTGTTAGGAGCAGCTGTTGATTGTATAATCTATAACGAATCAAGCATTTATCATCTTAGTTGTAGCAATATTACCTTTAAGACTTGTATTATTGCTAAGTGTGGTGGTTTAGGCTGGGTGCTGGCCCCGATGCCACTGCACAGACCACTCCTGGGAGGTCCCAAGGGGTGGGCCCAGCCCAGGGGGGTGGTCACAGGAAACCAGGTATTGCATTCCCATAATGCCCTGCTCCCCTATAAAACATCCGCAAGGAGTCTTCACTTCCTCTTTTCTCCCCTGCTGCTGCCTAGGTAAAATGGCATGAGCTGCCTCCCTTGGGCCTGACGAGGCCCAAGTCTGGGTTTGGGGGGGAGGAAAGAGCCCTGGGGGGTTTTGGTGTACTCCCAGGTGGGGATGGGATGTTCTTGGGTATGTTCTGGGATCTCTCTCTTATGTCACTGTGCTTGTGGTTCTCTGTACAACTCTCATTGTTGTTTTTATTGTTTTCTATTTAAACTTTCCATCACTTTTGCAATCTGTTTGTCTGAGTTGTTATTTCTGCCCGTGGTGGGGAGGGGTCTACCCCAACCCATTACAATAAGGACATTGATCAGTGGAGCATGATCATTCCCTGTTGAAGAAGGGCAGAGGCATGGATCCCAGTGAATATGACAAGAGGTTGGGAGAGTGAGAATGGATTGGATCATGCTCTCAGGCTATTAGACCAGGGACTAAAAGATTCTAGAGAAAGGACAAAAAGATTTGTGGGATGGTTAATGTTTGCCATAATATCAGCTGTGATAATATTAGCATCCCCAGCTGCTTCAGTTACAGCTCTGACAAAGGACATACAAACTGTGGACACAGTGAGAACTTTATTGACCAATGTGACAAATGATCTGCAGCTGCAGGAAGCTATAGATGAGGAAATAATGGCAAGGTTATGCATGCTTGAGGCCAGTGTTGTTTGGTTAGGAGACCAACATGCTGCCTTGCAGACCCATATGATGCTGCAGTGTGATTGGGAATAGGGAAGGGAAGGGAAGGGAAGGGAAGGGAAGGGAAGGGAAGGGAAGGGAAGGGAAGGGAAGGGAAGGGAAGGGAAGGGAAGGGAAGGGAAGGGAAGGGAAGGGAAGGGAAGGGAAGGGAAGGGAAGGGAAGGGAAGGGAAGGGAAGGGAAGGGAAGGGAAGGGAAGGGAAGGGAAGGGAAGGGAATAAACCAGGTTGGAAGAAACCTTCAAGATCATCATGTCCAACCCATCATCCAACACCATCTAATCAACTAAACCATGCAACCAAGCACCCCATCAAGTCTCCTCCTAAACACCTCCAGTGATGGTGACTCCACCACCTCTCCAGGCAGCCCATTCCAATGGGCAATCACTCTCTCTGTGTAGAATTTCCTCCTAACATCCAGCCTAAACCTCCCCTGGTGCAGCTTGAGACTGTGTCCTCTTGTTCTGGTGCTGGTTGCCTGGGAGAAGAGACCAACCCCCACCTGGCTACAACCTCCCTTCAGGCAGTTGTAGAGAGCAGTAAGGACTCCCCTGAGTATCCTCTTCTCGAGGCTAAGCAACCCCAACTCCCTCAGCTTCTCCTCACAGGGCTGTGCTCCAGACTCCTCCCCAGCCTTGCTGCCCTTCTCTGGACACCTTCCAGCAAGTCAACCTCCTTCCTAAACTGAGGGGCCCAGAACTGGACACAGTACTCAAGGTGTGGCCTAACCAGTGCAGTGTACAGGGGCAGAATGACCTCCCTGCTCCTGCTGGCCACACTGTTCCTGATGCAGGCCAGGATGCCATTGGCTCTCTTGGCTGCCTGGGCACACTGCAGGCTCATGTTGAGCCTACCATCAACCAGCACCCCCAGGTCCCTCTCTGCCTGGCCGATCTCCAGCCACTCTGACCCCAGCCTGTAGCACTGCATGGGGGAGCTGTTTGCAATGTGCAGAACCCAGCAATAGTATGTGTAATCATAAGCAGGACATGTGTGTAACATCCTTGTCTTGGAGTGACTCTCAGCATGATTGGAACTCACAGTATCACAGTATCACAGTATCACTTAGGTTGGAAAGGACCTCGAGGATCATCGAGTCCAACCTGACACCACAGACCCCATGACTAGACCATGGCACCAAGTGCCTCGTCCAATCTCCCCTTGAACCCCTCCAGGGTCAATGACTCAATCACCTCCCTGGGCAGCAAGTTCCAATGCCGAATGACTCGCTCGGTGAAGAACTTCCTCCTCACCTCGAGTCTGAACCTCCCCTGGCGCAGCTTGAGACTGTGTCCCCTTGTTCTGGTGCTGGTTGCCTGGGAGAAGAGGCCAACTCCCTCCTGGCTACAACCACCCTTCAGGTAGTTGTAGAGGGCAATAAGGTCACCCCTGAGCCTCCTCTTCTCCAGGCTAAACAACCCCAGCTCCCTCAGCCTCTCTTCATAGGGCTTGTGTTCAAGGCCTCTCACCAGCCTTGTTGCCCTTCTCTGGACACGTTCAAGTGTCTCAATGTCCTTCTTAAACTGAGGAGCCCAGAACTGGACACAGTACTCAAGGTGCGGCCTAACCAGAGCAGAGTACAGGGGCACTATGACCTCCCTGCTCCTGCTGGCCACACTATTCCTAATGCAGGCCAGAATGCTATTGGCCCTCCTGGCCACCTGGGCACACTGCTGGCTCATATTCAGGTGGCTGTCGATCAGCACACCCAGGTCCCTCTCTGTCTGGGAGCTCTCCAGCCACTCCGACCCCAGCCTATAGCTCTGCATGGGATTGCCATAGCCAAAGTGCAGCACTCGGCACTTGGACTTGTTGAATGCCATCCCATTGGACTCTGCCCATCTGTCCAGTCGGTCGAGGTCCCTCTGCAGAGCCTTTCTACCCTCTAACTGACTAACATCTGCCCCTAACTTTGTGTCATCTGCAAACTTGCTGATGACTGACTCTACCCCTTCATCCAGATCATCAACGAATATGTTGAAGAGGACAGGGCCCAGCACTGATCCCTGGGGGACACCACTGGTGACTGGCCTCCAGCTGGATGCGGCACCGTTCACGACCACTCTCTGGGCCCGGCCCTCCAGCCAGTTCCTAACCCAGCACAGAGTGTAATGGTCCAATCCACAGGCTGACAGCTTAGTCAGCAGTTTGCTGTGGGGGACGGTGTCAAAGGCCTTGTTGAAGTCCAGGTAGACCACATCCACAGGCCTCCCCACATCCACCAGGCGGGTCACCTGATCATAGAAAGAGATCAGGTTGGAGAGGCAGGATCTGCCCTTCCTGAATCCATGTTGGCTGGACCTGAGCCCTTGGCCATCCTTCAGGTGCGCAGTTATTGCCGCCAGGATAATCTGCTCCATCACTTTCCCTGGCACTGAGGTCAGGCTGACCGGCCTGTAGTTTCCAGGTTCCTCCATCCGACCCTTCTTGTGGATGGGGACCACGTTGGCCAGTTTCCAGTCATCTGGGACCTCACCGGTGAGCCAGGACTGGAGGAAAATGATGGAGAGTGGCCTAGCTAGCACATCCGCCAGCTCTCTCAGCACCCTAGGATGGATCCCATCTGGTCCCATGGACTTGTGGATATCCAAGTGGCTCAGCAGGTCCCGAACTAATTCCTCATGGATTACCAGGGCATTACACTGCTCCCCGACCCCAACGCCCAGCTCCGGAGACCACTCACAGTATCACAGTATCACAGTATCACTTAGGTTGGAAAGGACCTCGAGGATCATCGAGTCCAACCTGACACCGCAGACCCCATGACTAGACCATGGCACCAAGTGCCACGTCCAATCTCCCCTTGAACGCCTCCAGGGTCGATGACTCAACCATCTCCCTGGGCAACCCATTCCAATGCCGAATGACTCGCTCGGTGAAGAACTTCCTCCTCACCTCGAGTCTGAACCTCCCCTGGCGCAGCTTGAGACTGTGTCCCCTTGTTCTGGTGCTGGTTGCCTGGGAGAAGAGGCCAACTCCCTCCTGGCTACAACCACCCTTCAGGTAGTTGTAGAGGGCAATAAGGTCACCCCTGAGCCTCCTCTTCTCCAGGCTAAACAATCCCAGCTCCCTCAGCCTCTCCTCATAGGGCTTGTGTTCAAGGCCTCTCACCAGCCTTGTTGCCCTTCTCTGGACACGCTCAAGTGTCTCAATGTCCTTCTTAAACTGAGGAGCCCAGAACTGGACACAGTACTCAAGGTGCGGCCTAACCAGAGCAGAGTACAGGGGCACTATGACCTCCCTGCTCCTGCTGGCCACACTATTCCTAATGCAGGCCAGAATGCTATTGGCCCTCCTGGCCACCTGAGCACACTGCTGGCTCATATTCAGGTGGCTGTCGATCAGCACACCCAGGTCCCTCTCTGTCTGGGAGCTCTCCAGCCACTCCGACCCCAGCCTATAGCTCTGCATGGGATTGCCATAGCCAAAGTGCAGCACTCGGCACTTGGACTTGTTGAATGCCATCCCATTGGACTCTGCCCATCTTTCCAGTCGGTCGAGGTCCCTCTGCAGAGCCTTTCTACCCTCTAATTGACTAACATCTGCCCCTAACTTTGTGTCATCTGCAAACTTGCTGATGACTGACTCTACCCCTTCATCCAGATCATCAACGAATATGTTGAAGAGGACAGGGCCCAGCACTGATCCCTGGGGGACACCACTGGTGACTGGCCTCCAGCTGGATGCGGCACCGTTCACGACCACTCTCTGGGCCCGGCCCTCCAGCCAGTTCCTAACCCAGCACAGAGTGTAGTGGTCCAATCCACAGGCTGACAGCTTAGTCAGCAGTTTGCTGTGGGGGACGGTGTCAAAGGCCTTGCTGAAGTCCAGGTAGACCACATCCACAGGCCTCCCCACATCCACCAGGCGGGTCACCTGATCATAGAAAGAGATCAGGTTGGAGAGGCAGGATCTGCCCTTCCTGAATCCATGTTGGCTGGACCTGAGCCCTTGGCCATCCTTCAGGTGCGCAGTTATTGCCGCCAGGATAATCTGCTCCATCACTTTCCCTGGCACTGAGGTCAGGCTGACTGGCCTGTAGTTTCCAGGTTCCTCCATCCGACCCTTCTTGTGGATGGGGACCACGTTGGCCAGTTTCCAGTCATCTGGGACCTCACCGGTGAGCCAGGACTGGAGGAAAATGATGGAGAGTGGCCTAGCTAGCACATCCGCCAGCTCTCTCAGCACCCTAGGATGGATCCCATCTGGTCCCATGGACTTGTGGATATCCAAGTGGCTCAGCAGGTCCCGAACTAACTCCTCATGGATTTCCAGGGTATTACTCTGCTCCCCGACCCCAACGCCCAGCTCCGGAGACCACTCGTCCTGAACTCCTGCCTTGCTGTTAAACATTGAGGCAAAGAAGGTGTTCAGGACCTCAGCTTTATCCTCATCCTCATCCTCAGTCACTGTGTTCCCCTCCAGGTCCACTAGGGAGTTCAGGTTCTTCCTGCCCCTCTTCTTATTGTTAATATATTTATAAAAATGCTTTTTATTATCTTTGACTGAGGTGTTCAGCTTCAGTTCCAGCTGGGCCTTAGCCTCCCTAATTTCCTCCCCATCCCTGGACCTGGTGGTGTCAGTTCTGTACTCAGTGGTGCCTCCAGCAGTGAACCCTCTCATCTACAGCCTGAGGAACCAGGAGCTCAAGGCTGCCCTGGGTCAACTGATCCCTGGATGCTCTCAGAAGCAATAAACTCTTTGTCTTCTCCTGCAGAGCAGTTCTGATGTCACTCAGTGCAGGCCCAGCCTGGCTGCTGGAGTTCTGGATTCTGCTGGTGCTGTTCCCCTTGTGAGAATGTTGTTCCCACACAAATGTCTTTCTTCAGACCATTTCTGGTTCAGTGTTGTTCTGTCTGCTGTGACCCAGAGGTTGCAGACATGAGGATCTGTGCTCCCTGTGTGATCAATACAATAAAGGACCCTGCAGGGAGTTGTTTCTCTGAGTTCCTTCTGCCAAGGCTTCTGTGGAGCTGCAGGGCAGTGCCTGTGTGCAGAGGTGGAGGGGCAGAGTCCCAGCACAGCAGCAATCCAGGGAGCCCCAGAGCTTGGGCTGTCCTCAGCTGCTCTTTTATCCTTTCCACCCTCTCCTGCTGAGCCTCTGTGCTAGGGCAAGGCCTGAGTCCTCTGGCAGCTTGGGCACTGTGCTGCTGTGTGGCAGTGCTGGGACTGAAGGCAGGGAGAGTCCAGGGCTGCTTGTAGGACAGAGCTGTGCTCCAGAGCAGCACTGCCATCAGAACAGGAGATCTACTCATGCCTTCATATCCCAACCCCTTCCCTTTACACACTGCACTTATGCAAAGTCCAAAGTGGATGCCCTGACCCCCTTCCAGTGTAGACTCATTCCAAACATGGTTCCTTTAACCCCTCCCAGTACAGATGTGGCCTCTTCCCAGTATACACTGGATCCTACTGTCCTCTAGCACTGCAGCCTGGGTCTCATCCCAGCTTAGAATGTATCCCTTGGCTCCCTTCCCAGTACTGAATGCATCCATCCCAGTACAAACTGCACACCCTCATGCCCTCCCATCACAGCCTGGGCCCTGTCCCAGCACAATCTGCATTTTCTAACCACATTCTAGGACATTCTGGTCCCTGCACAGCCCAATTTGGATCCTTTTAGCCCCTCCTAGTACAGACCCAGTCACATCTGAGTGTAAAGTGCATCTTCTGAACCCCTTCCAGCTCAGATGTGCTCTTATCCCAATACAAACTGCATCACTTTCCATACAGTTTCCTGTGCCAGTACAAAGTGCATCCCTTGGACCCCTTCCCAGTCCCAGTTGCACCCAGCACAGTACAAAGTCTATATCCTGATCCCAGTGCAGCTATGCCCTGATTCTGATACAAATGGGCTCCCATTGCCATCTCCCAGCACAGTCTGAGTCTCATCCCTAATATTATGTGATTCTGTGATTTAAGTCCTCTGAGTAGAAGGTGGGCCATATCCAACACAAACTGCATCATCCTATCTCCTACCTGTAGATACTGGACCTTGTCCCTGTACAAACTGCATCCACTGGCTTCCTCCCAGTACAAAATCAACTCCTTCCCAGTACAAATTGGATTCCTTTAGCCTCCCTCAGTACCTACTGGCCTCATTCCCAGTACAGTACTTACAGTACTAAGCTCCATCCCCTCATCCCCTCCTAGTACAACCTGGACCTCTTACACTCTCTCTAACCTGTCTCCACCAACCCTACCCCTACCCTCTGCCTCTCCCCTGAACCCAATCCCCATCTGCATCTCATAACAGCTCAGGCCTCACCTCACCCCTCCAAGCTCAGCCCCTATCAAATGTAGCCCTAACCCTGATTTTGCCATCATTGCACACCCGGGCCCCAACCTTTACCCTTGGCATCTACTCCTTGCCCTTAATCCCAGCTCTCAGCCCATCCCCACACCAACCGCTGCCCCTCTGAGGTTGTCCTTGCCTGAGCACTGCCCAAGACACTCATCAGGACACCAAAGCCACTCCTAAGCCTCAGCCCGAGCCCCAGCCCTCAAAGGCATCTCTGAGGCCTCAGCCCTGCCCTGGACACTTCAGCCCCAAAACTTCTTCCTGTGCTCTGACTTCACTTTTGTATCCCCTTCCATGCTTGAGTGAGTCTGCTTGGCCCCTGGCACAGGGCAGGACATGTGAGCAAACAGAGCAGCCTCATGGCCATGGAAGAGGAGCAGGAAGTGACCTGTGGCTGAACAGCTGATGGACATAGGGAGGAGATGGGTGGCAATGCCATGGGCACCTCAGCTGTGCCTCAAGATCTCCTGCACAGCAGCAGCCACAAGGCTGGGCAGGGGCTGGGAGCTCACTGCTGGCTTAGCAGCTGATAGGGCAGCAGCAGGAAGAGGGCAGGAAGGGGACTGGGAAGTCACTTCTTGATGCAGCAGCTGAGAGGGCAGCCCCTGACTCCTGCCTGGCCTCTGTGCTTTTGGCCTCCCAGCTGCCAGAGTCCCCAGCAGAAGGCATGTGGAGGGCAAGGGACTTGTGTGACTCCTTTTCCCTAAGCACTTGGTTGCCCCTGAAGGAAGAGCCCTGGAGCTGGGTTGTCAGCTCCCTGCCACCTGAGGGCCTGAGGGGACAGCAGCAGGGACAGGGCTTGGCTGTGGCTGCTGGAGAAGCTGAAAAGCAGCAGCAGGGAGCTGCCTTGGAAGGCCCTGGAGAGGTTTCTTGTGGCTGCTCAGCTGCCAGGCCACAAGCAGGCTGAGGCCCTGGGCCAGCATTGGGACCTCAGGGATGGCTCAGAAGCTCCTAGGGCAGGAGGAGCCACATGGCCCTGAGGTGAGTGTGAGGCCACTGCAAACTCCAGTCCCTTTGTGCCATTGGCAAGCAACAGGAGCAGAAGGTGACCTGTGGCTGAGCAGCTCATGGACACAAGGGAGGAGATGGGTGGCAATGCCATGGGCAGCTCAGCTGTGCTTCAGGCTCTCCTGCACAGCAGCAGGCTCAGGGCTGGGCTGGGGACTGTGCCATCCCTTGTGCCTGCCAAGCTGAGAGGCAGCAGCAGGGAGGTGCCTTGGGTTTTGCTTTGCAACTGGAGGTTCTGCTCAGTGGCCAGGCAGAAAGGCCTCTTTCCCAATGGCCTGGGATGGAGCAGGGCCTGAGCAGAGTGCAGAAGGCCAAGTGCAGCTGGGCTGTGGTAGGAAGAGTGTGGCCACCCAGACACAGAGGTTCTCCTCCCCTGCACTCAGGCCTGCTGTGACCACATCTGGATTCTTAGTGTCTGGTTTTGGACCTCCTGCTCTGAAGGAATTTTAAAGAGCCTGAGAAGCTTCAGAGGATATCTGCAAGGACTGGGATGGAGAGCCTGAGTGACTGGGGCTTCTGTAACCTGGTGAAATACAAGCTCAGGGCACTACAGATGCAGTGTGCACCTGCTAGAAATCTGGGGATGATGCAGCTTCTGGTGGTTGTGTGAAGGGAAGACAACCTCCATAGAGTGCAAATATTAGGGCTCAGAGTGGAGGTGTCCTGGTTTGAGGCCAGCCAGATCCTCTCCTACCACTAAGAGCATACAGGAGGTGAGGAGAAAGAAAGGTCACTCAAAGGGGATCCTTGTGGTCCAAGAGGCCCTGGCTCTGTGTTTCAAGAAATGGCCATGGAGAGAAGAGACAGAGCAGGGAGGATACAGAAATGTCATGGTGAGAGCTGCTAGGAATGCAAGATGGGTGTCAAGGGCATGAAAGGAAAAAGCTGCAGGCATGGGGCAGTGTAGCACCACCTGCAAGGCTGAAAGCTCAACAGGACTGAGGTCTTTCTCCTCCTGTCTATGGCAGTTGCCTCTCCCATCAAGGCCAGGGAGGTGAAACTTTAGCTTGAGTCTCTCTGCATCTGACTGCCCAGGCTCTGTGGTCAGGGCTTGACCTTTCTGTTGCAGAAACCAAACCCAGTGTGGGGGACAGTGTAGGACAACCTGTGGTGGGGATGGCAATGGGCACTGGCAAGGCTGGAAGTCATCAGGAGAACCCAAAGCTTTGCCTTCTTGGCTGTGGAAATCATCTACCACCAAGGGCTGTGAGGAGACTTCCTAAGGCACCAGGGGGTCCTCAGTGCTTCCTTAAACAGCCCCAGGAAGGCTGGGGACGGTCATGCCCTTGTCCTTCACTCAGCATCACAAACCCCACAGCCCACAGCTCCTGAGGAGCCCTGACCCATACATGAGGGACAGGATCTGCCTGCCCAGGCACTGTGGTCAGGGTTTGGCCTTTCTGCTCCATAAACCAAACCCAGAGTTTGCTCTCCTGCACTTTGCCTTTGTCTGCTGCAATCATGGCCTCCACTGAGCTGCTCTAAGGAGCCCTTGGGAGGCTTTGTTGGTAATGCCCCTCAGTGGGGCCAATCAGTGCTTCAAGGCACTTTGTGTTTTCCTTCTGACTTCTGAAGAAGTTTCTTCAGTCTTCTCTCAGCACCTGAGGTTCCTGCAATGAGTCCCAAGTGCCCTAAGGAGATGTTTGTGTCTCTGCAATCTTCTTCAGGGTTTCAAAGTGCACCTCACAAAGCTCAATTTTGTATGTCAAAGATAAAATATTTTACTCCATGTCAGTTTAGATCAGAGATGATAATTCCCCAAGTGACACTGACCCAGGCTGTCTCAGCAGGACATCTGCACTTGCAGGAACATCTGTCCTTCAGTCTGACATTGAATGGACAACTTTGCTCCTCACCCTCCCCAACCTCCCCATTGCTGTCACTGCCCACCTGGGGCTTACAAAGTGATTCAGTAGAATGTGTTCTAATCCAAGAGCCTCTGAATGACAGAATGGATAAGGACAAGGCTGACCCTGACTGACTGCAAGGGATCCTGAAGTCAAATCTCTTTCTATGGCTGTGCCTGGAGAGAAGCACCAAGCACACAGGCACAGGGACAGAACTGGCTGGGTTGAGTGCAAGATAGAAACCTTGACCATGGTGACAGCAAAGGTGTCTGTGCTAAGACACAGAGAGGTGGAGAGGAGGCTGGCAGAGAGGCTGCCTGGAATTTGGTTTCCTTCTGCTGGAGTTCAAAGCAAACCCTCACAAAACTTTGGCATTCTTTGGCACAAGAACTGAGCCTGGAGAAGTCTGACTTGGTGCTGGCTCGTGCTGCAGGTTGTGCCTGGGGAATGTGTGAGTGGGGGAGATGCTGGACACAGCTGCTGTGATCCAGGAGAGCTCCAAGGCTTTGGCTTTAGTGCCTGGACTGCCCCTGTGAATTGCCTCTGGGAGATGGGAGTGTTCCTCCATGGCCACACTCTGTCCTGTACTCATCTGCTCTGCAGTCTTTGGCACACTGTGCGTTCAAGGTGCAGTGGTGGTGCTCAGTGGCACCCAGTCTGCTGTGAGCTGCCACTGTCTGTTTGTCTTTGTCCCTGGACAGCCAGGGGAATGAGAGTGGCTTGGGTTTGGCTGAGCTGGAGTTCATTCTGCCCAGAGCATCTTTCTAGTGCTGTTTTGCAGGGCCGTAGTTGGCTGTTGATAGCACAGCAGTGTTTTGGCTGCTGCTGAACCAGCACCCAGGCTCTGCTTTGCCAACATTTCCCTGTCCCAAGAGTGTCCTGAGGCCTGGGCAAGGTCTTGGGAAGGGACACAGCTGGATCAGTTGACCCAGATCAGTTGACATATCCAGAGAAGGGCCATGAGGATGATCAGAGGGCTGGAGCACCTCTCCTATAAGGACAGACTGAAGGAGTTGGGGCTGTTCAGTCTGGAGAAGAGAAGGCTCCCAGGTGACCTCATTGTGGCCTTCCAGTATCTGAAGGGGGCCTACAGGAAGGCTGGGGAAGGACTTCTCAGGATCTCAGGTAGTGATACAACTAGGGGGAATGGAATGAAGCTTGAGATGGGGAGTTTCAGGCTGGATGTGAGGAGGAGGTTCTTCACCATGAGAGTGGTGAAGCCCTGGAATGGGTTGTGCAGGGAGGTGATTGAGGCCCCGTCCCTGGAGGTGTTTAAGCCCAGGCTGGATGAGGCTCTGTCCAGCCTGATCTAGTGTGGGGTGTCCCTGCCCATGGCAGGGGGGTTGAAACTAGATGATCCTTGTGGTCCCTTCCAACCCTGACTGATTCTATGATACTATGACCCCAACTGGCCAAAGCGGTATTCCATGCCAGATGACATCAGCTGAGACACAGAAGCTAAGTGAGAGAAGGAAGTGTGGGGATATTGGTGCCTGGGGTCTGTCCTGCAGAACAACTACTCCATGTGTCAGAGCCCTGCAGGCAGGGAGTTAGCGACTGCTGTGTGCTGATGGGCAGCAGAGAAGAACTTCTCTGTTTGCTGTTGTGTCTGCACACAGCCTCTGCTTGTGCTGAGCATTAGGATTCAATAGATTCTACCTTATCACCAACCTTTGGTTCTATTTTCTCCTCTGCTCTGTCCACCTAAGCAGGGCAGTGATAGAGCAGCTTTGGTAGGCATTTGGCCCCCAGGTCACTGTAATGGGTTATGCCCATTCTGAAAGCAGGGGGGAAGGGTTGTGAGAGGCCCCTGGAAAACTGAGTTAGTCTGTTCCACTCTCCCTCCCTGTCCAGCAAAACTATTAAAAGGAAGACACTGCAGCCATTTGCTCTTTTGCTTCTGCCTCACTGGGACAAAAGGACTAAGAGAGAGTCGCTGCTGGCTTCCTGGTTCTCTGCCATGTGGCCAGGCCTGGTCTTTCTCCCTGCTGCACCCATGTCTCTCCAAAGGACAGTTGATTTTGTATATCTCCCTATCCATCCTTGTTCCTTCCCCTTGTGAACCCTTCCTGTTACAGTGTTATATATACATATAGATATATATACACACACATATACATACATATACACACACACATATATATATAGTGTAAAGAGATTTTTTTACCTCTTTACTTCCAAACCGACTCTAAATTATTTCTCAGTAGATTTACCTCCTCCCTTTTTCCTTATCTCCCTTTCTTTCCTTGTTTTTCCCCTTCCCTTATCTCTCCCTATTCTTTCCCCTTCCCTTTTTCTTTTGATCAGGTAAGAGGAAAGCAGAGCAGGGGAAAGATTCTCAGCTTTGCCCCCATCTGAGCTCTTAAATCCCAGTTAAGGCTCAAACCACCACAGTATTTTGGTGCCCAACATGAGGCTTGGACATTAATATTGCCTTTGGAGAGTAATACTTTGTCTGAAAGAAAGGGATTGGAAGTAGAGATGGCAGTTTTGAAGAATCTGATGTTCCAAGGTTTTGCATGGGTGTTTGGCTGGAGCTTTTGTCAGGGCCTAGCACCACACAGAACCCAGCAGAGGATGAGGATGACTCAGAACAGGAAATAATAACTCTTACATCTCTGCCCAGAAAGGAATTAAGGCAAACTTGACTGGAATATGCAAGGAAAGAGGGTGAGCCAAGACTAAGCTGGGCCCTGAGATGCTGGGACGAGGGGATGGACACAGTGGACCTGGATAAGAGGGAGGCAAAGCTTTTAGGCTTCCTCATGATGCTGATCTGGACAAAGAGTTAGCCAAACTCAATGGAACACACACTCTCTGGGCCCAGATCCTCAATGCCATCAAGAGCCGGTACCACTCATAAGATGACCTGCCCTGGGCCCCAGTTAGATAGACAACTATGGAACAGGGCATTGGGTATCTGAGACAGATGGCTGTGCTGGAAATAATTTATGGGGATGGCCAGCTCCCCTCAGACCCAGATGAGGTGCCCATGAGATGGCCCTTCATAAAGAAACTCACCGAGGGTGCAAAGAAAAGGGAAGCCTGTTTGGGTTGCTGACCTGTGGCAAGACATCGCTGCCCACCTGGACAGGCTGCCAATAAAGGTATGGCACATCGATGCACACATCCCCAGGAGCAGAGCCACAGAGGAGCACAAGCACAACCACCAAGCAGACCTGGCTGCTAAAATCTCCCAAATAGATTTGGACTGGGAGCACAAGGGTGAGCTGTTCTTAGCTCGCTGGGCCCAGGACACTTCTGGACACCAAAGGAGAGATGCCACATCCTGGTGGGCTGGGGACAGATCAGTGGACATCTCTATGGAGGCCATCTCACAGGTTATCCATGAGTGTGACATCTGTGCTGCCATCAAGCAGGCCAAGTGCATGAAGCCTCTGTGGTATGGGGGGAGATGGTGGAAATAGAAGTATGGGGAGGCCTGGCAGATCAACTACATCACCCTTCCTGGGTCTCACAGTGGCAAACAGCACCTACTGACCATGGTGGAGGCAAGTACAGGGTGGCTGGAAACCTACCCAGCACCTCATGCCACTGCCTGCAACACCATCCTGGGCCTAGAGAGACATGTCCTGTGGAGACACAGCACCCCTGGGAGGATTGAATGGGACAATGGAAGCCACTTCAAGAACCATCTCCTAAGGGACTGGGCAAAGGAACATGGGATTGAGTGGATTTACCACATCCCAACCCCTGCACCTGCTGCGGGGATGGTTGAGTGCTCAAGGCCTGTGCCCAGTTTGGCCTCATCCCCAAAGGAGCTTCAGAGGCCCTGGGTCAGAAGGTGCAAGGAGCTGACTGCACAGTGCTGGCCCAAGGGCTTGCCCTATTCAGTACTATTCAGTATTCCTAAGGTTGGAAGAGACCTCAAAGATCATCGAGTCCAACCTGTCGCCACAGACCTCATGACTAGAGTAGGGAGGACACTACTGCCCACTGCAGGCTTGAACTCACGACCTTCCCATTAAGGGTCTGATGCACTACCAAGCTGAGCCACCCTGCTCACCAAGCTGAGCCACCCTGCTCACCCAGCTGAGCCACCCTGCTCACCAAGCTGAGCCACCCTGCTCACCCTGAGGGATGCCACTGGGAAGTGGCTGCCAGGAGGACTCTGCCCTGGTGACTTTTGGGCTTGATGCACCACTCACCCTCCCACCCAACACCTCATCCATTCCTTCAGTCCTGCTGTCCCCAGTCTGGCTCTACAGAGACCATAGGAGACCATGGCAATGACCTGGCTAAGTTCCAGGGACCAAACATCTCCTTCTTGCCCCTGCCCAGACAGGTTTGATGATCTCTCTTGTCCTTCAAGGGCCTGCAGATGGCTGCAGCAGTGTCTGACCTACCACTTTTAACCCAGCACCACGACTGTTCTGAGGGTGACCAGCCTGGACTATGCCCCAGCCTTCTTCTTGGCCTTCCTGAAGCTGCCTTTCCCAAGGAACAAGAACCTCTCTAATGGCTCTGTGCACATTTCAGGGTACAGCCCAGGAAGGGTGATGTGAACAGACAGCAACATTTACAATGAGCCTGTGCAGGACACCTGAGAGGAATCTCCCTGGGGCAGTGAGGTTTGTGCTGCAGTCACACACAGAAATGTCACAGAATCACAGGATGTGAAGGGCTGGAAGGAACCTCCAAAGAAGTCCAACCCCCTGCCAGAGCAGGACCATAGAATCTAATGCAAGATGCACAGGAAGGCATCCAGATGGGTCAGGAAAATCTCCAGAGAAAGAGACTCCACAACCTCTCTCGGCAGCCTGTTCCAGTGCTCTGTGACCCTCACAGTGAAGAAATTCCTCCTCATGTTGAGGTGGAACCTCCTGTGCTGTAGTTTATATCCACTGCCCCTTGTCCCATCCCAAGGTGCAACTGAGCAGAGCCTGTCCCTGTCCCTTCCTTCCTGAACCCCAGGCCTCAGATATTTATAAATATTTATTAAATCCCCTTTCAGTCTTCTCCTCTCCAGACCAAACAGCCCCAGGGCTCTCAGCCTCTCCTCCCCAGGCAGTGCTGCAGTCCCTTCAGCATCCCTGTAGCCCTCCCTTGGACTGTCTCCAGCAGATCCCTGTCCCTCCTGAACTGGGGAACCCAGAACTGGATGCAATATTCCAAGTGTGGCTTCACCAGGGCAGAGTAGAGGGGGAGAATACCCTCCCTGGATGTGCTGGACACACTCCTCCTAATGCACCCCAGGACCCCATTGGCCTTCTTGGCCACCAGGGCACATTGCTGTCCCATGCAGAACTTGCTGTCCACCTACACTCCCAGGTCCTTCTCCACAGGGCTGCTCTCTAGCAGATCACCTCCCAGCCTGTACTGCTGCAGTTTATTCTTCCTCCCCAGGAGCAGGACTCTGCTCTCATCCTCGTTGAACCTCATGAGGTTCCTCTCTGCACAGCTCTCAGTCCATCCAGGTCTGTGAATGGTTGCACTGCCTTCAGGGGTCTCAGCCAAGCCTCCCAGTTTAGTATTGCCAGCAAACTTAGTGAGCAGACTCTGTCTGTCCACTCATCATTGATGAAGATATTGAACAGGACAGGACCCAGCACTGATCCCTGGGGGACTCCACTGGTTACAGCTCTCCAGCTGGACCTGGCACCATTGACCACCACTCTTTGGACTCTATTTTATAACCAGTTCCTGATCCATCTCACTGTCTGCTCTTCCATCCCACACTTCCTGAGCTTACTCACAAGGATGTTATGGGAGGCAGTGTCAAAAGCATTACTAAGGTCAAGGTAGACTACATCTACTGTCAGGGCTCTGCCAGGCATTGTGAACTCCTTTTGCACCTCAGGATGTTCATACAGAGTCTTTCCCTACCACTTACACAAGCTCTGCACTGCAGCAGCCTCTCAGAGGCTGGGAGGCTTCTCACACCTCCACTGCCTTGGTACCCCAGCAACAGCTGATGGTGTTTGTGCTCACTCAGGGTCCTCTCACCCCACACACCATGGCCATGCTTGCATTTCATCTGTGCAATGCCAGCAGCCACTGCTGACCTCCTGAGCCTGTGACCTGCAACTGGGGGACAAAAAACTTTGCAAGTTGTGGTGAAAGACCAGTGGTGGAAATGGTAGTGAGAGGCTCATCCAGGGTGACTGCCCTGGGACAACTTCCCCAGAGTGTGCAGTGAACAGAGACACAGATCAGAGCCTGCTCTGCTGCTCCTTCAGGCCTTTTGCAGGAGGCCTGTCTGTGCCAGGACACTCCTGTGTGCCCCAGCCCTGCACATTCACGCTTTGGCTGTTCCCTGCTGTTTGCATCCCTGGGACACTTTCTTGGGCCTGCTCTAGAGAGAAACTTTGGATGAAGCCCTAAGCCTTCAGACTCTGCCCTGAGCAGATCATCTGTCTTTGTGGAACTCCTCTTGGGGACCAGCTCATAGTAGTTCCCATGGCCTGTCCCTGCCTGTGGTCACAGGACTGGCATGCAGCACAACAATGACCAAGCTGCCACAGCACTCAGGCCTTGCACTGACCCAGAAGAGGCTGGAAATGGAAAGAGAACAGCCCTGGAACTAAGTCCAGGTGCTAGTGCTCCCTGGCAATGCTGCTATGCTGGTACTCTTTGTCCCTCTGCCTCTGCACACAGGACTTGTCCTGAAGCTCCAGAGGAGGCTTGGAGGAAGGTTCTCAAGAAACAAAACTGTTACTGAAAGGCTCTTTATTTTGTTTAACTGAACAAGGACACAGACCCTGGGACACAAACACCAGATCAATAAAACAAAGCAGAGAGTGAATTAGCACAGGGATGTCAACATTATAAACAGGAAAATCCACCACCACAAAGTACAAAAGCCAGGCTGGGCCTGCGCTGAGTGACATCAGAACTGCTCTGCAGGAGAAGACAAAGAGTTTATTGCTTCTGAAACTGTCCAATGATCAGTTTGCTCAGGGCAGCCTTGAGCTCCTGGTTCCTCAGGCTGTAGATGAGGGGGTTCACTGCTGGAGGCATCACCGAGTACAGAACAGCCAGTAACAGATCCAGGGACAGGGAGAAGGTGGAGGAGGGCTTCAGGTAGGCAAAAAAGGCAGTGGTGAGAAACAGGGAGACGACAGCCAGGTGAGGGAGGCAGGTGGCAAAAGCTTTGTGGCGTCCCTGCTGAGAGGGGATCCTCAGCACTGCCCTGAAGATCTGCACATAGGACACCACAATCAACACAAAACAGACAAAGACTAAGGAGACACTGGCCACAATAAGCCAAAGTTCCCTGAGGTAGGATGTGGAGCAGGAGAGCTTGAGGATCTGGGGCACTTCACAGAAGAATTGGTGCAGAGCATTTCCTTGGCAGAGGGGCAGGGAAAATGTATTGGCTATGTGCAGCAGAGCATTGAGAAAGCCACAGCCCCAGGCAGCTGCTGCCAGGTGGAGACAAACTCTGCTGCCCAGGAGGGTTTCATAGTGCAGGGGTCTGCAGATGGCAACATAGCGATCGTAGGACATGGTGGTGAGGAGAAAATATTCTGCTGTCATGAAAAAGAGAAAAAAAAGTACTTGTGCAGCACATCCTGCATAGGAGATGTCCCTGGTGTCCCTCAAGGAATTGAACATGGACATGGGAACAGTCGTGGAGATGGTACCCAGATCAAGGAGGGCAAGGTTGAGGAGGAAGAAGTACATGGGGGTGTGGAGGTGGTGGTCCCAGGCTATGGTGGTGATGATGAGGCCATTGCCCAGCAGGGCAGCCAGGTAGATGGCCAGGAAGAGGCAGAAGTGCAGGAGCTGCAGCTGCCTTGTGCCTGGGAATGGCAGGAGGAGGAAGTGAGTGATGGAGCTGCTGTTGGCCATCTGCTGCCTCTGGCCATGGAGACCTGTCCAAGGAGGGAAAGGCAGTGACAAGTTAGGGCACATTTCTTTCAGCCTCATGTAACCCCTCAGCTCATTCCTCATCACTACCAATCCATGGCAGAGTCAGAACCTCTGCCTCTGGAGTTACAGCAGAAAGCGACAAACAGCCCAGTCCCAGCAAAGAAGAGTCCCATTGAGAAGTGGCCTGCAGTGCTGCAGAGACAGTGAAGGGAAGAGAGAAAGGCAGAGGGGCTGGGGGTGAAGCCTTCTCCTTACCCAGCTCTGTTCACTGCTGCTCACATGGTGAAACTCAAGGGCTTTGGTCCTCCTTCTGTGAGCACATTCCAGGAGCCTTCAGCTGAGCATCAGCTGCCAAGATGGAGATGCCTCCAGGAGCTACAGCTGCAGTGTCCTGCACCCACAGCCTCAATCTATCAGTGACTGCAGTGTCTTCTCCTCCAGTGAGTTCTCAGTCACCCTCCCAGTCCTGGCCACCTTGAAGCTCTCTCTGCCTTCCTCATCTCCCTGAGATCCTCTGGCAGTGTTCTCAGCCCTGCTGTGCTATTCTGCTCCTGGCCAGAGCTGTCTCCTCAAGTGCTGCCTGCTTGCCAGTAGTTCCTTCTAGCCCAGGAGTCCAGCCCAATAGGGCAGCAGAGGACCAGCCCAAGGTGTTTTAATGACTCTTCTGGTGGCTTTTGGTACCCTGTAACCCTCAGGGATTGAGAAGAAGCTGATGAAACCTCTCCAGAAGTCAAAGTCAGATTCAAACTCTGAACTTTCTTCTACTCTTAATGGGTCCCAGTGAAGCATACTGGGAAAGGGTCCCCAGGGTCTGGTTAGAGCAGAAGGAAACACTGGATGCAAGGGAAGCTTCACTGGAGGCACTGAAGTATCTCCAGGCTGTGTTGAGAGCAGAGAACTGAGGCAGTGCTGACAGGTCAGGACAAGCAGCTCAAGGTGGCTCTGCTGCTGAGCAAACCTGGAGGGGTTTCATTGATCCAAAGGGCCAAGCCCTGACCCCCAGCCCCTGGCAAGGCAGATCCTGTCCCTCACCTGTGGCTCTGGTTCTGCTGGGGGCAGTGGGGAGTGAGGGAGAGCAGTGACCAGGGTAGGACCTTGTCAGGTTTTGCTGTGGTTTGCTTGCAAAGAGACAACTCCTGCTGAAAAGGAATGAAATGTACCTTTAAAAATAATTTCTATCAGATGCTTTGTGCAATAAAAATCTCTCCAACTAGCTGCAGAAACCTTGGCAATAATTAGAGGTTCAGCAGTATTTAATGAGCCCCATGGAGTATTTGGGGCTGATTACATCATCCTTAGATACTGCCAGGAGACTCTGCCAAGGTACTGCCAAGAAGCCTCTCAAGAAGTCCAAGTCAGAAGAAAACTCCAAAGTACCTTGAAGCACTGATTGGCCTCACTGAGGCTTGTTACTGACAAAGGCTCCCCAGGGACTCGTTAGAGCAGCTTGTTAGAGGCCAGGATTGCAGGGAGACAAAGGCAAAGTACAGGGGAGAAAAACTTGCCTTTGGTCTAGGAAGCAGAAAGGCCAAGCCCTGACCACTGCCCTTGCAATAGCAGATCCTGAAAGCCTCAAAGCAAAGTTTTTCCTCACAGGCCTTGGTGGCAGAGGCAACTGCCAGAGCCAAGGGGACAAAGACCTTGGTCCTGTTGGGCCTCTCAGCCTTGCCAGAGCCCTTGGTCGTCCCTACTGCAGCCTGTCCTCCACTGTCCCATGCCTGCAGCTCTTTCCCTTCAGGCGGCTGACACCACTCTTGCTTCCCCACTCATCTCTCCCCCTGCCATTTCCATCCCTTCCCTGAGCTGTCTTAGCTCTTCCTGCCATTTCCTGACACCTCTGGATGGCCTCATGCATAGCAGCTCTGCCCTTTGAGGGACATTTCTTTGGCCTCATCTCCACAATGAACCTTCCATGCTGTACTTTGCGGAGGTATTGGTCTCTCTTCACTCCCCAGAAGAGCTCCATCCTCTCTGAAATCACCCTTCAGCCATGTGCACACTGCTATGGCCATGCCCTGAGCCTCCATTCAGCAGGCTGAAGCAGCCCAGGTCTGTCAGCCTCTCCACAGTGATATCAGCCCCCATCCTGGCTGATTCTATTGTAATATTTATATAATTCATATATCATATTCATAGATCAATAACCTCTTCATCCCACCTTGCTGCTAGGAAAGGTTATGGAGCAGGTCATGTTGCACTTACAAGATAACCAGGTGACCAGGCCCAGTCAGCAGGGGTTTATGAAAGGCAGGTCCTGCCTGACTAATCTGATCTCCTTCTACAGTAAGGTGACCTGGCTAGGGGGTGAGGGCAGAGCCATGGACACTGTCTGCCTGGACTTTAGTGAAGCCTTTGACACTGTCTGCCTGACACAAAGGAGAGAGAGCAGGCAGGACAGTTATGAAACAGCAAACCTCTGCACTATTACAATGCAGTCTGCTCCCCTGCCAATAGAATCAAATGACCATTTGGATTGTCAGCTGGGGAAGTTCTGTTATTCAGCTGCTTAGACTACCAAATTATTTGGAGCATTTCCATGTCGGGAAAGATGAACCAAAACTTGCCCCAGCTCACTTAGAAAAGGGAAAATCTCCCAGGGATGCCCAGAAACTACACTCCCCAAAGACCAAAGAAGAGGAGCTGAAATTCCTTAGGTTCCATGCTAGCAGGGAGCAGCGTTTTGCCAGGCAGAGGGACAAATCCTGAGTGAGCCAAGCCCCCAGGAACCATCCCCTGGTAGTGAGAAGTTGCTACCAGTCCCAATGCCACTTTGCAAAGCCCCAGGACAATCTGCAGAGCCTGGGAAGAAGCTTCCAGAGCTGCCTGCTGTAGTGCTGCAGCCAGAGCAGTTAGCAACCCAAACCTTGTTGGCTAGCATGCAGCAGCAGCACCCTCCCACCCCTGCTTGGGTGCAACTCAGTGAGTGCTTTACTGCCTCCTTTGTTTGATGGTTCTTGTGGATGTGGTGAAGGCACATTGCGCCCAGAATTATGCCCCAGATACTGAAACTTGTCCCAGCATGTGTGGACACATTCCCCTCCTTTCCTGAGGGGAACAAAGGCCAAGGTGTTAGCCAGGCAGCACAAACAACTGCACACACCCATGGCATGGGATGCTGGTGCTGATACCAAGCATGGCTTCCTATAGGCTGAAGCCAGTTGTTTACAAGAGTGCTCACTGGCCACATCTGGCCTCAAGGAACTTGCAAGTATTGCCCCAACTTGTAAATAAGTTGCCCTCTTTCTCTTTGTCCCCTCTCTCCTTGCCTGAGCTGCTAAGCTTGTTGCCTACATGACACAGTCTTTGCTATTAAGCTCATCAGTATGAAGTCTTCACACCTCCCATTACAGAATGAATGCTTTTATCACCTCCCAGTGCATGCTGGGTCCTAGGATGTCCTCCCAGTACAGCCTGGGCCCCTCCCATCCTCTCTACTCAGTCCCCTGCTCAAATGCAGTGGAGCAGAGCCAATCCCTCACCTCACCCCTTACACCTCAGCCCCTCCCATACCCACCACTGACCCTGACTCTGCCCCCATTGCTCATCATGCCTCCAGCCTTTACCCTTGGCATTGACCCTTGGGTCTCAACCCAGCCACAACCCAACCTCTGCCTCTCAGAACTGGCCCTCAGCTGAGCCCTTCCCAGAACACTCAGCAGGACATCTGAAGGAAGGAGACTTCTTAACTTTCTCACTAATGGTTAGAAACTCTCCCACTGGTTCAGAGCTTAGCTTTCTGACATCAAGAAAGTAAACCTGGAGCTTGGGAGAGCAAATGGAGCTAGAGCAGCAGATGGCAGCTCTAGACAGAGAGAGAAATAAGGCTGAGTCTGGAAAGCAGGCTGGGTTCTCACACCCCTGGGCCTCACTAACAAGAGAAGGACAGTTCTGTGGGATTGGCAGAGGACCAACAGGAACAACCACAAGACAGAAGACATGGGGACTGCAATGCTGTTAAAAGGACATGAGGTGGCAGCAAAGACCAAGACATGGAAGGACTTTGTCTATCAAATAAGATTTTATCCTTCCAATACCTGTGTGTTACTGAGTCCTAGATGAGGACCATGGTTAACCTTTGCAGCACAGCTACATTTTGGAGTGAGCATTCCATGTCCATGCAGGTTAGTGAAGGATACTGCTGAATGGCTATGGGAGGCACTGAGTTTGATTTCCTCACTTCACATTCAAGACCTTCCCAGGACCCTTCAAGGACACCTCCCTGAAGTGGGCACATGGCTTCATCCCTGGCCCTGGGGAAGAAATGCCCCCAAAAGTGGCCTTTTGGGAAAGAAATGTCAAAGAAAAAGCAGCAAGAGACAATACTTTATTAGGGTTGGGGTTTCCATTCTGATTATGCATTATCCTTGGTTTGAAGTTTTTCTTTTACCTCTAGGAAACCCCTAGTGTTGGGGGGAAAGCAGCCAAATCCCAGCCCAGCTGCAGCGGTGGCAGTGGCTGTGCTGACTCAGCACTGTCATTACTCTCCTCAGCACTGGCTGGTGCTGAGAAGGGCAGGGGCACATTTGCTTCTGAGGAAAGAAGGTGTAAAAGAGGAGATTGCAGTTCAGTCTGCTGGAGAAGGCCCCCCGGGGGGGTCACGTTTGGCCTGGCAGAGCCGGAGTTGGTGTATTGCTGTGTCCCCTGGGGCACGCTGGTCACCGGCGTGGGGGTGAATATGCCAGGTGAGGGAGGAGCTGCGGATGAAGCGCTTGCTGCAGCCTGTGAAGGTAAAGGGCTGACACCGGTGTGGGTGCAGCGGTACTGGCTAAGGGTGGCCATCTGGGTGGAGCTCTTGCCTGAGACAGCTCAGAGGTGCAGCTGCTTCTGGCTGTGGACGCAGCAGTGCTGGATGAGGTTGGAGCTGAGGGTGAAGCTCTTGCCGTAGTCCCCACAGAGAGGGCTGGGCACTGGGCTGGGGGCAGTGGGGCTTCAGCAGCTCCAGCAGCTGGGTGGGAAGCTTTGCCCACCCTCAGGGCATTGATGTGGCTGCTTGGGTGGCACAGAGGGGCTGATATGGGTTTGCCCTCTTCCTCCTCTTCATCTTCCTCCTCCTATGGTTCATTCTTCTCCTATTCCACATCCTAATCTTCTTCCCCATCATCACCTTTGTCTTCCTCCTCCTCCTCCTAATCCTCACATACTTCATCCTTCCTGTCCTCATCCATGTCTTCATCAACCACTTTACTATTCCTCAAGGCTGAGCTTTGATTCCTCCAAGTTATTCTTCAGGTGATTCTTCTCCTCCAAGATCTTGTCCAGGTCCTTCTGGGAGGCCATGCTGCTGAGAGGAATGGTCACCCCTGTGCTCTTGGGCAATTCCTTGGGGACCAAATGACTGAGAAGAAAGGACACTGTGTGTGACTTCTTGCAATGGAGGGACTCCTGTTCTGAGTCCCCTGGTTGTAGTGCTAATGGGGCTGACACCCACAGGATGTAGCCATCCCATCTCTCTCCCTCTGGCCATGCAACTGATACCTGATCACCTGGGACTCAGGGAGATGACACACAGCCAATGACCCTCAGTGCTCCACAAGTGGTGAAGTGGGGTTTGGGAGGAGGGTCTAGAGGGGGTTGGGAGGTGCTCAGGGGTCAGCTGGAGCCTGGGATCTTGCTGCTGTCCCAAAGTTGGGGTCTTTACCTTCTGGCCTGTTGCAAGGAGCAGATCTGCAAACTTTGCTCCTCCCCAGCACAAAGGAGCAGGGCTGATGGAGAGAAGAGAAGGATATGACCCCAGGCAGAGAGAAGTAAAGGGTTCAGAAGAGAGGACTGACCTGCAAGGAATGGCTCAGCCCTGACCAGGGCTCTCCCAGCCTTGCACTGCTCTCCCTATGGCTTGGAGGTTGATCACCTCCTGCCAGCTCAGTGCATCTGTGCTTGGATCACAGCCAACAGGAAGCTGATAGAAAACTCTGAAGGTCAAAAACTTCAGGGTCTGTGCAAGTGGCAAAAGAACCCAAGATGATTCAGCATCCAAGGTTCTCCAGATCAGAGAAACAATCAAGGATCTCCACCTCTAAAAACAGTGACCCTAAAGCCAGAGCCTTGGAGCTCTCCTGGATCACGGCAGCTGTGTCCAGCATCTCCCCCACTCAGACATCTCTCAGGCACAACCTTCACCAAGGGCCAGCACCAAGTCAGACTTCTCCAGGCTCAGTTCTTTTGCCCTAAGAATGCCAAAGCTCTGTGAGTGTTTGCCCTGAGCTCCAGGAGGAGGAAACTGAACTCCAGGGCACCCTCTGCCAGCCACCTCTCCACCTCTCTGTGTCTTTGGACAGACACCTTTGTTGTCACCAGGGACAAGGTTTCTATCTGCACTGAACCCAGCCAGCTCTGTCCCTGTGTCTGTGTGCTTGGTGCTTCTCTCCAGGCACAGCCATAGAAATAGATTTGAATTCAGGATCCCTTGCAGTCAGTCAGGGTCTGCCTTGTCCTTAGCCACTCTGTCATTCAGAGGCTCTGTGATTAGAGCACATTCTGCTGGATCACCTTGTAAGCCCCAGGTGGGCAGTGACAGCAATGGGGAGGTTGGGGAGGGTGAGGAGCAAAGTTGTCCACTCAATGTCAGACTGAAGGACAGATGTTCCTGCAAGTGCAGATGTCCTGCTGAGACACCCTGGGTCAGTGTCACTTGGGGAATTATCATCTCTGCTCTGAACTGAAATGGAGTAAAATATTTTATCTTTGACATACAAAATTGAGCTTTGTGAGGTGCACTTTGAAATCCTGAAGAGGATTGCAGAGACACAAACATCTCCTTAGGGCACTTGGGACTCATTGCAGGAACCTCAGGTACTGAGAGAAGACTGAAGAAACTTCTGAAGAAGTCAGAAGGAAAACACAAAGTACCTTGAAGCACTGATTGGCCCCACTGAGGGGCATTACCTACAAAGCCTCCCAAGGGCTCCTTAGAGCAGCTCAGTGGAGGCCATGATTGCAGCAGACAAAGGCAAAGTGCAGGAGAGCAAACTCTGGGTTTGGTTTATGGAGCAGAAAGGCCAAACCCTGACCACAGTGCCTGGGCAGGCAGATCCTGTCCCTCATGTGTGGGTCAGGGCTCCTCAGGTGCTGTGGGCTGTGGGGTTTGTGATGCTGAGAGAAGGACAATGGGATGAGAGTCCCCAGCCTTCCTGGGGGTGTTTAAGGAGGCACTGAGGACCCCCTGGTGCCTTAGGAAGTCTCCTCACAGCCCTTGGTGGTGGATGATTGCCACAGTCAAGAAGGCAAAGCTTTGGGTTCTCCTGATGTCTTCCAGCCTTGCCAGTGATTATTGCCATCCCCACCACAGGTTGTCCTACAATGTCCCACACCTGGGTTTGGTTTCTGCAGCAGAAAAGCCAAGCCCTGACCACAGAGCCTGGGCAGTCAGATCCAGAGAGTCTCAAGATAAAGTTTCCTCTCCCTGGCCTTGGAGGCAGAGCCAACTGCCATAGACAGGAGGAGAAAGACCTCAGTCCTGTTGAGCTTTCAGCCTTGCAGGTGGTGCTACATTGCCCTATGCCTGCAGCTCTTTCCCCTCATGCTCTTGACATCCATCTTACTTTCCTAGCAGCTCTCACCATGACATTTCTGTACCCTCCCTGCTCTGTCTCTATTCTCTATGGCCACTTCTTGAAATACAGAGCCAGGGCCTCTTGGATCACAAGGATTCCCTTTGAGTGACTTTTCTTTATCCTCACCTCCTGTGTGCTCTCAGGAGTAAAAAAAAGAGGATCTGCCTGGCCTCAAACCACAACACCTCCACTCTGAACCCTGAAATTTGCACACTATGGAAGTTTTCTTCCCTTCCCACAACCACCAGAAGCTGCATCATCCCCAGATTTCAAGCAGGTGCACACTGCATCTGTAGTGCCCTGAGCTTTGACTTCAACCAGCTCCTTCAGTTGCTCTTCATCAGATTTATTCTCCAGGCCCTTCCCCAGCTCCTTGCCCTCCTCTGCCCTGGCTCCACCACCTCCACATCTCTCTTGGATAGAGGTGCCCAAAACTGGACACAACACTCAAGGTGTGGCCTCCCCAGAGCTGAGTCCCAGGGGACAGTCACCTCCCTGCTCCTGCTGGACACAGCATTTGTGACCCCAGCCAGGATGTCTTTGGCTTTCTTGGCCACCTGGGCACACTGCTGGCTCCTATTCAGACACTTGTCCATTAGCACCCCCAGGTCCCTTTCTGCCAGACAGCTCTCCAGCCACACTGCCCCTGGAGCATTGCTTGGGGTTGTTGTGACCCAAGTGCAGGACCTGGCACTTGGCCATCTTGAAGCTCTTCCTGGGAGCATTGGCCATGGATCCAATCTATCCAAGTCCCTCTGCAGAGCCTCCCTACCCTCATGAAGATCAACTCTGCCACCTGCCTTGGTGTCATCTGCTGACTCACTGCTGACACACTCTGTGTCTTCATCAAGGTCATCAATAAAGATGTTAAGCAGAAGTGGTCCCAACACTGAGCCCTGAGGAGCACCACTTGTGACCTGCCACCAGCTGTATTTAACTCCATTGACCACCACTCTTTGGGCCCTTTCACACATCCAGGGCTGTATCCAGCAGAGCATTGCTCATCCAAGCCAGGAGCAGCCAGTTTGACTGCAAGAATCATGTGGGGAGCAGTGCCAAAGGCTTTTGGAAAGTCCAGGGAGACAATAGCCACAGCCTTTCCCTCATCCAACAGTCACTCATCCTATCAGAGATGGAGAACAGGTGGGTCAGGCAGGAGGGATTCAGGCAGTACTGGGAGGGGATGAGGGGATCCAGTTTTACTTCATTGAGGCCAAATCTTTACTGGGATCATCGAATCATAGAATGGTCTGGCTTGGAAGGGACCTCCAAAAGTCATCCAGTCCAACCCCTGCAGACAGAAAGGGATATCCTCAACTAGATCAGGTTGCCTAGAGCCCTGTCCAGCCTCATCTTGAATATCTGCAGGGATGGGGCCTCAACCACCTCCCTGAGCTACTTGTTCCAGTGTTCCACCTCCCTCATGGTAAAAAATGTCTTCCTCACTTCCAGTGTAAATCTACTCTGCTCTAGTTTGATGCCATTGCCTCTGGTGCTGTCCCTGCAGGCCTTTGCTGAAGGACCCTGCTCTTGCTCTTGTTGAACCTCATGAGGGTCACCTGGGCACCACCTCTCCAGCTTGTCCAGGGCGCTCTGGATGCCATCCTCTCCCTCTGGCATATCAACAGCAGCACTCAGCTTGGTGCCATCTGCACACTTGCTGATGGTGTCTCCATCCCTCAGTCTATAGCACTGATAAAAATATTAAACAGCACAGGATGGGATGAGTGGAATCAGTTTTTACTGGGAAAGTGCTGGAACTGAACTTGGTGATGTTAATGGGAACCAGTTTGAAATAGGAGATGGCCCAGACTGGACTCTGGTGTGATTAGGGTATGGAGTTGTGACTGTTACAAAGACCTGTCTGTACTGGGAGTGCATAAGGGGATTAAGGTTTTAGTGAGACAAAGCCCAAAGAACATATGGAGGGATGAAAAGGGTCCTGTTTGGACTGGGACAGGGCCCAGACTGTACTGGGAGGGCATGAGGGTGTGCAGTTTGTACTGGGATGGATGCAGATGGTACTGGGGAGCGAGCCAGGGGATACATTCTATGCTGGGATGGGACCCAGACTATAGAGGAAGAAGACAATATGATTCAGCTTGTACTGGCATGAGGCCAGATCTATATTGGGAGGGGTGAAAGGAACCATGTTTAGACTGAGTCTATACTAGAAAGGGCTCAGGGTATCCAGTTTGGACTCTGAGTAGGAGCAGTCTGTAATGGGAGAGGGTTGGGCTGTGAAGACATGAGGAGACCTCCTGTTCTGATGGCAGTGCTACTCTGGAGCACAGCTCTCTCCCACAAGCAGCCCTAGACTCTCCCTGACTACAGTCCCAGCACTGTCACACAGCAGCACAGTACAGAAGCTGCCAGAGCACTCAGGCCTTGCCTAAGCACAGAGGCTCAGCAGGAGAGGGTGGAAGGGAAAAAAGAGTAGCTCAGCCCAAGCTCTGGGGCTCTCTGGTACTGCTGCTGTGCTGGGACTCTGCCCCTCCACCTCTGCACACAGGCACTGCCCTGCAGCTCCACAGAAGCCCTGCAGGAAAGAACTCACAAACAACTCCCTGCAGAGTCCTTTATTGTGTTGACCACGCAGGGAGCACAGCTCCTCATGTCTGCAGCCTCTGGGTCACACCAGACAGGATAACACTGAACCAGAAATGGTCTGAAGACAAACATTTGTGTTTGGACAACATTCTCACAAGAAGAATAGCACCAGCAGCGGCCAGAACTCCAGCAGCCAGGCTGGGCCTGCACTGAGTGACATCAGAACTGCTCTGCAGGAGAAGACAAAGAGTTCTTCCGAAAGCATCCAGGGATCAGTTTGCTCAGGGCAGCCTTCAGCTCCTGGTTCCTCAGGCTGTAGATGAGAGGGTTCACTGCTGGAGGCACCACTGAGTACAGAACCGAAGCAAGTAAATTCTGGGATCGGGAGGTGAATGAAAGGGGCTTCAGGTAGGCAAAGATGCCAGTGATGAAAAACAGGGAGACCACAGCCAGGTGAGGGAGGCAGGTGGCAAAGGCTTTGTGGTGTCCCTGCTGAGAGGGGATCCTCAGCACTGCCCTGAAGATCTGCACATAGGACACCACAATGAACACAAAACAGACAAAGACTAAACAGGCACTGGCCACAAGAAGCCAAACCTCCCTGAGGTAGGATGTGGAGCAGGAGAGCTTGAGGATCTGGGGGATTTCACAGAAGAACTGGTGCACAGCATTGCCCTGGCACAGGGGCAGGGAAAATATATTGGCTGTGTGCAGCACAGCATTGAGAGCTCCAAAGGCCCAGACAGCTGCTGCCAGGTGGAGACAAACTCTGCTGCCCAGGAGGGTCTCATAGTGCAGGGGTCTGCAGATGGCAACGTAGCGATCGTAGGACATGGTGGTGAGGAGAAAATACTCTGCTGAAAGGAAAAATAGGATTAAAAAGACTTGTGCAGCACATCCTGCATAGGAGATGTCCCTGCTGTCCCTCAGGGAATTGGACATGGATTTGGGGACAGTGGTGGAGATGGCACCTAGATCAAGGAGGGCAAGGTTGAGGAGGAAGAAGTACATGGGGGTGTGGAGGTGGTGGTCCCAGGCTATGGTGGTGATGATGAGGCCATTGCCCAGCAGGGCAGCCAGGTAGATGGCCAGGAAGAGCCAGAAGTGCAGGAGCTGCAGCTGCCTTGTGCCTGGGAATGGCAGGAGGAGGAAGTGGGTGATGGAGCTGCTGTTGGCCATCTGCTGCCTCTGGCCATGGAGACCTGTCCAAGGAGGGAAAGGCAGTGACAAGTTAGGGTACACTTCTCTGAGGCTCATTGTAAGCCCTGTCCCTGAGCTGCATGAGGAATGGATCAGCTCAGTCCCCATCACTACCAACCCATGGCAGAGTTCATCACAGCTTCAAATGCAGCAGGAACCCAGAATTGCCATGAAGATTCCTCTGGTGTCAGAACAGAAAGTGACCAACAGACCAATCCCAGAGAACAAGAGTCCCATCGTGGTGGGTTAAAATTTCCCCCCAGCATTAACTTTGCCAGAGAAGCTCAGTTAGAAGCAAATGAAGCTGTATTGACAAGCAAGAGCTACACTCTACAATGGAATGCAATGAACAGGTACAGAACATACAGGAGTGGCAATTGACCAAATGACACAACCCCCACCCCAGGTCAGAGACCAGGGAAGCTGTTACACTGCCCGTAATCCCTACCTCCCTGCTCCAAGAGAGAAAGGAGGAGTGGAGAGAGAAAAAAAACAGTGGGTTAGACTTAGCCAAGGCCAGCCAAAGCAGGTGATCTCTCCTGAGTGAAGCAAAACAGCTGAGATCAGAAGAGAAGAGAGAGAATTGTTATGGTACAGCTCCTCTGGTTCCAGATATTTATCCAATCAATTTGTTTAGAATAATCTTTTCTTTTCCTTTTCACACCCAAGAGTGATCTATTTATTTTGTTTCTACTTTTCTGCTCAAAATCTGTAACTAAATTTTAAAGGCATTGCCTAAAACCACCACACCCATGGAGAGGTGGAGAAACAGGGAGCAGGCCTGCAGTGCTGCAGAGACAGTGAAGGGAAGAGAGAAAGGCAGAGGGGCTGGGGGTGAAGCCATCTCCTCACCCAACTCTGCTCACTGCCGCTCACAGGATGGAACTGAAGGGCTTTGGTCGTCCTGTGTGCACACCCCAGGAGCCTTGAGCTGAGCATCAGCTGCCTAGATGGAGATGCCTCCAGGTGCTACAGCTGCAGTGTCCTGCACCCACAGCCTCACTGTGTCAGTGACTGCAGTGACTTCTCCTCCAGTGAGTTCTCAGTCACCCTCCCAGTCCTGGCCACCTTGAAGCTCTCTCTGCCTTCCTCATCTCCCTGAGATCCTCTGGCAGTGTCCTCAGCCCTGCTGTGCTGTGCTGCTCCTGGCCAGAGCTGTCTCCTGCAGCGCTGCCTGCTTGCTAGCAGTTCCTTCCAGCCCAGGAGTCCAGTCCAATAGGGCAGCAAATGACCAGCCCAAGGTGTTTTAATGACTCATATGGTAGCTTTTGTTGCCCTGCAACCCTTAGGGATTGAGAATAAGCTGATGAAACCTCTCCAGAAGTCAAAATCAGATTCAAACTCTGAAGTTTCTTCTACTCTTAATGGGACCCAATGAAGCATACTGGGAAAGGGTCCCCAGGGTCTGGTTAGAGCAGGAGACAGTGGATACAAGGGAAGCATCAATGGAGGCACTGAAGCATCTCCAGGCTGCGGTGAGAGCAGAGAACTGAAGCAGTGCTGACAGGTCAGGACAAGCAGCTCAAGGTGGCTCTGCTGCTGAGGAAACCTGGAGGGGTTTCATTGATCCAAAGGGCCAAGCCCTGACCCCCAGCCCCTGGCAAGGCAGATCCTGTCCCTCACTTCAGGGCTCAGGGCTCAGGGCTCTGCTGGGGGCAGTGGGGAGTGAGGATGAGCAGTGACCAAGGTAGGACCTTGTCAGGTTTTGCTGTGGTTTGCTTGCAAAGAGACAACTCCTGCTGAAAAGGAATGAAATGTACCTTTAAATACAATTTTTATCAGATGCTTTGTGCAATATAAACCTCTCCAATTAGCTGCAGAAACCTTGGCAATAATTAGTGGTTCAGCAGTATTTAATGAGCCCCATGGAGTATTTGGGGCTGATTACATCATCCTTAGGTACTGCCAGGAGACTCTGCCAAGGTACTGCCAAGAAGCCTCTCAAGAAGTCCAAGTCAGAAGAAAACTCCAAAGTACCTTGAAGCACTGATTGGCCTCACTGAGGCTTGTTACTGACAAAGGCTCCCCAGGGACTCGTTAGAGCAGCTTGTTAGAGGCCAGGATTGCAGGGAGACAAAGGCAAAGTCCAGGGCAGAAAAACTTGCCTTTGGTCTAGGAAGCAGAAAGGCCAAGCCCTGACCACTGCCCTTACAATAGAAGAACCTCAAAGCCAAGTTTCTCCTCACAGGCCTTGGTGGCAGAGGCAAGTGCCAGAGCCAAGGGGACAAAGACCTTGGTCCTGTTGGTCCTCTCAACCTTGCCAGAGCCCTTGGCCATCCCTACTGCAGCCTCTTCTACACTGTCCCATGCCTGCAGCTCTTTCCCTTCAGGCTGCTGACACCAATCTTGCTTCCCCACCCAGCTCTCCCCCTGCCATTTCCATCCCTTCCCTGAGCTGTCTCAGCTCTCCCTGCCATTTCCTGACACCTCTGGATGGCCTCATGCATAGCAGCTCTGCCCTTGGAGGGACATTTCTTTGGCCTCATCTCCATTCTGAACCTTTCAAGCTGCACTTTGTGAAGCTTTTGGTCTCTCCCCACTCCCCAGCAGAGCTCTATCCTCTCTGAAACCACCTTTTAGCCATGTGCACGCTGCTATGGCAGTGCCCTGAGCCTCCATTCAGCAGGCTGAAGCAACCCTGGTCCCTCATCCTCTCCACTGAGATGTCAATCCTCATCCTGGCAGATCTCCTCTGTAGTCTCTGAAGTTCCTCCCTTCTCTGTCAGACTGCAGAACCCCACACCTAGACACCAAACATACAGATGTGGCCACTACAGTGAGGAGTCTGGGGGAGGACAACATCTGAGTCTGTGTGGCCACACTTCCTGCCACAGCCCAGCTGCAGTTGGCCTTCTTCCCTGTGTGCAGGGTTTGCTTGACCCCAGTGCATTTGGAATGGTTTCTCCCAGATGCTGTGGTGCCTTTCTGACTGGGGATAGGACACACCAGAAACTCCATCTCTGAAGAACAGTCAGATAGTTTGTACTGTGATGGGGCCCAGTCTGTCAGGGAGTGGGTAAGGGGATATGGTTTGTACTGGGAGGAGTCCTAGAGGAGTGGTTAGAGGGCTTCAGGTGGTGTAGCCTTTCCTGGTTGTGGGCACAATCTGTACTGGGAAAGAGTCCTGTTACAGTTTTATAGTTGGCTGCGTCAGGGGAAGTTTTGGCTGGAGGTGAGGGAAAGTTCTTTCCAGAAAGAGGAATTGGCCACTGGGATGCGCTGCCCTGGGAGGGTGGAGTCACTGTCCCTGGAGTGTTCAAAAAATATTGGATGTGGCACTTGGAGCCATGGTTTAAGTGTCAGGGGGTGTTGGGTAATAGATTGGACTTGATCTCTGAGGTATTTTCCAACCTGGCTGACTCTGTGTTTCTGTGATTAGAAGGTGAAGGGAAAAGTTTGAGCACAGCTGGTGACCAAACCAATGTCTGGGGACAAACCCAAGAGATTCCAAAACATGTAGTGAAAGGTGAGGAGAACATCTCCTGCCCAGCTGATGGAATGAGAAACTCAAGAGTCTCCCAAAAGCAACAGAAAGAAGGGAAAAGAACCTCAGGAAAGTCTTGCTCAGTATTGCTCTATGAAATGCAGACAGGCCTTAGGCCAGGTCCTTGAAATGGGAGCTTAGGAGAAGACAGAGGCTTAGGGCCTGCTCTTGAAGGTGACCTTTGCCCCAGCTCTTCCCAGAGAGGTCCTTGCTGTCCCCTGTTCTGCTCCCTCAAGCAGACCAGCACTCACACATGCCCTGCACTATAACAGCCATGCAAACAAAGGGGGACAAGCTCAGGGTTATTGCTCCAACCAACTGCTTGAGACTGAAGCCCAAGGCAGGAATCCACAACCATAGCCAGGCCCAGAGCTCTGAGAAGCCCCAGGTGGTGTCTTCCTTTTGCACTTCATGCAGAATCTGCTTGCTTCCCATATCTCACTGATCATAGTATGGGCTGGGCTGGAAGGGACCTCCAAAGGTTATCTTGTCCAACCTTCCCAGGGACAGCCTCAACTAGATCAGGTTGCCCAGAGCCCTGTCAAGCTTCACCTTGAAGATCTCCAGGGATGGGACCCCAACTACCTCCCTGGGAAACCTGTTCCAGTGTTCCACTACCCTCATGGTGCAGAATTTGTGCTGGCTCCTCCTTCCTGCACAATCCTGCTTTGTTCCCATCTCTCACCCATGTCTATGGATGTCCCTGGATGGGTGCACACCCTGAGTGTTTTTCCCACAGAAGTGACTTGACTTCAGGCAGTCAACATTTGCTAATCTGTCAGGTTGCATCTCTGGACACATTTGGAATGTCTCTTCTTTGGATCAGGAGCCTCTTCCATCCCCATCCTGTGCTTCTAATTCTGGATTATCCTTAAAGGAAGTGTTCATCCACAAGCTCAACAGGAGCCACCAGTGTGCACTTGCAGCCCAGAGAGCCAATTGCATCCTGGGCTGTATCAAGAGAAATGTGGTCAGCAGGGCCAGAGAAGTGATTCTTAGCCCCTGCTCCATCCTGATGAGACCACACCTGGAGCTCTGTGTCCAGTTCTGGAGCATCTATTACAAGAAGGATTTGGAGGTGCTGGAAGGTCTCCAGAGAAGGGCCCCCAGGGTGAGCAAAGGGCTGGAGCTGCTCTGCTATGAGGCCAGACTGAGAGAGTTGGGGTCATTCAGTCTGGAGAAGAGAAGCCTCCAAGGAGTCCTTCTTGTGGCCTTCCAGTATCTGAAGGAGGCTACAAGAAAGCTGGGGAGGGACTTTTTAGGGTGCTGTGTAGGGATAGGACTGGGGGGGATGGAGCAAAACTAGAAGTGGGGAGATTCATATTGGATGTTAGGAAGAAATTCTTCCCCATGAGGGTGGAGAGACTCTGGCACAGGTTGCCCAGGGAGCTGGTAGAAGTCTCATCCCTGGAGGATTTTAAGGCCAAGCTGGATGTGACTCTGAGCAACCTGCTCTGGTGTGAGGTGTCCCTGCCCATGGCAGGGGGCTTGGAGCTGGATGATCCTTGAGGTCCCTTCCAACCCTGACAATTCTGTGATTCTCAGTATGTCCAAGAGGTATTATCAGGTATTGGAATTCCAGTGAATGCCCTCCCCCCTCCAGCCCTTCCTTAGGGCTCTCAGGGCAGTTGGTGCACCCCCAGCAGTTGCTCTCATCAGCTCTCTGTGTTGTGTTCTGTGTCCATCCAGAATGGACATTTGCTACCAAGGGCTTTCTTTCTAGATTCAGGTGATGAGATTTTCAGTTCCCTTTCTCCTTCTCTTCAGCCTGGTGTTCCTTCTCCTGCACTAGTGCCTGCTGGGACAGGATCCCTGTGATTAAGAGGAACCCACTAGCAATTCCTGGGGAGCCTCAGATTCACTAGACGTGATGTGCACCATGCAATGTCCAGAGCAATGTGACCCCTACAGCACTCAAGGGAACAAATAGTTGGAGAGCAGCCCCATGGAGGAGCTGGGAGTTCTGGTGGGCAGCAAGTTCTGCATGGGACAGCAATGTGCCCTGGTGGCCAAGAAGGCCAATGGGATGCTGGGGTGCATTTGGAAGAGTGTGGCCAGCAGATCCAGGGAGGTTCTCCTCCCCCTCTGCTCTGCCCTGGTGAGGCCCCACCTGGAATATTGCATCTAGTTGTGGGCTCCCCAGTTCAAGAGGCACAGGGATCTGCTACAGAGGCTGTGAGGATGCTGAAGGGACTGCAGCACTGCCTGATGAGGAGAGGCTGAGAGGCCTGGGGCTGTTTAATCTGGAGAAGAGAAGGCTGAGAGGGCATCTGATCAATGTCTATCAGTATGTGAGGGCTGGGGATAAGGAAGCAAGAGGCAGGGACAACCTCTGCTCACTTGTGCCCTGGGATAGGACAAGGGGCAATGGATGGAAACTGCAGCACAGGAAGTTCCACTTCAACAGAAGGAAGAATTTCTTTACTGTAAGGGTGACAGAGCCCTGGAACAGGCTGCCCAGAGAGGTTGTGGAGTCTCCTTCTCTGGAGACTTGCCAGCCCTGTCTGGATGTGTTCCTGTGAGACCTGCAATGGATTCTATGGTCCTGTTCTGGCAGGGGGACTCAGAGATCTCCAGAGGTTTCTTCCAACCCCTAACCCTGTGAGTTGTCACAGGGCTCTGAATCCAAAGGAGATCCCTGTAGGAAATACCAAGGTTCCAGCTACAAATCATGAAGTCTGTCTGAGCTTCATCTTCAAGGATCCTTCTGAAGTCACCTTCCACTGCCCCCTTGGGCTCTTCTGGGCTCTCAGCTAATGCATCCATGTGGCAAGTCCAGCTGCCTTCAAAGCAGTGTAAGTTGTTCACAGAAGCTGAGAGGCTCTTTCCATTTTGCTTGGAGGGGCTCCTGATTGTCATGGGATGAGTTGACTCTGCTGCTGTTATCCAGACCATGCTGCAGCCATGCCAGCCTCAGAAATGAAAGTGCTGGCTGGAGCAAAGGATGATGGGGCTTGAAGTTCAGGTTGCAACATTGGAGGCTCCCTGTTCCACTTGCTGCTTCTGGGTTCTGGGATTTTTTGGGTGTTGGCTGCTCCTCTGGGATGGCAGTGGGACAGGAAGGGATAGGGGAGCAGCTCCCTGCTTTGGGCTTTTGCCTTGCTTGCTGCTGCTTGCTGCTGCTTTCCACTGTGCCTTTTCTGCACACAGGCTGAGGTCACTGTACTTTTGCATTCTGATGATCTGATTTGTTCAGGAAACTCTCCTCTCATTTGTTTCTGTATCAACACAAAGAGGTTTTGTGTGGTGTTCTTTTCCCCTCAGTTCTGTGTTGGAGGAAGCAGAGAGGTTAAGCTGCTGGTTCAGCTGAACCCATTACACTCCTTTTCTGGAGCCCAACGTGGGGCACAAAAGCAGCTGCCTTAATAAGGACAGATTTTGGCAGGACTGAGATAACAAAAAGAGATAAGAAGAGGATTCCATTAACTTTTGAGGCTTGTCAACCGAGTTTGACAGAAGTTTTGTTACCTGTGGTGTGTTCACTTTGTTGATGGATTTGCTTTGGGGGATCTGATGAGCTGCAGTCCTGTTTGTACTGCTGATGGTGCTGAGTGTTAGCTTAGGGCAATGGCTCAGAGATGTGATGTCCACTGCTGGGCAGCTTGCTCTGGTTTCATCCAGAACAATACAGGACACTCCCAAGGAAACCACTGTGAGATCTGCCCAGATGCTGGATGCTGAGGAGTGGCAGGGGGTGGGGGAGGGAAGGGGCAAATTCTTAGGCTGGTGGTCACCTCTGGTGCTTTGGAATTTCAGCTCTGAGCAAGTGCAAAATCCTCCCCAGCTGGGGAAAGGTTTGGGAAAAGTCTGTTGTCAGCCTGGGAGTTCCTGAGAGACAGAAATCACTGCAATGTGCTTGGGCCTGGCCCATGCCTCTCGAGCCCTTCTCATCTCTGTGCAGAGGGCTCAGGGGCAAGAGAAGGTCTCTGGACCTACAGACAGTGCCACAGGCATGGCAGCTGTGTCAGAGAAGCAGCCTGTGCCAGGATCAGCTGCCCCTCATAGTGAATGGTGCTTATGACCAGGATTGTGCCCCAAATATTACCAGAACATGCTTCTGTGTGTGTGACTCAAATCCCCTTTGATCCCCCTCTCTTCTGGAGTCAGTGGGGGGGGGACCATGGCACCACTGAGTCCAGGTCAACAATCTGCCTGGGCATGTTCTCACCCCTGTGCCAAACAAGGCCCAGGCTACATGTTTGTTTGCCCTGTTTGTGGCATGTGCTTATGCTCATTTGGCAGAGTATCAGTTGATTTGTTAATTATTGTGTTAGCAGTGGATGCTGACTGGAGCAGTATTCTTTGGGGCAAATGGTAAATAGGAGTTGTTTGGTAAACAAGTGCCCCCCACGCTGGTGTCCGTGCCTATGCCTGCGTGCATCTCTGTGCCACTATGGTCCGCCTCGCCCGGGACTTGAAGCAGCTCCAGAAGGCCTCACTGCACATTGCCACTGTTGCCTGGCTGGGGGCAGTGCCGTGGAGCGTGGGGTCAACTGCCGCATGAGCCATCACCACAGGAGGAAACCATGGCAGCACCTGTGCACCACCGGTCCTGAAGCGCTACAGCCCCCAGAGCGGGGAACCTTTGCCAGGTGCTGTGCTTCGTGGAGCCAGCGGCAAAAGCCTCTGAAGCTTCCCCTGGGAGGCTCCAGGACCTTTGTGCTCTGGGAGAAGCAGCAACCCTGCAGCACAGCCACGCGGTCGGCGCCGTTCTCTAGTTCCTCATGAGGGCACAGCCGTGCTGCGCTGTCAGGACTCTAAACACATCACCAAGGAAAGATTTCATGAGGTTCTCAGCTCGTGAGGAAGCCAAACCTTTGCTTTATAGAATTTGGGTTCAGGTAGTGCTGAAACTGTCCTGGGTTGAGGGTTTGCCGGTCACCGACAAACCCCTCCCCCACTGCTTCTCCAATCAGTTTCAACTCTAAATTCTAGAACTCATTTGGTTCCTCTGAAGTGCCCAGGCACAAACGTTCTGCAGAGGTGGTTCCACCAACCCAATAATGCTGCCTGTGAATAGAAACTAAATCCCCTGCTGCATAGTTTGTATATCAATAGACTACCAATATATCTATTCATTGATATCCTTGCTGCTCACTCCCGAGGTCACACCTACAACACTCCTGTAGGGATAAAATAAAGAAGCCTACAAGGAAAGCAGCTGATCCTGCAAAGGACCAGGAGGGATCAGGGTCCCCATGGGAACAAGAGAAAGAACCAGGGCTACTGGCTTGGTTCTTATCTCTGGCTTTGGAAGATAACCAAGGACAAACAGTGGATGAAACAAGCAGCAGGCCCCAGCAAGGCAAAGGAAATCTCTGCTCCTCTGTCCAGGGCTGTGTTTCAGCTGTGAAGGAACTGTCCCAGGAGTTCCATCAGCTCCAGAAGAAGCTTTTATTCCCCACCTGTACAGTCCTGTGTTTCAGCCATGAGGAGCAGCTGCTCCCCTGTCCAAGGGAGAGAATCTGGGAGGCACACAGCACAGCACACCCTCTGCTTTACTTGTGTGACCATGGGGAGGACATGAGGGAGTGGAAGGGAAAACCCAATCCAGTCCTGGCTGCAGGAGTCTGTGACTTGCAGGGGAATTGTCCCCGCAGAGATACTGCCTCAGTTTCCAGTGGGAAATGACCTAAGAAGAGCAGGGAAGCTGAAACTGCTTCTGGTCCTCCTGAAGGGACTCCCAAAGCATCTTCACAAGATACAAGGGACCCAAGGCAGAATTAGAGGGGCTCTGCCTCCAACCAGATGGAAGGGAGAGACAAATTGGTTTGTTGGACCACACAGAACCAATGGCCTGGCAAGTTGAACCCATGAGAGGACAAAGCTTTAGTAGATACAGGTGCCCAGAGTGCTCTGACACCATCAAACCACAAGGGGTGGAACCCATCTGTGTTTCTGGTGTGACAGGAGGATCCCCACACCTGGATGTGTTGGAAGCTGAGTACTGGGATGCAAGCCACAGTTTGCTTTCACTTGGAGGCATGGAAGGAGTCACTGGACTCCATTGCCCCAGAGCTGGAAACACAGCTCCAACATTTGCAGCATTTGGACTGGGCATGGACTGATCCAGACTGTGCTGGAACAGAGTGGAGCTGCAGAGCACCTGCAGTGAGCAGCCCTCTGGGTACTGCAAAGCAACCTCCTGTGGAGTGAGAATGGACAGTGCCTGGGGTGTGCTGCTGATCGCTGCTGGGCATGGTGCAGATGGCACAGAATGAGGGCTTGGGAATATCAAAGGTTAAGTTGAAAATTTGCTGCCATTACTCCATCCTGCCTCATGCCACCTTCACAGGGACAGTGCTGGCTGGAGCAAAGTACTACAGGGCTTGAAGTTCAGATGGCAACATGAGAGGCTTCCTGTTCTGGTTGCTGCTGTTGGGTTCTGGCTCTCAGGTGCTGGCTCTTTGCTGAGGGGGAGGGCTGAAGGGATTTAACTCCTGGCTGCTGCTGCTCACTGCTGTGCTTCTTTCTGCAAACAGCCTCAGGTCAGTGTGCATTATGGGATCTCCTTTGGATTCAACTCTTTTGGTCTTATCTCAAGTCCTTATCTCAACCCAGAGGGTTTTTTGGTTCCTGTGTCTGTTATTTTTCCCTCACTTCTGTTTTGGGGGGGAAGAGGCAGCTTAACCTCTTCTCAGCTCTTCAACCTGTTCCAGCCCCAGAGTGGAAAGCTAACAGAAGCTTTCTGAGTTCTTCCAAAGATCTCCATCAGCTTCCTCCTACACCCTCCAAAGATCCCAAGAGTCAGTCCTAGGACCATCCAAATCCCAAACATGTAAGATCACCTGAAAGCCCCTGCAGAATGCCTCTGAGATGCTCCTCAAGACTCCTCTGAGAACCTCATTTTCCCCTCCCTGAACTGGGCACACAGCTCCACCCCATCCCTTGGCAGCAAATGCCCCCAAAATTCAGGCATTGAGGCAGGGATATCTGAAATAAAAGCAAACAGACAGGATTTGGGTAACTTTTGGGTTTTATTGAGACAATTGCTCAATGGACAGAGGATTTCTTACCCCAGGGAGACACAAAGCATAAGGGAAGAACCAGACAGACCGTGGCAAAGCCCTGCCCATCTCCACTGGGAGCTCCAGCTGTGCTGACTCAGGACTGTAGCTGTTCTCATTAGCAATAATTGGTGTTCAGAAGGGCAGAAGGTGTTGGTTGCTGCTGGTATCCCCAGTCCCTGAGAACTGCAAAGGAAAAAGGGATGATTTTGGTGCTGGAAAGGCCCTCTCACAGGGGTCACGATTACCCAGCAGATTCTAGGTGGATTTATGCCTCCCCTCCAGTGCAGGCTGCTCTCAGTTGTGGGTGCAGCGGTGCTTGTTGAGGTACCCCTTCTGGGTGAAGCTCATACCTCACTCCGCACAACTGAAAGGTTTCTCACAGGTGTGGGTGCGGCAGTGGCAAATGAGAGAGCTCCTCTTGCTGAAGCTCTTCCCACAGTGACCACAGGTGAACGGCTTCTCACCAATATGGGTGCAGCGGTGACCAACGAGCGTGCCCTGGTGGCGGAAGCTCTTGCCACAATCTGCACAGGTGTAGGGCTTCTCACCAGTGTGGGTGCGGCGGTGAACAATGAGATTGCTCCAGTTTCTAAAGCTCTTGCCACAGTCAGGACAGGTGAACGGCTTCTCTCCAGTGTGGGTGCGGCGGTGATCAATGAGAGTGCCCCTCTGGCTGAAGCTCTTGCCACAGTCAGCACAGGTGAACGGCTTCTCACCAGTGTGGGTGCGGTGGTGCTGAATGAGAGTCCCCCAATGTCGGAATGTCTTGCCGCACTCAGCACAGCTGAAAGACTTTTCGCCAGCGTGCACACGACGGTGCTCTGTGAGGTGTCCCCTCTGGGTGAAGCTCTTGCCGCAGTCCGTACAGCTGTAAGGTTTCTCACCATTATGGATGAGTCGGTGCTGGATTAATGTGGTACTCGTGGTGAAGTTCTTGCCGCACTCAGCACAGGGGAACAGATGCTCTCCAGTGTGGATGCGGCGATGGATGGTGAGAGTGGCGCTTTGTTTGAAGCTTTTGCCGCAGTCCCTGCAGGTGAAAGCCTTCTCCCTGGTGTGGGTGAGGTGGTGTTGCCTAAGAGTAAAGATCTGCCTGAAGCGCTTGCCACAGCGGTCACAAGAGAAGGGCTTCTCTCCAGTGTGGGTGCGGCGGTGCCGGGTGAGGCTGGAGCGCCGGGTGAAACGCTGTCCGCAGTCAGCACATGTGACCAGTTTCTCTGCAGTGTGGGTGCGGAGGTGCTGCATGAGATCCGAGTTGCAGCGGAACCTCTTGCCACAGTCACCACAAGCGAAGGGCCGGGAGCCAGGCTGCGGGCAGTGGTGCTTCGCTAGCTCTGAGCCACCTGGGAAGCTCTGCCCACACTCAGGGCACTGATTCAGCTCTTTGGGTGACACTGAGGGACCTGCTCTGGCTTCATCCTCCTCCACACATTCCTCCCCCTCATTCTGGTCACCTTCACCATCATCATTATCCTCCTCTTCATAGTTGTCATTCTCAGCATCATCCTCCATCTTGTCCTCTTTTTCCTCCTCATCCTCCTCTCCCTTGGGACTGCATATTGGCTTCTCCAACTTGATCTCTGGGTGCTGCTTCTCCTCCCAACTCTTGTCTGGATCCTTCTGTGAGGCCATACTGTGGGAGGGAGGAGTCACAGCTCTGCAATAGGGAAGATGGAAGCACCTGAGCCCAGGACCTCAAACCTTCAGATCTTACCTGGATCATGACACTCCCTGACTCCCAACACCCAGCTGGAGGAGAGAATGCAGAGGGGACCTCAAACCTTCAGTTTCTGCCACAGTGTGGGCACAGACCTCTAATACCTGTGCTGAGAACCCAGGTTCCTGTGATCAGTGCCCTGAAGTACCCTGGGGCTTACAAGTGGTCTTGTCCTGCTCTCCTCAAGCCTGGTGGCATTGGCAGCATGGTTCCTGGCCCAGGCCCTGTCCTTTGATCTCTCCTGGCTCAGGCAATGGAGACAGCAGCACTGACCCACAAAGACCAAACCACCTCCAACCTTCTCCCACCACCCTCCAAATCCCAACCCCAAACATCATCTCCTGCACACAACTGACCCCCACAAGCCTGGGGAGTTTCCAAATTCCAACAGCTGATGTGCCTCAGCCCCTGGAGTGGTGAAATGTAGTGGGCAGGAGGAGGCAGAAGAGGCTGGGAGGTGCCCTGGGACTCTGGGATGCTGGGAGCTGGGGTCCTGCTGTTGCCCCTGTGGTGGGTTAACACCTTTTTCTGAAAACAAAAGAAGAAAGCAGGGTGGAGGGCTTGCAGGTACTTTACACTCCCTGAAGGGCGTCTCCCCCCTGGGAAAGCTGAGTCTGTTCCACTCCCCCCTCCCTGCCCAGCAAGGGTATAAAAAGCAGGACCTCATAGCTGTTCGATCTCCTTTTTGGCTCCTGCCTCTGCTGGATGAGAGCTACTGCAGCTGCTCCCCTGATCCTCAGCCACGTGGCTGGACCTGATCCTTCTCCCTGCTGCCTCTGCGCCTCTTCAGAGACAGACTGGTTTTCTATTATTTTTTTTCTATTCCCCTCCCATCCATTCTTGTTCCTTGCCCTTGTGAACCTTATTCCCTGTTATTGCTATATATATATATATATTTGAAGAAAAAAAATTATTTGCCTCTCTACTTCCAAGCTGACTCCAGATTGTTGATTAGTGGATTTGCTCCTTACCTTTTTTTTTCCCTCCTCTCCCTGTTTGGAGGGAGGAGGTGGGGGGGAAGTGGGGAAGAGATTCTCAGCCTTTTCCCCATTTGAGCTTTTAACTCTCAGTTAAGGCTCAAACCACTACAATTTTTGGCGCCTCCAACGTGGGGCTTGGAAATTGATCTTGTATTGGGAAAGCAATACTTTTTTTTTTTTTTTCTGAAAAAGTAGCTTGAAGTAGAAATGGCAATTTTAAAGAACCTGATGGTCCAAGCCTTTTCATGGGCTTTTGGCTGGATCTTTTGGACCCACATCTACAAATTAATAACTTACCACGTGGTGTGGTTAATGATAGAGATGCTGATCAAGTGGATAAAAACTTTACCAATTAAGTTAGGCATGTATCTCTTGAATTCATTGAATTTCACTGTCAGTGATAACTTTTCTAACATAGGAAACTTTCCTGAAGCAAGTTATGAAACCAACGGTGTAGATAAAAGTGCCTGTGGTGGAAAATTGCTCTACGTTGCAATATGCTCCATATGCCTAAATGTAATCCTTATAGTGGCATTTGCTGGGACCATGTTGGGTGGAGGACTAGCTAACCCATTAAGAGCTTTTTGGAGGGTGGTAACACACTCCTTTGTGCTCTTTAATGACTGGGGGCGTGTCTGCTGTGGGCATTGTAAACACTCTGTAGACACAAAGAGGGAGGGGTCGGGTTGTAATGACTGTGCCAGCTCTCAGCCTGAGCCCCAGGCACAAGGGTTTGCCCCACCACCAGCAGTCCCACAGTTGACCCCTGATGCTCCTGCCAATGCAGTCTCTCTAGCACCGGTCACCACACGCAGGAAAAGAAATCAAAAAAATCATCGCCAAGCACGGATGGTGAGGAAGGAACCTCAGCAGGCCCCAGCAGCTCACAGAACCCAGCGGTGGATGAAGATGATTCAGACCAGGAAATAACTGTTACATCGCTGCCCAGAAAGGAACTAAGGCAAACTCGTCTGGACTACGCCAGGAAAGAGGGTGAGCCAATACTAAGCTGGGCCCTGAGATGCTGGGACGACGGTGTGGACACAGTGGACCTGGATAAGAGGGAGGCAAAGCTTTTAGGCTCCCTGACTCGTGATGCTGGTCTGGACAAGGAGTTAGCCAAACTTGATGGAATACACACTCTCTGGGCCCGGATTCTGAACGCCATCAAGAGCCGGTACCGCTCAAGAGATGACCTGCCCTGGGCCCCAGTTAGATGGACAACTATGGAACAGGGCATTCGGTATCTGAGGCAGATGGCCGTGATGGAAATAATTTATGGGGATGGCCAGCTCCCTTTGGACCCAGTTGAGGTGCCCATGAGACGGCCCTTCGTAAAGAAACTCACCCAGGGTGCTCCTCAGAAATATGCTCACACATTAGGAGGGATACTCTTGACTGGACAGGATGGAAGTCCTAAAACTGTCTGTGAGTTTGCCAATGATTTAAGGGAATATGAGGACAGCGTAAATCAGAAACCCCTGATCTCAGCCATAGAAACTATGGCTAAAGACATTGTCAAAGAGATCAAGACCTCCATGTCTGAACTGAAAAAGGGGAGCGATGCCTCCTTTTCCCCTTCTCCTTCAGAATGGGTCCAGGTTTCAGCAATCAGGAACAGGCGACCTTCCCCTAGGAGATCACCCCAAGCCAATCGGGGAATGTCAAGGGGGTCTCTGTGGAGGTTCCTCTGTGACCATGGAGAGGACATGGACACCTGGCATGGCCAACCCACCTCTGCCCTCTGGAACAGGGTGCGGGAACTGCAAGGTGGGCACCACGGGGATAACTCATCTAGGAGAAGAGCTGCCCCAGTTTCCTGGAGTGGTCCCTCTCGCTCAAGAGACCCTTCCCCTAGTAACACAGGACCATGTGACAAGTGTGGACATTGCCACCAGCATTAGAGGTGCCCTACCTCCAGCCAGGTGGAGGCCAGGGATAACACAGTATACTGGGATGTGTATGTGAAATGGCCTGGCACTGCAGAAACCCTGAAGTACCGAGCTCTGGTGGACACAGGGGCCCAATGCACCCTGATACCATCGGGGTACAAAGGAGCTGAGTCCATAAGCATTCAAGGAGTCACAGGAGGCTCACAAGACTTGACTGTACTGCAAGCTGAGATAAGCCTGACCGGGAATGAATGGGGAAAGCACGACATAGTGACTGGTCCAGATGCACCTTGCATTCTTGGCATTGACTTTCTGCGGGAGGGATGCTTCAAGGACCCTAGGGGGCACAAGTGGGCGTTTGGGGTGGCAGCTGTGGAGACTGCAGGCAAAGAACAGCTGTCCACCATGCCCGAGCTTTCAGATGACCCCTCCGTAGTGGGCAGCCATAAGGTGGAGGATTTGAAGTTACCTATTGCCTCTCGCATAGTACATCGCAGGCAATACAGGACCAACAGAGACTCTCTGCACCCCATACACCAACTGATTCGACGATTGGAGAGCCAGAGCGTGATCAGCAAGGCTCACTCCCCCTTCAACAGCCCGATATGGCCAGTGCGGAAGGCAAATGGGGAATGGAGACTGACTGTGGACTACCGTGGCCTGAATGAAGTGACTCCTCCGATCAGCGCTGCCGTGCCGGACATGCGGAGCTCCAGTACGAGCTGGAATCGAAGGCGGCCAAGTGGTATGCCACAATTGACATTGCTAATGCCTTTTTCTCCATTCCCATTGCAGAAGAATGCCGGCCACAGTTTGCTTTCACCTGGAGGGGAGTACAGTATCAATGGAATCGGTTACCTCAGGGCTGGGTCCATAGCTCAACCATCTGCCATGAGGTGATCCAGACTGCCTTGGAGAAAGGTGGAGCTCCTGAGCATCTGCAGTTCATTGATGACATCATTGTATGGGGTGAGACAGCAGAGGAAGTTTACCAGAAGGGTAAGAGGATAATTGACATCCTGCTGGAGGCTGGCTTTGCCATCAAGAGAAGCAAGGTGAAAGGGCCTGCCAGGGAGATCCAGTTCCTGGGTGTTCAATGGCAGGATGGCCGTCGCCACATCCCTCAGGAGGTGGTGAACAGGGTAGCCACTATGGTGCAGCCCACGAACAAGAAAGAGACACAGTCATTTTTGGGGCTTGTGGGCCTCTGGAAAATGCACATTCCCGGGTACAGTCAAATTGTGAAGCCTCTCTTCCATGTAACAAGGAAGAAAAATGATTTTGTGTGGGGACCTGAGCAGCAGGTGGCGTTTGACCAGATCAAACGAGAGGTGGTCCAGGCTATGGCTCTGGGACCTGTTCGCACTGGGCCAGAGATCAAGAATGTGCTGTATACTGCGGCTGGTCAGAATGGTCCTACATGGAGCTTGTGGCAGAAGGCTCCTGGTGAAACCAGGGGCAGGCCCCTAGGTTCCTGGAGTAAGGGGTACAAAGGCTCTGAGGCCAACTACACCGCGACAGAGAAGGAAATCCTAGCTGCCTATGAGGGCGTCCGGGCTGCCTCTGAGGTAATTGGGACTGAGTCACCTCTATTTCTAGCTCCGAGACTTCCAGTCCTGACCTGGATGTTCAAAGGGAGAGGCTCAACCCCACATCATGCCACAGATGCTACCTGGAGTAAGTGGATGGCCCTGATAACTCAGCGAGCTCGGATGGGGAACTTCGAACACCCTGGCATAGTGGAAGTGATCACCAACTGGCCAGAGGGTGCTGACTTTGGAATGCCAGCAGAGCAGACAGTGACCCGTGCTGAGGAGGCTCCCCCATATAACGATCTCCCTGACAACAAGAAGGGCTATGCTCTATTTACAGATGGGTCCTGCCGGCTTGTAGGAAGCAAGTGGAGATGGAAGGCAGTTGTCTGGAGCCCAACAAGGCAAGTGGCAGAAGCAAGGGATGGAGAAGGTGAATCCAGTCAGTACGCAGAGGTAAAAGCTGTCCAGCTGGCCCTGGATATAGCAGAACGAGAGAACTGGCCAGTGCTGTACCTCTACACTGACTCCTGGATGGTAGCCAATGCCTTGTGGGGGTGGCTGAAGGAATGGAGGAGGAACGGGTGGCAGAGAAAAGGGAAGCCTGTTTGGGCCGCTGACCTGTGGCAAGACATCGCCGCCCGCCTGGACAGGCTGCCAACCAAGGTACGGCACATCGATGCACACATCCCCAAGAGCAGAGCCACAGAGGAGCACAAGCACAACCACCAAGCAGACCTGGCTGCTAAGATCTCCCAAACAGACTTGGACTGGGAACACAAGGGTGAGCTGTTCTTAGCTCGCTGGGCCCATGACACTTCTGGCCACCAAGGGAGAGATGCCACATCCCGGTGGGCTGGGGACAGATCAGTGGACATCTCCATGGAGGCCATCTCACAGGTCATCCATGACTGTGACATCTGTGCTGCCATCAAGCAGGCCAAGCGCATGAAGCCTCTGTGGTATGGGGGGAGATGGTCGAAATATAAATATGGAGAGGCCTGGCAGATCGACTACATCACCCTTCCTCGGTCTCACAGTGGCAAGCAGTACGTACTGACCATGGTGGAGGCAAGTACAGGGTGGCTGGAGACCTATCCAGTTCCTCATGCCACTGCTCGCAACACCATCCTGGGTCTAGAGAGACATATCCTGTGGAGACACGGCACCCCCAGGAGGATTGAATCAGACAATGGAACCCACTTCAGGAACCATCTCATAAGGGACTGGGCAAAGGAACATGGGATTGAGTGGATTTACCACATCCCATACCATGCACCAGCTGCAGGGAAGGTCGAGCGCTACAATGGCTTGCTAAAGAACACCCTAAAAGCCATGGGGGGTGCAACCTTCAGGAACTGGGAAAAGCACCTAGCTCAAGCCACTTGGTTAGTGAACAGCAGAGGATCTGTGAACCGAGCTGGTCCTGCCCAGTCCGACCTGCTGCAAACAGTGGATGGAGATGGAGTTCCTCTGATTGCTGAGAAGAACCTGCTGGGGAAGTCAGTGTGGGTTTTCCCTGCTGCTGGTGGGGGCAAACCAACCTGAGGGGTGGTCTCGGCTGAGGGGCCTGGTCACACGTACTGGGTTATGTTAGAAACTGGGGACATTCAGTGTATCCCACAGCAGAACGTGACTCTGGCTGAGAGAGGATGAACTCAGAGGAGGCAACACTCATCAATGTAATTATGTGAATAGTTATAAGTTGTTCTAAGTTTCTCCATCCTAGTTTAATACCAGCCCAGCATCCAGGACCCAACGTACCCACTGCACACCAACCCAAAGAGCATCATCTCACCTGTACCCGTTCCTGATGTCCCTACAGCAATGGACTGTTCCCTATGTCCATACAGCAACAGACTGTTCCTGACCTTTTCCTTTCCCTTTCAAAGACAGACTGATTCCTGATTCTTCTCCACATGCCTGCCCAGTTCAAGCACCACCTACAGTGACCATCAGCAGAGAGAGAGACGGCCCTGGGAGAGAGCAAGCCGGGATAGCAAGAGACTTGCACCAAGGATTCAAATACCATGTGTCAAAATCACATGAAGGGGCTGTGGCAGGAGAGAGGAAGTGGAACAGAGGGGTGGATTGTGGTGGGTTAACACCTTTTTCTGAAAACAAAAGAAGAAAGCAGGGTGGAGGGCTTGCAGGTACTTTACACTCCCTGAAGGGCGTCTCCCCCCTGGAAAAGCTGAGTCTGTTCCACTCCCCCCTCCCTGCCCAGCTAGGGTATAAAAAGCAGGACCTCATAGCTGTTGGATCTCGTTTTTGGCTCCTGCCTCTGCTGGATGAGAGCTACTGCAGCTGCTCCCCTGATCCTCAGCCACGTGGCTGGACCTGATCCTTCTCCCTGCTGCCTCTGCGCCTCTTCAGAGACAGACTGGTTTTCTATTATTTTTTTTCTATTCCCCTCCCATCCATTCTTGTTCCTTGCCCTTGTGAACCTTATTCCCTGTTATTGGTATATATATATATATATATTTGAAGAAAAAAAATTATTTGCCTCTCTACTTCCAAGCTGACTCCAGATTGTTGATTAGTGGATTTGCTCCTTACCTTTTTTTTCCCTCCTCTCCCTGTTTGGAGGGAGGAGGTGGGGGGGAAGTGGGGAAGAGATTCTCAGCCTTTTCCCCATTTGAGCTTTTAACTCTCAGTTAAGGCTCAAACCACTACAGCCCCACTCTGGGTTTCTTATCTGCAGGGCTGCTCCAAGGGACAGATCTGCAAACTCTGCTCTTCCACAGCACACAGGGGCAGGGATGATGGAGAGAGGGACACAACTCCTGCCACAGAGAAGCAAAGGTCTCAGAGAGCACTGACCTGCAAGGGATGACTCAGCACTGCCCAGGACCAGGCAGCACAGCTCAGCCTTGCTGGAGGCAGCTCCCAAGCCCAGCAGCACAGCCACAGCACACAGCCAGGGCTGATCAAGATGGGAGGCCTCAATAAGTGCAGACTCAGCTCCTTGCCCAGCACACAGCCCCCAGCACACAGCTGCAGGCCAGCACCACAACACAGCTGCCTCCACACAGCCTCTCCCAGGCCTTGCCTAAAGCTTTCTCCCACTGCCTGCCCAGGGCTCTGCTGCCTGCAACTGCCTTTGACAGCAGATCTTGCTCTGGACCCAGCTCTCCTCCCTGGCTCTGCCCCCACCCCACACACTCTGTGCTCAGCTCTGCCCTGCACACACCTCTCTGCTGCCCACTGTCCAAGAGAAGATCACAGCAGCCCTCAGGACACACACAAAGGGAGCTTCATGATCTCTGCAGATGCAGCAAAGGGGGAAGGGACTTGGGCAGCTTCTTGCTAAACCTGTTCAGCCCTCACTGGGATGCTGGAGGAGTCTCTGGCTCCTGCCCAAACCTCACACCTCCAGCACCCTTCACACACCTGCAGCCCAAAGAGACTCACTGGAAAGAGTTTGCCTTCCTTCTCTCCCTGACCATTTCTCTCAGCTTGCTCTTTGCAGTTCCCTGGAGCTGCCACTCCACATCCCCAAGAGAAAAGGTTTGGTGGGAGGGCACAGTGCCCATGGGCTGCTGTTCATCTCCCAGCTGACACAGGCAGAGCTGCAGCACAATTCACTCCTTTCACCTCCTCAAATGCTGCCAGATTCTGCCATTTCCTGCACACTCATTTGCCACCTGGGCCCTGCATCCTCTCCCCTTTTTTGGGGGACAAGGCCTAATTCCTGCCTGACCATTCTCAGGCCCTTCCCTCATTCCCAGCTCATCCATGTCCCTACTGCCTTGGCTGTCCCATGGCCCTGTGTCCCCCACCTCCACTGCAGCTGGAAGGGTGGAGTGGGAAATGCTGTGGCTGAGGAAGCATCTAAGGAACTGGGCTGAAAGCAGCAGCACAAGGAAGGAAGGGGCCTGAGACTAAAGGCTGGGATCAGCTGGAGGCCTGAAAGAACAGCACCAAGCCAAGGGGGGGTTACAGATGAGGGCTGGGGAGGGACCCTGCAGTCACCTCATGCAGAAACTGATGAGAGGAAGGGGGACAGAGAGGGAGTGAGACCTCAGGTGACTCCTGCCATGGGAGATGGCTGGGCTGTGTGGCTAGGAGCCCTGAGTGCCTGCTTGGGCTGTGCTGGATGTCAGGAGGGGTCAGGGGACTGTCCTGAGCCAGGCAGGGTTTGGGGCTTTGAGCTTCTGGGGTCAGCTGCTGCCAGCACCATTGGAGGCAGGAGCCAGGCAGAGCCACACAGCTGCTGAACTAAGCTCTCCCACCCCCTGCAGCCTTCACCCTCCATCTCTCCATCCATTGCTCCATCTCCACTCACTTGCTGCCCTCTCAAAATCCCCACGACCCCACCAAGTCCCCAGGGCTGATCTTCACAGCCAGTAGGGCCCTACAGAAACCCCTGGATGAGAGCGTGGAGGAGAATCCCTGTGGTGGGTGGAAGGCACTGGGATGTCTTACACCAGAGAGTAGAGACCTCCAGAAGGGACAGCAGAGTCCACAGCTACACCACAAAGTGTCATCTAGCTTAGTTCATTCCCACAAGGCCTGCACCCACTCTCTACAAAGGAACAGCACAGGATCTCCAGTCTCCTTTGCCCTTCCTCTCTGCTCCCAGCAACATCTTCTGGGATCTCTCTCTGCAGAGGAGCTTTGAGGCCTTGGCAGTGCTGCCAACTGCAGTCTGCAGCAGCCTGGCTCACCTGGGAGCTGCCTACCAGAATCTGTAACTGCAGCTCTTGGGTATGGGGGAGGAGGGGCAGAGAGGCATGGGGGAGGGGGAAGGCATTTGGGGCCTGGGCTTCTGGCCTGCTTTGGTGCAGCTCTGGAGGAAGCTTTGGCCTAGGGTGGTTGCTTGGCTCCCGTGGCCCAGGCACACTATGGATTGTTGTGGATTTGATGCTTTGCACTGTAGGATGCAGCTCTGAACAGCACAGCCATGGAAACTGCCCAATTCTATCCAACCCTCTGGCCACAGCTTGGCATCAACTCCTTTCACAAGGCTCAAAGATTGCCTCTCTGCATCCTGAAACCTAAGACAATACCCTGCAGAACAAGTTGGAGGAGCTCAAGGGGACAAGCTGCAGAGGGGGCCCAGGGCAACCTCCTGAGCTTCAACAAGAGCAAGGGCAGGGTCCTGCCCCTGGCCTGGCACAATAGAAGCTGGACAGGAACAGACAGGGGGAGCCTGCAGCCCACAAGGCCAAGGGCAGCACCAAAAGCAGCATAGCCAGAGATGGACAGAGGCCATCCTGGCACTTGGCTCTGCTGAGACTTCACCTGCAGCACTGCAGCCAGCTCTGTAGCCATCAACACAGGAAGGACAGAGACCTGATGGAGAGGGCCCAGAGGAGGGACACAAAAATGATCAGGGGCTTGGAGCAGCTCTGCTACCGGGACAGGCTGAGGGAGCTGGGGGTGTTCAGCCTGGAGAAGAGAAGAGAAGACTCTGGGGAGACCTAAGAGTGACCTTCTGGTACCTGAAGGGGACTACAAGAAGGCTGCAGAGGGACTCCTTGCAAAGCCTGCAGGGACAGCACCAGAGGCAATGGCTTCAAACTAGAGCAGAGCAGATTGAGATTGGAGGTGAGGAACAAATTCTGCACCAGGAGGCTGCTGGAACACTGCAACAGGTTGCCCAGGGAGGGGCTTGAGGTCCCAGCCCTGGAGAGGTTCAAGGTCAGGCTGGACAGGGCTCTGGGCAACCTGAGCTAGTGCAGGATGTCCCTGCTGACTGCAGAGGGGCTTCGACTGCAGCACCTTTGCAGCTCCCTGACAACCCAAACCACTCTAGGATTCTAGGAGTCTAAGTGCAGCCTCCAGGGAGAGGAGGAAAAAGATGAGGCAGAGGAGGACAAGGAGGAGGAGAACCAAAATCCCTTCCAAACTCCTCCAAACCTCTGCCAAATTCCTGGAAAGCTCTTCCAGCTCTGCAGAGTTCATTCTGAAGAGAGCTGAGGGAGTTGCTAGGCTCAGGGATGTCTTGCACACTCTGCACAAATGCTCCAGAAGCTTTCCAAGTGCCCTCAAAACCAGCAGCACAGCTCTGCTGCCACACAATGCCAGGCTGCAAGGGACCCCAAGGCTCAGCTGCTCCAACCTTGCCAGCTGACACTGCACTGGAAAGGAGCTGGCCCAGCCCCCTGCCAAGCTGAGCCTTCCAACTCTGCCCTGCAGGGCAATCCACCACTGCCCTGGGGAGAGGATTCCAATGGCTGACTGGCAGGGAAAAGCTTTTGCCTCTGCAGGGCACTGTGACACTTCAGCTCAACTCTTGCACCTCAGAGCCATCCCCTAAGCTCTAGAACCAGTTCCCAAGCCCAGAGCCTGACCCCCGAGCTCAAGAAGCAGCCCCCGAGCCCAGAGCCAGACCCTGAGCCCAGCACCAGCCCCTGAGCTCAAGAACCAGCAGCGAACATCAGAACCACTTCCCAAGCTCAAGTACCAAGCCCAAAGCTCAGTGCCAGCCCCCAAACTCACACTCAAATCTAACGTGCAGACTCAGCTCCTGGGCTCAGAGTGAGGAACTAAGCTCAGAACCACTTCCCAAGCTCAACAACCAGACCCCAAGCTCAGCACCAGCCCCTCAGCTTGAGAACCAGCAATTAAGGTCAGAAACCCTTCCCAAGTTCAAAGCCAGCTCCCAAGCTCAGCGCCAGCAACTAAGGTCACAACCACTTCCCAAGCTCGAGAACCAATCTCCAAGCTCAGTGGCAGCCCCAGAGATTAAAAACCATCCCCTGAGTCCAGAGCCAGCCCCCAAACCCAAGAAGCAGCCCTGAGCTCAGGGAACAAGTTCCTGAGCTCAGACCCAGACCCCAAGCTCTCGAACCAGCAAGCAAAGTTAGAACTACTTCCCAAGCTCAAGAACCAACCCCCAAGCCCAGAGCCTGACCCCTGAACCCAAAACCAGCAAGTAAGGTCAGAACCAATTTCCTTAGCTCAAGAACCACTTCCCAAGCTCAGAACCAGCCTTCAAGCCCAGCACCAGCCTGCAACCTCAACAGCCAGCAACTAAGGTCAGAACCACTTCCCAGCTCAAGAGCCAGCAACTAAGGTCAGAACAACTTCTCAAGATCAAGAACCAGCCCACCAGCCCCCAAGCTCACACTCAAATCTAACATGCAGACTCAGCTCCTGGGCTCAGAGCCAGCAACTAAGCTCAGATCCACTTCCCAAGCTCAACAGCCAGCCCCTGAGCTCAGTGCCAGCCCCCAAGCTTAAGAACCAGCACCTAAGGTCAGAACTACTTCCCAAGCTCAGAACTAGCCCCTGAGCTCTAGAGCCAGCCACTAAGGGCAGAAGCACTTCCCAAGCTTGAGAACGAGCCCCCGAGCCCAGAGCCAGTCCCCAAGCCCAAGAAGCAGCCCTGAGCTTAGGGAACAATCTCCTGAGCTCAGACCCAGACCCCAAGCCCAGAACTACTTCCTGAGCTCAGAGCCAGCCCCTGAGCTCTAAAACCAGCAACCAAGGTCAGAACTACTTCCCAAGCTCAAGAACCAACCCCCAAGCCCAGAACCACTTCCTGAGCTCAGATGCAGGTCCCAAGCCCAGCGCCTGACCCCCAAGCTCAAGAGCCAGTAACTAAGGTCAGAACCAACCCCCAAGTTCAGAACCAATTTCCTTAGCTCAAGAACCACTTCCCAAGCCCAGAGCCAGCCCTCAAGCCCAGAACCAGCCTGTGAGCTCAAGAGCCAGCAACTAAGGTCAGAAGCACTTCCCAGCTTGAGAACCTGCCCCTGAGCTCAGTGCCAGGCCCTGAGCTCAGGAGCCAGCCCCTGAGCCAAGAGCCTGATCCCTGAGCTCAAGAAACAGACCCCAAGCTCAGGGCCAGCTCCTAAGCTCTAGAACCAGCAATTAAGGTCAGAAAAACTTCTCCAGATCAAGAACCAGCCCACCAGCCCCCAAGCTCACACTCAAATCTAACATGCAGACTCAGCTCCTGGGCTCAAAGCCAGCAGCTAAGGTCAGAACCACTTCCCAAGCTCAGGAACCAGTACCCAAGATCAGACCCAGACCACAAGCCCAGAAGCACTTCCCAAGCCCAGCGCCAGTACCCCTAGCTCAAGAACCAGCAACTAAGGTCAGAAACCCCAAACTCACACTCCAAAAGTGCAGACTCAGCACCCAGGCTCACAGCCAGCAACTAAGGTCAGAACCACTTCCCAAGCTCAAGAACCAGCTCCCATGCTCAGAAGCTGCCCCCTAGCTCAAGAATAAGCCACCAAGCTCAGACCCAGCCCCCGAGCCCGAGAGCCTGCCACTAAGGCCAGAACCACTTCCCAAGCTCAGAGCCAGCCCCTGAGTGCAAACACCAGCCCCCAGCTCAGTGCCAGCAACTAAGGTCAGAACCACATCCCAAGCCCAGAGCCAGCCCCCGAGCCTAGAGCTCAAGAACAACATCCCGAGCCCAGCCCCAGGCCCTGAGCTTGAGAACCAGCAACTAAGGTCAGAAGTCATTCCCAAGGTCAGAGCCAGCCCCCAAGCTTAAAACGCAGCAGCCAAGCCCAGAACCACTTCCCTAGCCCAGAGCCAGCCCCCAAGCCCAAGAACCAGCAACTAAGACCCGAACCACTTCTCGAGCTTAACAACCAGACCCCGAGCTCACACTCAAATAAAAAGTGCAGACTCAGCTCCCAAGCTCAGAATCAGCTCCCAAGCTCAGGAATCATCAGCCAACACCACACCCAGCCCCCAAACTCAGACCCACACCCAAGCTCAAGACCCAGCTCCCAAGCTCTTGGGGGCACCAGAGCTGCACACAGCACTCCAGCAGCTCCAAAGTTCAGAACAGGTCCTCAAGGTCAGGCCCAGATCAAAAGTGCAGACCCAGATCCCAAGCTCAGATGCAGCTCCCAAGCAAAGAACCAGCAAACAACCTCAAACCCAGGCCCCAGGCTCAGAGCCAGTTTCACAACTTTGCTTATTTCAAGTTCCCTTCATTGCACTTCTGCTAAGTGTCCAAATTGAAGCAGTCAGAGAATGCTTTGGCCTAGAAGGGACCCCAAAGAGCAGACAGCTCCAACCCCCTGCCATGCCCACAGACACCTTCCACCACACCAGGCTGATCAAGCCCTCATCCAACCTCACCCTCAGCACTTCCAGGGAGGGGGCAGCCAGCACCTCCCTGGCCAACCTGCTCCAGGCTCTCACCACCCCAGCTCCAAACTATTTCCTCCCAAGCTCCACTCCAAATCTGCCTTCCTCAACATTAAATCCAGTCCCCCTCAGCCCATCACTCCCAGCCCCTCACCAAAGTCCCTCCACAGCTCCCCTGCAGACCCCAACAGCTACCACAAGGCTGCTCCAACCTCTCCCCACAGCCTTCTCCTCTCCACCCTCCACAGACACAAGACTCGCAGACCACCCCCACAGGGGAGCTGCCACAGCCCTCCCACCACCCCCATGACCTCCTGCACACCCCCTCCAACAGCTCAACCTCCTGCCCCTCTTGGGGGCACCACAGCTGCACACAGCACTCCAGCTGGCAGCACACAATGCTGCCAGCACAAAAACCATTGCAGCAAAAGCCTCAAGCTGTGCTCAGCTGCCAAAACCAAAGGGACCTCAACTTGGCCACAAGAGGAAGGACCAAACTCAGCCAAGACAGTGATCCAACACCCAAGGCTGCACAAAACAACCAGCAACAGCTTCCAGCAACAGCACACCTGCAGCTGGGCTGCAAAGCTCTGCAGAAGAAAACCACTCCAGAAGGGCTCCAGGGCCCCAGGGATTGCAAAGCCCAGGCTCTCACTCTCCTCCTGCACAAGGAAAGCTTCACTTGCCCACAAGAAGCCAAACACTTCCCCACACCAAGCCATCCACACCACTTGACTTTCAACCTTCTTCAAGCCCTTGCCTGGCAGCAGCACTTCCTCAGCCCACAGCTCCAGCAACACCACAAGGCCTTGAAGGCTCTCCTGCACTCCACACCTCTCAGACACACCCACACCCCTTGGCCACCCACAACCCAACAAGCTTCCTGCTCACCACTTCTCTTCCCAAGCCTCACCTCCCTTGGGCCCTCTCAGCACACCACCAACTAACCCCAAAAGGCTCCAGCTGACAGCACTGCTTGCAAGAATCCCAGGCACTTCCAAGGGCAGACTATGAGCCCAGAGGCAAAACCCAAACCTTTCCCCTCTCCACAGGACTCTCCCATTTCCCATTCTTCCCAGCACCTCCAGCACCTAAGATGCATTTGCTCTGGGGCAGCTTCCTCACACAGCCACACAATTGCCTGGCCTGCAAAAGACCTCTCTCAGCACTCAGGCCAACTGCCAGCCCCAACACCACCAGGGACACCAAACCATGGCCCCATGGCCACACCTTGCTGCAACACCTCCAGCCATGGCCACTCCACTGCCTCCCTGGGCAGCCTCTGCCAGGCCCTGACCACTCTGGCACCAAACTCATTCCTCCTCCTCTCCAACCTGAGCCTCCCCTGACACAATTTCAGGCCAATTGCTCTCCTCCTAGCGCCTAAGACTAGGCAAAAGAGCCCAACCCCCACCTCACTGCAGCCTCCTTGCAGGGATCTCCAGAGGCCAAGGAGGACTCCCCTCAGCCTCCTCTTCTCCACACTAAACACCCACAGCTCCCTCACCTGCTCCTCACCAGCCCTGCTCTCCAGACCCTTCCCCACCTTTATTGCCCTTCTCTGCACCTGCTCCAGACCCTCAAAGTCCTTCTTCGAGTCAGGGGCACAAAACTCACCCCAGCATTCCAGGGGTGGCATCCCCAGGGCCCAGGACAGGAGGACAATCCCTGCCCTGGCCCTGCTGGACACAGCAGTGCTGAGACTTGCAGAGCACTGCAATTGCTTTGCTCACTTGCAGCAATCATTTCCTTCCCTTCCCAGCTCATTGCACAGCAAAGAGAAGCAAGGGAATTGCTTTGTCTGCTGCTGAAGCTCCTCCAAGGAAGCTGCAGGACTTCTCACCACCAAAACCATCAACAACAGGCTGCCCCCAGCCCAAGCCAAACCTTTCAGTCCAATTCAATGCAGTTCCTCAGCCACAGGCAGACACTCAACAGCTCAGCCTCATTTGGCTGCCTGCCAGCAAGCATTTCCCCAGGGGCAGAGCAGCTGCAGCACAGCAGTCTGCTTCTGACCATGCTTCCTGCCAGCACAGCTGATAAAAGCTCTGCACAGCTCTCAGCCTGCAGCCACACAGCAAAAGCTCCTCCTGCCCTGAGCCTTTCTGTGCTCAGGAGGCCTGCAGAGAAACTGAGAACCACTCTGCAACCCCCCAGGGAATCTTTGTGCCTCAAGAGCTTGCAGAGCACAGAGGCCTTGGATGCCACCACCCCCAGCACAGCCAAACCGCCCCACAGCTGACACCAGCCCCAGGCGCTCCCAAGCTCAGGCTCAGCACAGCACCCACGCCTGACACCCCCACGGCACCCAGCACACAGCCTGCCCACAGCTCCCCCCCGCGCCTGGCCCTCAGCCCAGCCGCTGCCCTTCAGCACAGCAGCCGCCCGGCACCTGCCAGCACAAAGCCTCCAAACCCCCAGGGCTCCCCCACACACCCCCACAGCAGCCTCTGCTGCAAGCCACACCCCACGCTCACCACCACCTCTCCTGCACACAGCAGCCCCCACAGCGCCGCTGCCACCTCAGCTCTGCTGCCAGCCCAGCCCCCAGCACAGGGACACAGGGACACAGGGCCAGGGACAGCCCCTGCAGCCCACCAATGGCTCCGCCTGCAACACAGCAGCAGCCAAAGGGGGCCTGCAGCTGCCCCCACCAGGGGGAGGCAGCAGCACAGCACCACAACGAACCCCCAAACACACCCACCCCGACCCAGACCCACACACAGCTCCCCACAACCGCACCCACCCCCTCGCACCACCCCACCACTCCCCACTCCAAGCCTCACCACCCCGACTCACACCACACCCACACACAGCCTCCCTCACCACCACCAACTCCTACCACCAAACCCACACAGCCCCACGGGCTCCTCACCAGCCCCTCACACGCCCCTCTCCGACCCCAAGCCCCCACCCAACCTCACACACGCCCCCACAACTCCACAGCCCCCAACAACCTCCCCCCACAGCCCCACCCACACCAGCCCCACACCTCACCGAGCCCTCCTCAAGCCCAGCTCCACGACACAGCCCTCAGCCCCAGGCCATCCCAATGCCAACCCCACGAGCCGCTCCCCCAAGCCCCAAGGGATCCCCACCCTAGCAGCCCCAACTCTGCCCCGCGCCTGCCCACACCTACCCCACAGCCCAGGCCAAAGGGGCGCACAGCAGCAGGAAGAGGAAGGAGGAAGAGCTCGGAGCAGAGGCAGCTGCCGACTGCCGTCCCCTGCAGCCTCCTGGCAGCCTGGGCGAGCAGAGAGCGATGCAATGGAGGCCCCGAACCGCCCACGTTGCAGCCCAGCCCAGGCGGGGGCTGGGGCCGCAGAGGAAGCCCCGCCCACGGCCGGGCAGCCGCAGCCAATCAGAGATGCCGGATTACCCCAACCACGCCTCCAAGTCCCAGCGGGGAGCTGCGGCCCTGGCTCCGCGCGGGGCATGCCGGGAGGTGCAGCTCTCAGCCAGGGCGGCGCCGTCTGGGCTGAGCTGCGCTGCGGGGGCAGGGCTGGGGCACAGCAGCTCCGCAACAGCTCTGACCCAGCAGCTGCGCACAGCTCCCAGGAGCTTTGGCTCAGCTCGGAAAGGTTGCGCAGAGGTTTCCAGGAGCTCCGGAGGATTTTTTTCGCTGAGGATTCTCTGCGGGGTTGGGAACCCAAAACCTCCTCCCAGCCTCTCCCAAACTCTTGCAAAGAGATTTCGATGTCTCCCGAGGGGGCTTGGGGCAGCTCCAGGGGATCTGAACGGCTCGGGAAGAGCTTTTCTGTCACCTTCCAGAGTTTCCAGCAGGTGCTGAGGACTTTTCCGGCAGTTTTCAGCCTTTTGCAGCATTTCTGAAGGATGTTGAAGACTGCAAGAAGCCAGAGCCTGGCTGAGAGCTCTGCAGAATCAGTTTGCAGGAGCTTGGCAGCCATGGGGATGAGGTTCTGGAATTGGTTTGGGTTCGTTTTGGCACTTTTAATCATTTCCTGAAGCTCTGTGGATAATTTCCAGCCCCTCTTCCTTCCTTTTGAAGCTATTTTTGGATCATGTTTAAGAAATTTTTTACAAAGCATTTTGAGTGCCCAAGAAAACTCCTTCAAATCCTCAAGTCTTCAAACAGAGCATTTAAAGCATCTTTAGGGAGGTTTAGGAGGTTCTAATAGTTTGGGAAATGTTAAAATCTTCTCAAAGTGCTGAAACAGGAATCCAGAGGCACAAAGCTGTCAGCTCCCCTGAGCTGCAGCTATAGAACTTAGGGAGTTTGAGATGAGAAGCATCAGGACTGTGGAACCTGCTGCTCCTGGCAGAGTTGATCCAATCAGAGAAGAGTTTGGGTTGGGAAAACCCCAAATTCAGCTGGCAGCTGTTGGCAGGAGGAACATTGCCCTGCTTGAAGCAGAGCCTTTGAACTGCAGCTGAGGGTTCAGAGCTGCCTTAGGAGGAGACTTGAGCCCTGGGGATGGATCCCAGTGGGAGTTGTGTTCTCAGCCCCTGAGTGCTGCTGGTTTGCCACAGGGTTTCACAGACAGACTCACTAAGGTTGGAAAAGACCTCCAAGATCATCAAGTCCAACCTTCTACCCACATCTTCATGACCACCAGACCATGTCCCAGAGTGCCACCTCTACTCATTTCTTGAATACATCCAGGGACAGTGACTCTCCCACCCCCCTGGGCAGCCTGCTCCAATGCCTGAGCACTCTTGAAGCAAAGAAATTTTTCCTCCTCTCCAACCTAAGTCTCCCCTGGTACAATTTCAGGGCATTTCCTCTTGTCCTGTCATTGGTTACTTGGGAGAAGAGGCCAATATTGGCCTCACTCTGATCTCCTTTCAGGTACATGTAAAGATCAATGAAGTCTCCTCTCATCCTTCTCCTCTTCAGAATAAGCAATCCCAGGTCCCTCAGCCTCTCCTCACCAGACCTGCTCTCCAATCTCCTCACCAGCTTTGCTGCCCTTCTCTCTCCCTGCTCCAGCACCTCAGTGACTTTCTCATACTGTGATGCCCAAAGCCAAACACAGCACTTGAGATGCAGTCTCCCCAGTGCTGGGGCCAGAGAGACAATCACTTCCTGCTGCTCACAGCCCTTCTGATCCAGGCCAGGATGGTGGAGGTCTTCCTAACCATCTGGGTGCACACTGGCTCATGCTCAGCTGGCTGTCTACCAACACCCCCAGGCCCTTTTCTGCTGGGCAGTTTCCAGCCACGCTGCCCCAAGCCTGCAGCCTTCATGGGGTTGTTGTGATGCTAGCACAAGAGCCAGTGCTTGGCCTTATGAAACCTTCTGGAACTGACCTTAGCCCAGCAGCCCAACCTATCCAGACCTCTCTGCAGAGTCTTCCTACCCTGCAGCACATCAACACTCCCACTTCATGTTGTCTGCACCTTGCTCACTCTTTAATTGCTTGCTGTTTATGTGGCAGAAGATGCAGTCAGAAATCACCTGCAGTGCCACCACCATCAGGGTTTGTCTAGTGAACATTGAAAGGCTTAGAAAATACAGACCAGGGGGAAAAAAACCCAAACCAACAAGAACACACCTAACAAACACTAAGGTGAGCATTAAAACTCCAGTTGAGTTCTAGCCACCCTGGGTTTCAAATGTTTCCATGAGCAATCATAGAATCGGTTCTGGGAGCTCTGTGCTTTGCCTTGGCAGGGAGGTGAGGGAGACAAATATCTGCTGCTCAGCACTGACTAGGTCCAGCCCATGGCTGTGGTCATAGCATCATAGTATCATAGAATCAGTCAGGGTTGGAAGGGGCCACAAGGATCATCTAGTTCCAGCCCCCCTGCCATGGGCAGGGACACCCCACACTAGATCAGCCTGGCCAGAGCCTCATCCAGCCTGGGCTTAAACACCTCCAGGGACAGGGCCCCAACCACCTCCCTGGACAACCCATTCCAGGGCTTCACCACTCTCATGGGGAAGAACTTCCTCCTCACCTCCAGCCTGAATCTCCCCACCTCCAGCTTCATTCCATTCCCCCTAGTCCTATCACTCCCTGAGATCCTGAGCAGTCCCTCCCCAGCCTTCCTGTAGCCCCCTTCAGATACTGGAAGGCCACAATGAGGTCACCTCGGAGCCTTCTCTTCTCCAGACTGAACAGCCCCAACTCCTTCAGTCTGTCCTCACAGGAGAGGTGCTCCAGCCCTCTGCTCATCCTCCTGGCCCTGCTCTGGACACCTTCCAGCCCCTCCAGATCCCTCTTGTAATAGGGGCTCCAGAACTGGAGGCAGTACTCCAGGTGGGGTCTCCCCAGAGCTGAGCAGAGGGGGAGGATCACCTCCCTTGCCCTGCTGGCCACACTTCTCCTGCTGCAGCCCAGGATCTGATTGGCTTTGCGGGCTGCAAGTGCACACTGAGAGCTCCTGGTGAGCTTCTCCTCCCCCAGCACCCCCAAGTCTCTCTCCTCAGGGCTGCTTTCCAGCCAGTCACTGCCCAGCCTGGATTTGTGCCTGGGATTGCCTCGACCCAGATGCAGGACCCTGCCCTTGCTCTTGTTGAACCTCCTGAGGTTGGCTTGTGCCCACCTCTCCAGCCTGTCCAGGTCCCTCTGGATGGATCCCTTCCCTCCAGCCTGTCTGCTGCACCACACAGCTTGGTGTCAGACAGCTTGGGGTCATTGCATCATAGACTGCTGGGATGGTAGGGGCTGGAAAGGAGCTCTGGAGAGGAGGTTCAATCCCCCTGCCAGAGCAGGATCCCCTGGGGCAGGTCCCACAGGAACGCATCCGGCTGGCTCTGGAAGCTCTCCGGCAAGGGGCACTGCAGGGCCTCTCTGGGCAGCCTGCTGCAGGGCTCCAGCACCCTTCCAGCCAAGAAGTTTCTCCTCATGGTGAGGTGGAGCTTGCTGTGTCCCAGCCTGTATCCATTGCCCCTTGTCCTGTCCCAGGACACCATTCCAGAGAGCCTGGCACCACCTTCTTGACAGCCACCTGGATGTTTTCCAGGCCTGGCCCTTCCCAGCCTAAAGGAGTAAGAATCACAGAGTGCCTGTGGCTGGAGAAGACCTTTCAGGTGCAGGTCAGCCATGCCCTGACCCTGGCACTGTGCCAGAGCTGAGGAGCTCCTTTGGTCAATAGTATTTTGCTGTGGGCTGAGGACCAGAGAGAAGATTCCTCCAGCAGTGCCAGAGAGCAGCAAGGGGCTGGGCAGTGCCCAGAGGGTGGGCACAGGACATGGTGAATTGTTCTGCCATCCCATAATCCCTGCAGCTGCACTAGAAGCAGAATGCACAGCCAGCTCCTCCCCTCTGCTTCCTCATCTCTCCCCAGGGTGGGTGGCAGCTGTTGGCTCTCTTGGTTTGCGGGGGAGGGATAGGACAGAAGAGGATGGGAGAGGATGGGAAGGGAGAGGATAGTGATGAACAGAAAAGTCTCATTAACAGAATAACAGAGTTGATAAGAACTTTCTGCTTGTTAGCTGAAATGCTGGAATGCAGGGAGGGGGAGAGGGGTTGGCAGACAGCCTTTGGGTAGATAAGGAGTAACAGGATTTGTCAGTGATTCTCTTCTGTTAGTCTTGGACAAGATGATCTTTTGTATAAGATAAAGGACACCTGCATGATATGTGTACTTCTGCTGTTTTTAGCTAGATAACCTGTGCATAGATAGGAAGCATCTGGACCTCTGTCATTATAGACAGATAACTTCCTGTATAAAAGTTTGCCCAAAGCTCTCTGAAGGCACACAGCTCTTTTGAAATGATTCTACCTGTGTCAGGCGCCAGAACAGAAGCATGATACAAGAAACTTACTGAGTCTCTTGTCTGTCTTTCCCTAAGTGACCTCCTCAAGCCCAGCTCCAGGACACAGCCCTCAGCCCCACGGCACCCCAATGCCAACCCCACCAGCCGCTCCCCCAAGCCCCAAGGGATCCCCACCCCAGCAGCCCCCACTCTGCCCCGCGCCTGCCCACACCTACCCCACAGCCCAGGCCAAAGGGGCGCACAGCAGGAGGAAGAGGAAGGACGAAGAGCTCGAAGCAGAGGCAGCTGCCGACTGCCGTCCCCTGCAGCCTCCTAGCGGCCTGGGCGAGCAGAGAGCGATGCAATGGAGGCCCCGAACCGCCCACGTTGCAGCCCAGCCCAGGCGGGGGCTGGGGCCGCAGACGAAGCCCCGCCCACGGCCGGGCAGCCGCAGCCAATGAGAGGCGGCGGGAGCGCGGCAGCTCCTCCCCCTGGGCGCTGCCGAGGCCCAGCCAGGAGCTGCCCCTGCCGGCCGCGGCCGCCATTGTTGCTGCCCCGTGGGGAGCGGCAGCGGGGCCGGAGCGCGGGAGAAGTGCCGGAGGTGCTGGCGGGCGAGCGGCAGCTGCCGGCTGGTGAGCTGCGGCGGGGCGGGAGGGGCTGAGGGGGGCCGGGGAGCGCTGAGGGCGGCGGCAGCGCAGCGGGGAAGGCTCTGGCTGCGTGGGGCTGCCGGGGGCGTGTGTGGAGTTGGGGGTCGGGAGGGGCGCGGGGGGCAGGGGGCTCCGTGGGGCTGGGGCAGGCTTGGGGAGGGTGAGGAATTGTTCTGTTTGGCTTGGGCCAGGGGCAGGGGGGTGCCGGCGGTGCTGGGGGCCCCGGGGTTGGCTCCTGAAGCTCTTGGCTGTTTGCAGTCTGTGCTGTGCAGGATGTGCATTGGGACAGCAATGGGGGGGGGCGGTGAGGTGTCGGAGAGCGGCCGGGAGGGACGGGGTCCAGAGTGCAACTCTCATCCCAGCCCTGCTGCCCGCACTCAGCACCAGGCGGGGCTGGCACTGGCACTGGGGGTGGGAGTGTGCTGGGGCGACGCAAAGGGCTCCGTGGGGATATCGATGGCTGTGGATCAGCTTCACCTCTCTCTGAGCTGTACAACTCCCCCCAGAGCCGAGAGAGCCAACAGCAGTGCCCAAGGGAGCGGCAGCGGTGCCGGAGCGCTGCGGGCGGCGGCAGCGGAGCGGGGAAGGGTCTGGGCGGGCCCCGGGGTATGCTGAGAGCCGGGGAGCGTTGAGCTGCTGGGCCCCGGCGCTGCGCGGGGCGTGCGGAGCTCAGCCTTGAGGTTTTCCTTCCTGCCTTTGTCTTGGAGTCCCCAGGTTCCCACTGCCTGCTGCGGAACATCTTGGGGCTGCCTCCAACCCTCGCAGCAGCCTCTCTCGGGTTGCACTCAGATTGGTTTGGTCTCAGGTTGGCTTTGAGCTTTTTTTCCCTTAGGCTGTGAGCTGAAGGCAGCTCAGGAAGAAAGTTCTGACTGCAGGCTGGAGAGAGAGGACTTGGGGCCGCAGGAGGAAGCTTGAGGAGGGGTTTGGAGGAGCCCAGAGCGCTGGTGCAGGGCAGAGACACAAATAGGTCCCTGAGCCATAGCCGCCCCCAGCGCTCCCCGGCCCCGCAGCCCCTCCCGCCCCGCCACACCTCTCGACCCCGCAGCTCTATCGCGACAGCGATGTCAGCGCGCACAGCCCAGGCACTGCTCCAGCGCTCCGCAGCCTCTTGCCAGGAGGCAGCCACAGTGGTGCCCGCGGCCGGCAGGGGCGGTTCCCTGCTGAGACTTGGAGGCGTGGTTGGGCTGTTTCGGCGGCCGCGGCCGGCAGGGGCAGCTCCTGGCTGGGCCTCGGCAGCGCCCAGGGGGAGGAGCTGCCGCGCTCCCGCCGCCTCTCATTGGCTGCGGCTGCCCGGCCGTGGGCGGGGCTTCCGTTCGAGAGTGCTCCCTGCTTCCGCTCCCCGTCCCACGTGGCCGCAGCAGCCGGAGGGGCCGGGCCGGGGTCTCCCTCCCAGCGCTCTCTGCTCGCCAGCAGCCTGCCGGGGCCGGCGGCTCCCTGTGCGCTGAGCTCTTCCTCCTTCTGCTGCTCTGCTTCGCTCTTGTCCCGGGGTCGAGGTGGGGTGAGGGAGTCTGTGGGGCTGAGTTGGGGATCGTGGGGTGGGGATCAGGGAATGCTCTCTGCGGGGCTGCGAGGGGTCGGGAGGGTCGCTTGGTTTGGAGCAGGGTTTGTGGGGCAGGGGTCGGTGGGGCTGCGGCGGGGGAGCCTTTGCGGGGATCTAGGGGGAATTGGTTGGGGGTCCGTGGGATCCGGGGGAGATCCGTGGGGTACGGGGTGGGGGTGGGTTTGTGGGGTCCGGGGGAGCTCTGCACGCTTGGCGCTTGGGGTCCATGCGGTTGGGGGAGGGGGACGTTGTGACTGTGTGGACCTCTGTGCAGCTGTAGGGGTCTGTGGCGTGTGGAGGGGGTGGTCGTGGGCTAGGGCAGAGGTGTGCAGGGTCGCTGGGCATCGTCTGTGCTGTTCTGGGAGGGGTCTGTGCGGTTGCGGGGCCGCGGGTGGGGTTGAGGTGGGGGCTCGGTGGGGTTCCTTGTGCTGCTGAATCCCCCTGCTCGGCCAGCTGCAGACTCCCTCTGGTTACTGCTGTGTCGCAGCAGGAACCATTGGTGCCCTGCAGGCACCCATTCCTCCCGCTCTCCCTTACCCTCCCTGCTCGCTGCTGCCTTGTGGGGGCTGCTGTGGCCAGCAGGGGTCGTGGGCAGCGTGGGGGCTGGGCTGCAGCAGAGGCTTCTCTGCGGGGGGCTCTGGGGGGTTGGAGCCTTTTTGCTGGCAGCTGCTGTGCTAAAGGGCAGTGCCTGGGCTGTGGGCTAGGCTCAGGGGGGAGCCCAGGCTATGCCCTGGCTGCACCCAGGCTGTGCCCAAGTTATGCTTTGGCTGTACCCAGGCTGTGCCCAGGCAGTGCCCAGGTTATGCTTTGGCTGTGCCCAGGCAGTGCCCAGGTTATGCTTTGGCTGTGCCCAGGCTATTCCCTGGCTGTGTCCTGGTTCCTGATGTCAGGGATGAGGCAGATGATGCTCTCCAGACCACTCCTTACACCTCACCCCACACCCCAGGGCAGGAGTCACCTGAGCTCTCACTCCCTCCCTGTCCTCCCCTTCATCAGCTGCTGTGTGAGGGGGCTGCAGGGTCCCTCCCCACCCCTCCTCTGTAAGCCTTTCCCTTGGCTTGAGCCCTCCAGCTGATCCCAGCCTTTAGCCTCGGGGCCCTTCCATTCTTGTGCTCCTGCTTCCAGCCCAGGTCCCTTAGAGGCCTCTTCAGCCACCACATTTATTTTCCCCTCCCAGGGCCACAGGACAGCAAAGACTCCAGGGCCAGGGATGGGCTGGGAATGAGGGAAGGGCCTGGGGGTGGTCAGGCAGGAGTTAGGCCTTGTCCCCCACCAAAGGGGAAGGGCTCCAGTGCCCAGCTGGAAGCTGTGTGTGCAGGAAGTGCCAGAACCTGGCAGCACTGCAGGGGACCAAAGGAGTGAATTGTGCTGCAGCTCTGCATGTGGCAGCTGGGAGATGAGCAGCAGCCCCTGGGCACTGTGCCCTCCCATCCAACCTCATCCTCACATTGGGGATGTGGGGTGGCAGCTCCAGGAGAACTGCAGAGAGAAAGGGGCAGGGAGAGAAGGCAACAAAAAGCCCTTCCAGCTGAGGCTCTTTATGCTGCATGTGTGTGTGGATGGTGCTGGAGCTGCACCTGCTGTGTGTGTCTGTGGGCAGTGTGGTAGCTGGCAGGTGCCGGGCGGCTGCTGTGCTGAAGGGCAGCGGCTGGGCTGAGGGCCAGGCGCGGGGGGGAGCTGTGGGCAGGCTGTGTGCTGGGTGCCGTGGGGGTGTCAGGCGTGGGTGCTGTGCTGAGCCTGAGCTTGGGAGCGCCTGGGGCTGGTGTCAGCTGTGGGGCGGTTTGGCTGTGCTGGGGGTGGTGGCATCCAAGGCCTCTGTGCTCTGCAAGCTCTTGAGGCACAAAGATTCCCTGGGGGCTTGCAGAGTGATTCTCAGTTTCTCTGCAGGCCTCCTGAGCACAGAAAGGCTCAGGGCAGGAGGAGCTTCTGCTGATGGTTGTTTTGTGCAGCCTTGGGTGTTGGATCAGTGTCTTGGCTCAGTTTGGTCCTTTCTCTTGTGGCCAAGTTGAGGTCCCTTTGGTTTTGGCAGCTGAGCACAGGTTGAGGCTTTTGCTGCAATGGTTTTTGTGCTGGCAGCATTGTGTGCTGCCAGCTGGAGTGCTGTGTGCAGCTGTGGTGCCCCCAAGAGTGGCAGGAGGTTGAGCTGCTGGAGGGGGTGCAGAGGAGGCCCTGGGGGTGGTGGGAGGGCTGTGGCAGCTCCCCTGTGGGGGTTAGCTGTGAGAGTTGTGTCTGTTGAGGCTGGAGAGGAGAATGCTGTGGGGAGAGGTTGGAGCAGCCTTGTAGTAGGTGCAGGGGGCTGCAGGAGAGCTGGGGAGGGACTTCTGTGAGGGGCTGGGAGTGATGGGCTGAGGGGGAGTGGATTGAAGGTTGAGGAGAGCAGATTTGGAGTGGGGCTTGGGAGGCAATAGTTTGGAGTGGGGGTGGTGAGAGCCTGGAGCAGGTTGTCCAGGGAGGTGCTGGCTGCCCCCTCCCTGGAGGTGCTGAGGGTGAGGTTGGATGAGGGCTTGAGCAGCCTGGTGTGGTGGAAGGTGTCTGTGGGCATGGCAGGGGGTTGGAGCTGTCTGCTCTTTGGGGTCCCTTCCAGCCCAAAGCATTCTCTGACTGCTTGAATTTGGACACTTAGCAGAAGTGCAATGAAGGGAACTTGAAATAAGCAAAGTTGTGAAATTGGCTCTGAGCCTGGGGGCTGGGGGTGAGCTTGTTTGCTGGTTCTTAGCTTGGGAGCTGCATCTGAGCTTGGGATCTGGGTCTGCACTTTTGATCTGGGCCTGACCTTGAGGACCTGTTCTGAACTTTGGAGCTGCTGGAGTGCTGTGTGCAGCTCTGGTGCCCCCAAGAGCTTGGGAGCTGGGTCTTGAGCTTGGGTGTGGGTCTGAGCTTGGGAGCTGGGTCTTGAGCTTGGGTGTGGGTCTGAGCTTGGGGGCTGGGTGTGTTGTTGGCTGATGATTCCTGAGCTTGGGAGCTGAGTCTGAGCCTGGGAGCTGAGTCTGCACTTTTTATTTGAGTGTGAGCTCGGGGTCTGGTTGTTAAGCTCGAGAAGTGGTTCTGACCTTAGTTGCTGGTTCTTGGGCTTGGGGGCTGGCTCTGGGCTAGGGAAGTGGTTCTGGGCTCAGCTGCTGCTTTTTGAGCTTGGGGGCAGGCTCTGACCTTGGGAATGAGTTCTGACCTTAGTTGCTGGCTCTGAGCCTGGGAGCTGAGTCTGCACTTTTGATTTGAGTGTGAGCTTGGGTTCTTGAGCTAGGGGTACTGGTGCTGGGCTCAGGAAGTGGTTCTGGGCTTGGGGTCTGGGTCTGATCTTGGGTGCTAGTTCTTGAGCTTGGGAAGTGGTTCTGATCTTAGCTGCTGGCTCTTGAGCTTGGGGGCTGGCTCTGGGCTTGGGAAGTGGTTCTGTCCTTAGTGGCAGGCTCTTGGGCTCGGGGGCTGGGTCTGAGCTTGGGAGCTGGTTCTTGAGCTTGGGAAGTGGTTCTGATCTTAGTTGATGGTTCTGGAGCTTAGGGTCTGGCTCCGGGCCTCAGGGCCTGGCTTTTGAGCTCGGGGCTGGCTCTGAACTTGGGAAGAGGTTCTGACCTAGCTGCTGGTTCTGGGCTTGGGGACTAGGTCTGAGATTGGGGCCTGGTTGTTGAGCTTGGGAAGTGGTTCTGGGCTTGGGGCTTGGTTCTTGAGCTTGGGACATGGTTCTGACCTTAGTTGCTGGTTCTAGAGCTCAAGGTTGGCTCTGAGGTCGGGAAGTGGTTCTGGGCTCAGTGTCTGGGTCTGAGCTCAGGAGCTTGTTCTTGAGTTCAGGGGCTGGCTCTAGGCTCAGGGGCTGATTTTTTGAGCTTGGGAAGTGCTTCTGCCCTTAGTGGCTGGCTCTAGAGCTCAGGGGCTAGTTCTGAGCTTGGGAAGTAGTTCTGACCTTAGGTGCTGGTTCTCAAGCTTGGGGGCTGGCACTGAGCTCAGGAGCTGGCTGTCAAGCTTAGGAAGTGGATCTGAGCTTAGTTGCTGGCTCTGAGCCCAGGAGCTGAGTCTGCATGTTAGATTTGAGTGTGAGCTTGGGGGCTGGTGGGCTGGTTCTTGATCTTGAGAAGTTGTTCTGACCTTAGTTGCTGGCTCTTGAGCTTGGGGGCTGGTTCTTGAGCTGGGAAGTGGTTCTGACCTTAGTTGCTGGCTGTTGAGGTTGCAGGCTGGTGCTGGGCTTGAAGGCTGGTTCTGAGCTTGGGAAGTGGTTCTTGAGCTAAGGAAATTGGTTCTGACCTTACTTGCTGGTTTTGGGTTCAGGGGTCAGGCTCTGGGCTTGGGGGTTGGTTCTTGAGCTTGGGAAGTAGTTCTAACTTTGCTTGCTGGTTCGAGAGCTTGGGGTCTGGGTCTGAGCTCAGGAGCTTGTTCCCTGAGCTCAGGGCTGCTTCTTGGGTTTGGGGGGCTGGCTCTGGGCTCAGGGGATGGTTTTTAATCTCTGGGGCTGCCACTGAGCTTGGAGATGGGTTCTCGAGCTTGGGAAGTGGTTGTGACCTTAGTTGCTGGCGCTGAGCTTGGGAGCTGGCTTTGAACTTGGGAAGGGTTTCTGACCTTAATTGCTGGTTCTCAAGCTGAGGGGCTGGTGCTGAGCTTGGGGTCTGGTTGTTGAGCTTGGGAAGTGGTTCTGAGCTTAGTTCCTCACTCTGAGCCCAGGAGCTGAGTCTGCATGTTAGATTTGAGTGTGAGCTTGGGGGCTGGCACTGAGCTTTGGGCTTGGTACTTGAGCTTGGGAAGTGGTTCTGATGTTCACTGCTGGTTCTCGAGCTCAGGGGCTGGTGCTGGGCTCAGGGTCTGGCTCTGGGCTCGGGGGCTGCTTCTTGAGCTCGGGGGTCAGGCTCTGGGCTTGGGAACTGGTTCTTGAGCTTAGGGGATGGCTCTGAGGTGCAAGAGTTGAGCTGAAGTGTCACAGTGCCCTGCAGAGGCAAAAGCTTTTCCCTGCCAGTCAGCCATTGGAATCCTCTCCCCAGGGCAGTGGTGGATTCCCCTGCAGGGCAGAGTTGGAAGGCTCAGCTTGGCAGGGGGCTGGGCCAGCTCCTTTCCAGTCCAGTGTCAGCTGGCAAGGTTGGAGCAGCTGAGCCTTGGGGTCCCTTGCAGCCTGGCATTGTGTGGCAGCAGAGCTGTGCTGCTGGTTTTGAGGGCACTTGGAAAGCTTCTGGAGCATTTGTGCAGAGTGTGCAAGACATCCCTGAGCCTAGCAACTCCCTCAGCTCTCTTCAGAATGAACTCTGCAGAGCTGGAAGAGCTTTCCAGGAATTTGGCAGAGTTGTGGAGGAGTTAGGAAGGGATTTTGGTTCTCCTCCTCCTTGTCCTCTTCCTTGTCCTCCTCTGCCTCATCTTTTTCCTGCTCTCCCTGGAGGCTGCCCTTAGACTCCTAGAATCCTAGAGTGGTTTGGGTTGGGAGGGAGCTGCAAAGGTGCTGCAGTCCAAGCCCCTCTGCAGTCAGCAGGGACATCCTGCACTAGCTCAGGTTGCCCAGAGCCCTGTCCAGTCTGACCTTGAACATCTGCAGGGCTGGGACCTCAAGCCCCTCCCTGGGCAACCTGTTGCAGTGTTCCAGCAGGCTCCTGGTGCAGAACTTTTTCCTCACCTCCAATCTCAATCTGCTCTGCTCTAGTTTGCAAAGCCTGCAGGGACAGGACCAGAGGCAATGGCTTCAAAGATTCCCTCTGCAGCCTTCTTGTAGTCCCCTTCAGGTACCAGAAGGTCACTCCTAGGTCTCCCCAGAGTCTTCTCCTCTCCAGGCTGAACACCCCCCAGCTCCCTCAGCCTGTCCTGGTAGCAGAGCTGCTCCAAGCCCCTGATCATTTTTGTGTCCCTCCTCTGGGCCCTCTCCATCAGGTCCATGTCCTTCCTGTGTCGAAGGCTCCAGAGCTGGCTGCAGTGCTGCAGGTGGAGTCTCAGCAGAGCCAAGTGCCAGGATGGCCTCTGTCCATCTTTGGCCCTGCTGCTTTTGGTGCAGCCCAGGCTGCCCTTGGCTTTGTGGGCTGCAGGCTCCCCCTGTCTGTTCCTGTCCAGCTTCTTGTCCAGCAGCACCCCCCAGTGGTTTTCTGCAGGGCTGCTTCCTATCCCCTCCTCCCCCAGCCTGTCCTGATTGTGAGGATTGTGCCAGGCCAGGGGCAGGACCCTGCCCTTGCTCTTGTTGAAGCTCAGGAGGTTGCCCTGGGCCCCCTCTGCAGCTTGTCCCCTTGAGCTCCTCCACCTTGTTCTGCAGGGTATTGCCTTAGGTTTCAGGAGGCAGAGAGGCTCTCTTTGAGCCTTGTGAAAGGAGTTGATGCCAAGCTGTGGCCAGAGGGTTGGATGGAATTGGGCAGTTTCCATGGCTGTGCTGTTCAGAGCTGCATCCTACAGTGCAAAGCATCCAATCCACAACAATCCATAGTGTGCCTGGGCCACGGGACCCAACAAACCTCCCAGGCCAAACCTTCCACCAAAGCAGGCCAGAACCCCAGGCCCCAAATGCCTTCCCCCTCCCCCATGCCTCTCTGCCTCTCCTCCCCCCATCCCCAAGAGCTGCAGTTACAGATTCTGGTAGGCAGCTCCCAGGTGAGCCAGGCTGCTGCAGGCTGCAGTTGGCAGCATTGCCAAGGCCTCAAAGCTCCTCTGCAGAGAGAGATCCCAGAAGATATTGCTGGGAGCAGAGAGGAAGGGCAAAGGAGGTTGGAGATCCTGTGCTGTTCCTTTGTAGAGAGTGGGTGCAGGCCTTGTGGGAATGAAGTAAGCTAGATGACACTTTGTGGTGTCCCTCTGGACTCTGCTGTCCCTTCTGGAGGTCTCTACTCTCTGGTGTAAGACATCCCAGTGCCTTCCACCCACCACAGGGATTCTCCTGCATGCTCTCATCCAGGGATTTCTCTTGGGCTGTGTAGATCAGCCCTGCTGATGTTGTAGGACCCTGGGGACTCTGAGAAGGTAGCAAGTGAGTGGAGATGGAGCACTAGATGGAGAGATGGAGGGTGAAGGCTGCAGGGGGTGGGAGGGCTTAGTTCAGCAGCTGTGTGGCTCTGCCTGGCTCCTACCTCCAATGGTGCTGGCAGCAGCTGACCCCAGAAGTTCAAAGCCCCAAACCCTGCCTGGCTCAGGACAGTCCCCTGACCCCTCCTGACATGCAGCATGGCCCAAGCAGGCACTCAGGGCTCCTAGCCACACAGCCCAGCCATCCCCCATGGCAGCAGTCACCTGAGGTCTCACTCCCTCTCTGTCCCCCTTGCTCTCATCAGTTGCTGCCTGAGGTGTCTGCAGGGTCCCTCCCCAGCCCTCATCTGTAACCCCCCCTTGGCTTGGTGCTGTTGTTTCAGCCCTCCAGCTGATCCCAGCCTTTAGTCTCAGGCCCCTTCCATTCTTGTGCTGCTGCTTCCAGCCCAGTTCCTTAGATGCTTCCTCAGCCACAGCATTTCCCACTCCACCCTTCCAGCGGCAGTTGCAGTGGAAGTGGGGGACCCAGGGCCATGGGACAGCCAAGGCAGCAGGGCCATGGATGTGCTGGGACTGAGGGAAGGGCCTGGGAGTGGCCAGGCAGGAATTAGGCCTCATCCCCCCAAAAAGAGGAGAGGATGCAGGGCCCAGGTGCCAAATGAGTGTGCAGGGAATGGCAGAATCTGGCAGCATTTGAGGAGGTGAAAGGAGTGAATTGTGCTGCAGCTCTGCCTGTGTCAGCTGGGAGATGAACAGCAGCCCATGGGCACTGTGCCCTCCCATCCAACCTCATTTTCTCTTGGGGCTGTGGAGTGGCAGCTCCAGGGAACTGCAAAGAGCAAGCTGAGAGAAATGGTCAGGGAGAGAAGGAAGCCAAACCCTTTCCACTGAGTCTCTTTGGGCTGCAGGTGTGTGAAGGGTGCTGGAGGTGTGAGGCTTGGGCAGGAGCCAGAGACTCCTCCAGCATCCCAGTGAGGACTGAAGAGGTTTAGCAAGAAGCTGCCCAAGTCCCTTCCCCCTTTGATGCACCTCCAGAAAGCATGAAGCTCCCTTTGTGTGTGTCCTGAGGGCTGCTGTGATCTTCTCTTGGGGAGTGGGCAGCAGAGAGGTGTGTTAAGGACAGAGCTGAGCACAGAGTGGGTGTGGTGTGGACAGGGCCAGGGAGGAGAGCTGTGGCCAGAGCATGATCTGCTGTCAAATGCAGCTGCAGGCAGCAGAGGCCTGGGCAGGCAGTGTGAGGAAGCTTTAGGCAAGGCCTGGGAGAGGCTGTGTGGAGGCAGCTGTGTTGTGGTGCTGGCCTGCAGCTGTGTGCTGGGCAAGGAGCTGAGTCTGTACTTGCTGAGGCCTCCCATCTTGATCAGCCCTGGCTGTGTGCTGTGGCTGTGCTGCTGGGCTTGGGAGCTGCCCCCAGCAAGGCTGAGCTGTGCTGCCTGGTCCTGGGCAGTGCTGAGTCATCCCTTGCAGATCAGTGCTCTCCTCTGAGCCCTTTGCTTCTCTCTGGCAGGGGCTGAGTCGTGTGTGCTGTGGAAGAGCAGAGTTTGCAGATCTGTCCCTTGGAGCAGCCCAACAGGTAAGAAACCCAGAGTGGGTTAACAGCAGGACCCCAGCCCCCAGGGCAGCTCCCAACCTCCTCCACCTCCTCCTGTGCAGCATATTTCACCTTTCCAGGAGCTTGAGGCACATCAGGTGTTGTGGGAGTTGAGGAATGCTCCAGGCTGCTGGGGGTGAGTTGTGAGCAGGAGATGATGTTTGGGGGTTGGGATCTGGAGAGTGCTGGGAGAAGGTTGGAGGTGGTTTGGTGTTCCTTGTTCAGTGCTGCTGCCTCCATTGTCTGAGCAAGGGGAGACCAAAGGACAGAGCTGGGCCAGGAACCACCCTGCCAATGCCACCAGGCTCGAGGAGAGTGGGACAAGACCACTTGTAAGCCCCAGGGTACCTCAGGGCACTGAACACAGGAACCTGGGGTCTCAGCACAGGTATTGGAGGTCTGTGCCCATACTGTGGCAGAAACTGAAGGTTTGAGGTCCCCTCTGCATTCTCTTCTCCAGCTGGGTGTTGGGAGTCAGGGGGTGTCATGACCCAGTCAGGATCTGAGGGTTTGAGGTCCTGGGCTCAGGTGCTTCCATCTTCCCTATTGCAGAGCTGTGACCCCTCCTTCCCACAGTATGGCCTCACAGAAGGACCCAGGCAAGAAGCAGCACCCAGAGATCAAGTTGGAGAAGCCAATGTGCAGTGCCAAGGTAGAGGAGGATGAGGAGGAAAAAGAGGAGAAGATGGAGGATGATACTGAGAATGACAACTATGAAGAGGAGGATAATGATGATGAAGGTGAGCAGGATGAGGGGTAGGAATGTATGGAGGAGGATGAAGCCAGAGCAGGTCCCTCAGTATCACCCAAAGATCTGAATCAGTGCTCTGAGTGTGGGCAGAGCTTCCCAGGTAGGTCAGAGCTAGTGAAGCACCTCTGCCCACAACCTGGCTCCCGGCCCTTCGTTTGTGGTGACTGTGGCAAGAGGTTCCGCTGGAACTCTCATCTCCTCCAGCACCGCCGCACCCACACTGGAGAGAAACCTTTCACCTGTGCTGACTGCGGCCGGAGCTTCACCCGGCGCGGCCATCTCGCCCGGCACTGCCTCACCCACACTGGAGAGAAACCGTTCATCTGTGTCGACTGCGGTCAGCGCTTCACCCAGCGCGGCAATCTCACCCAGCACCGCCGCACCCACACTGGACAGAAACCGTTCACCTGTGTTGACTGCGGTCAGCGCTTTACCCTGCGCGGCCAACTCACCCAGCACTGCCTCACTCACACTGGAGAGAAGCCCTTCTCTTGTGACAGCTGTGTCAAGCGCTTCAGACAGCTCTCTCATCTTAGGCAACACCACCTCACCCACACCAGTGAGAAGGCCTTTACCTGCAGGGACTGCGGCAAGAACTTCAAACGTAACTCCACTCTCACCATCCATCGCCGCATCCACACTGGAGAGCATCTGTTCCCCTGTGCTGAGTGTGGCAAGTGTTTCACCACGAGTAATCGATACATCCGGCACCAACTCATCCATAATGGTGAGAAGCCATACAGCTGTACTGACTGCGGCAAGACCTTCACCAACAAGCGAGCTCTCACAGAGCACCGTGGTGTGCACACTGGCGAGAAGTCGTTCAGCTGTGCTGCGTGCGGCCAGGCCTTCAGGCATAGGAGCACTCTCATTCGCCACCACCGCACCCACACCGGTGAGAAACCTTTCACCTGTGCTAACTGTGTCAAGAGCTTCAGCGAGAAGCGATCCCTCAGCAAGCACCGCTGCACCCACACCAGACAGCAGCCTGCATTGGAGGGGAGGCATAAATTCACCCAGAATCTGTTGGGTAATCGTGACCCGCTCTGAGAGGGTCTTTCCAGCACCAAAATCATCCCTTTTTCCTTTGCACTTCTCAGGGACTGGGGACACCAGCAGCAACCAACACCTCTTGCCCTTCTGAACACCAATTATTGCTAGTGAGAACAATTACAGTGCTGAGTCGGCACAGCTGGAGCTCCCAGTAGAGCTGGGCAGGGCTTTGCCACGGTCTGTCTGGTTCTTCCCCAGGGTCTGTCTGGTTCTTCCCCAATGCTTTGTGTCTCCCTGGGGTAAGAAATCTTCTGTGCATTGACCAATTGTCTCAATAAAACCCAAAAGTTACCCAAATCCTGTCTGTTTGCTTTTATTTCAGATATCCCTGCCTCAATGCTCAAATTTTGGTTGCATTTGCTCCCAAGGGATGGGGCGGAGCTGTGTGCCCAGTTCAGGAAGGGGAAATGAGGTTCTCAGAGGAGTCTTGAGTGGCATCTCAGAGGCATTCTGCAGGGGCTTTCAGGTGATCTTAGGTGTTTGGAATTAGGATGGTCCTGGAACTGACTTTTGGGATCTTTGGAGGGTGTAGGGGGAAGCTCATGGAGATCTTTGGAAGAACTCAGAAAGCTTCTGTTGGCTTTCCACTCTGGTGCTGGAACAGGTTGAAGAGCTGAGAAGAGGTTAAGCTGCCTGTTCCCCTCCAAAACAGAAGGAAGCAAAAAATAGCACACAGAGGAACCAAAAAGCCCTCTGGGCTGGGATAAGGACTTGAGATAAGATCAAAAGAGTTGAATCCAAATGAGATCCCATAATGCACACTGACCTGAGGCTGTTTGCAGAAAGAAGCACAGCAGTCAGCAGCAGCAGCCAGGAGTTAAACCCCTGCAGCCCTCCCCCTCAGCAAAGAGCCAGCACCTGATAGCCAGAACCCAACAGCAGCAAACAGAACAGGAAGCCTCTCATGTTGCCATCTGAACTTCAAGACCTGTAGTACTTTGCTCCAGCCAGCACTGTCCCTGTGAAGGTGGCATGAGGCAGGATGGTGTGGATTAATGGCAGCAAATTTCCAGCTTAACCTTTGATATTCCCAAGCCCTCATTCTGTGCCATCTGCACCATGCCCAGCAGCAATCAGCAGCACACCTCAGGCACTGTCCTTTCTCACTCCACAGGAGGTCACTTTGCAGTACCCAGAGGGCTGCTCACTGCAGGTGCTCTGCAGCTCCACTCTGTTCCAGCACAGTCTGGATCAGTCCATGCCCAGTCCAAATGCTGCAAATGCTGGGGCTGTGTTTCCAGCTCTGGGGCAATCGAGTCCAGTGACTCCTTCCATGCCTCCAAGTGAAAGCAAACTGTGGCTTGCATCCCAGTACTCAGCTTCCAACACATCCAGGTGTGGGGATCCTCCTGTTCACACCAGAAACACAGATGGGTTCCACCCCTCATGGTTTGATGGTGTCAGAGCACTCTGGGCACCTGTATCTACTAAAGCTTTATCCTCTCATGGCTTCAACTTGCCAGGCCATTGGTTCTGTACAGTCCAAAAAACCAATTTGTCTCTCCCTTCCATCTGGTTGGAGGCAGAGCCCCTCTAATGCTGCCTGGGGTCCCTTGCATCTCATGAAGATGCTTTGGGAGTCCCTTCAGGAGGACCAGAAGCAGTTTCAGCTTCCCTGCTATTCTTAGGCCATTTCCCACTGGAAACTGAGGCAGCATCTCTGGGGGGACAATTCCCTTGTAAGTCACAGACTCCTGCAGCCAGGACTGGATAGGGTTTTCCCTTCCACTTCCTCACATCCTCCCCATGGTCACACAGGTAAAGCACAGTGTGTGCTGTGCTGTGTGCCTCCCAGATTCTCTCCCTTGGACAGGGGAGCAGCTGCTCCTTATGGCTGAAACACAGGACTGTACAGGTGGGGAATAAAAACTTCTTCTGGAGCTGATGGAACTCCTGGGACAGTTCCTTCACAGCTGAAACACAGGCCTGGACAGAGGAGCAGAGATTTCCTTTGCCTTGCTGGGGCCTGCTGCTTGTTTCATCCACTGTTTGTCCTTGGCCATCTTCCAAAGTCAGAGATAAGAACCAAGCCAGCAGCCCTGGTTCTTTCTCTTGTTCCCATGGGGACCCTGATCCCTCCTGGTCCTTTGCAGGATCAGCTGCTTTCCTTGTAGGCTTCTTTTTCCCTACAGGAGTGTTGTAGATATGCCCTCAGGAATGAGCAGCAAGGATATCAATGAATAGATATATTGGTAGTCTATTGATATACAAACTATGCAGCAGGGGATTTAGTTTCTATTCACAGGCAGCAGTATTGGGTTGGTGGAACCACCTCTGCAGAACGTTTGTGCCTGGGCACTTCAGAGGAACCAAATGAGTTCTAGAATTTAGAGTTGAAACTGATTGGAAAAGCAGTGGGGGAGGGGTTGGTCGGTGACCGGCAAACCCTCAACCCAGGACAGTTTCAGCACTACCTGAACCCAAATTCTATAAAGCAAAGGTTTGGCTTCCTCACGAGCTGAGAACCTCATGAAATCTTTCCTTGGTGATGTGTTTAGAGTCCTGACAGCGCGGCACAGCTGTGCCCTCATGAGGAACTAGAGAACGGCGCCGACCGCGTGGCTGTGCCGCAGGGTTGCTGCTTCTCCCAGAGCACAAAGGTCCTGGAGCCTCCCAGGGGAAGCTTCAGAGGCTTTTGCCGCTGGCTCCACGAAGCGCAGCACCTGGCAAAGGTTCCCCGCTCTGGGGGCTGTAGCGCTTCAGGACCGGTGGTGCACAGGGGCTGCCATGGTTTCCTCCCGTGGCGATGGCTCATGCGGCAGTTGACCCCACGCTCCACGGCGCTGCCCCCAGCCGGGCAACAGTGGCAATGTGCAGCGAGGCCTTCTGGAGCTGCTTCAAGTCCCGGGCGAGGCGGACCGTAGCGGCACAGAGACGCACGCAGGCATAGGCACGGACACCAGCGTGGGGGGCACTTGTTTACCAAACAACTCCTATTTACCATTTGCCCCAAAGAATACTGCTTCAGTCAGCACCCACTGCTAACACAATAATTAACCAATCAGCTGATACTTTGCCAAATGAGCATAAGCACACGCCGTAAACAGGGCAAACAAACATGTAGCCTGGGCCTTGTTTGCCACAGGGGTGGAAATATGCCCATGCAGATTGTTGACCTGGACTCAGTGCTGCCAAGGTCCCGCCCTCCCTCAACTCCAGAAGGGATGGGGGACAATGGGGGTTTGAGTCACACACACAGAAGCATGTTCTGGTAATATTTGGGGCACAATCCTGGTCATAAGCACCATTCACTATGAGGGGCAGCTGATCCTGGCACAGGCTGCTTCTCTGACACAGCTGCCATGCCTGTGGTACTGTCTGTAGGTCAGAGACCTTCTCTTGCCCCTGAGCCCTCTGCACAGAGATGAGAAGGGCTCGAGAAGCATGGGCCAGGCCCAAGCACATTGCAGTGATTTCTGTCTCTCAGGAACTCCCAGGCTGACAACAGACTTTTCCCAAACCTTTCCCCTGTTGGGGAGGATTTTGCACTTGCTCAGGGCTGAAATTCCAAAGCACCAGAGGTGACCACCAGCATAAGAATTTACACCTTCCCTCTCCCACCCCTTGCTGCTCCTCAGTATCCAGCACCTGGGCAGATCTCACAGTGGTTTCCTTGGGAGTGTCCTGTAGTGCTCTGGATGAAACCAGAGCAAGCTGCCCAGCAGTGGACAGCACAGCTCTGAACCATTGCCCTAAGCTAACAGTCAGCACCGCCAGCAGCACAAACAGGACTACAGCTCATCAGGCTCCCAAAAGCAAATCCATCAACAAAGTGAACACACCACAGGAAAGAAAACTTCTGTCAACCTCTTCTGACAAGCCTCAAGCCTTAATTGAATCCTCCTCTTCTCTCTTGTTACCTCAGTCTTGCCAAAATCTATCCTCATTAAGGCAGCTGCTTTCCTGCCCCATGTTGGGCTCCAGAAAAGGAATGTAGTGGCTTCAGCTGAATGGGCAGCTTAACCTCTCTGCCTCCCCCAACACAGAACTGAGGGGAAAAGAACACCACACAAAACCTTTTAGTGTTGACACAGAAACAAATGAGAGAAGAGTTTCCTGAGCAAATCAGATCATCAGAATACAAAAGTACAGTGACCTCAGCCTGTGTGCAGAAAAGGCACAGTGGAAAGCAGCAGCAAGCAGCAGCAAGCAAGGCAAAAGCCCAAAGCAGGGAGCTGCTCCTCTATCCCTCCCTGTCCCACTGCCATCCCAGCAGAGCAACCAACACCCAAAAAATCCCAGAACCCAGAAGCAGCAACTGGAACAGGGAGCCTCCCATGTTGCAATCTGAACTTCAAGCCCCCTCATCCTTTGCTCCAGCCAGCACTTTCATTTCTGAGGCTGGCATGGCTGCAGCATGGTCTGGATAACAGCAGCAGAGTCAACTCAACCCATGACAATCAGGAGCCCCTCCAAGTGAAATGGAAAGAGCCTCTCAGCTTCTGTGAACAACTTACACTGCTTTGAAGGCAGCTGGACTTGCCCCATGGATGCATTAGCTGAGAGCCCAGAAGAGCCCAAGGGGGCAGTGGAAGGTGACTTCAGAAGGATCCTTGAAGATGAAGCTCAGACTTCATGATTTGTAGCTGGAACCTTGGTATTTCCTACTGGGATCTCCTTTGGATTCAGAGCCCTGTGACAACTCGCAGGGTTAGGGATTGGAAGGGACCTTTGGAGATCTCTGAGTCCCCCTATCAGAACAGGACCATAGAATCCATTGCAGGTCTCACAGGAACACATCCAGACAGGACTGGCAAGTCTCCAGAGAGGGAGACTCCACAACCTCTCTGGGCAGCCTGTTCCAGGGCTCTGTCACCCTTACAGTAAAGAAGTTCTTCCTCCTGTTGAAGTGGAACCTCCTTGTTGCAGTTCCTATCCATTGCCCCTTGTCCTATCCCAGGGCACAAGTGAGCAGAGGCTGTCCCTGCCTCTTGCTTCCCGACCCCCAGCCCTCAGATACTGATAAATATTGATCAGATGCCTTCTCTGCCTTCTCCTCTCCAGATTAAACAGCCCCAGGCTTCTCAGCCTCTCCTCATCAGGCAGTGCTGCAGTCCCTTCAGCATCCTCACAGCCTCTGCAGCAGATCCTTGTCCCTCTTGAACTGGGGAGCCCAGAATTGGATGCAATATTCCAGATGGGGCCTCCCCAGGGCAGAGTAGAGGGGGAGGAGAACCTCCCTGGATCTGCTGGACACACTCTTCCAAATGCACCCCAGCATCCCATTGGCCTTCTTGGCCACCAGGGCACATTGCTGTCCCATGCAGAACTTGCTGCCCACCACAACTCCCAGGTCCTCCATGGGGCTGCTCTCTAACTATTTGTTCCCTTGAGTGCTGTAGGGTTCACATTGCTCTGGACATTGCATGGTGCAGATCACCTCTAGTGAATCTGAGGCTCCCCAGAAATTGCCAGTGGGTTCCTCTTAATCATATGGATCCTGTCCCAGCAGGTACTAGTGCAGAAGAAGGAACAGCAGACTGAAGAGAAGGAGAAAGGGAACTGAAAATCTCATCACCTGAATCTAGAAAGAAAGCCCTTGGTAGCAAATGTCCATTCTGGATGGACACAGAACACAACACAGAGAGCTGATGAGAGCAACTGCTGGGGTTGCACCAACTGCCCTGAGAACCCTAAGGAAGGGCTGGAGTGGGGAGGGCATTCACTGGAATTCCAATACCTGATAATACCTCTTGGGCATACTGAGAATCACAGAATTGTCAGGGTTGGAAGGGACCTCAAGGATCACCCAGCTCCAACCCCCCTGCCATGGGCAGAGACACCTCACACCAGAGCAGGTTGCCCAGAGTCACATCCAACCTGGCATCAATACCCTTCAGGGATGAGACTTCCACCACCTCCCTGGGCAACCTGTGCCAGTGTCTCTCCACCCTCATGGGGAAGAATTTCTTCCTAACATCCAATATGAATCTCCCCACTTCTAGTTTTGCTCCATCACCCCCAGTCCTATCCCTACCCAACACCCTAAAAAGTCCCTCCCCAGCCTTCTTGTAGCCTCTTTCAGATACTGGAAGGCCACAAGAAGGACTCCTTGGAGGCTTCTCTTCTCCAGACTGAACAGCCCCAACTCTCTCAGTCTGTCCTCATAGCAGAGCAGCTCCAGATCTCTGCTTATCCTCGTGGCCCTTCTCTGGACACCTTCCAGCCCCTACAGATCCTTCTTGTAACAGATGCTCCAGAACTGGACACAGAGCTCCAGGTGGGGTCTCACCAGGGTGGAGCAGGGTGGGAGAATCACCTCCCTGGCCCTGCTGGCCACATTTCTCTTGATGCAGCCCAGGATGCAATTAGCTCTCTGGGCTGCAAGTGCACACTGGTGGCTCCTGTTTGAGCCTTGTGGATGAACACTTCCCTTAAGGATAATCCAGAATTAGAAGCACAGGATGGGGATGGAAGAGGCTCCTGATCCAAAGAAGAGAGATTCCAAATGTGTCCAGAGATGAAACCTAACTTATTGGCAAACATTGACTGCCTGAAGTCAAGGAACCTCTGTGAGAAAAACACTCAGGGTGTGCACCCATCCAGGCTGTCGCCATCCAATAATAAGGAACAAACACACAGGGTGGGCAGCACCAGGAGGAAAGGGAAAGTATTGGAGATGTGGCAGTAAAGGCAGGAAAAGATTACCCCTCAGCTGGTCAGGAATCTGTGCCCCTGGGGCAGTGCTCCCAACTACAACTGTGGCTGATCAGTGAAAGGCTCAAAGTTGGGTCCAAGGAGATGTGAAATGGCACAAATGAAACAATGCTGCAAAGGAAAGGGCCTCTGCTTGGCACAGCTTTGCCTGATGCTTTCTGCCTTGCTCAGGAGAAAGTGAAGCAGAAAAGGCCATGGTGAAGATCTCTGCTCTCCCAGTCCTCTGGAATAGGACTGCAGGTGCAGGATCAGCTTCCCAGGGAGGAGTGAAACAAGTTGCAGAAATAGCTGCTCAGGAGGGAATGGCTCCAGGCATGGTCTTTGCCTCAGAAGGAGGAGTGGGCACAGCACTGAACACAAGTTGTTGTGTTTCCATGGATCAGAGAGGAAGGACATCCATAGACATGGGTGAGAGATGGGAACAAAGCAGGATTGTGCAGGAAGGAGGAGCCAGCACAAATTCTGCACCATGAGGGTAGTGGAACACTGGAACAGGTTGCCCAGGGAGGGCGTTGGTGTCCCATCCCTGGAGATCTTCAAGGTGAGGCTTGACAGGGCTCTGGGCAACCTGATCTAGTTGAGGATGTCCCTGGGAAGGTTGGACAAGATAACCTTTGGAGGTCCCTTCCAGCCCTGCCCATTCTGTGATCAGTGAGATATGGGAACCAAGCAGATTCTGCATGAAGTGCAAAAGGAAGACACCACCTGGGGCTTCTCAGAGCTCTGGGCCTGGCTATGGTTGTGGATTCCTGCCTTGGGCTTCAGTCTCAAGCAGTTGGTTGGAGCAATAACCCTGAGCTTGTTCCCCTTTGTTTGCATGGCTGTTAGAGTGCAGGGCATGTGTGAGTGCTGGTCTGCTTGAGGGAGCAGAACAGGGGACAGCAAGGACCTCTCTGGGAAGAGCTGGGGCAAAGGTCACCTTCAAGAGCAGGCCCTAAGCCTCTGTATTCTCCTAAGCTCCCATTGCAAGGACCAGGCCTAAGGCCTGTCTGCATTTCATAGAGCAATACTGAGCAAGACTTTCCTGAGGTTCTTTTCCCTTCTTTCTGTTGCCTTTTTGAGACTCTTGAGTTTCTCATTCCATCAGCTGGGCAGATGTTCTCCTCACCTTTCACTATGTGTTTTGGAATCTCTTGGGTTTGCCACAAGACATTGGTTTGGTCACCAGCTGTGATCAAGCTTTTCTCTTCACCTTGTAATCACAGAAACACAGAATCAACCAGGTTGGAAAAGATCTCAGAGATCATGAAGTCCAACCTACCACCAAACACCCCCTGACACCTAAACCATGGCTCCAAGTGCCACATCCAATCTTTCTTTGAACACCTCCAGGGACAGTGACTCCACCACCTCCCTGGGCAACACATTCCAGTGGCCAATTCCTCTTTCTGGGAAGGACTTTCTCCTAACCTTGAGCCTAAACTTCCTCCGGTGTTGCCAAATATTAAATATTAATAGCAACCATAACAGGACTCTTTCCCAGGACAGATTGTGCCCACTCCCAGGAAAGGCTGCAACACCTGAAGCCCTCTAACCACTCATCTGGGACTCCTCCCAGTACAGCCTATATCCCCTTACCCACTCCCTGAGAGACTGGGCCCCATCCCAGTACTGTCTGCCTGTTCTTGGATCTGGAGGTTCTGATGTGTCCCACCCCAGTCAGAAAGGCACCACAGGGTCTGGGAAGAGCCATTCCAAATGCCCAGGGATGGAGGAAACCCCTCACACAGGGAAGAAGGCCAACTGCAGCTGGGCTGTGGCAGGAAGAGTGTGGCCATCCTGACACAAGAGTTGTCCTCCCCTGCATTCAGCACTGCTGTGGCCACATCTGGATGCTTGGTGTCTAGGTGTGGGGTACTGCAGTGTGATGGAGAAAGAAGGAACTGGGGAGGCTGCAGAGGAGATCTGCCAGGATGGGGGCTGACATCTCTGTGGAGAGGCTGAGGGACCTGGGCTGCTTCAGCCTGCTGAATGGAGGCTCAGGGCACTGCCAGAGCAGTGTGCACATGGCTGAAGGGTGGTTTCAGAGAGGATGGAGCTCTTCTGGGGAGTGAGGAGAGACCAAAACCTCCACAAAGTGTAGCTTGGAAGGTTCAGAATGGAGATGAGGCCAAAGAAATGTCCCTCAAAGGGCAGAGCTGCTATGCATGAGGCCATCCAGAGGTGTCAGGAAATGGCAGGGAGAGCTGAGACAGCTGAGGGAAGGGATGGAAATGGCAGGGGGAGAGCTGGGCGGGGAAGCAAGATTGGTGTCAGCAGCCTGAAGGGAAAGAGCTGCAGGCATGGGACAGTGTAGGAGAGGCTGCAGTAGGGATGGCCAAGGGCTCTGACAGGGCTGAGAGGCCCAACAGGACCAAGGGCTTTGTCCCCTTGGCTCTGGCAGTTGCCTCTGCCACCAAGGCCTTTGAGGAGAAACTTGGCTTTGAGGTTCTTCTATTACAAGGGCAGTGGTCAGGGTTTGGCTTTATGCTTCATAGAACAAAGGCATACTTTTCTGCCCTGTACTTTGCCTTTGTCTCCCTGCAATCCTGGCCTCTAACAAGCTGCTCTAACGAGTCCCTGGAGAGCCTTTGTCAGTAACAAGCCTCAGTGAGGCCAATCAGTGCTTCAAGGTACTTTGGAGTTTGCTTCTGACTTGGACTTCTTGAAAGGCTTCTTGGCAGTACCTTGGCAGAGTCTCCTGGCAGTACCTGAGCATCATGTCATCAGCCCCAAATACTCCATGGGGCTCATTAAATACTGCTGAACCTCTAATTATTGCCAAGGTTTCTGCAGCTAATTGGAGAGGTTTTTATTGCACAAAGCATCTGATAAAAAGTATTTTTAAAGGTATAGTTCATTCCTTTTCAGCAGGAGTTGTCTCTTTGCAAGCAAACCACTGCAAAACCTGACAAGATCCTACCCTGGTCACTGCTCATCCTCACTCCCCACTGCCCCCAGCAGAGTCCAGAGCCACAGCTGAGGGACAGGATCTGCCTTGCCAGGGGCTGGGGGTCAGGGCTTGGCCCTTTGGATCAATGAAACCCCTCCAGGTTTGCTCAGCAGCAGAGCCACCTTGAGCTGCTTGTCCTGACCTGTCAGCACTGCCTCAGTTCTCTGTTCTCACCACAGCCTGGAGATGCTTCAGTGCCTCCAGTGAAGCTTCCCTTGCATCCACTGTCTCCTTCTGCTGTAACCAGCCCCTGAGGACACTTTCCCAGTATGCTTCACTGGGACCCATTAACAGTAGAAGAAAGTTCAGAGTTTGAATCTGACTTTGACTTCTGCAGAGGTTTCATCAGCTTCTCAATCTCTGAGGTTCATGGACTTGGCACCAAAGCCACCAGAGGGCTCCTTTAAATGCCTTGGGCTGGTTCTGTTGTGCTGAGCCAGGCCAGGCTCCTGGGCTGGAAGGTGCTGCTGGCAAGCAGGCAGAGCTGCAGAGACAGCTCTGGCCAGGAGCAGCTCCTCTGCACAGCACAGCAGGACTGAGGACACTGCCAGAGGATCTCAGGGAGATGAAGAAGGCAGAGAGAGCTTCGAGGTGGCCAGGACTGAGAGGGTGACTGAGAGCTCACTGGAGAAGTCATTGCACTCTGACACAGTGAGGTTGTGGGTGCAGGGCAGTGCAAGTGCTGTTCTGGGAGGCACTTTCTAAATCTGGCACAGCCACAGCTGATGCTGGCTGTGGGGAGAAGGTGTGGGTGGCAGGAGCCACCCCTGGCAGTGCAGAGCAGGGCAGGGTGGGGTAGGGTCCTTATTCTACAGAGAGGCTGCTGTGTGGATCAGGGCTGCTCACAGATGCAGCTCATCACGAGGGAACTTCAAGGACAAGATCCAAGCAGGGTGTGCTCTAAAGAGAGAAGAGTTCCTGAGTCTGTGTTTGCAGTTTCCTATTCTGAGGACAAGGGAAAGTGGGGAGAGAAAGAGAGGTAGCAAAGGACCATTCAAGTTGGAACAAGTCCTTGAAACTGGGGAGGTGTATCTTGGAGTGGTCAGGAGGTCTGCTGGGAGACTCCTAACGAGCCTTCAGCCTCTGCCTGTGGACAGCAGCAGCAGCACCCTGGCTGCACTCATCAGGATGCCTCCACCAGTGCCCTGTAAACAGGCAGGTTTCTGTAGGTGAGTGCAGAGGGGCTGGGCTGGGCTCTGTGAGCAGGGCAAATCCATCACCCAGCACACTCCTGCCAGGGTGAGAACCTCCAGGCAGCAGGGATCTGATCAGGGGAGGAAACTGAACCCAACAATGTTGTGGGAGGGAGCATTCAGATATCTCCATCTGGTCCCCTCCAGGCCTGACCCTTCCTCTGAGCACAGCCCTAGGCCTCTTCTTCCCACCCCACCACCGAAAAGCCTCTGCCCTCAGGGTCATGGGCTCCAAGGTGCAAAGCACCTCCTCTGCAGCCAGAGCTCCAGCAGAGGCAGAGCTGCCACAGGAGAGGAAATGCCATTGGGTGTTGCAATGAGCCCTGAGTGTGCTGGGCTGCAAGTGTGGTGCTGAGACCTTGAGAGAGGCTGAGACACTGAGTGGTCTGTGGGGGATCCCTCTGCTCTCAGCAGGGTCTGGTGGCTTTTCAGGGGCACATGGGAGTGTGATCACCTCCAGCTCAACAGGGCACAAGCCCAGAGAAGTAGGGAAGTGGCAGCAGGGCCAGAGCAGCTCCCCTCACTCTGCTCTGAGCCACAGGCAGCCTCTTGCCTTGCAGGCTTCTGCTCTCTCTGTTCCCCCTGAGGGCAGCAGAAATGCTGTGTGTGAGAACTTGTGACAGCCATGAACACTCTGGGGGTGAGATGTGGGCAGCTGGAGTACAAAAGCCTAAATCATTCAGAAACTGCCTTTATCTACCCTCTCTCCTTAGCACTGGGAGATGCTGAGAAGCCTTTCTGCTTTGGGACTCTTTCCTCTGAAAGTGGACACCAGACCTTGCTGCTGCCTCCACCATTCCCCTGCTGCAGAGCAGGACTGACTCAGCAGCAGGAAGCAGGAAGAGTCTCTGCTCATCCCTGCATGCTCAGCCAGCACAAATGAGTCCAGCAACAGAGCTGGAGGGAGGTCTCCTCAAAAAGAAAACTTAAGTCTCTGGATCAGGGGCTGAGAAATGGCTTTGGTTGTGCTCCATTGACTTGTGACTGCCTTTGCCTTTTGGCTACTGCACTGTGCACAAAGGACAGCAGATGGCCAACAGCAGCTCCATCACCCACTTCCTCCTCCTGCCATTCTCAGGCACAAGGCAGCTGCAGCTCCTGCACTTCTGCCTCTTCCTGGCCATCTACCTGGCTGCCCTGCTGGGCAATGGCCTCATCATCACCACCATAGCCTGGGACCACCACCTCCACACCCCCATGTACTTCTTCCTCCTCAACCTCGCCCTCCTTGACCTGGGTGCCATCTCAACCACTGTGCCCAAATCCATGGCAAATTCTTTGAGGGACATCAAGGACATCTCCTATGCAGGATGTGCTGCACAAGTATTTTTTTTCCTCTTTTTCATTTCAGCAGAGTATTCTCTCCTCACCACCATGTCCTACGATCGCTATGTTGCCATCTGCAGACCCCTGCACTATGAGACCCTCCTGGGCAGCAGAGTTTGTGTCCACATAGCAGCGGCTGCCTGGGCCTCTGGGGTTCTCAATGCTCTGTTGCTCACAGCCAATACATTTTCCCTGCCCCTCTGCCAGGGCAATGCTCTGGACCAGTTCTTCTGTGAAGTGCCCCAGATCCTCAAGCTTTCCTGCTCCACATCCTACCTCAGGGAACTTTGGCTTCTTGTGGCCAGTGCCTGTTTATTCTTTGTCTGTTTTGTGTTCATTGTGGTGTCCTATGTGCAGATCTTCAGGGCAGTGCTGAGGGTCCCCTCTCAGCAGGGACGCCACAAAGCCTTTGCCACCTGCCTCCCTCACCTGGCTGTGGTCTCCCTGTTTCTCATCACTGGCTCCTTTGCCTACCTGAAGCCTCCCTCCATCTCTTCCCCATCCCTGGACCTGGTGATTTCTATTTTGTACTCAGTGGTGCCTCCAGCAGTGAACCCTCTCATCTACAGCCTGAGGAACCAGGAGCTGAAGGCTGCCCTCAGCCAACTGATCTCTGGATGGTTTCAGAAGCAATAAACTCTTTGTTGTCTTCTGCAGAGCAGTTCTGATGTCATTCAGTGCAGGCCCATCCTGGCTGCTCCAGTTCTGGCTGCTGCTGGTGCTGTTCCCCTTGTGAGAATGTTGTTCCCACACAAATGTCTGTCTTCAGACCATTTCTGGTTCAGTGTTGTCCTGTCTGGTGTGACCCAGAGGCTGGAGACATGAGGAGCTGTGCCCCCTGTGTGTTCAGTAATAAAAGACCCTGCAGGGAGTTGTTTCTCTGAGTTCCTTCCTCCAAGGCTTCTGTGGAGCTGCAGGGCAGTGCCAGTGTGCAGAGGTGGAGGGGCAGAGTCCAGCACAGCAGCAGTGCCAGGGAGCCCCAGAGCTTGGGCTGTCCTCAGCTGCTCTTTCTTCCTTTCCTCCCTCTCCTGCTGTGCCTGTGTGCTGGGGCAAGACCTGAGTGCTCTGGCATCTTGGGCACTGTTCTGTGGTGTGGCAGTGCTGGGACTGCAGGCAGGGACAGGCCAGGACTGCTTCTGGGACAGAGAATCACTGCCATCAGAACAGGAGGTCTCCTCATGCCTTCATACCGCAACCCCCTCCCATTGCAGACTGCACCTACTCACAGTCCAAACTGGATACCCTGACCCCTCCCAGTACAGATGTGGCCTCTTCCCAGCCCAAACTGGATCATACTGTCCTCTAGCACTGCAACCTGGGTCCCAGCCCAGTCCAGAATGTATCCCCTGGCTCCCTTCCCAGTACCATCTGCATCCATCCCTGTTGTAGTGGGAAGCAGACAAATCAATATGATTGGTAATCAGGCTTCAACTGTATTGTTCGAAAGCACAGCTTATATAGTATATTCAGCAGCTAAATATGCATACGTGTCATTATTCTATTAGCTATTAGTCCTGGGTTACATCATATTGTCCATCCTACTTGCGGTTAGGCCTACGTGCAACTCCACAACCTCCTTTCTCAGTAGGTCTTTGTTTCACATATATACTTTGTTTCACATACTACTATCTTGTAAGTAACTATTTCACATGGTGCTATCTTCTAAAAATTACAAGCACAGTCACAGGGCTGTGGTGACCTTGCTACATCAGCATACCAGCTAAGCTGTGAGCAATAAACAACAAAATGGAGTCTGGCCTATACACTCTGATCAAACAGCTGTTCCATAGAACCATGTCCCTGCAATTCAAGCCATTCCCCAACAATTCCCCCTTTTTTCTTTTGTGCAAGAAAAACTCGAGATGTTACCTCATTTACACTTCGCATAACACACACATATGCAATACGCAACAAAAGCAAAACCAATAAAACAATAGCAATCAATCTTAAACCTTCTTTAAGTAAGGCTAACAACCAAGGAGACAAGTCTCCAAACCAAGATTGAAACCATTGATCAAACGGATTAACATCTTTAACAATTGATTATGATTTTCTAACCAAGCAAACTTTTTATGAATCGACTGACTGTGATCAGACAAATTAAAACAACACATACCTTCAAAATCTTCACAACCATGACCATGAGCTAAAAGCAAAAAATCAACAGCAGCTCTATTCTGTAAAAGTGCATGTCTTAAACTATTTTGATCTACAAACAATTGATCTAAAATTTCAGTAATGACATTAGCTTGTTTAACTAACCAGCAAGCCAATTTCTCAATTTGCCTTAAAGCCTGCTTAGCAGCAAGATGAGGAAGAAGCAAAAAAACAAAAGTGTTCGCTGTAACTGACCATAAAGCTACATCATCATCATAGCTATCATCCAGATAGTGCAAAGATCATTTTTGTCAATGTCGCATTATTGCAGTGATGTTTAACCAATCTCGATATCGAGGGGCAAATAGAGTAAGTTTGCCCAAATAACACAGACCTCCATAGGCATTTCTTGGTATACCCTGCCATGCTCTGTCACCACAAATCAAAAAGATTCCAGGGGGCAGAGCCTTGGCTGTAGCATTGTTCCATAAAAGAGACACATCTCCCCCTCTTTTCTTCTGCACAGTTTGACCAAACTCTAACGCTCCAGAAGCACCAAACACTGTCTCATTGTTCACTTTCACTGTCCCATTATTCACATTCACAAAGTCCAGCTGACCCTGAAACGTATCATTCCATCCACAATAAGTACCATAAACCTGATAATATTCTTGAAGAAAAGGTGTAACAACATAAAAACCCTTCTGTTTTCCCTTCTGCTCTCAATACCCATCCCCAAACACAATACACGTACGAGTCCAATTACGAGATGCGTTGTCAATTCGTGCAGAGCCCAATAGTTGCAGTTCTTGCGGGTTCCAAGGTAAGGTAACATTCAGTCCTTTAATAAGTCCTGCAGCACAATCTGAGGTGCGAGTATCCTTTGAACAATCACCATAAACACTATAATTCTGAAACACTTGATAGTCAAAATCAGGAATACCCACCAAACATGTCTTAAACAGCAAGATGGAGTCTGGCCTATATACTCTGTTCAAACAACTGTTCCATAGAACCATGTCCCTGCAATTGAAGCCATTCCTCAACATACAACTGTGGCTGATCAAGGAGAGACTCAAAGTTGAGTCCAAGGAGATGTGAAATGGCACAAATGAAACAATGCTGCAAAGGAAAGGGCCTCTGCTTGGCACAGCTTGGCTTGATGGTTTCTGCCTTGCTCAGGAGAAAGTGAAGCAGAAAAGGCCATGGTGAAGATCTCTGCTCTCCCAGTCCTCTGGAATAGGACTGCAGGTGCAGGATCAGCTTCCCAGGGAGGAGGGAAACAGGTTGCAGAAGTAGCTGCTCAGGAGGGAATGGCTCCAGGCATGGTCTTTGCCTCAGAAGGAGGAGTGGGCACAGCATTGAACACAAGCTGTAATGTTTCCATGGATTAGAGAGGAAGGACATCCATAGACATGGGTGAGTGTGGTAGGGTGGAAAGGGTAAGGCCAGGAAGCCTCTTCCCTCCTCCCTGTAAAGTAAAAGGAAAAAAAAATTGAAGGGAAAGGAAAAAAAACTCACAAGCTGAATTAGAAAAGCAGTGGAGCTTTATAGTTACAAAGCAATGTAGGGTATGCAGGGGAATATTTACAAATTTACAATATCTACAATATATACAAAGATATACAACAGAGTAACACAGAAATGAGAGTAACCCCCCTCGGCAGAGAGGGGGTTCCCCACCTCCGCTCTCCCCTCTCTCCCCCCCTTTCCCCAGAGTGGGATAGAAAGAGAGAGAAAAGAGAGGAAAAAAAAATGTTAGAAGCAGTTTGTGTTAATTGGAAAGGAGTTAATATACAGGCCTGGTATCTTGTTTTCAAGGCCGAGGCCTTGGCAGAAAGCCCAGCACAGAGACAGAGAGCGGCCGCACTGTGGAAAGGCGGAAGCAAGACTGAAGATAAGGTGCCGGAGTGCCCAGGGTAGACCCAGCTCACTCCCAGTTCAGAAGGTGCTTCCTCCCACTTTACCAATGAAATAGTTTAGACTATTCCTTCCGTTTACCAACTTCCGTCCACCATATCCCCTTTCTTAAGGGGGCAACGTCAACCGGCCACAGTCCACCCCTTCTAAACAATTTCATTGGCCGTTCATACTGTCCATCCAATCCAAAACGATATTTACAGTTCGTGAGTAAAGTTCATAGTCCATTCCGGCTATGCTCAGATGTAGATGATTCAAAAGTCCAAGAAAATCAGAAAATGAGAAAAATGGAAAACAGTTCATTTCTTCACTGACAAAGCGAAGAAAAGGGAAACAGGGATTCTCAGGGTCTCTTAGTTGACTCAGGGCTCTCAGGGATCTCAGGGTTTGTGCACCGTAGATTCCTCGTTGGTTCTTCCTTTGGACACGATGTAGCTGTACAGCAGTTTGAAATTAACCTCTTTCAGCTAAAGTTAAATTTCTTTGTGGAATACACTGAATTTCACCATTCTCTTGCATTACCCAATAAGTGTGACCCGGACCTTCAGCTGAAACCACCCCTCGGACAGGTTTAGCCTCTCCTGAGGGTGAAAATACCCAAACAGTTTTACCTAACAGATTCTTTTCTCTAACAACAGGAACTCTATCACCTTCTACTTTCCGTAGCAAATCTGAATGTGCAGGTCCAGCTCGGTTCACTGAACCTCTACTATTTACCAGCCAGGTTGCTTGTGCTAAATGTTTTTCCCAGTTTTTCAAAGATCCACCTCCCATGGCTTTGAGAGTGGTCTTCAACAAACCGTTGTAGCGTTCAATCTTCCCTGAAGCTGGTGCATAGTAGGGAATGTGGAATATCCACTCAATACCGTGCTCTTTTGCCCAGCTCTTTACAAGGTTGTTCTTGAAATGAGTTCCGTTGTCTGACTCAATCCTCTCTGGAGTTCCGTGTCTCCACAGGATCTGTCTCTCCAGACCGAGAATGGTGTTGCGTGCAGTTGCATGTGGAACTGGATAAGTTTCCAACCATCCAGTGTTTGTCTCTACCATAGTAAGCACGTATTGCTTACCAGAACGAGAACGTGGTAGAGTGATGTAGTCAATCTGCCAAGCTTCACCATACTTGTACTTGGACCATCTGTCACCATACCACAAGGGCTTAAGTCGTTTTGCCTGCTTAATAGCAGCACAAATGTCACAGTCATGGATGACTTGTGTGATAACATCCATGGAAATGTCTATGGATCTGTCACGAGCCCATTGGTATGTTGCATCTCTGCCTTGATGTCCTGACGAATCGTGAGCCCACCGAGCTCAGAATATCTCACCTCGGTGTTTCCAGTCGAGATCAAGATTAGAGTCCATGTCTACTTGAGAAACTCTTGCAGCTAGATCTGCCTGATGGTTGTGTTGCTGTTCCTCAGTAGCTTTGCTCTTAGGAATGTGAGCATCGATGTGTCTCACTTTCACTGGAATTCTCTCAATTTGATCAGCAATGTCCTGCCATAGGTCTGCTGCCCAAATGGGTTTTCCTTTCCTCTGCCAACCACTCTTCTTCCAGTTCTTTAGCCAACCCCATAGAGCATTGGCTACCATCCATGAGTCGGTGTAGAGATAAAGCTTTGGCCATCTCTCACGTTCAGTCACGTCAAGAGCTAGCTGGACAGCTTTTACCTCTGCGAACTGACTGGATTCTCCTTCTCCATCTTTCGCCTCTGCAACTCGGCGTGTTGGACTCCACACTGCAGACTTCCACCTTCGCTTGTTTCCAACAAGACGACAGGAACCGTCTGTGAACAAAACATATTTCTTTTCATCATCAGAGAGGTCATTGTAAGGAGGAGCTTCCTCAGCAGGAGTTACTTTCTCCTCTGGAGGTTTAGCACAGTTGATACCTTCAGGCCAACTTGAGATCACCTCCACTAGACCAGGTCTTTCAAAATTTCCCATTCGAGCTCTCTGTGTTATCAGAGCCATCCACTTAGACCATGTTGAGTCTGTGGCATGATGTGGTGTGGAGCCTTTGCCTTTGAACATCCAATTCAAAACTGGTAATCTGGGAGCTAGAAGAAGTTGTGATTCAGTTCCAATTACTTCAGAAGATGCTTTTACTCCTTCATAGGCAGCTAAAATTTCTTTCTCTGTTGGAGTATAATTAGCCTCTGAACCTCTGTAACCTCGACTCCAGAAACCAAGAGGTCGTCCACATGTCTCACCTGGAGCTTTTTGCCACAAGCACCAGGTTGGACCATTGTCACTTGCAGCCGTGTACAAAATGTTCTTAATGTCTGGACCATCTCGGACAGGTCCCAGACCCATTGCTTGAACTACCTCTTGCTTTATCTGGTCAAAGGCTGCTTGTTGTTCAGGTCCCCAGTGGAAATGGTTTCTCTTTCGAGTCACATCATACAGAGGTTTCACAATCTGACTGTATCCAGGAATGTGCAGTCTCCAAAATCCCACTATCCCCAAGAAACGTAGGGTCTCTTGCTTGCTTGTGGGACTTGCCATGGTAGAGACTCTATTTACCACATCCACTGGAATGTGTCGGCGTCCATCCTGCCACCGCACTCCCAGAAACTGAATCTCTGTGGTAGGTCCTTTCACCTTGTCTCGCTTGATGGCAAAACCTGCATTCAGAAGAATGTCAATGATTTTGTTACCTTTCTTGAAGACTTCCTCAGCAGTTTTACCCCAGACGATGATATCATCGATGAACTGGATGTGTTCTGGAGCACCTCCTTTCTCCAGAGCATCGTGGATCACTGCATGACAGATGCTTGAGCTGTGGATCCAGCCCACTGGCAGCCTGTTGAAAGTGTACTGGATTCCTCTCCAGGTGAAAGCAAACTGAGGCCTGCATTCCTCCGCTATGGGAATAGAGAAAAATGCATTAGCAATGTCTATGGTAGCATACCATTTGGCCTCTTTGGATTCCAGCTCATACTGTAGCTCCATCATGTCTGGTACTGCTGCACTCATGGGTGGTGTTACTTCATTTAGGGCTCGGTAGTCTACTGTCAGACGCCAGTCTCCATTCTGCTTCCGCACAGACCACACTGGACTGTTGAAAGGTGAATGAGTTTTGCTGACGACTTTCTGACTCTCCAACTGACGAATCAGATTCTGAATGGGCAACAAAGAGTCACGGTTGGTTCTGTATTGTCTGTGGTGCACAGTCTGAGAAGCAACCGGCAATTTAATGTCCTGTATCTTATGTTGTCCCACAACTGCAGATTCATCAGAAAGTTCAGGTCTAGCAGACAGCTTCAATTTTTGTCCATCAATTTCTATTGAAGCTACTCCAAAAGCACCATTTGTAACCTCTAGGGTCTTTGAAACGCCCTTCTCTCAGAAAATCAATTCCCAAAATACAAGGTGCATCAGGTCCGGTCACAACTGTATGCTTCCTCCATTGTTTACCAGTTAAACTTATATTAACCTCTACCTTACTTAACTCTTGAGATCCACCAGTGACTCCCAGAATAGTTATAGACTCTGATCCCTGATAATTTGATGGTATTATGGTGCACTGAGCTCCTGTGTCAACCAAGGCCCTGTACTTCTGAAATTGTGAAGTGCCAGGCCACTGGATGTACACATCCCAATAGATTCTATTATCTCTGTAATCCCTCTCCTCCCCCTGGCAGGAGGCAGGGCACCCCTAGTTATGGGGAACATGCGCACATGTGCATTGCACATATTGTGCAGGGTTATAACTTTGCATGTTATAACTGGAGCCACTGTTGGAGCCATAAGAGTCGTTCTGGGGAACTGTGGAAGCAACAGCTACTCTTCTGGTATTGCTACCTCGGGTTCTGCCACTTTGCAATTCCCTCAGTCTCCTGAAAAGATTAGAAGTTGGTTGGCCATCCCAGCGGTTCATGTTCTCACCAAACTGATCACGCAGAGTTATCCAAATAGTTCTACGTGATTGCCTTGGTGGTCTGTTTTGGAATGACCTGTTTTGGAATGTCCTGTTTTGGAATGACCTCCTTGGAGGACGTGTATTCCTCACAGATGAGACTTGTACCCACCTGGAGGAAGAATTGAAATTATCCCTTTGTGCCAATTGGGATATGGAATTTCTAAATTCATCCTTTAACTCTCTTATGCAATTCTGAATATCACCAGACATCGTTTTAATGGCCGAAACCAAAGAACCACGTGTCATGCTATCCTCCAATTGTCTCATTTGATCACTGAACTGGCCAACCGTGGGAGAAGCTCCACCATAACTTCTTGACACAATTCTGCTTGCCAGAATGTTTGCATAATTAGAAGGAGCAAGTTTGATGATCTTTTTAGCAAGACCAATACCCACAGGAACGTCATCAGGATTCAGAGTTTCATGTTCACCATAGAGTAGCTCTCTAACAGCAAATTCTCTCAAGCGCTTAATTCCCTCATCTATGGTAGTCCAGGGTTTAGGATTCCAGGGAAGATCATCTCGGGAAGGGTATCTCAGGGCAACCGCTATTAAAAGGCGTATCCACAGATTAACCTTACCGAGAGCTTCGCCTAGATGTCTATCTATTCCATTGTCCCTTGAGAGAGTTCCTAACTGAGCTGCTGACTTGTCTCCAACTGTTAGAGCTGAAGCACCTGTATCATAACACCTACTAAGCCAAGCTAGAACTGGCTCCTTATCTGCCCTGGTGAAATCTTTACGGACATTTCTCAATTCCTCCCTTGGAGAAGAACAGTCCGTAATATCATCTTCATCTTCATCTCCCTGAATTCTTTGCCCGTAAAATCCTGCTGTCATTCTCCTAAGGATCTCTTTAAGCTGAGAACCACCTTTGCCAGCTACTTTCCTAGCTTCATCTCTATCCTGCTTTGATCTCACTAGGTTAGCTAGATCTTTAAAACAAACCTTCTCTTCCTCCTGAGCAGGATCTTTTAGAGTAGAGGGCCCCTCACCAGGATCAGTCTCCACCTCTTCTTCTCCACCTTGGGCCTTTCCACTTCTAGTCTTTAAAGGAGCCACCTTAACTGGAGCTGTGTTTGAATTTACAGCCACCTTAATGGAAGCTGACAGGTCCTGAGATAAATCAGCTGCTGGGGTAGTGACTTCCAGTCCCACCGAGGGAGTGGGTGGAAGTGACGTTGCTCCATTACTGGCCGACGGAGAAGAAGAAGAAGGACAAGGAGTAGGAGAAGGAGTAGGTGCCATGTTGATACCAGCTGATGCCCTTGGCTGCTTGCTAGAATCAGCAGAAAAGTCATTTAGAGCTGCTTTACCAATTAACTTTTTAGCCTTCTTTTTAACTGACATGGGTTCTCCACAGTCCTCGTCACTAGATGACTCTGGGACTGATCGAGAGCCACGGCGTTTTCTTTTTGATCTAGTTTTAATAACAAAACAAGCTCTGGACACCTTTCTCTCTCGCCGCAGAGAGAACAGTAAATATGCAATTACCATCACCAGCAACAGATTTATACACATCAAATAAATCACTTTTGGATCCCAGGCATCACCTAAAGTTACTGTCTCCTCAGGCGGAATCTTAAAACCCTTTATCTCAATTGGGAGAGTGGTGGAGGTAACATTCCTGTATCTCACTGGCCATAATAAATTAATACATTTTCCATACCGTAATTTAACTCTATACATAACCCACATATAAATTGTCCGCACCAAATATTTACCCAGGTAATCCAAAATCAAACCCAAACAATACCTGTAAACCAGAGCCCCAAAAATTGAAAAGAACAATCGCTCCACAAACCACAATACCTTCATGTTTGCTAATTCAGCTAGAAAACACTAAATCAATCAAATAATAAATTGAACTAATTATCTGCCCCACGTTGGGCGCCAATAAAAAAAATGTCGTGGGATGGAAGGGGTAAGGCTGAGAAGCCTCCTCCCTTCCCCCTTGTAAAGTAAAGGGGAAAAAAAATTGAAGGGAAAGGAAAAAAAAAACTCGCAAGCTGAATTAGCAAAGCAGTGGAGCTATATTTACAAAGCAATGTAGGGAATGCAGGGGAATATTTACAAATTTACAATATCTACAATATATACAAAGATATACAACAGAGTAACACAGAAATGAGAGTAACCCCCCTCGGCAGAGAGGGGTCCCCCACCTCCGCTCTCCCCTCTCTCCCCCCCTTTCCCCAGAATGGGATAGAAAGAGAAAGGAAAGAGAGGAAAAAAAAATTAGAAGCAGTTCGTGTTAATTGGAAGGGAGTTAATATACAGGCCTGGTATCTGGTTTTCAAGGCCGAGGCCTTGGCAGAAAGCCCAGCACAGGCAAAGCTGCTGCACGAAGCAAAGACGGAAGCAAGACTGAAGATAAGGTTCTGGAGAAACTCAGTATAGTCCCATCTCAGAAAGTGCTTCCTCCCACTCGTCCAATGAAATTAGTTTAGACTATTCCTTCCGTTTACCAACTTCCGTCCACCATATTCCCTTTCTTAAGGGGGCAACGTCAACCGGCCACACCATGAGACGGCCCTTCGTAAAGAAACTCACCCAGGGTGCTCCTCAGAAATATGCTCACACATTAGGAGGGATACTCTTGACTGGACAGGATGGAAGTCCTAAAACTGTCTGTGAGTTTGCCAATGATTTAAGGGAATATGAGGACAGCGTAAATCAGAAACCCCTGATCTCAGCCATAGAAACTATGGCTAAAGACATTGTCAAAGAGATCAAGACCTCCATGTCTGAACTGAAAAAGGGGAGCGATGCCTCCTTTTCCCCTTCTCCTTCAGAATGGGTCCAGGTTTCAGCAATCAGGAACAGGCGACCTTCCCCTAGGAGATCACCCCAAGCCAATCGGGGAATGTCAAGGGGGTCTCTGTGGAGGTTCCTCTGTGACCATGGAGAGGACATGGACACCTGGCATGGCCAACCCACCTCTGCCCTCTGGAACAGGGTGTGGGAACTGCAAGGTGGGCACCACGGGGATAACTCATCTAGGAGAAGAGCTTCCCCAGTTTCCTGGAGTGGTCCCTCTCGCTCAAGAGACCCTTCCCCTAGTAACACAGGACCATGTGACAAGTGTGGACATTGCCGCCAGCATTAGAGGTGCCCTACCTCCAGCCAGGTGGAGGCCAGGGATAACAGAGTATACTGGGATGTGTACGTGAAATGGCCTGGCACTTCAGAAGCCCTGAAGTACCGAGCTCTGGTGGACACAGGGGCCCAATGCACCCTGATACCATCGGGGTACAAAGGGGCTGAGTCCATAAGCATTCAAGGAGTCACAGGAGGCTCACAAGACTTGACTGTACTGCAAGCTGGGATAAGCCTGACCGGGAATGAATGGGGAAAGCACGACATAGTGACTGGTCCAGATGCACCTTGCATTCTTGGCATTGACTTTCTGCGGGAGGGATGCTTCAAGGACCCTAGGGGGCACAAGTGGGCGTTTGGGGTGGCAGCTGTGGAGACTGCAGGCAAAGAACAGCTGTCCACCATGCCCAAGCTTTCAGATGACCCCTCCGTAGTGGGCAGCCATAAGGTGCAGGATTTGAAGTTACCTATTGCCTCTCGCATAGTACATCGCAGGCAATACAGGACCAACAGAGACTCTCTGCACCCCATACACCAACTGATTCGACGACTGGAGAGCTAGAGCGTGATCAGCAAGGCTCACTCCCCCTTCAACAGCCTGATATGGCCAGTGCGGAAGGCAAATGGGGAGTGGAGACTGACTGTGGACTGCCGTGGCCTGAATGAAGTGACTCCTCCGATCAGTGCTGCCGTGCCGGACATGCTGGAGCTCCAGTATGAGCTGGAATCGAAGGCGGCCAAGTGGTATGCCACAAGTGACATTGCTAATGCCTTTTTCTCCATTCCCATTGCAGAAGAATGCCGGCCACAGTTTGCTTTCACCTGGAGGGGAGTACAGTACCAATGGAATCGGTTGTCTCAAGGCTGGGTCCATAGCTCAACCATCTGCCATGAGGTGATCCAGACTGCCTTGGAGAAAGGTGGAGCTCCTGAGCATCTGCAGTTGATTGATGACATCATTGTATGGGGTGACACAACAGAGGAAGTTTACCAGAAGAGTAAAAGGATAATTGATATCCTGTTGGAGGCTGGCTTTGCCATAAAAAGAAACAAGGTCAAAGGGCCTGCCAGGGAGATCCAGTTCCTGGGTGTTCAATGGCAGGATGGCCGTCGCCACATCCCTCAGGAGGTGGTGAACAGGGTAGCCACTATGGTGCAGCCCACGAACAAGAGAGAGACACAGTCATTTTTGGGGCTTGTGGGCTTCTGGAAAATGCACATTCCCAGGTACAGTCAAATTGTGAAGCCTCTCTTCCATGTAACAAGGAAGAAAAATGATTTTGTGTGGGGACCTGAGCAGCAGGCGGCGTTTGACCAGATCAAACGAGAGGTGGTCCAGGCTATGGCTCTGGAACCTGTTCGAACTGGGCCAGAGATCAAGAATGTGCTGTACACTGCGGCTGGTGAGAATGGTCCTACATGGAGCTTGTGGCAGAAGGCTCCTGGTGAAACCAGGGGCAGGCCCCTAGGTTTCTGGAGTAAGGGGTACAAAGGCTCTGAGGCCAACTACACCTCGACAGAGAAGGAAATCCTAGCTGCCTATGAGGGCGTCCGGGCTGCCTCTGAGGTAATTGGGACTGAGTCACCTCTATTTCTAGCTCTGAGACTTCCAGTCCTGACCTGGATGTTCAAAGGGAGAGGCTCAACCAAACATCATGCCACAGATGCTACCTGGAGTAAGTGGATGGCCCTGATAACTCAGCGAGCTTGGATGGGGAGCTTCAAATGCCCTGGCACAGTGGAAGTGATCCCCAACAGGCCAGAGGGTGCTGACTTGTGAATGCCACCAGGGCAGACAGTGAGCTGTGCTGAGGAGGCTCCCCCATACAATGATCTCCCTGACAACAAGAAGGGCTATGCTCTCTTTACAGATGGGTTCTGCCAGCTTCTAGGCAGCAAGCGGAGATGGAAGGCAGCTGTCTGGAGCCCAACAAGGCAAGTGGCAGAAGCAAGGGATGGAGAAGGTGAATCCAGTCAGTACGCAGAGGGAAAAGCTGTCCAGCTGGTCCTGGATGTGGCAGAACAAGAGAACTGGCCAGTGCTGTACCCCTACACGGACTCCTGGATGGCAGCCAATGCCTTGTGGGGCTGGCTGATGGAATGGAGGAGGAACGGGTGGCAGAGAAAAGGGAAGCCTGTTTGGGCCACTGACCTGTGGCAAGACATCGCTGCCTGCCTGGACAGGCTGCCAACCAAGGTACGGCACATCGATGCACACATCCCCAAGAGCAGAGCCACAGAGGAGCACAAGCACAACCACCAAGCAGACCTGGCTGCTAAGATCTCCCAAATAGACTTGGACTGGGAACACAAGGGTGAGCTGTTCTTAGCTCGCTGGGCCCAGGACACTTCCGGCCACCAAGGGAAAGATGCCACATACCGGTGGGCTGGGGACAGATCCGTGGACGTCTCTATGGAGGCCATCTCACAGGTCATCCATAAGTGTGACATCTGTGCTGCCATCAAGCAGGCCAAGCGCATGAAGCCTCTGTGGTATGGGGGGAGATGGTCGAAATATAAATATGGAGAGGCCTGGCAGATCGACTACATCACCCTTCCTCGGTCTCACAGTGGTAAGCAGTACGTACTGACCATGGTGGAGGCAAGTACAGGGTGGCTGGAGACCTATCCAGTTCCTCATGCCACTGCTCGCAACACCATCCTGGGCCTAGAGAGACATATCCTGTGGAGACACAGCACCCCCAGGAGGATTGAATGGGACAAGGGAAGCCACTTCAAGAACCATCTCCTAAGGGACTGGGCAAAGGAACATGGGATTGAGTGGATTTACCACATCCCATACCATGCACCAACTGCAGGGAACATCAAGCGCTACAATGGCTTGCTAAAGACCACCCTAAAAGCCATGGGGGGTGGAACCTTCAGGAACTGGGAAAAGCACCTAGCTCAAGCCACTTGGTTAGTGACCAGCAGAGGAGCTGTGAACCGAGCTGGTCCTGCCCAGTCTGACCTGCTGCAAACAGAGGATGGAGATGGAGTTCCTGTGATTGCTGAGAAGAACCTGCTGGGGAAGTCAGTGTGGGTTTCCCCTGATGCTGGTGGGGGGCAAACCAACATGAAGGGTGGTCTTGGCTGAGGGGTCTGCTCACACCTACTGGGTCATGTTAGAAACTGGGGACATTCAGTGTATCCCACAGCTGAACATGACTCCGGCTGAGAGGGGATGAACTCAGAGGGAGCAGCACACATCAATGTATTATAGTCACTGTATAACATAATTTGTTCTAAGTTTTTTCTCTCCCAACTTCATACAGCACAGAAAACCCACACATGTTCCATTTTTTCCAAACTGTTGTCTTCAGAAAGGTGCAGATTTTCAAGCTTTAGAACTGAAGTTCCAACTACAGGAACACTGCTTTCAGCTCTGAAGTTTCTCTTTCACTAGTTTCTGGGTGATGAAAAACTATTTGGAGGCCTGTTCCAGAACAATCTGGTTCCAATGGTATCACCAAGTACAGACAAGGGAGTGTGAGATGCATCCCCTGATTTTATCCCAGTACAGAAATTGTATTGTCCTAGAGCAGAGTGAAAGCTTGGTTCCACTCCCACTTCCAAATGCAGCCTTCCCAGTGCAAACCATAAAACAGGACTCCTCCCCAGTACGGATTATGCCCACTCCCAGGAAAGGCTACACTGCCTGAAAGCCTCCAACCACTCATCTGGGAAACATCCCAGAACAACCTGTATCCCCCTATCCAGTCCCTCACAGACTGGGCCCCATCCTAGTACAAACTGCTTTCCTGTTGCTTTAGAGCTGGAGGTTCTGTGTATACCATCCCAAGCCAGAAGGCCACCACAGCATCTGGGAGGAAGCCATTCCAAATGCCCTGGGGATGGAGCAAATTCTTCACACAGGCAAGATGGGCAACTTGCAGCTGGGCTGCGGCAGGAGTGTGGCCACCCAGACATAGAAGTTGTCCTCCCCGAACTGCTGTGGCCATATTTTGGATTCTTGGTGTCTGGATGCAGCATTCTCCAGTCTAGAAGAGTCAGGAGGAACTGTGGAGGTAGCAGAGGACATCTGCCAGGATGGGGATTGACATCTCTGTGGAGAGCCTGAGGCACCTGGGCCACTTCAGCTTGGTGAATGGAAGCTCAGGGCACTGCCATAGCAATACGCACATGGCTGAAGGGTGATTTCAGAGTGGATGGAGTTCTTCTGGGGAGTGGGGAGAGACCAAAACCTCTACATAGTGCAGCTTGGAAGATTTAGAGTGGAGAGGAGGCCAAAGAAATATCCCTGAAAGGCCAGAATTGCTATGCATGAGGCCATCCAGAGGTCAGGAAACAGCAGGGAGAGCTAAGACACATCAGGGAAGGGATGAAAATGGCAGGGGGAGAGCTGGCTGGGGAAGGAAGATTGGTGTCAACAGCCTGAAGGAAAATAGCTGCACGCATGAGACAGTGTAGGAGAGGCTGCAGTAGGGATGACCAAGGGCTCTGGCAAGGCTGAGAGGACCAACAGGACCAAGGTCTTTGTCCCCTTGGCTCTGGCAGTTGCCTCTGTCACCAAAGCCTGTGAGGAGAAAGTTGGCTTTGAGGTTCTTCTATTGCAAAGGCAGTGGTCAGGGCTTGGCCTTTATGCTTCCTAGACCAAAGGCAAGTTTTTCTGCCCTGTACTTTGCCTTTGTCTCCCTGCAATCCTGGCCTCTAACAAGCTGCCCTAACGAGTCCCTGGGGAGCCTTTGGCAGTAACAAGCCTCAGTGAGGCCAATCAGTGCTTCAAGGTACTTTGGAGTTTGCTTCTGACTTGGACTTCTTGAGAGGCTTCTTGGCAGTAGCTTGGCAGAGTCTCCTGGCAGTACCTGAGCATCATGTAATCAGCCCCAAATACTCCATGGAGCTCATTAAATACTGCTGAACCTCTAATTATTGCCAAGGTTTCTGCAGCTAATTGGAGAGGTTTTTAATTGTACAAAGCATCTGATACAAGCTATATTTAAAGGTACATTTCATTCCTTTTCAACAGGAGTTGTCTCTTTGGAAGCAAACCATAGCAAAAGCTGTCAAGGTCCTACCCTGGTCACTGTTCATCCTCACTCCCCACTGCCCCCAGTAGAGCCCAGAGCCAGAGGTGAGGGACAGGATCTGCCTTGCCAGGGGCTGGGGCTCAGGGCTTGGCCCAATGGATCAATGAAACCCCTCCAGGTTTCCTCAGCAGCAGAGCCACCTTGAGCTGCTTGTCCTGACCTGTCAGCACTGCCTCAGTTCTCTGCTCTCACCACAGCCTGGAGATGCTTCAGTGCCTCCAGTAATGCTTCCCTTGCATCCACTGTCTCCTGCTCTAACCAGACCCTGGGGACCCTTTCCCAGTATGCTTCACTGGGACCATTAAGAGTAGAAGAAACTTCAGAGTTTGAATCTGACTTAGACTTCTGGAGAGGTTTCATCAGCTTCTTCTCAATCCCTGAGGTTTACAGGGCACCAAAAGCTACCAGAGGAGTTATTAAAAGTCCTTGGGCTGGACTTCTGCTGCCCTATTAGGCTGGACTTCTCGGCTACAGGGAGCTGCTGGCAAGGAGGCAGAGCTGCAGGAGACAGCTCTGTCCAGGAGCTTCTCCTCTTCACAGCACAGCAGGGCTGAGGACACTGCCAGAGGATCTCAGGGAGATGAGGAAGGCAGAGAGAGCTTCAAGGTGGCCAGGACTTGGGAAGGTGACTGAGAACTCACTGGTGGAGAAGTCACTGCAGTCACTGACACAGTGAGGCTGTGGGTGCAGGACACTGCAGCTGTAGCTCCTGGAGGCATCTCCATCTCAGCAGCTGACGGTCCGCTGAAGGCTCCTGGAGTGTGTGCACAGAAGGAGAACGAAAGCCCTTCAGTTCCATCCTATGGGCAGCAGTGATCAGAGCTTGGTAAGGAGAAGGCTTCACCCCCAGCCCCTCTGCCTTTCTCTCTTCCCTTCACTCTCTCTGCAGCACTGCAGGCCTGCTCCCTGTTTCTCCACCTCTCCATGGGTGTGGTGCTTTTAGGCTATGCCTTTAAAATTTAGTTACAGATTTTGAGCAGAAAAGTAGAAACAAAATAAATAGATCACTCTTGGGTGTGAAAAGGAAAAGAAAAGATTATTCTAAACAAATGCATTGGATAAATATCTGGAACCAGAGGAGCTGTACCATAACAATTCTCTCTCTTCTCTTCTGATCTCAGCTGTTTTGCTTCACTCAGGAGAGATCACCTGCTTTGGCTGGCCTTGGCTAAGTCTAACCCACTGTTGGTTTTTTTGCCTCTTCACTCCTTCTTTCTGTCTTGGAACAGGGGGATAGGGGCAATGGAACAGCTGCCCTGGTCTCTGACCAGAGGGGGGTCATGTCGTTTGCTAATTGTAAATCCCTGTCTAATATTGTCACTGCTGTATGTTTTGTACCTGTTCATTGCATTCCATTGTAGAGTGTAGCTCTTGCTTGTCAATACAGCTTCATTTGCTTCTAACGGAGCTGCTCTAGAAAAGCTACTGATGGAGGGGAAAATTCAACCCACCACAATGGGACTCTTGTTCCATGGGATTGGGCTGTTTGTCACTTTCTGTTCTGACACCAGAGGAAATGTTCATGGCACAATTCTGTGTCCCTGCTGCATTTGAAGTTTTGATGATCTCTGACATGAGTTGGTAGTGTTGGTACTGAGCTGATCCACTCCTCATGCAGCTCAGGGACAGAGGTTATGATGAGGCTGAGAGAAGTGTACCCTAACTTGTCACTGCCTTTCCCTCCTTGGACAGGTCTCCATGGCCAGAGGCAGCAGATGGCCAACAGCAGCTCCATCACCCACTTCCTCCTCCTGCCATTCCCAGGCACAAGGCAGCTGCAGCTCCTGCACTTCTGCCTCTTCCTGGCCATCTACCTGGCTGCCCTGCTGGGCAATGGCCTCATCATCACCACCATAGCCTGGGACCACCACCTCCACACCCCCATGTACTTCTTCCTCCTCAACCTCGCCCTCCTTGACCTGGGTGCCATCTCCACCACTGTGCCCAAATCCATGGCCAATACCCTGAGGGACATCAGGGACATCTCCTATGCAGGATGTGTACTTCAGCTCTTCTTTTTTGTATTCCTAATTGATGCAGAGTATTTTCTCCTCACCACCATGTCCTACGATCGCTACATTGCCATCTGCAGACCCCTGCACTATGAGACCCTCCTGGGCAGCAGAGTTTGTCTCCACCTGGCAGCAGCTGCCTGGGCCTGTGGCTTTCTCTACGCTCTGCTGCACACAGCCAATACATTTTCCCTGCCCCTCTGCCAGGGCAATGCTCTGGACCAGTTCTTCTGTGAAATCCCCCAGATCCTCAAGCTCTCCTGCTCCACATCCTACCTCAGGGAACTTTGGCTTATTGTGGTCAGTGTCTCTTTTTTCTTTGTCTGTTTTGTGTTCCTTGTGGTGTCCTATGTGCAGATCTTCAGGGCAGTGCTGAGGATCCCCTCTCAGCAGGGACGCCACAAAGCCTTTGCCACCTGCCTCCCTCACCTGGCTGTGGTCTCCCTCTTTATCAGCACTGCCATCTTTGCCTACCTGAAGCCCTCCTCCATCTCCTCCCCATCCCTGGACCTGGTAGTGTCAGTTCTGTCTTCAGTGGTGCCTCCAGCAGTGAACCCTCTCATCTATAGCCTGAGGAACCAGGAGCTCAAGGCTGCTCTGAGCGGACTGATCACTGGATGCTTTCAGAAGCAATAAACTCTTTTGTCTTCTCCTGATGTCACTCAGTGCAGGCTCAGCCTGGCTGCTTGAGTTCTGGCCGCTGCTGGTGCTGTTCCCCTTGTGAGAATGTTGTTCCCACACAAATATCTTTCTTCAGACCATTTCTGGTTCAGTGTTGTCCTGTCTGGTGTGACCCAGAGGCTGCAGACATGAGGAGCTGTGCTCCCTGGATGTTCAGAACAATAAAGGACCCTGCAGAGAGTTGTTTCTCTAAGTTCCTTCCTCCAAGGCTTCTGTGGAGCTGCAGGGCAGTGCCTGTGTGCAGATGTCGAGCAGCAGAGTCCCAGCACAGCAGCAGTGCCAGGGAGCCCCAGAGCTTGGGCTGTCCTCAGCTGCTCTTTCTTCCCTTCCACCCTCTCCTGCTGAGCCTCTGTGCTGGGGCAAGGCCTGAGTGCTCTGGCAGCTTAGGCACTGTGCTGCTGTGTGGCAGGGCTGGGTCTGCAGGCAGGGACAGACCAGGGCTGCTCCTGGGACAGAGAATCACTGCCATCAGAACAGGAGGTCTCCTCACGCCTTCATACCCCAAGCCCCTCCCATTGCAGGCTGCACCTACTTACAGTCCAAACTATATACCCCGATCCCTCCCAGTACAGATGTGGCCTCATCCCAGCCCAAACTGGATGATACTGTCCTCTAGCACTGCAACCTGGATCCCAGCCCAGCCTGGAATGTATCCCCTGGCTCCTTTCCCAGTGCCATCTGCATCCATCCCAGTACAAACTGCACACCCTCATGCCCTCCCAATACAGTCTGTACCCTATCCCAGTCCAAACAGGATCCCTTTCATCCCTACTGGCACACATTAGGCCTTGTCTCAATAAATATTGGATTGCCTAATGCACTCCCAGTACAGCCTGGACCCTGTTCCAGTAGGAGATGCATTCTCTGGCCCCATTCCAGTAAAATCTGGTCCCTGCACATTACAAAGTTTTCTTTCTAGCCCCTCCCTGTACAGACCTGGTCACATCTCAGGACAAACTGCATCTCCTCAACCCCTCCCAGCTCAGATGTGGTCTTATCCCAGGACAAACTGCAGCACTTTCCCATCTCCCATACAGTTTCCTGTGCCAGTACAAAGTGCATCCCTTGGACCCCCCCCGAGTCCCATCTGTACCCAGCACAGCACAAAGTGGATATCCTGATCCCAGTGCAGCTGTGGCCTGACCCTGGTACAAATGGGATCCCATTGCCATCTTCCAGCACAGTCTGAGTCTCATCCCAGTACAAATTGCATCTCCTGAAACCCTGATTCCATCCCAGCGCAGACCAGGACCCAGCCCTGCAAAGTGGTCCCCTGATGCCATCCCAGTTCAGACTGGGGCCCCCTCCAGCTACAAACTGAACCTCTCTGAGCTCTCCCAGTACAGACTGGGCCTTGGTCCAAAACAAGCTGAACCCCCTGGTCCCCACCCAGAGCAGACATGGCTTCATCCCAGCACAATCTGGATCATCTTGCTCCATCCCAGTACACTCTGGGTCCCATCCCAGTACAAAGTGGATTTCCCAGTGCCTTCCCAGTACCTGCTGCATCCCTCCACATGTTAACTGTGTACTCTGGCTCCAATCCAGTACTGACTGGGCCCACTTCCAGTACTAACAGCAGCCCTTGGTGCCCCCTAGAAAAGTCTTTTACACCTCCCAGTAACAGCTGACCCCATGGCCTCTCCCAGTAACACTGGGCCTTGTCCCCATACACTCTGAAACCCTAATCCTGCCCCAGTACAGACTGGGCCCTTCCTGTACAGACTGGATCCCTGCAGTTTGGGGCTCTCCAGGTCAAGAGAGACAGAGATCTGCTGGAGGGAGTCCAACAGAGGCTATGAGGATGATGAAGGGACTTGAACATCTCTTCTGTGAAGAAAGATTGAGAGCCCTGGGGCTGCAGAGGAGAAGCCTGAGAGGGGATCAGATCAATGCCTATCAATATCAGAGGGGGTTGTCAGAGGAAGGGGCCAGACTCTTGGCAGTGTTGCCCAGTGACAGGACAAGGAGCAATGGATGCAAGACGGAACACAGCAAGTTCCATCTCACCATGAAAAGACTCTTCTGTGCTGTGAGGGTGCTGAAGCCCTGGAGCAGGCTGCCAGAGAGGTTGTGGAGTCTCCTTCTCTGGAGACTTACAAACCTGCCTGGATGTGGATGTGTTGCTGTGTGACCTGTCCTGGGTGATCCTGCTCTGGCTGTGGGGTTGGACTGGGTGATCTCTGGAGGTCCCTTCCAACCCCTCATATTCTGTGATTTAAGTCCTCCCAGTACAGGCTGGGCCATATCCCACACAAACTGCATCATCCTATCTCCTACCTGTAGATACTGGACCATGTCCCTGTACAAATTGCATCCACTGGCTTCCTCCCAGTACAAAATCAGCTTCTTCCCAGTACAAATTGGATTCCTTTAGCCTCCCTCAGTACCTACTGGCCTCATTCCCAGTACGAGCTTGATCCACTGTCTCCTCACAACAAAGAGTGGGTCCCCTTACAGTACTAAGCTCCATTCCCTCCTAGTACAACCTGGACCTCTTACACTCTCTCTAAGCTGTCCCCACCAACCCTACCCCTACCCTCTGCTCCTCCCCTGAACCCAGTCCCCATCTCTATCTCATAAGAGCTCAGGCCTCACCTCACCCCTCCAAGTTCAGCCCCTCTCAAATGTAGCCCTACCCATGATTTTGCCATCATTGCTCACCCTGGCCCTAGCCTTTACCCTTGGCATCTACTCCTTGTCCTCAGCCCATCCCCACACCAGCCACTACCCCTCTAAGGTTGTCCTTACCTGAGCATTGCCCAGGACACTCATCAGGACACCAAAGTCACTCCTAAACCTTAGCCTGAGCCTCAGCACTCAAAGGTATCTCTGAGGCCTCAGCCTGCCCCTGAACACTTCAGGCCCTAACCTCCTTCCTGTGCTCTGACCCCTCTTTGGTATCCCCTCCCACACTTGAGTGATTCTGCTTGGCCCCTGGCAGGCCTGTGAGCAAACAGAGCAGCCTCATGGCCATGGGAGAGGAGGAGCAGGAGGCGAACTGTGTCTGAGCAGCTCATGGACACAGGGAGGAGATGGGTGGCAATACTGTGGGAAGCTCAGCTGTGCCTCAGGATCTCCTGCACAGCAGCAGGCACAAGGCTGGGCAGGGGCTGGGAGGTCACTGCTGGCTCAGCAGCTGATAGGGCAGCAGCAGGAAGAGGGCAGCAAAGGGACTGGGAAGTCACTTGCTGCAGCAGATGAGAGGGCAGCCCCTGACTCCTGCCTGGGCTCTGTGCTTTTGGCCTCCCAGATGCCAGAGTACCCAGCAGGCAGCAGAAGGCATGTGGTGGGCAAGGGACTTGTGTGACTCCCTGTCCCTAAGCTCCTGGTGGCCTCTGCAGGAAGAGCCCTGGAGCTGGGCTGTCACCTCCCTGCCATCTGATGCCTGAAGGGACAGCAGCAGGAACAGGGCTTGGCTGTGGCTGCAGAAGAAGATGAAAGGCAGCAGCAGGGACCTGCTTTGGAAGGCCCTGGAGAGGTATCCTGTGCCTGCTCAGTTGCCAGGCCAGAAGCAGGCTGAGGCCTTGGGCCAGCATTGGAACATCAGGGATGGCTGAGAAGCTCCTAGGGCAGGAGGAGCCACATGACCATGAGGTGAGTGTGAGGTCACTGCAAACTCCAATCCCTTTGTGTCATTGGCCAGCAGCAAGCCCAGGGCTGGGCTGGGGACTGTGCCATCCCTTGTGCCTGCCAAGCTGAGAGGAAGCAGAAGGGAGGTGCCTTGGCTGTTGCTTTGGAGCTGGAGGTTCTGCTTTGTGCTCAGGCAGAAAAGCCTCTGGCAGCAACCATTGCCAATGGCCTGGGATGGAGCAGAGCCTGAGCAGAGAAGAAGGCCAAGTGCAGCTGGGCTGTTATAGGAGAAGTGTGACCACCCAGACACAGAAGTTGTCCTCCCCTGCACTCAGCACTGCTGTGGCCACATCTGGATTCTTAGTGTCTGGTTTTGGACCTACATGATCTAGCAATGTCCTTAAACATTCCGTGGGTTGCCTCCGCTCTCTTCCAAAGGTGATACACCCTCTTTTTTTCCCTTACTTCTATTAAAAGTTCATTACCCACCCAGGCTGGCCGTCTGCCCCGGCAGCTCATCTTCCGGCACATTGGCACAGCCTGTCCCTGAGCCTTCAACAATTCTTCCTTGAAGTAGGTCCAGCTCTCCTGGACCCCTTTATTATTAAGGGCTTTATCCCAAGGAACCCTCTGAATTAGTTCCTTGAGTAACCTGAAGTCTGCCCAGCTCCAGCTTTGGAGCCAGGGAGCTGCACAGTTTCCCTGTGTTCCACGAGGAGGTGGTTGGAACTCTCCTCAGCAGCTTGGATCCCCACAAGTCCATAGGATCAGATGGGATCCATCCTAGGGTGCTGAGAGAGCTGGCAGATGAGCTGGCCAAGCCACTATCCATCATTTTCCAGCAGTCCTGGCTCACAGGTGAGGTCCCAGATGACTGGAAACTGGCCAATGTGGTCCCCATCCACAAGAAGGGTTGGATGGAGGAACCTGGAAACTACAGGCCGGTCAGCCTGACCTCAGTGCCAGGGAAAGTGATGGAGCAGATTATCCTGGGGGCAATAACTGCACACCTGAAGGATGGCCAAGGGCTCAGGTCCAGCCAACATGGATTTGGGAAGGGCAGATCCTGCCTCTCCAACCTGATCTCCTTCTATGATCAGGTGACCCGCCTGGTGGATGTGGGGAGGCCTGTGGATGTGGTCTACCTGGACATCAGCAAGGCCTTTGACATCGTCCCCCATAGCAAACTGCTGGCCAAGCTGTCAGCCCCTGACTTGGATGGGAGCACACTGCATTGGGTTAGGAACTGACTGGAGGCTGAGCCCAGAGAGTGGTGGTGAATGGTGCCACATCCAGCTGGCAGCCAGTCACTAGTGGTGTCCCCCAGGGATCAGTGCTGGGCCCTGTGCCATTGAGGCATTGAGTTCTTCATCAGTAAATTTGCTGACGACACCAAGCTGGGGGCAGGAGTTGATCTGCTGGAGGGTAGAGAGGCTCTGCAGAGGGACCTCGACAGGCTGGACAGATGGGCAGAGTCCAATGGCACAAGATTGAACACATCCAAGTGCCGGGTTCTGCACATTGGCCACAGCAACCCAATGCAGTGCTACAGGCTGGGGTCAGAGTGGCTGGAGAGTAGCCAGGCAGAGAGGGACCTGGGGGTGCTGATTGATGGTAGGCTTAACATGAGCCAGCAGTGTGCCCAGGCAGCCAAGAGGGCCAATGGCATCCTGGCCTGCATCAGGAACAGTGTGGCCAGCAGGAGCAGAGAGGTCGTTCTGCCCCTGTACACTGTACTGGTTAGGCCACACCTCAAGTACTGTGTCCAGTTCTGGGCCCCTCAGTTTAGGAAGGATGTTGACTTGCTGGAAGGTGTCCAGAGAAGGGCAACAAGGTTGGTGAGGGGCTTGGAACACATGCCCTATGTGGAGAGGCTCAGGGAGCTGGGGTTGCTTAGCCTGGAAAAGAGAAGACTCAGGGGTGACCTCATTGCTGCCTACAACTACCTTAAGGGAAGTTGTAGACAGGCAGAGGTTGGTCTCTTCTCCCAGGCAGCCTGTACCAGAACAAGAGGACACAATCTCAGGCTGTGCCAGGGGAGGTTCAGGCTGGAGGTCAGGAGGAAGTTTTACACAGAGAGAGTGATTGCCCATTGGAATGGGCTGCCCGGGGAGGTGGTGGAGTCGCCATGGCTGGAGGTGTTCAGGAGGAGACTTGACAGGGTGCTTGGTGCCATGGGTTAGTTGGTTGGGTGGCATTGGATGATAGGTTGGAAGCGATGATCTTGAATGTCTCTTCCAATCTGGTCTATTCTATTCTATTCTATTCTATTCTATTCTATTCTATTCTATTCTATTCTATTCTATTCTATTCTATTCTATTCTATTCTATTCTATTCCCTGGGGTCATCCATGCCAGCCCTGCAGCCCGTTGCTACCAGGCTGACCCCTGCTGGGTCCAGCCCTGTCTACAATCATGCCACATCAGAAACCTCCAAGCCTGCCTACTGGGAACCTTGGCCCCGCCCAACTATGCAGGCCAACTCTGTGAGGGCCAACCCCATCCTGGGACCAGCCCTACTGGCCCTGCCGGGCTGACCCTGCTGTCCAGAAGGAGGCGCCCGAGTACGGTGAAGGGAACCTGCTTAATAGCTAGCCTAAGGTCCATTCCCTCTCTGTTGCCATGGAAGGGAGAAGGTTGCCACCCACTGTCACTGTCTGGACCAGCCAGGAGTCAGCAGTCTGCCAGAGCCTAACCTTGCTACAAACAAAGGACACAGAGTACCTTCCACCTGCTTTGTACTCACTAACAGATGAAAGCACCCGAGTCTAGCAGGATAATCTTTGTAGTCCAGTCCTCTGATACACAGTGTAATATCTCTGTATATACTTAGCAGTTGCCAGAGTCGAGTCTCCATCTGGTGGACAAGCAGTGAAATTGCAGCCTGCATTATAGTAATAGAAATTAACTCTGTAAATATCCTGATTGAGTCCAAATTATAAATACTAAACCACCTATGGGATGTATTTCACAATTGTTCACTAGATTATCTAGATAAAATGGTGATTCATTGCTTATTAATAATTTTAGTAATTAATACAATTACTATTACTATAATTCATATTTCATATTCATAAACTAATAACCTCTTCCTCACAGACAGAAAAAACCTCACAGTCCCTTTCCAGCTGTGTTCCTGCTGCTGGCCAATCCCCTCCCCAGGCAGAAGTGACCTCACAGCCCCTTCACACTCATTGGCTTCCTCCTGAATGACGAGCTCCTGAGACACAACTGACCACATGATCCCACACCCAACCATCCCCCTCCTTGTGGCCAGAGCCTGAGCAGATCAAAGTTTCATCCAATCCGTCTGGCAGATTTCTTACCAAGGCTCTGAGTGGAGAAACCTTCCTCAGAGGAGCTGCTGGCTCTGTCCTGGTGATCTGTGGAAGAGGTCCCTGCACATCATCATCCAATGACCCTGCTCAGGGCAGGGTTAAGCAGAGGAAGTCCCTCAAGGCCTGTGCCCATTTTGGCCTCATAACCAAGGGAGATACAGAGGCCATGGGACAGAAGGTGCAGGGAGCTGATGAAGAGAATGCACAGTGCTGGCCCAAGGGCTTGCCCTGAGGGATGCTGCTGGGAAGTGGCTGCCAGGAGGACTCTGCCCTGGTGACATTTGGGCTTGATCCACCCTTCACTCTCCCACCCAACACCTCATCCATTCCTTCAGTCCTGCTGTTACCAGTCTGGCTCTACAGAGACCATGGGAGACCATGGCAAACCCTTGGCTAAGGTCCAGGCACAAAACATCCCCTTCTTGCCCCTGTCCAAACAGGTTTGATGATCTCTCTCTTGTCCTTCAAGGGCCTGCAGATGGCTGCAGGAGTGTCTGACCTACCACTTTTAACCCAGCACCACAACTGTGCTGAGGGTGACCAGCCTGGAGTTTACCCCAGCCTCCTTCTTGGCCTTCCTGAAGATGACTTTCCCAAGGAGCCAGAACCTCTCTGATGGCTCTGTGCACATTTCAGGGCATGACCCAGGAAGGGTGATGTGAGCAGAGAGCAACATTAGCAATGAGCCTGTGCAGGACACCTGAGAGGAATCTCCCTGGGGCAGGGAGCTTTGTGCTGCAGTCACACACAGAAATGTCACAGAAACACAGGATGTGAGGGGCTGGAAGGAACCTCCAAAGAAGTCCAACCCCCTGCCAGAGCAGGACCATAGAATCTAATGCAAGATGCACAGGAAGGCATCCAGATGGGTCTGGAAAGTCTCCAGAGAAAGAGACTCCACAACCTCTCTGGGCAGCCTGTTCCAGTGCTCTGTGACCCTCACAGTGAAGAAATTCCTCCTCATGTTGAGGTGGAACCTCCTGTGCTGGAGTTTATATCCATTGCCCCTTGTCCCATCCCAGGGTGCAACTGAGCAGAGCCTGTCCCTGTCCCTTCCTTCCTGAACCTCAGGCCTCAGATATTTATAAATATTTATTAAATCCCCTCTCAGTCTCCTACTCTCCAGACCAAACAGCCCCAGGGCTCTCAGCCTCTCCTCACCAGGCAGTGCTGCAGTCCCTTCAGCATCCCTGTAGCCCTCCCTTGGACTGTCTCCAGCAGATCCCTGTCCCTCCTGAACTGGGGAGCCCAGAACTTGATGCAATATTCCAGGTGGGGCCTCATCAGGGTAGAGTAGAGGGGGAGAAGAATCTCCCTGGATGTGCTGGACACACTCCTCCTAATGCACCCCAGGACCCCATTGGCCTTCTTGGCCACCAGGGCACATTGCTGTCCCATGCAGAACTTGCTGTCCACCTACACTCCCAGGTCCTTCTCCAAGGGCTGCTCTCCAGATCACCTCCCAGCCTGTACTGCTGCAGTTCATTCTTCCTTCCCAGGAGCAGGACTCTGTTCTCATCCTTGTTGAACCTCATGAGGTTCCTCTCTGCCCAGCTCTCAGTCTGTCCAAGTCTGTGAATGGTTGCACAGCCTTCAGGGATCTCAGCCCAGCCTCCAAGTTTGGTATTGTCAGCAAACTTAGTGAGCAGACTCTGTCTGTCCACTCATCATTGATGAAGATATTGAACAGGACAGGACCCAGAACTGATCCCTGGGGGACTCCACTGGTTACAGCTCTCCAGCTGGACCTGGCACCATTGACCACCACTCTTTGGACTCTATTTTGTAACCAGTTCCTGATCCATCTCACTGTCTGCTCTTCCATCCCACACTTCGTGAGCTTACTGACAAGGATGTTATGTGAGACAGAGTCAAAAGCATTACTAAGGTCAAGGTAGACTACATCTACTGTCAGGGCTCTGCCAGGCATTGTGAACTCCTTTTGCACCTCAGGATGTTCATACAGTCTTTCCCTACCACTTACACAAGCTCTGCACTGCAGCAGCCTCTCAGAGGCTGGGAGGCTTCTCACCCCTCCACTGGCATGGCACCCCAGCAACAGCTGATGATGTTTGTGCTCACTCAGCTTCCTCTCACCCCACACACCATGTCCATGCTTGCATCTCATCTGTGCAATGCCAGCAGCCACTGCTGACCTCCTGAGCCTGTGACCTGCAACTGGGGGACAAAAAACTTCAAAAGTTGTGGTGAGAGACCAGTGTTGGAAATGGTGGTGGTGAGAGGATAATTCAGGATGGGTGCCCTGGGACAGCTTCCCCAGAGTGTGCAGTGAACAGAGACACAGATCAGAGCCTGCTCTGCTGCTCCTTCAGGCCTCTTGAAGGAGGCCTGTCTGTGTCAGGACACTGCTGTGTGCCCCACACCTGCACACTCACACTTGAGCTGTTCCCTGCTCTTGGCATGCCTGGGAAACTTTCTTGGGCCTGTTCTGGAGAGAAACTTTGGATGAAGGCCTAAGCCTTCAGACTCTGCCCTGAGCAGATCATCTGTCTTTGTGGAACTGCTCTTGGGGGCCAGCTCAATCAGAGTAGTTCCCATGGCCTGTCCCTGCCTGTGGTCACAGGACTGGCATGCAGCAGAACAATGACCAAGCTGCCACAGCACTCAGGCCTTGCACTGACCCAGGAGAGGGTGGAAGTGGAAAGGAAACAGCTCTGGAAGTCTAGGTGCTGGTGTTCCATGGCAGTGATTGGACATCCTCCTACCCCTAGTCTGCACAGGACCTGGCCCTGAAGCTCTGGAGAAGTCCTGGAGGAAGGATCTCAGGAAGGAAAAGGTTAATGAAAGGTTCTTTATTTTTCAACCTGTGGCCGGTTGACGTTGCCCCCTTAAGAAAGGGAACATGGTGGACGGAAGTTGGTAAACGGAAGGAATAGTCTAAACTAATTTCATTGGACGAGTGGGAGGAAGCACTTTTCTGAGCTGGGACTATACTGAGTTTCTCCAGCACCTTATCTTCAGTCTTGCTTCCGCCTTTCTACGGTGCGGCTGCTCTCTGTCCCTGTGCTGGGCTTTCTGCCAAGGCCCCGGCCTTGAAAACAAGATACCAGGCCTGTATACTAACTCCCTTCCAATTAACACAAACTGCTTCTAATTTTTTTTCCTCTCTTTTCTTTCTCTTTCTATCCCATTCTGGGGAAAGGGGGGGAGAGAGGGGAGAGCGGAGGTGGGGGACCCCTCTGCCGAGGGGGTCACTCTCATTTCTGTGTTACTCTGTTGTATATCTTTGTATATATTGTAGATATTGTAAATTTGTAAATATCTCCCTGCAAACCCTACATCGCTTTGTAAATATAGCTCCACTGCTTTGCTAATTCAGCTTGCGAGTTTTTTTTCCTTTCCCTTCAATTTTTTTTCCCTTTTACTTTACAAAGGGGGAAGGGAGGAGGCTTCTTGGCCTTACCCCTTCCATCCCACGACATTTTTTTTTTATTGGCGCCCAACGTGGGGCAGATAATTAGTTTAATTTATTACTTGATTGATTTAGTGTTTTCTAGCTGAATTAGCAAACATGAAGGTATTGTGGTTTGTGGAGCGATTATTCTTTTCAATTTTTGGGGCTCTGGTTTACAGGTATTGTTTGGGTTTGGTTTTGGATTACCTGGGTAAATATTTGGTGCGGACAATTTATATGTGGGTTATGTATAAAGTTAAATTATGGTATGGAAAATGTATTAATTTATTATGGCCAGTGAGATACAGGAATGTTACCTCCACCACTCTCCCAATTGAGATAAAGGGTTTTAAGATTCCGCCTGAGGAGACAGTAACTTTAGGTGATGCCTGGGATCCAAAAGTGATTTATTTGATGTGTATAAATCTGTTGCTGGTGATGGTAATCGCATATTTACTGTTCTCTTTACGGCGAGAGAGAAAGGTGTCCAGAGCTTGTTTTGTTATTAAAACTAGATCAAAAAGAAAATGCCATGGCTCTCGATCAGTCCCAGAGTCATCTAGTGACGAGGACTGTGGAGAACCCGTGTCAGTTAAAAAGAAGGCTAAAAAGTTAATTGGTAAAGCAGCTCTAAATGACTTTGCTGATTCTGGCAAGCAGCCAAGGGCATCGGCTGGTATCAACATGGCACCTACTCCTTCTCCCACTCCTTCTCCTTCTTCTTCTCCGTCGGCTAGTAATGGAGCAACGTCACTTCCACCCACTCCCTCAGTGGGACCGGAAGTCACTGCCCCAGCAGCTGATTTATGTCAGGACCTGTCAGCTTCCATTAAGGTGGCTGTAAATGCAAACACAGCTCCAGTCAAGATGGCTCCTTTAAAGACTAGAAGTGGAAAGGCCCAAGATGGAGAAGAAGAGGTGGAGACTGATCCTGGTGAGGGGCCCTCTACTCTAAAAGATCCTGCTCAGGAGGAAGAGAAGGTTTGTTTTAAAGATCTAGCTAACCTAGTGAGATCAAAGCAGGATAGAGATGAAGCTAGGAAGGCAGCTGGCAAAGGTGGTTCTCAGCTTAAAGAGATCCTTAGGAGAATGACAGCAGGATTTTACGGACAAAGAATTCAGGGAGATGAAGATGAAGATGATATTACGGACTGTTCTTCTCCAAGGGAGGAATTGAGAAATGTCCGTAAAGATTTCACCAGGGCAGATAAGGAGCCAGTTCTAGCTTGGCTTAGTAGGTGTTATGATACAGGTGCTTCAGCTCTAACAGTTGGAGACAAGTCAGCAGCTCAGTTAGGAACTCTCTCAAGGGACAATGGAATAGATAGACATCTAGGCGAAGCTCTCGGTAAGGTTAATCTGTGGATACGCCTTTTAATAGCGGTTGCCCTGAGATACCCTTCCCGAGATGATCTTCCCTGGAATCCTAAACCCTGGACTACCATAGATGAGGGAATTAAGCGCCTGAGAGAATTTGCTGTTAGAGAGCTACTCTATGGTGAACATGAAACTCTGAATCCTGATGACGTTCCTGTGGGTATTGGTCTTGCTAAAAAGATCATCAAACTTGCTCCTTCTAATTATGCAAACATTCTGGCAAGCAGAATTGTGTCAAGAAGTTATGGTGGAGCTTCTCCTACGGTTGGCCAATTCAGTGATCAAATGAGACAATTGGAGGATAGCATGACACGTGGTTCTTTGGTTTCGGCCATTAAAACTATGTCTGGTGATATTCAGAATTGCATAAGAGAGTTAAAAGATTCCATATACCAATTGGCACAGAAGGATAATTTCAATTCTTCCTCCAGGTGGGTACAAGTTTCATCTGTGAGGAATACACGTCCTCCAAGGAGGTCATTCCAGAACAGGACATTCCAAAACAGGTCATTCCAAAACAGACCACCAAGGCAATCACGTAGAACTATTTGGATAACTCTGCGTGATCAATTTGGTGAGAACATGAACCGCTGGGATGGCCAACCAACTTCTAATCTTTTCAGGAGACTGAGGGAATTGCAAAGTGGCAGAACCCGAGGTAGCAATACCAGAAGGGGTAGCTGTTACTTCCACAGTTCCCCAGAACGACTCTTATGGCTCCAACAGTGGCTCCAGTTATAACATGCAAAGTTATAACCCTGCAAACTATGTGCAATGCACATGTGCGCATGTTCCCCATAACTAGGGGTGCCCTGCCTCCCGCCAGGGGGAGGAGAGGGATAACAGAGATAATAGAATCTATTGGGATGTGTACATCCAGTGGCCTGGCACTTCACAATTTCGGAAGTACAGGGCCTTGGTTGACACAGGAGCTCAGTGCACCATAATACCATCAAATTATCAGGGATCAGAGTCTATAACTATTCTGGGAGTCACTGGTGGATCTCAAGAGTTAAGTAAGGTAGAGGTTAATATAAGTTTAACTGGTAAACAATGGAGGAAGCATACAGTTGTGACCGGACCTGATGCACCTTGTATTTTGGGAATTGATTTTCTGAGAGAAGGGCGTTTCAAGGACCCTAGAGGTTACAAATGGGCTTTTGGAGTAGCTTCAATAGAAATTGATGGACAAAAATTGAAGCTATCTGCCAGACCTGAACTTTCTGATGAATCTGCAGTTGTGGGACAACATAAGATACAGGACATTAAATTGCCGGTTGCTTCTCAGACTGTGCATCACAGACAATACAGAACCAACCGTGACTCTTTGTTGCCCATTCAGAGTCTGATTCGTCAGTTGGAGAGTCAGAAAGTCATCAGCAAAACTCATTCACCTTTCAACAGTCCAGTGTGGCCTGTGCGAAAGCAGAATGGAGACTGGTGTCTGACAGTAGACTACCGAGCCCTGAATGAAGTGACACCACCTATGAGTGCAGCAGTACCAGACATGATGGAACTACAGTATGAGCTGGAATCCAAAGAGGCCAAATGGTATGCTACCATAGACATTGCTAATGCATTTTTCTCTATTCCCATAGCAGAGGAATGCAGGCCTCAGTTTGCTTTCACCTGGAGAGGAATCCAGTACACTTTCAACAGACTGCCAATGGGCTGGATCCACAGCTCAAGCATCTGTCATGCAGTGATCCACGATGCTCTGGAGAAAGGCGGTGCTCCAGAACACATCCAGTTCATCGATGATATCATCGTCTGGGGTAAAACTGCTGAGGAAGTCTTCGAGAAAGGTAACAAAATTATTGACATTCTTCTGAATGCAGGTTTTGCCATCAAAAGAGACAAGGTGAAAGGACCTACCACAGAGATTCAGTTTCTGGGAGTGCGGTGGCAAGATGGACGCCGACACATTCCAGTGGATGTGGTAAATAGAGTCTCTACCATGGCAAGTCCCACAAACAAACAAGAGACCCTACGTTTCTTGGGGATAGTGGGATTTTGGAGACTACACATTCCTGGATACAGTCAGATTGTGAAACCTCTGTATGATGTAACTCGAAAGAGAAACCATTTCCACTGGGGACCTGAACAACAAGCAGCCTTTGACCAGATAAAGCAAGAGGTAATTCAAGCAATGGGTCTGGGACCTGTCCGAGATGGTCCAGACATTAAGAACATTTTGTACACGGCTGCAAGTGACAATGGTCCAACCTGGTGCTTGTGGCAAAAAGCTCCAGGTGAGACACGTGGACGACCTCTTGGTTTCTGGAGTCGAGGTTACAGAGGTTCAGAGGCTAACTACACTCCAACAGAGAAAGAAATCTTAGCTGCCTATGAAGGAGTAAAAGCATCTTCTGAAGTGATTGGAACTGAATCACAACTTCTCTTAGCTCCCAGATTACCAGTTTTGAATTGGATGTTCAAAGGCAAAGGATCCACACCACATCATGCCACAGACTCAACCTGGTCCAAGTGGATGGCTCTGATAACACAGAGAGCTCGAATGGGAAATCTTGAAAGACCTGGTCTAGTGGAGGTGATCTCAAGTTGGCCTGAAGGCATCAACTGTGCTAAACCTCCAGAGGAGAAAGTAACTCGTGCTGAGGAAGCTCCTCCTTACAATGACCTTTCTGATGATGAAAAGAAATATGCTTTGTTCACAGACGGTTCCTGTCGTCTTGTTGGAAACAAGCGAAGGTGGAAGTCTGCAGTGTGGAGTCCAACACGCCGAGTTGCAGAAGCGAAAGATGGAGAAGGAGAATCCAGTCAGTTCGCAGAGGTAAAAGCTGTCCAGCTAGCTCTCGACGTGGCTGAACGTGAGAGATGGCCAAAGCTTTATCTCTACACCGACTCATGGATGGTAGCCAATGCTCTATGGGGTTGGCTAAAGAACTGGAAGAAGAGTGGTTGGCAGAGAAAAGGAAAACCCATTTGGGCAGCCAACCTGTGGCAGGACATTGCTGATCGAATCGAGAGAATTCCAGTGAAAGTGAGACACATCGATGCTCACATTCCTAAGAGCAAAGCTACTGAGGAACAGCAACACAACCATCAGGCAGATCTAGCTGCAAGAGTTTCTCAAGTAGACATGGACTCTAATCTTGATCTCGACTGGAAACACCGAGGTGAGATATTCTGAGCTCGGTGGGCTCACGATTCGTCAGGACATCAAGGCAGAGATGCAACATACCAATGGGCTCGTGACAGATCCATAGACATTTCCATGGATGTTATCACACAAGTCATCCATGACTGTGACATTTGTGCTGCTATTAAGCAGGCAAAACGACTTAAGCCCTTGTGGTATGGTGACAGATGGTCCAAGTACAAGTATGGTGAAGCTTGGCAGATTGACTACATCACTCTACCACGTTCTCGTTCTGGTAAGCAATACGTGCTTACTATGGTAGAGGCAAACACTGGATGGTTGGAAACTTATCCAGTTCCACATGCAACTGCACGCAACACCATTCTCGGTCTGGAGAGACAAATCCTGTGGAGACACGGAACTCCAGAGAGGATTGAGTCAGACAACGGAACTCATTTCAAGAACAACCTTGTAAAGAACTGGGCAAAAGAGCACGGTATTGAGTGGATATTCCACATTCCCTACTATGCACCAGCTTCAGGGAAGATTGAACGCTACAACGGTTTGTTGAAGACCACTCTCAAAGCCATGGGAGGTGGATCTTTGAAAAACTGGGAAAAACATTTAGCACAAGCAACCTGGCTGGTAAATAGTAGAGGTTCAGTGAACCGAGCTGGACCTGCACATTCAGATTTGCTACGGAAAGTAGAAGGTGATAGAGTTCCTGTTGTTAGAGAAAAGAATCTGTTAGGTAAAACTGTGTGGGTATTTTCACCCTCAGGAGAGGCTAAGCCTATCCGAGGGGTGGTTTCAGCTGAAGGTCCGGGTCACACTTATTGGGTAATGCAAGAGAATGGTGAAATTCAGTGTATTCCACAAAGAAATTTAACTTTAGCTGAAAGAGGTTAATTTCAAACTGCTGTACAGCTACATCGCGTCCAGAGGAAGAATCAACGAGGAATCTACGGTGCACGAACCCTGAGATCCCTGAGAGCCTTGAGTCAACTAAGAGACCCTGAGAATCCCTGTTTCCTTTTTCTTCGCTTCATCGGTGAAGAAATGAACTGTTTTCCATTTTTCTCATTTTCTGATTTTCTTGGACTTTTGAATCATCTGCATCTGAGCATAGCCGGAATGGACTATGAACTTTACTCACGAACTGTAAATATCGTTTTGGATTGGATGGACAGTATGAACAGCCAATGAAATTGTTTAGAAGGGGTGGACTGTGGCCGGTTGACGTTGCCCCCTTAAGAAAGGGAACATGGTGGACGGAAGTTGGTAAACGGAAGGAATAGTCTAAACTAATTTCATTGGTCGAGTGGGTGGAAGCACTTTTCTGAGCTGGGACTATACTGAGTTTCTCCAGCACCTTATCTTCAGTCTTGCTTCCGCCTTTCTACGGTGCGGCTGCTCTCTGTCCCTGTGCTGGGCTTTCTGCCAAGGCCCCGGCCTTGAAAACAAGATACCAGGCCTGTATACTAACTCCCTTCCAATTAACACAAACTGCTTCTAATTTTTTTTCCTCTCTTTTCTTTCTCTTTCTATCCCATTCTGGGGAAAGGGGGGGAGAGAGGGGAGAGCGGAGGTGGGGGACCCCTCTGCCGAGGGGGTCACTCTCATTTCTGTGTTACTCTGTTGTATATCTTTGTATATATTGTAGATATTGTAAATTTGTAAATATCTCCCTGCAAACCCTACATCGCTTTGTAAATATAGCTCCACTGCTTTGCTAATTCAGCTTGCGAGTTTTTTTTCCTTTCCCTTCAATTTTTTTTCCCTTTTACTTTACAAAGGGGGAAGGGAGGAGGCTTCTTGGCCTTACCCCTTCCATCCCACGACACAACCAAACAAAGAGCAGAGGTCCTGCTGCACAAACTCTTGGTCAGCAAAGCAGTGACTGTGTTACAAAAGGGATGACAGTATTATAAAGAGTAAAACACTACCACCAAAAAGTACAGAAGCCAGGCTGGTCCCGCACTGAGTGACATCAGAACTGTTCTGCAGCAGAGTTTATTGCTTCTGAAAGCATGCAGGGATCAGTTGGCTCAGGGCAGCCTTGAGCTCTTGGTTCCTCAGGCTGTAGATGAGAGGGTTCACTGCTGGAGGCACCACTGAGTACAGAACTGACACCATCAGATCCAGGGATCGGGAGGCGATGGAGGGAGGCTTCAGGTAGGCAAAGATGGCAGTGCTGATAAACAAGGAGACCACAGCCAGGTGAGGGAGGCAGGTGGCAAAGGCTTTGTGGCGTCCCTGCTGAGAGGGGATCCTCAGCACTGCCCTGAAGATCTGCACATAGGACACCACAATCAACACAAAACAGAGAAAAGCTAAAGAGATACTGAACACAATAAGCCAAAGTTCTCTGAGGTAGGATGTGGAGCAGGAGAGCTTGAGGATCTGGGGCACCTCACAAAAGAACTGTTTCAGAGCATTTCCCTGGCAGAGGGGCAGGGAAAATGTATTGGCTGTGTGCGGCAGAGCAGTGAGAAAGCCACAGCCCCAGGTAGCTGCTGCCAGGTGGCCACAAACTCTGCTGCCCAGGAGGGTCTCATAGTGCAGGGGTCTGCAGATGGCAATGTAGCGATCGTAGGACATGGTGGTGAGGAGATAAAACACTGCTGAAATCCAGAATAATACAAAGAAGACCTGAGCAACACATCCTGCATAGGAGATGTCTGTTGTGTCCCTTAGGGAACTGTCCATGGATTTTGGCACAGTGGTGGAGATGGCACCCAGGTCAGTGAGGGCGAGGTTGAGGAGGAAGAAGTACATGGGTGTGTGGAGGTGGTGGTCCCAGGCTATGGTGGTGATGATGAGGCCATTGCCCAGCAGGGCAGCCAGGTAGATGGCCAGGAAGAGGCAGAAGTGCAGGAGCTGCAGCTGCCTTGTGCCTGGGAATGGCAGGAGGAGGAAGTGGGTGATGGAGCTGCTGTTGGCCATCTGCTGCCTCTGGCCATGGAGACCTGTGCAAGGAGGGAAAGGCAGTGACAAGTTAGGGCTCACTTCTCTCAGCCTCAGTGTAACCTTCTCTCCCTGAGCTGCATGAGGAATGGATCAGCTCAGTCCCATAACTACCAACCCATGGCAGAGTTCATCACAGCTTCAAACACAGCAGGGACCCAGAGTTGCCATGAAGATTCCTCTCGTGTCAGAACAGAAAGTGGCCAAGAGCCCAATGACAGGGAACAAGAGTCACATTTTGGTGGGTTGAAAATTTCCCCATTATTAACTTTGCCACAGCAGCTCAGTCAGAAGCAAATGAAGCTGTAATGACAAGCAAGAGCTACACTCTACAATGGAATGCAATGAACAGGTACAAAACATACAGCAGTGACAATATTAGACAGGGATTTACAATTAGCAAACGACATGACCCCCCTCTGGTCAGAGACCAGGGCAGCTGTTCCACTGCCCCTAAACCCTATCCCCCTGTTCCAAGACAGAAAGAAGGAGTGAAGAGGCAAAAAAACCAACAGTGGGTTAGATTTAGCCAAGGCCAGCCAAAGCAGGTGATCTCTCCTGAGTGAAGCAAAACAGCTGAGATCAGAAGGGAAGAGAGAGAATTGTTATGGTACAGCTCCTCTGATTCCAGATATTTATCCAATGAATTTGTTTGGAATAATCTTTTCTTTTCCTTTTCACACCCAAGAGTGATCTCTTTATTTTGTTTCTACTTTTCTGCTCAAAATCTGTAACTAAATTTTAAAGGCATAGCCTAAAACCACCACACGCATGGAGAGGTGGAGAAAGAGGGAGCAGGCCTGCAGTGCTGCAGAGACAGTGAAGGGAAGAGAGAAAGGCAGAGGGGCTGGGGGTGAAGCCTTCTCCTTACCCAGCTCTGCTCACTGCTGCTCACAGGATGGAACTGAAGGGCTTTGGTCCTCCTTCTGTGTGTACTCTCTAGGAGACTTCAGCTGAGCATCAGCTGCTGAGATGGAGATGCCTCCAGGAGCTACAGCTGCAGTGTCCTGCACCCACAGCCTCACTGTGTCAGTGACTGCAGTGACTTCTCCTCCAGTGAGCTCTCAGTCATCCTCCAAGTCCTGGACACATTGAAGCTTGCTGCCTTCCTCATCTCCCTGAGATCCTCTGGCAGTGTCCTCAGCCCTTCTGTGCTGTGCAGAGGAGCTGCTCCTGGCCAGAGCTGTCTCTCTGCAGCGCTGCCTCCTTGCCAGCAACACCTTCCAGCCGAGGAGCCTGGCCTGGCTCAGCACAAAAGGACCATCGCAGGTATTTTAAAGGAGTCCTCTGGTGGCTTTGTTGCTGAGTCCATGAACCTCAGAGACTGAGAAGCTGATGAAACCTCTCCAGAAGTCAACATCAGATTCAAACACTGAAGTTTCTTCTACTTTTAATGGGTCCCAGTGAAGCATACTGGGAAAGGGTCCCCAGGGTCTGGTTAGAGCAGAAGGAAACACTGGATGCAAGGGAAGCTTCACTGGAGGCACTGAAGCATCTCCAGGCTGTGGTGAGAGCAGAGAACTGAGGCAGTGCTGACAGGTCAGGACAAGCAGCTAAAGGTGGCTCTGCTGCTGAGGAAACCTGGAGGGGTTTCATTGATCCAAAGGGCCAAGCCCTGACCCCCAGCCCCTGGCAAGGTAGATCCTGTCCCTCACTTCAGGGCTCAGGGCTCTGGTGGGGTCAGTGGGGAGTGTGGATGAGCAGTGAGCAGGGTAGGACCTTGTCAGGATTTGCTGTGGTTTGCTTGCAAAGAGACAACTCCTGCTGAAAAGGAATGAAATGTACCTTTAAAAGTACTTTTTATCAGATGCTTTGTGCAATACAAACCTCTCCAATTAGCTGCAGAAACCTTGGCAATAATGAGAGGTTCAGCAGTATTTTAATGAGCCCCATGGAGTATTTGGGGCTGATTACATCGTCCTTAGGTACTGCCAGGAGACTCTGCCAAGCTACTGCCAAGAAGCCTCTCAAGAAGTCCAAGGCAGAAGAAAACTCCAAAGTAACTTGAAGCGCTGATTGGCCTCACTGAGGCTTGTTACTGACAAAGGCTCCCCAGGGACTCATCAGAGCAGCTTGTTAGAGGCCAGGATTGCAGGGAGACAAAGGCAAAGTACAGGGCAGAAAAACTTGCCTTTGGTCTGTGAAGCAGAAAGGCCAAGCCCTGACCACTGCCCTTGGACTAGAAGAACCTCAAAGCCTCAAAGCAAAGTTTCTCCTCCCAGGCCTTGGTGGCAGAGGCAACTGCCAGAGCCAAGGGCACAAAGACCTTGGTCCTGTTGGGCCTCTCAGCCTTGCCAGAGCCCTTGGCCATCCCTACTGCAGCCTCTCTTACACTGTCCCATGCCTGCAGCTCTTTCCCTTCAATATCTGGGATGAATGCACAAACAGATTTTAGAAGATGAATTAAGTCTACACAGCCTCTGAAGTGCAAACCCAAACCAATGTCTTGTGACATTGAGGGTGCAGGATATTATGGGTATGAAATAGGCTGTTTCCTGTGTCCACCTTATGCAGGTGGACCCTCTGGACACAGGAGGTGTAGCTTTTGTGGCAGGAATAGAAGGCACCCAGCCTCCACTGCCACAGAAGGTGAAGGGAAAAGTCTTAACACAGCTGGTGACCAAACCAATGTCTTGTGACAAAGCCAAGAGATTCCAAAACAGGCAGTGAAAGGTGAGGAGAACTTCTCCTGGCTAGCTGATGGAAGGGAAAACTCAAGGTTCTCCAAACCAACAACAGGAAGAAGGGACTCAGAGAACTGGAAAAACTCAACAGCTAAGGCTGTGCAGTGTTGGTGGCCAAGAGAAAGGATGACACCAAGATGTGCTCAAGCACCAGCCCTCAGCAGAGGCCGCTTGATTCATACACATCATGGCTTATATATTTTTCTTTCTGTGTCCATGTGCCCTTTGTCCTTAAGTGATTGCTTTAGGCTTGGTGTCCAGGCACCTCTCTCTCCCTTTTGGTACCCTGGGGAGGTCTCTCTGTTTCTTCCTTTGTTGTTCACAGATCTTCTTTCCTGGAGTTGTTTACATTCCTGATTCAAGGGCAGAGCTCTGCTTAGTTCAAGGTTAAAGCTGCCCATGGCCACCTGCTTTATCTACAATTCCTCCTTTTTGCCCAGGGCTCATTCTCTTCTGCAGGGCCCTTTGCAGACATGAGAATGAACAGGGCACTGCCAACACCAGGATTAATCCAATCAGCAATACTCACAACCCAGTTTGTAATACTCTCATGTCTATGTTTAGAATGATCACTTCAGTGTGTACAACACAGACCATCACATTCTGCCCAGCCCTGACTGTGAGCTGATAACAAAGAACCAACAGCAGCTCGATTTTGCGGGCTGGCGTGGCTGACACTGTCCTCATCAGTGGCTCATTCAAGCAAGACTTTTGATGTTTCCTTGTCTTGTTTTGCAACCCAAGATGCCAGTTCCCTTAGCTGAGCTGGTGCTTTGCTCTAGCAATTTGAAGCAAGATTATCCTGGCTGCTATGTGTTCAGCTTTGTTCTTCATACCTCCATGATCATCTCATTCAGCTGTTAGGCTAAGCCTGCATGGTGTTAAGGCAAAGGGAGTGTGGTTAAAGATCCTAGTACTAGATCAGCTCCAGCTCTATGCTGCAGGTACACACAGCTTTCTGCTTGTAAGGTCCCTGAAATATCTAATTCCTGAGGCTCTAATGGGGCCAAGAGCAAATTATCATCCCACATGTCCTGATGCTCAAAGCACCTCACTGTTGTGCTACAATTTAATCTTGACAGGCATTTAAACTCCAGGTTTGATTTAATGCATGCAGCAGTGCTGCCCAAATGTTTTGCTATCCCATGGAGTTAGTTGATGTGGGCTCAGGGTATTGTTTCCATTGATCATGCTCTGCAGTAGGCCAAACACAACAAGCAGAGACCTGCTGGACCCTGGCACCTGTGGAAACACAAGCCTAGCCATGGCCCCAGGCCACAAGATCCCAGGGGCCTTCTCTGTCAGGGGTCTGTAAATTGCAGACCTACACTAGGGCCTTTTCTGCCAAAGGATTGCTCACAGACTGCAATGACAAGAAATGAGTTACTATGGCAGGGTTCATACCACTCAGAGAGATGGTTAAATAATTCAGGGTATAGACAGCTTTCCATGGCCTGCTGTGTGGTGCCTCCCCCAACATTCCCTGTGGTGGTGAGAGAAAGTTCAGTTCTCCCCCACACACACAGAGAAACCACGGCTAACTCAGTTGGAGAAGCAAAAATGAATATAAGCTCTATTTACAATCAGGATGAGATGCAGTGAATATATATGCAGCATACAGGATTTACAATATATACAGAAATATACAGCAAAGAACATAACAGAGAAAACCTTTCCCTCCTCCAACAAGGAGGGTCTCCCCAACTATCCCCCCTTCTACCCATTCCTCCCTTTTGTCCCAGAAAGGGTTAGAGAGAGAAAAGGTAATTATCTAGGAGGAAATTCTGTTAGCTCAAAGCATATGCAAGAATTAGTTTCTTATCTGGTTAGTTGAAGGTCAGCACCTGCCAGCACAGACAGAGCACAGCTGTGCAGAGTGTTAGAGATGACTCCAGGTAAAAGTTTTTGGTAACAGTTTTATTGGAACTAAAAGATCATAAAAAGGTAATAAAAGGCAATAAAAGGCAAGCAAAGCAGCGTGCTGGGCTGGAGAGGGGACAAAACTCCACCTCCACAGCAGCCTTGCAATAGCTTTCTTCATCTTACATAGTTACATCATCTACATAAGCAAACTTATGCTAAATGGAAGGAAGGCATATGATAATGAGTCTTAGAATAGGTGGTCAAATCCCTTCTCCCTACATTCTGTGTGGTAAGGGTCAAAGCATCCACTTTCACACATGCTCAGTTGTGCAGGCTTCTTATCTGAAGAAAACAAACTCCTAGTTCTGAATGTTTATCTTTAAGACAGCTCCTTCTCAGCTGTGATGTCTCCAATTAACCAGACAGTGTCCTTGCAAGTCTGCAAGATATGTTTCTTTCCCTTTACTCTCAAAACAGGCCTCCCAAGATCCTGACCCTTAATCCCAGTGCACTCCAAGTCTTATCATTTTAACATAAATCACCAGTATATTCATCACACACTTCATGCAGAATCTGCTTGGTTCCCATATCTCACTGATCACAGAATGGGCTGGGCTGGAAGGGATCTCCAAAGGTTTTCCTGTCCAACCTTCCCAGGGACATCCTCAACTAGATCAGGTTACCCAGAGCCCTGTCAAGCCTCACCTTGAAGATCTCCAGGGATGGGACCCCAACCCCCTCCCTGGGCAACCTGTTCCAGTGTTCCACTACCCTCATGGTGCAGAACTTGTGCTGGCTCCTCCTTCCTGCACAATCCTGCTTTGTTCCCATCTCTCACCCATGTCTATGGATGTCCTTCCTCTCTGATCCATGGAAACACAGCAGCTTGTGTTCAGTGCTGTGCCCACTCCTCCTTTTGAGGCAAAGACCATGCCTGGAGCCACTCCCTCCTGAGCAGCTCTTTCTGCAACCTGTTTCCTTCCTCCCTGGGAAGCTGATCCTGCACCTGCAGTCCTATTCCAGAGGACTGGGAGAGCAGAGATCTTCACCATGGCCTTTTCTGCTTCACTTTCTCCTGAGCAAGGCAGAAAGCATCAGGCCAAGCTGTGCCAACCAGAGGCCCTTTCCTTTGCAGCATTGTTTCATTTGTGCCATTTCACATCTCCTTGGACCCAACTTGGAGCCTCTCACTGATCAGCCACAGTTGTATTTGGGAGCACTGCCCCAGGGGCACAGATTCCTGACCAGCTGAGGGGTAATCTTTTCCTGCCTTTACTGACACATCTCCAATACTTTCCCTTTCCTCCTGGTGCTGCCCACCCTGCGTGTTTGTTCCTTTTTATGGGATGGTGACAGCCTGGATGGATGCACACCCTGAGTGTTTTTCCCACAGAGGTGACTTGACTTCAGGCAGTCAATGTTTGCTAATCAGTTAGGTTTCATCTCTGGACACATTTGGAATGTCTCTTCTTTGGATCAGGAGCCTCTTCCATCCCCATCCTGTGCTTCTAATTCTGGGTTATCCTTAAGGGAAGTGTTCATCCACAAGCTCAACAGGAGCCACCAGTGTGCACTTGCAGCCCAGAGAGCCAAATGTATCCTGGGCTGCATCAAGAGCAAGAGAAATGTGGCCAGCAGGGCCAGGGAGGTGATTCTCCCACTCTGCTCCACCCTGATGAGACCACACCTGGAGCTCTGTGTCCAGTTCTGGAGCATCTGTTACAAGAAGGATCTGTAGGGGCTGGAAGGTGTCCAGAGAAGGGCCACGAGGATAAGCAGAGATCTGGAGCTGCTCTGCTATAAGGACAGACTGAGAGAGTTGGGGCTGTTCAGTCTGGAGAAGAGAAGCCTCCAAGGAGTCCTTCTTGTGGCCTTCCAGTATCTGAAAGAGGCTACAAGAAGGCAGGGGAGGGACTTTTTAGGGTGTTGGGTAGGGATAGGACTGGGGGAGAATGGAGCAAAACTAGAAGTGGGGAGATTCAGATTGGATGTTAGGAAGAAATTCTTCCCCATGAGGGTGGAGAGACTCTGGCACAGGTTGCCCAGGGAGGTGGTGGAAGTCTCATCCCTGGAGGGTTTGAAAGCCAGGCTGGATATTGCTGTGAGCAACCTGCTCTGGTGTGAGGTGTCCCTGCCCATGGCAGGGGGGTTGGAGCTGGATGATCCTTGAGGTCCCTTCCAACCCTGACAATTCTGTGATTCTCAGCATGTCCAAGAGGTATTATCAGGTATTGGAATTCCAGTGAATGCCCTCCCCCCTCCAGCCCTTCCTTAGGGTTCTCAGGGCAGTTGGTGCACCCCCAGCAGTTGCTCTCATCAGCTCTGTGTTGTGTTCTGTGTCCATCCAGAATGGACATTTGCTACCAAGGGCTTTCTTTCTAGATTCAGGTGATGAGATTTTCAGTTCCCTTTCTCCTTCTCTTCAGTCTGCTGTTCCTTCTCCTGCACTAGTGCCTGCTGGGACAGGATCCATGTGATTAAGAGGAACCCAGTGGCAATTTCTGGGGAGCCTCAGATTCACTGGAGGTGATCTGCACCATGCAATGTCCAGAGCAATGTGAACCCTACAGCACTCAAGGGAACAAATAGTTGGAGAGCAGGCCCATGGAGGGCCTGGGAGTTCTGGTGGGCAGCAAGTTCTGCATGGGACAGCAATGTGCCCTGGTGGCCAAGAAGGCCAATGGGATGCTGGGATGCATTTGGAAGAGTGTGGCCAGCAGATCCAGGGAGGTTCTCCTCCCCCTCTACTCTGCCCTGGGGAGGTCCCACCTGGAATATTGCATCCAGTTCTGGGCTCAAAAGGGACAGGGATCTGCTGCAGAGGCTGTGAGGATGCTCAAGGGACTGGAGTACTGCCTGATGAGGAGAGGATGAGAGTCCAGGGGCTGTTTAGTCTGTAGAAGAGAAGTCTGAGATGGTATCTGATCAATGCCTATCAATATGTGAGAGCTGGGGGTGAGGAAGCAAGAGGCAGGGACAGCCTCTGCTCACTTGAGCCCTGGGAGAGGATAAGGGGCAATGGATGGAAACTGCAGCACAGGAAGTTCCACTTCAACAGGTGTGGTGTGTTCACTATCATAGTATCATTCAGGGTTGGAAGGGACCACAAGGAGCATGTAGTTCCAACCCGCCTGCCATGGGCAGGGACACCCCACACTGGATCAGGCTGGCCTGAGCCTCATCCAGTCTGGTCTTAAACACCTCCAGGGACAGGGCCTCGACCACCTCCCTGGACAACCCATTCCAGGGCTTCACCACTCTCATGGTGAAGAACCTCCTCCTCACATCTAGCCCTAATCTCCCCACCTCCAGCTTCATTCCATTCCCCCTAGTCCTATCACTACCTGAGATCCTGAGAAGTCCTTCCCCAGCCTTCCTGTAGGCCCCCTTCAGATACTGGAAGGCCACAATTAGGTCACCTTGGAGCCTTCTCTTCTGCAGACTGAACAGCCCCAACTCCTTCAGTCTGTCCTCACAGGAGAGGTGCTCCAGCCCTCTGATCATCCTTGTGGCCCTTCTCTGGACACCTTCCAGCACCTCCAGATCCCTCTTGTAATAGGGGCTCCAGAACTGGACACAGTACTCCAGGTGGGGTCTCACCAGGGCTGAGTAGAGGGGGAGGATCACCTCCCTCAACCTGCTAGCCACACTTCTCCTGATGCAGCCCAGGAGCTGATTGGCTTTGCGGGCTGCAAGTGCACACTGAGAGCTCCTGTTGAGCTTCTTGTCCACCAGCACCCCCAAGTCTCTCTCCTCAGGGCTGCTTTCCAGCCAGTCACTGCCCAGCCTGGATTTGTGCCTGGGATTGCCTCGACCCAGATGCAGGACGCTGCACTTGCTGTGTTGATGGATTTGCTTTCGGGGGGCTGATGAGTTTCAGTCCTGTTTGTGCTGCTGATGGTGCTGGGTGTTAGCTTAGGGCAATGGCTCAGAGCTGTGCTGTCCACTGCTGGGCAGCTTGCTCTGGTTCCATCCAGAGCAATACAGGACACTCCCTAGGAAAACACTGTGAGATCTGCCCAGATACTGGATACTGAGGAGTGGCAGTGGGTGGGAGAGGGAAGGGGCAAATTCTTAGACTGGTGGCCACCTCTGGTGCTTTGGAATTTCAGCCCTGAGCAAGTGCAAAATCCTCCCCAGCTGGGGAAAGGTTTGGGAAAAGTCTGTTGTCAGCCTGGGAGTTCCTGAGAGACAGAAATCACTGCAATGTGCTTGGGCCTGGCCCATGCCTCTCGAGCCCTTCTCATCTCTGTGCCGAGGGCTCAGGGGCAAGAGAAGGTCTCTGGACCTACAGACAGTGCCACAGGCATGGCAGCTGTGTCAGAGAAGCAACCTGTGCCAGGATCAGCTGCCCCTCATAGTGAATGATGTTTATGACCAGGGTTGTGCCCCAAATATTACCAGAACATGCTTCTGTGTGTGTGACTCAAACCCCCTTTGTCCCCCCTCCCTTCTGGAGTTGGGGGGGGGGGGGACAGGACCTTGGCACCACTGAGTCCAGGACAACAATCTGCCTGGGCATGTTTCCACCCCTATGGCAAACAAGGCCCAGGCTACATGTTTGTTTACCCTGTTTACAGCGTGTGCTTATGGTTATTTGGCAGAGTATCAGTTGATTTGTTAATTATTGTGTTAGCAGTGGGTGCTGACTGGAGCAGTATTCTTTGGGGCAAATGGTAAATAGGAGTTGTTTGGTAAACAAGTGCCCCCCACGCTGGTGTCCGTGCCTATGCCTGCGTGCGTCTCTGTGCCGCTACGGTCCGCCTCGCCCGGGACTTGAAGCAGCTCCAGAAGGCCTCGCTGCACATTGCCACTGTTGCCCGGCTGGGGGCAGTGCCAAGGAGCGTGGGGTCAACTGCCGCATGAGCCATCGGCACGGGAGGAAACCATGGCAGCCCCTGTGCACCACCGCTCCTGAAGCGCTACAGCCCCCAGAGCGGGGAACCTTTGCCAGGTGCTGCGCTTCGTGGAGCCAGTGGCAAAAGCCTCTGAAGCTTCCCCTGGGAGGCTCCAGGACCTTTGTGCTCTGGGAGAAGCAGCAACCCTGCGGCACAGCCACGCGGTCGGTGCCGTTCTCTAGTTCCTCATGAGGGCACAGCCGTGCCGCGCTGTCAGGACTCTAAACACATCACCAAGGAAAGATTTCATGAGGTTCTCAACTCCTGAGGAAGCCAAACCTTTGCTTTATAGAATTTGGGTTCAGGTAGTGCTGAAACTGTCCTGGGTTGAGGGTTTGCTGGTCACTGACAAACCCCTCCCCCACTGCTTCTCCAATCAGTTGCAACTCTAAATTCTATAACTCATTTGGTTCCTCTGAAGTGCCCAGGCACAAACGTTCTGCAGAGGTGGTTCCACCAACCCAATACTGCTGCCTGTGAATAGAAACTAAATCCCCTGCTGCATAGTTTGTATATCAATAGACTACCAATATATCTATTAATTGATATCCTTGCTGCTCATTCCCGAGTGCACATCTACAACACTCCTGTAGGGAAAAAGAAGCCTACAAGGAAAGCAGCTGATCCTGCAAAGGACCAGGAGGGATCAGGGTTCCCATGGGAACAAGAGAAAGAGCCTGGGCTGCTGGCTTGGTTCTTATCTCTGGCTTTGGAAGATGGCCAAGGACAAACAGTGGATGAAACAAGCAGCAGGCCCCAGCAAGGCAAAGGAAATCTCTGCTTCTCTGTCCAGGGCTGTGTCTCAGCTGTGAAGGAACTGTCCCAGGAGTTCCATCAGCTCCAGAAGAAGCTTTTATTCCCCACCTGTACAGTCCTGTGTTTCAGCCATGAGAAGCAGCTGCTCCCCTGTCCAAGGGAGAGAATTAGGGAGGCACACAGCACAGCACACCCTCTGCTTTACTTGTGTGACCATGGGGAGGACATGAGGAAGTGGAAAGGAAAATCCAATCCAGTCCTGGCTGCAGGAGTCTGTGACTTACAGGGGAATTGTCCCCCCAGAGATGCTGCCTCAGTGTCCACTGGGAAATGGCCGAAGAATAGCAGGGAAGCTGAAACTGCTTCTGGTCCTCCTGAAGGGACTCCCAAAGCATCTTCATGAGATGCAAGGGAACCATGACAGAATTAGAGGGGCTCTGCCTCCAACCAGATGGAAGGGAGAGACAAATTGCTTTGTTGGACTGTACAGAACCAATGGCCTGGCAAGTTGAAGCCATGAGAGGATAAAGCTTTAGTAGATACAGGTGCCCAGAGTGCTCTGACACCATCAAACCACAAGGGGTGGAACCCTCCTGTGTTTCTGGTGTGACAGGAGGATCCCCACACCTGGATGTGTTGGAAGCTGAGTACTGGGATGCAAGCCACAGTTTGCTTTCACTTGGAGGCATGGAAGGAGTCACTGGACTCGATTGCCCCAGGGGTGGAAACACAGCCCCAGCATTTGCAGCATTTGGACTGGGCATGGACTGATCCAGACTGTGCTGGAACAGAGTGGAGCTGCAGAGCACCTGCAGTGAGCAGCCCTCTGGGTACTGCAAAGCAACCTCCTGTGGAGTGAGAATGGACAGAGCCTGAGGTGTGCTGCTGATTGCTGCTGGGCATGGTGCAGGTGGCACAGAATGAGGGCTTGGGAATGTCAAAGGTTAAGTTCAAAGTTTGCTGCCATTACTCCACACCATCCTGCCTCATGCCACCTTCACAGGGACAGTGCTGGCTGGAGCAAAGTACTACAGGGCTTGAAGTTCAGATGGCAACATGGGAGGCTTCCTGTTCTGGTTGCTGCTGTTGGGTTCTGGCTCTCAGGTGCTGGCTCTTTGCTGAGCGGGAGGGCTGCAGGGGTTTAACTCCTGGCTGCTGCTGCTGACTGCTGTGCTTCTTTCTGCAAACAGCCTCAGGTCAGTGTGCATTATGGGATCTCCTTTGGATTCAACTCTTTTGTTCTTATCTCAAGTCCTTATCTCAACCCAGAGGGTTTTTTGGTTCCTGTGTGTGTTATTTTTCCCTCACTTCTGTTTTGGGGAGACAGGCAGCTTAACCTCTTCTCAGCTCTTCAACCTGTTCCAGCCCCAGAGTGAAAAGCCAACAGAAGCTTTCTGAGTTCTTCCAAAGATCTCCATCAGCTTCCCCCTACACTCTCCAAAGATCCCAAAAGTCAGTCCTAGGACCATCCAAATGCCAAACACCTAAGATCACCTGAAAGCCCCTGAAGAATGCCTCTGAGATGCCCCTCAAGACTCCTCTGAGAGCCTCATTTTCCCCTCCTTGAACTGGGCACACAGCTCCACCCCATCCCTTGGGAGCAAATGCCCCCAAAATTCAGGCATTGAGGCAGGGATATCTGAAATAAAAGCAAACAGACAGGATTTGGGTAACTTTTGGGTTTTATTATTTGGGTTTTATTGGTCAATGGACAGAGGATTTCTTACCCCAGGGAGACACAAAGCACTGGGGAAGAACCAGACAGACCCTGGCAAAGCCCTGCCTAGCTCTACTGGGAGCTCCAGCTGTGCCAACTCAGCACTGTAATTGTTCTCATCAGCAATAATTGGTGTTCAGGAGGGCAGGAGGTGTTTGTTGCTGCTGGTGTCCCCAGTCCCTGAGAAATGCAAAGGAAAAAGGGATGATTTTGGTGCTGGAAAGGCCCTCTCAGAGGGCTCATTATTACCCAACAGATTCTAGGTGGACTTATGCCTCCCCTCCAGTACACGATGCTCTCTGGTGTGGGTGCAGCGGTGCTTGTTAAGGTTGCCCTTCTGGGTGAAGCTCTTACCGCAATCAGCACAGGTGAAAGGCTTCTCACCGGTGTGGGTGCGGCGGTGATGCAAGAGAGTGTCCCTGCGGCTGAAGCGCTTGCCACAGTCAGCACAGCTGAAAGCTTTCTCACTGGTGTGGGTGCGGTGGTGGCGAATGAGAGCTCTCCTATGGCTGAAGGCCTGGCCACACGCAAGACAGCTGAAAGACTTCTCGCCAGTGTGCACACGACGGTGCTCTGTCAGGGAGCCCTTCTTGGTGAAGCTCATTCCGCAGTCGGTACAGCTGTAAGGCTTCTCACCACTGTGGATGAGTTGGTGCTGGATGAATTTACTACTCGTGGTGAAGCTCTTGCTGCACTCAGCACAGGGGAACAGATGCTCTCCAGTGTGGATGCGGCGATGGATGGTGAGAGTAGAGCTGTGTTTGAAGCTCTTGCCGCAGTCCCTGCAGCTGAAGGCCTTCTCACTGGTGTGGGTGAGGTGGTGTTGCCGAAGAGTAAAGATCTGCCTGAAGCGCTTGCCACAGCTGTCACAAGAGAAGGGCTTCTCTCCAGTGTGGGTGCGGCGGTGCTGGATGAGCTCAGAGTTCCAGCGGAACCTCTTGCCACAGTCACCACAAACAAAGGGACGAGTGCTAGGTTGTGGGCAGTGGTGCTTCACTGGCTCTGAGCTATCTGGGAAGCTCTGCCCACACTCAAGGCACTCATTCAGCTGTTTCGGTGACACTGAGGGACCTGCTCTGGCTTCATCCTCCTCCAAACATTCCTCCCCCTCATCCTGGTCACCTTCATCATCATCATTATCCTCCTCTTCACAGTTGTCATTCTCAGCATCATCCTCCATCTCCTCCTCTTTTTCCTCCTCATCCTCCTCTACCTTGGGACTGCACATTGGCTTCTCCAACTTGATCTTTGGGTGCTGCTTCTTGCCTGGGTCCTTCTGTGAGGCCATACTGTGGGAGGGAGGGGTCACAGATCTGCAATAGGGAAGATGGAAGCACCTGAGCCCAGGACCACAAACCCTCAGATCCTGCCTGGGTCATGACACCCCTGACTCCCAACACCCAGCTGGAGAAGAGAATGCAGAGGGGACCTCAAACCTTCAGTTTTTGCCACAGTATGGGCACAGACCTCCAATACCTCTGCTGAGACCCCAGGTTCCTGTGTTCAGTGCCCTGAGGTACCCTGGGGCTTACAAGTGGTCTTGTCCCACTCTCCTCAAGCATGGTGGCATTGGCAGGGTGGTTCCTGGCCCAGCCCTGTCCTTTGATCTCCCCTGGCTCAGACAATGGAGGCAGCAGCACTGAACAAGGAACACCAAACCACCTCCAACCTTCTCCCACCACCTTCCAAATCCCAACCCCCAAACATCACCTCCTGCTCACAACTCACCCCCAGCAGCCTGGAGCATTCCTCAACTCCCACAACACCTGATGTGCCTCAAGCTCCTGGAAAGGTGAAATATGCTAGACAGGAGGAGGTTGGGAGCTGCCCTGGGGGCTGGGGTCCTGCTGATTCCCCACTCTGGGTTTCTTACCTGTTGGGCTGCTCCAAGGGACAGATCTGCAAACTCTGCTCTTCCCCAGCACACAGGGACAGGGATCATGGAGAGAGGACTCAGCCCCTGACAGAGAGAAGTAAAGGGCTCAGAGAAGAGCACTGATCTGCAAGGGATGACTCAGCACTGCCCAGAACCAGGCAGCACAGCTCAGCCGTGCTGGGGGCAGCTCCCAAGCCCAGCAGAACAGCCACAACACACAGCCAGGGCTGATCAAGATGGGAGACCTCAACAAGGTTGAGTATGGATGTGAGGAGGAGGTTCTTCACCATGAGAGTGGTGAAGCCCTGGAATGGGTTGTCCAGGGAGGTGGTTGAGGCCCCAGTCCTGGAGGTGTTTAAGCCCAGGCTGGATGAGGCTCTGGCCAGGCTGATCTAGTGTGGGGTGTCCCTGCCCATGGCAGGGGAGTTGGAGCTAAATGATCCTTGTGGTCCCTTCCAACCCTGACTGATACTATGCTACTATGAGACTAAGTGCAGACTCAGCTCCCAAGCCCAGCACACAGCTGCAGGCCAGCACCACAACACAGCTGCCTCCACACAGCCTCTCCCAGGCCTTGCCTAAAGCTTCCTCCCACTGCCTGCCCAGGCCTCTGCTGCCTGCACCTGCCTTTGCCAGCAGATCTTGCTCTGGCCACATCTCTCCTCCCAGGTCCTGCCCCCACCCCACACACTCTGTGCTCACCTTTGACCTGCACACACCTCTCTGCTGCTCACTCCCCAACAGAAGATCACAGCAGCCCTCAGGACACACACAAAGGGAGCTTCATGATCTCTGCAGATGCAGCAAAGGGGGAAGGGACTTGGGCAGCTTCTTGATAAACTTCTTCAGCCCTCACTGGGATGCTGCAGGAGTCTCTGGCTCCTGCCCAAACCTCACACCTCCAGCACCCTTCACACACCTGCAGCCCAAAGATACTCAGTGAAAAGGGTTTGGCTATCTTCTCTCCCTGACCATTTCTCTCAGCTTGCTCTTTGCAGTTCCCTGGAGCTGCCACTCCACATCCCCAAGAGAAAATGAGGTTGGATGGGAGGGCACAGTGCCCATGGGCTGCTGTTCATCTCCCAGCTGACACAGGCAGAGCTGCAGCACAATTCACTCCTTTCAGCTCCTCAAATGCTGCCAGATTCTGCCATTTCCTGCACACACATTTGCCACCTGGGCCCTGGATCCTATCCCCTTCTTGGGGGCACAAGGCCTAATTCCTGCCTGAGCATTCTCAGGCCTTTCCCTCATTCCCAGCCTATCCATGGCCCTGCTGCCTTGGCTCTCCCATGGCCCTGTGTCCCCCACCTCCACTGCCACTGCAGCTGGAAGGGTGGAGTGGGAAATGCTGTGGCTGAGGAAGCATCTAAGGAACTGGGCTGGAAGCAGCAGCACAAGAATGGAAGGGGCCTGAGACTAAAGGCTGGGATCAGCTGGAGGGCTGAAAGAACAGCACCAAGCCAAGGAGGGGTTACAGATGAGGGCTGGGGAGGGACCCTGCAGACACCTCAGGCAGCAGCTGATGACAGGAAGGGGGACAGAGAGGGAGTGAGACCTCAGGTGACTCCTGCCATGGGGGATGGCAGGCCTGTGTGGGCAGGAGCCCTGAGTGCCTGCTTGGGCTGTGCTGGATGTCAGGAGGGGTCAGGGGACTGTCCTCAGCCAGCCAGGGTTTGGAGCTTGGAGCTTCTGGGGTCAGCTGCTGCCAGCACCATTGAAGGTAGGAGCCAGGCAGAGCCACACAGCTGCTGAACTAAGCCCTCCCACCCCCTGCAGCCTTCACCCTCCATCTCTCCATCCATTGCTCCATCTCCACTCACTTGCTGCCCTCTCAGAGTCCCCAGGGCCCCACCAAGTCTCCAGGGCTGATCTGCACATCCATCAGGGCCCAACAGAAGCCCCTGGATGAGAGCACGGATGAGGATCCTTGTTGTCGGAGTAAGGCACTGGGATGTCTTACACCAGAGATCAGAGACTGCCAGCAGGGACAGCAGAGTCCAGAGGGACACCACAAAGTGTCATCTAGCTTAGTTTATCCCCACAAGGTCTGCACTCACTCTTTACAAAGGAACAGCACAGGCTCTCCAACCTCCTTTGCCCTTCCTCTCTGCTCCCAGCAACATCTTCTGGGATCTCTCTCTGCAGAGGAGCTTTGAGGCCTTGGCAATGCTGCCAACTGCAGCCTGCAGCAGCCTGGCTCACCTGGGAGCTGCCTACCAGAATCTGTAACTGCAGCTCTTGGGTATGGGGGGAGGAGGGGCAGAGAGGCATGGGGGAGGGGGAAGGCATTTGGGGCCTGGGGTTCTGGCCTGCTTTGGTGGAGCTCTGGAGGAAGCTTTGGCCTAGGGAGGTTGCTTGGGTCCCGTGGCCCAGGCGCACTATGGATTGTTGTGGATTTGATGCTTTGCACTGTAGGATGCAGCTCTGAACAGCACAGCCATGGAAACTGCCCAATTCTATCCAACCCTCTGGGCACAGCTTGGCATCAACTCCTTTCACAAGGCTCAAAGAGAGCATCTCTGCCCCTGGCCTGGCACAATCCTCACAATCAGGACAGGCTGGGGGAGAAGGGGATAGGAAGCAGCCCTGCAGAAAAGCACTGGGGGGTGCTGCTGGACAAGAAGCTGGACAGGAACAGACAGGGGGAGCCTGCAGCCCACAAGGCCAAGGGCAGCCTGGGCTGCACCAAAAGCAGCATGGCCACAGATGGACAGAGGCCATCCTGGCACTTGGCTCTGCTCTGCTGAGACTTCACCTGCAGCACTGCAGCCAGCTCTGGAGCCCTCAACACAGGAAGGACATGGACCTGATGGAGAAGGCCTAGAGGAGGGACACAAAAATGATCAGGGGCTTGGAGCAGCTCTGCTACCAGGACAGGCTGAGGGAGCTGGGGGTGATCAGCCTGGAGAGGAGAATACTCTGTGGAGACCTAAGAGTGACCTTCTGGTACCTCAAGGGGGCTACAAGAAGGCTGCAGAGGGACTCTTTGAAGCCATTGCCTCTGGTCCTGTCCCTGCAGGCTTTGTAAACTAGAGCAGAGCAGATTGAGATTGGAGGTGAGGAACAAGTTCTGCACCAGGAGGCTGCTGGAACACTGCAACAGGTTGCCCAGGGAGGGTGTTGAAGTCCCAGGCCTGAAGAGGTTCGAGGTGAGGCTGGACAGGGCTCTGGGCAACCTGAGCTAGTGCAGGATGTCCCTGCTGACTGCAGAGGGGCTTCGACTGCAGCACCTTTGCAGCTCCCTGCCAACCCAAACCACTCCAGGATTCTAGGAGTCTAAGTGCAGCCTCCAGGAAGAGCAGGAAAAAGATGAGGCAGAGGAGGACAAGGAAGAGGACAAGGAGAAGGAGAACCAAAATCCCTTCCAAAATCCTCCATATTACTCCAAACCTCTGCCAAATTCCTGGAAAGCTCTTCCAGCTCTGCAGAGTTCATTCTGAAGAGAGCTGAGGGAGTTGCTAGGCTCAGGGATGTCTTGCACACTCGGCACAAATGCTCCAGAAGCTTTCCAAGTGCCCTCAAAACCAGCAGCACAGCTCTGCTGCCACACAATGCCAGGCTGCAAGGGACCCCAAGGCTCAGCTGCTCCAACCTTGCCAGCTGACACTGGACTGGAAAGGAGCTGGCCCAGCCCCCTGCCAAGCTGAGCCTTCCAATTCTGCCCTGCAGGGCAATCCACCACTGCCCTGGGGAGATGATTCCAATGGCTGACTGGCAGGGAAAAGCTTTTGCCTCTGCAGGGCACTGTTCCACTTCAGCTCAACTCTTGCACCTCAGAGCCATCCCCTAAGCTCTAGAACCAGTTCCCAAGCCCAGAGCCTGACCCCCGAGCTCAAGAAGTAGCCCCAGAGCCCAGAGCCAGACCCTGAACTCAAAAAGCAGCCCTGAGCTCAGGGAACAAGCTCCTGAGCTCAGACCCAGACCCCAAGCTCTCGAACCAGCAAGCAAAGTTAGAACTACTTCCCAAGCTCACCCCCAAGCCCAGAGCCTGACCCCTGAATCCAAAACCAGCAAGTAAGGTCAGAACCAATTTCCTTAGCTCAAGAACCACTTCCCAAGCTCAGAACCAGCCTTCAAGCCCAGCACCAGCCTGCAACCTCAAGAGCCAGCAACTAAGGTCAGAACCACTTCCCAGCTCAAGAGCCAGCCCCCAAGCTCAAGAGCCAGCAACTAAGGTCAGAACAACTTCTCAAGATCAAGAACCAGCCCACCAGCCCCCAAGCTCACACTCAAATCGAACATGCAGACTCAGCTCCAGGGCTCAGAGCCAGCAACTAAGCTCAGATCCACTTCCCAAGCTTGACAGCCAGCCCCTGAGCTCAGTGCCAGCCCCCTCGCTTGAGAACCAGCACCTAAGGTCAGAACTACTTCCCAAGCTCAGAACTAGCCCCTAAGCTTTAGAGCCAGCAACTAATGTCAGAACCACTTCCCAAGCTCAAAAGTCCACCCCCCGAGCTCAAGAACCAGCCCCTGAGCCCAGAGCCAGCCCCTGAACTCAAGAACAAGCTACTGAGCTCAGACCCAGACACTGAGCCCAGAACCACTTCCCGAGCTCAGAGCCAACCTTGAGCTCTAGAACCAGCAACTAAGGTCAGAACCATGTCCCAAGCTCAAGAACCAACCCCCAAGCCCACAACCATTTCTAAAGCTCAAGAACCAGCTCCTGAGCCCAGAGCCAGCAACTAAGGTCAGAACCACTTCCCAAGCTCAAGAGCCAGCCCCCAAGCTCAGGCCCAGTCCCCAAGCTCGAGAACCAGCAGCTAAGGTCAGAACCTCTTCCCAAGCTCAGAGCCAGCCCCCAAGCTCAGCACCAGCCCCCAAGCTCAAAAGCCAGCCCCTGAGCTCTAGAACCAGCAACTAAGGTCAGAACCACTTCCCAAGCTCAAGAGCCAGCCCCCAAGCTCAGAGGCAGCACCCAAGCCCATAGTCTGACCCCCGAGCCTGACCCATGAGCCCAGAGCCAGCAATTAAGGTGAGAACCATCTCTAGAAGTATTCAAGAGGGGATTGGATGTGGCACTTGGTGCCATGGTCTAGAAACAAGGTCTTGGGTGACAGGTTGGACTTGATGATCTTTGAGATCTCTTCCAGCCTTGGTGATACTGTGAACCACTTCACAAGCTCAAGAACCAGCCCCCAAGTTCAGACCCAGCCCCTGAGCTCAAGAACCAGCAGCTGAGGTCAGAACCACTTTCCAAGCTCTGAGCCAGCCCCTGAGTTCAAGAACCATCCCCCAAGCCCAGAGCCAGCCCCTGAACTCAGGAACCAGCTCCCAAGCCCAGAACCTGACCCCTGAGCATAGAGCGAGAAACTAAGATGAGAACCACATTGCAAGCTCAAGAACCAGCACTCAAGATCAGAGTCAGATCCCAAGCCCAGAACCACTTCCCGAGCTCAAGAAGCAGCCCATGGGCACAGAAGCACATCCCGAGCCCAGCGCCAGTACCCCTAGATTGAGAACAGGCAACTAAGGTCAGAACCACTTCCCAAGCTCAAGACCCAGCTCCCAAACTTAACCTCCTGCCCCGCCTAGGGGCACCAGAGCTGCACACAGCACTCCAGCTGGCAGCACACAATGCTGCCAGCACAAAAACCATTGCAGCAAAAGCCTCAACCTGTGCTCAGCTGCCAAAACCAAAGGGACCTCAACTTGGCAACAAGAGAAAGGACCAAACTGAGCCAAGACACTGATCCAACACCCAAGGCTGCACAAAACAACCAGCAACAGCTTCCAGCAACAGCAGACCTGCAGCTGGGCTGCAAAGCTCTGCAGAAGAAAACCACTCCAGAAGGGCTCCAGGGCCCCAGGGATTGCAAAGCCCAGGCTCTCACTCTCCTCCTGCACAAGGAAAGCTTCACTTGCCCACAAGAAGCCAAACACTTCCCCACACCAAGCCATCCACACCACTTGACTTTCAACCTCCTTCAAGCCCTTGCCTGGCAGCACCACTTCCTCAGCCCACAGCTCCAGCAACACCACAAGGCCTTGAAGGCTCTCCTGCACTCCACACCTCTCAGCCACACCCACACCCCTTGGCCACCCACAACCCAACAAGCTTCCTGCTCACCACTTCTCTTCCCAAGCCTCACCTCCCTTGGGCCCTCTCAGCACACCACCAACTGACCCCAAAAGGCTCCAGCTGACAGCACTGCTTGCAAGAATCCCAGGCACTTCCAAGGGCAGACTATGAGCCCAGAGGCAAAATCCAAACCTTTCCCCTCTCCACAGGACTCTCTCCCATTTCCCATTCTTCCCAGCACCTCCAGCACCTAAGATGCATTTGCTCTGGGGCAGCTTCCTCACACAGCCACACAATTGCCTGGCCTGCAAAAGACCTCTCTCAGCACTGAGGCCAACTGCCAGCCCCAACACCACCAGGGACACCAAACCATGGCCCCATGGCCACACCTTGCTGCAACACCTCCAGCCATGGCCACTCCACTGCCTCCCTGGGCAGCCTCTGCCAGGCCCTGACCACTCTGGCACCAAACTCATTCCTCCTCCTCTCCAACCTAAGCCTCCCCTGCCACAATTTCAGGACACTTCCTCTCCTTCTACCACCTGAGACTAGGCACAAGAGCCCAACCCCCAGCTCACTGCAGCCTCCTTGCAGGGAGCTCTAGAAGCCAAGAGGTCTCTCCTCAGCCTCCTCTTCTCCACACTAAACACCCACAGCTCCCTCACCTGCTCCTCACCAGCCCTGCTCTCCAGACCCTTTCCCACCTTTCTTGCCCTTCTCTGCACCTGCTCCAGACCCTCAAAGTCCTTCTTGGAGTCAGGGGCCCAAAACTCACCCCAGCATTCCAGGGGTGGCCTCCCCAGGGCCCAGGGCAGGAGGACAATCCCTGCCCTGGCCCTGCTGGACACAGCACTGCTGAGACTTGCAGAGCACTGCAATTGCTTTACTCACTTGCAGCAATCATTTCCTTCCCTTCCCAGCTCATTGCACAGCAAACAGCAGCAAGGGAATTGCTTTGGCTGCTGCTGAAGCTCCTCCAAGGAAGCTGCAGGACTTCTCACCAACAAAACCATCAACAACAGGATGCCCCCAGCCCAAGCCAAACCTTTCAGTCCAAGTCAATGCACTTCCTCAGCCACAAGCAGACACTCAACAGCTCAGCCTCATTTGGCTGCCTGCCAGCAAGCATTTCCCCAGTGGCAGAGCAGCTGCAGCACAGCAGTCTGCTTCTGACCATGCTTCCTGCCAGCACAGCTGACAAAAGCTCTGCACAGCTCTCAGCCTGCAGCCACACAGCAAAAGCTCCTCCTGCCCTGAGCCTTTCTGTGCTCAGGAGGCCTGCAGAGAAACTGAGAATCACTCTGCAACCCCCCAGGGAATCTTTGTGCCTCAAGAGCTTGCAGAGCACAGAGGCCTTGGAGGGGTGTTCTGGGCAGGGGGGCTGTGGGTTTGGGGTGATTCTGACACCTCCTTTACCTCTCTGCCCAGCTCTGCAGAAGGCCCAGCATCAGGGGCAGGCATTGTGCTGCCAGCCCAAGGGCTGAGGCAGGAGCACCCCTGGCTGCTGGCCCAGCACAGCCAGATGCAGGCATTGGCACTCGGGGGGGGGATAAAGCCCTGAACCCCCCAAACAGCCTCCCCGAGCTTCCTGTGCCACCCCAGGCAGCCCATGCTGGACCTTGCCACAAGCAGGAGGAGCCCAAAATGCCCCCAGGGAAACCACAACAGCAGCCTGAGAGCTAAAATGCCTCCCTGGCACCCTCAGTTACCTCCCTTCACCCCAAAGCTATCCCAAGGAACCAACAATGGTCCCCAACACCCAGGCAGCAGGAAAGGACTCCCCCACCCCCATGGGACCCAGCACTGGGGGGGACTGCAGAGAGATTCTAGGGTGCAGGGCCCATGGCAGTACCATCTGGGACCTTGCCTGACCTGGGGGCAAAGAAGATTTGGGGGGCAGCAACATTTGGGGACCCTCCTGTTCTTCCCAAACCACTGCAGCTGGGCACTCCTCCAGTGCCACCCAAGTTGGGGACCCCATTGCCCTGGGGGTACCCCCCCACCTCCTGGCCTCCTCTCACCAGTAGCCTTCCTCTCCAAATGGGGGCTCCTGCCCAGGAGGCCACCCCAGCCCCAAGCCCTGGGCTCACAGACCAGGCCAGGCCAGGCTCTGAGGTGCTCTGTGGCCAAGCCAAGCTGAGTCCAGCACCAAGCCACTGCTGGACCCCCCTGGACTCTTCCTTGGACCCCCCCAGCAAGGGCAGCGCTCAAGGAGGTGTCCTGCAGCTTGTGCAGGGATGAGAGCAGCTGAGGAGAGAGGGGAGAAGGCAAAGAGAGGGCAGAGAAGGACCAGCAGAGAGCTCAGCACCACCCCAGGCTCCCATCCAGGCTGCCAAGGTGCTGCTGGGCACCCACCGGGCTTGGCTGGGGGCAGGGCACCACTGCCAGCTGCAAGTAGCCAAAGGGGCAAGCTGGGCACACTGGGCACAGAGGCTTAGCTTCCTGAGGGCAGGGACAAAAGGCAGAGCCCAGCTGGGGGACACAGAGAGGCCTGCAGAGAGATGGACACAGCCCTGTGCCCGAGGGCAGGCAGAGGCACCCCTGGCACAAGGGCACAGCAGAGCCCCACAGGAAGGGGCTGGGGGGCACAGAGGCCTTGGATGCCACCACCCCCAGCACAGCCAAACCGCCCCACAGCTGACACCAGCCCCAGGCGCTCCCAAGCTCAGGCTCAGCACAGCACCCACGCCTGACACCCCCACGGCACCCAGCACACAGCCTGCCCACAGCTCCCCCCCGCGCCTGGCCCTCAGCCCAGCCGCTGCCCTTCAGCACAGCAGCCGCCCGGCACCTGCCAGCACAAAGCCTCCAAACCCCCAGGGCTCCCCCACACACCCCCACAGCAGCCTCTGCTGCAAGCCACACCCCACGCTCACCACCACCTCTCCTGCACACAGCAGCCCCCACAGCGCCGCTGCCACCTCAGCTCTGCTGCCAGCCCAGCCCCCAGCACAGGGACACAGGGACACAGGGCCAGGGACAGCCCCTGCAGCCCACCAATGGCTCCGCCTGCAACACAGCAGCAGCCAAAGGGGGCCTGCAGCTGCCCCCACCAGGGGGAGGCAGCAGCACAAGGAACCCCACCGAGCCCCCACCCCAACCCCACCCGCGGCCCTGCAACCGCACAGACTCCTCCCAGAACAGCACAGTCGACACTCACCGACCCTGCACACCTCTGCCCTACCCCACAGCTCCCTCTGACCACCCCCAACCCCGCAGATCCCCACAGCCGCACAGAGGTCCCCACAGTCACAGCGACCTCACCCCCCCCCAAACTGCACGGACCACAAACGCCAAGCTTGCAGAGCTCCCTCGGACGCCCCCCGCATATCTCCAGAAGACCCCAACCAAACCCCACCGATTCCCCATAGATCCCCGCAGAGGCTTGCTCCCCACCAGCCCCACCGACCCCTGTGCCACAAATCCTTCACCAACCCAACCGACCCTCCCCAGCTGCCCCACAGAGCAACCCCCCCCACCCCGAGGTGCCACCAGCCCCCCCCTCCAGAACCCCTCTACGTCTACGAGGACCACCCCAGGACCACCTGAGTTCACCAGCACCATCTCCCGAACCCCTCTAGGTCCATCCGGATCATCCCAGGACCCCCCAGCAGCACAAAGAACCCGCCAGCAGCACAAAGAAACCCCCCCCCAAACACACCGACAAACCTTCCACTTCCACCAACGGCCCCCCAACCACACAGATGCCTCCCAGAACAGCACAGACGACGCTCACCAACCCTGCACACCTCTGCCCTGCCCCACAGCCTCCCCCACCCGACCACCCCTAACACCGCAGACCCCCACAGCCGCACAGAGGTCCCCACAATCACAGCGACCCCCCCCCCAACCGCACAGACCCCAAGCGCCAAGCTTGCAGAGCTCCCCCGGACCTCACGGACCCACCCCCACCCCGTACCCCACCGATCTCCCCCGGATCCCACGGGCCCCTAACCACATATCCGCAGAAGCCCCCCAAACAAACCCCACCGATTCCCCCGATATCCCCCCGCCCCAGACCCACCGACCCCTACCCCACAAACCCTTCTACAACACAAGCGACCCTCCCGACCCCTCGCAGCCCCACAGAGAGCATTCCCTGATCCCCACCCCACGACCCCCAACTCAGCCCCACAGACTCCCTCACCCCACCTGGACCCCGGGACAAGAGCGAAGCAGAGAAGGAGAAGGAGGAGGAGGAGAAGGAAGAGCTTAGCGCACAGGGAGCCGCCGGCCCCGGCAGGCTGCTGGCGAGCAGAGAGCGCTGCGAGGGAGACCCCGGCCCAGCCCCTCCGGCGGCTGCGGCCACGTGGGACGGGGAGCGGAAGCAGGGAGCAGTCTGGAACGGAAGCCCCGCCCACGGCCGGGCAGCCGCAGCCAATGAGAGGCGGCGGGAGGCGGCAGCTCCTCCCCCTGGGCGCTGCCGAGGCCCAGCCAGGAGCTGCCACTGCCGGCGGTGGGAGTGTGCTGGGGCAATGCAAAGGGCTCCGTGGGGATATCGATGGCTGTGGATCAGCTTCACCTCTCTCTGAGCTGTACAACTGCCCCCAGAACCAAGAGAGCCAACAGCAGTGCCCAAGGGAGCGGCAGCGGTGCCGGAGTGCTGCGGGCGGCGGCAGCGGAGCGGGGAAGGGTCTGGGCGGGCCCCGGGGCATGCTGAGAGCCGGGGAGCGTTGAGCTGCTGGGCCCCGGCGCTGCGCGGGGCGTGCGGAGCTCAGCCTTGAGGTTTTCCTTCCTGCCTTTGTCTTGGAGTCCCCAGGTTCCCACTGCCTGCTGCGGAACATCTTGGGGCTGCCTCCAGCCCTCGCAGCAGCCTCTCTCGGGTTGCACTCAGATTGGTTTGGTCTCAGGTTGGCTTTGAGCTTTTTCCCTTAGGCTGTGAGCTGAACGCAGCTCAGGAAGAAAGTTCTGACTGCAGGCTGGAGAGAGAGGACTTGGGGCCGCAGGAGGAAGTTTGAGGAGGGGTTTGGAGGACCCCAAAGCGCTTGTGCAGGGCAGAGACACGAATAGGTCCCTGAGCCATAGCCGCCCCCAGCGCTCCCCGGCCCCGCAGCCCCTCCCGCCCCGCCGCAGCTCAGCAGCCGGCAGCTGCCGCTCGCCCTCCAGCACCTCGCATCCAAAGGGAGTCTCTGGTTTCAGTTCTGATGCGCCAGAGGGTGAGGAGTCTGGGTTGGGTTGTTGGGTGTTTGGCAGCAGCAGCAAGGTCATTTCCTGTGCCTTTTGTCCCGGGTCTGGATCTAGCAATCGCTGTGACCCCACCTCTGCAGAGCTATTTCCTGGCTCCGTTTGCAGTGTCCCCGGGGTTGGGCTTGTTACCAGTGCTGATTGAGTCTGTTGCTGCCTAACAATCATTTTGATGTCTTGCTGGAGCTGGCCTCTTGCAGCAACATTGACTTCCCATCTCCTCTTACTGTCTTTCCCTTGGGGCTGTTAGTCCTTGTTACCTGTGCCAGTGGGTTTGGTTTTGTTCCTGTATGAAGTTTGGTTTCAGGCTAACAGCTCTGCCCCTGTGTGCTGGATTTTCATGCAGCATGTGTTGTGTTGGCAGCAATTTGGTTTTCCACTGCTCCCCTGTTTCAGTGTCTCAGTCCCTGCTAATAGGTAACTCCAGCCATTGGTCCATGAACCTGATTCAAATAGCAGCTCAGGTCTGGGCAAGCTTGCTTCTGTTCCTTCACTCTTGACAGCAGTGATCCACAGCACTTCAGCTGGGGGCCAGATGTTGTGGGGCAGGGAGGTGATGTTGTTTGAAACCCCAATGCATTTCAGTTACATTTCCATGACTGTGGAGCACCAGCTGTCAAGTCCTCCCCAGCTTCTCTAGGTTTCTTCTTGTGCAGCATCAAATGTGCCTTTTGTAGTCTTTGGGAGCCAGCAGCTAAGGTTTCTCTCTCCATCCAGCTCCATCTCTTGATTGTGGAAGATTTGCTCCCTGTCCTGTGTTCTTCTTCTCTAAAGCTGCTTTTTGTCACTCCAGCAGTCTCTCTCAGTGGCTTAGCTCTTTGTTTTGGTCTGTAAACCATTTCAGACTGTCCTGGTTGACTGATTGGGTATCCCCAGCAGCTGCATGAGGGTGACCCAAACGACCTCCTGATGTGTGTGCCATCACCCCATGTTCCTTCTGTCCACATTACAGAGACCTGAGCCCAAACCTAACAGGCAGTTGTCCCCCAAGAAGTTGACTCTTCCCTTGAAAGTGCCACTGCTCTGTTTGCAGCCAGAAAGGATCTTCTGTGTGTTTCTGAGCCTGAACTCAAACCTCTCTCCCTTAATCCTGCAGCTACAAGTGGTCCAAGAGAGCAGAGGTCTTAGCTGCTTTGCTTTGTAACCTACCTGTGCCTCCCTCAGGCCACTGCTGAATGGCTTCATTGATGCCACAGCTTTGACTGTGACTACCAAGGTGTCTTTGATAGGAGCTGTCTTAGTGTCTGGCAAGGTTTCAAGGGCAGTGTCCTCCACTGCAATAGGAGCAGCACTGTCTGTCCTGTAGCTCTTAGAGCTTCAGTTCAGCCTAGGGCAACCATTGTCAGTTTGCAGAAGGCATACACAAAGGATGAAAAACTGCACCCCCATGGCCAACGGCACTCACATGGCCTGGGCTGTTGCGGCGGCTCTGATTGGCTGCGGCTGCCCGGCCGTGGGCAGCAACAATGGCGGCCGCGGCCGGCAGGGGCAGCTCCTGGCTGGGCCTCGGCAGCGCCCAGGGGGAGGAGCTGCCGAGCTCTCTGCGCTTCTGATTGGCTGAGGCCTTGCACTCGTGGGCGGGGCTTCCGTTCCAGACTGCTCCCTGCTTCCGCTCCCCGTCCCACGTGGCCGCAGCAGCCGGAGGGGCCGGGCCGGGGTCTCCCTCGCAGCGCTCTCTGCTCGCCAGCAGCCTGCCGGGGCCGGCGGCTCCCTGTGCGCTGAGCTCTTCCTCCTTCTGCTGCACTGCTTCGCTCTTGTCCCGGGGTCCAGGTGTGGTGAGTGAGTCTCTGGGGCTGAGTTGGGGGTCGTGGGGTGGGGATCAGGGAATGCTCTCTGGGGGTCTGCGAGGGGTCGGGAGGGTCGCTTGGGTTATGGAAGGGTTTGTAGGGTAGGGGTTGGTGGGACTGGGGCGGGGGGGAGCCTCTGCGGGGATCTAGGGGAAATCGGTGGGGTTTGGTTGGGGGCTTCTGGGGATATGTGATTGGGGTCCGTGGGATATGGGGGAGATCTATGGGGTTCGGGGTGGGGGTGGGTCTGTGAGGTCCGGGGGAGCTCTGCAAGCTTGGCGCTTGGGGCCTGCGCGGTTTGGGGGGTGGCTCGCTGTGATTGCAGGGACCTCTGTGCGGCTGTGGGGGTCTGCGGTGTTGGGGGTGGTCGTGGGGGGGGCTGTGGGGTAGGGCAGAGGTGTGCAAGGTCGGTGAGCGTCGTCTGTGCTGTTCTGGGAGGGGTCTGTGCGGTTGCGGGGCCGCGGGTGGGGTTGGGGTGGGGGCTCGGTGGGGTTCCTTGTGCTGCTGAATCCCCCTGGTGGGGGCAGCTGCAGACTCCCTCTGGTTGCTGCTGTGTTGCAGCAGGAGCCATTGGTGCCCTGCAGGGGTCCTGGGTAGCGTGGGGGCTGGGGTGCAGCAGAGGCTCCTCTGGGTGGGGGCTCTGGGGGAGCCCTGGGGGGTCGGAGACTTTGTGCTGGCAGCTGCTGTGCTAAAGGGCAGTGCCTGGGCTGTGGGCTAGGCTCAGGGGGGAGCCCAGGCTGTGCCCTGTCTGTGCTTTGGTTGTGCCCAGGCTGTGCCCAGTGTATGTTTTGGCTGTGCCCAGGCTGTGCCCAGGCAGTGCCCAGGTTATGCTTTGGTTGTGCCCAGGCTGTGCCCAGGTTATGCTTTGGCTGTGCCCAGGCTATTCCCTGGCTGTGTCCTGGTTCCTGATGTCAGTGATGAGGCAGATGATGCTCTTCAGACCACTCCTTACACCTCACCCCACACCCCAGGGCAGGAGTCACCTGAGCTCCCACTCCCTCTCTGTGCCCCCCTTCATCAGCTGCTGCGTGAGGGGGCTGCAGGGTCCCTCCCCACCCCTCCTCTGTAAGCCTCTCCCTTGGCTTGAGCCCTCCAGCTGATCCCAGCCTTTAGCCTCGGGGCCCTTCCATTCTTGTGCTCCTGCTTCCAGCCCAGGTCCCTTAGAGGCTTCCTCAGCCACCACAATTTTTTTCCCCTCCCAGGGCCACAGGACAGCAAAGGCTCCAGGGCCAGGGATGGGCTGGGAATGAGGGAAGGGCCTGGGGGTGGTCAGGCAGGAGTTAGGCCTTGTCCCCCACCAAAGGGGAAGGGCTCCAGTGCCCAGCTGGAAGCTGTGTGTGCAGGAAGTGCCAGAACCTGGCAGCACTGCAGGGGACCAAAGGAGTGAATTGTGCTGCAGCTCTGCATGTGGCAGCTGGGAGATGAGCAGCAGCCCCTGGGCACTGTGCCCTCCCATCCAACCTCATCTTCACTTTGGGGATGTGGGGTGGCAGCTCCAGGAGAACTGCAGAGAGAAAGGGGCAGGGAGAGAAGGCAACAAAAAACCCTTCCAGCTGAGGCTCTTTATGCTGCATGTGTGTGTGGATGGTGCTGGAGCTGCACCTGCTGTGTGTGTCTGTGGGCAGTGTGGTAGCTGGCAGGTGCCGGGCGGCTGCTGTGCTGAAGGGCAGCGGCTGGGCTGAGGGCCAGGCGCGGGGGGGAGCTGTGGGCAGGCTGTGTGCTGGGTGCCGTGGGGGTGTCAGGCGTGGGTGCTGTGCTGAGCCTGAGCTTGGGAGCGCCTGGGGCTGGTGTCAGCTGTGGGGCGGTTTGGCTGTGCTGGGGGTGGTGGCATCCAAGGCCTCTGTGCTCTGCAAGCTCTTGAGGCACAAAGATTCCCTGGGGGCTTGCAGAGTGATTCTCAGTTTCTCTGCAGGCCTCCTGAGCACAGAAAGGCTCAGGGCAGGAGGAGCTTCTGCTGATGGTTGTTTTGTGCAACCCTGGGTGTTGGATCAGTGTCTTGGCTCAGTTTGGTCCTTTCTTTTGTGGCCAAGTTGAGGTCCCTTTGGTTTGGCAGCTGAGCACAGCTTGAGGCTTTTGCTGCAATGGTTTTTGTGCTGCCAGCTGGAGTGCTGTGTGCAGCTGTGGTGCCCCCAAGAGGGGCAGGAGGTTGAGCTGTTGGAGAGGGTGTGTAGGATGCCCTGGATTTAGTGGGGGGGCTGTGGCAGCTCCCCTGTGTGGGTTGACTGTAAGAGTTGTGTCTGTTGAGGCTGGAGAGGAGAAGGCTGTGGGGAGAGGTTGGAGCAGCCTTGTGGTAGCTGCTGGGAGCTGTGGAGGGACTTCTGTGAGGGGCTGGGAGTGATGGGCTGAGGGGGAGTGGATTGAAGGTTGAGGAGGGCAGATTTGGAGTGGAGCTTGGGAGGCAATAGTTTGGAGTGGGGGTGGTGAGAGCCTGGAGCAGGTTGGGCAGGGAGGTGCTGGCAGCTCCCTCCCTGGAGGTGCTGAGGGTGAGGTTGGATGAGGGCTTGAGCAGCCTGGTGTGGTGGAAGGTGTCTGTGGGCATGGCAGGGGGTTGGAGCTGTCTGATCTTTGGGGTCCCTTCCAGCCCAAAGCATTCTCTGAAACTGGTTCTTGATTTTGGGGGCTGGTTCCTGAGCATGGGAGCTGGTTCTTGATCTTGGGAAGCCGTTCTGTTCTTAGTTGCTGGCTCTGGAGCTTGGAGCCTGGGTGGGAACTTGGGAAGTGTTCTGACCTCAGTTGCCTGTTCTTGAGCTCAGGATCTGCTTCTGAGCTTAGTTGCTGGGTGTGAGCTTGGTAAGGGATTCTACCTTAGTTGCTGGCTCTGGGCTTGGGGTGTGGTTATTGAGTTCAGAGCCTGTCTCTGAGGTCAGGGGCTGGTTCTTGAGCTTGGGATGTGATTCTGACCTTAGTCACTGGCTCTGGAGCTTGGGGGCTGGTTCTTGAGCTTGGATAGGTGTTCTGACCTCACTTGCTGGCTTGGGAGCTTGCAAGCTGGTTCTTGAGCTTGGGGGCTGGGTGTGAGCTTAGTTGGTGATTCTTGAGTTTGGGAGTTGGGTCTGAGCTGGGAGCTGGGTCCGCACTTTTGATCTGGGTTCTTGAGCTTGAGGGCTGGTTATGAGCTTGGGAGCTGGCTCAGAGCCTGGAGCTATTTCTTGAGCTAGGGAAGTGGTTCTGATCTTAGCTGCCTGTTCAGGAGCTCGGGATGTGCTTTTGAGCTTGGGGACTGGGTGTTAGCTTGGAAAAGGGTTCTGACCTTAGTTGCTGGCTCTTGAGCTCATGGGGGCTGGCTCTTGAGCTTGGGAGCTGTCTCTGAGCTTGGAGGCTGGTTCTGCATTTCTGATCTGGATTCTTTTCCTTGGGAGCTGTCTCTGACCTTAGTTGCTTGTTTGTGAGCTTGGGGGCTGGGAGTGAGCTTGGCCCCTGTCTTGAATTTAAAATGAGAGAGTTCAGCCAGTTGGAAGTTGAAGCTGAGCTGCTTTGCACTGCAGTGCTTCAGAGTTTGTGATGCTCCAAAGGCAGATCTCAAAGAGCTGCTGCAAGAGTTGAGCTGAAGTGGCACAGTGCCCTGCAGAGGCAAAAGCTTTTCCCTGCCAGTCAGCCATTGGAATCATCTCCCCAGGGCAGTGGTGGATTGCCCTGCAGGGCAGAGTTGGAAGGCTCAGCTTGGCAGGGGGCTGGGCCAGCTCCTTTCCAGTGCAGTGTCAGCTGGCAAGGTTGGAGCAGCTGAGCCTTGGGGTCCCTTGCAGCCTGGCATTGTGTGGCAGCAGAGCTGTGCTGCTGGTTTTGAGGGCACTTGGAAAGCTTCTGGAGCATTTGTGCAGAGTGTGCAAGACATCCCTGAGCCTAGCAACTCCCTCAGCTCTCTTCAGAATGAACTCTGCAGAGCTGGAAGAGCTTTCCAGGAATTTGGCAGAGGTTTGGAGGAGTTTGGAAGGGATTTTGGTTCTCCTCCTCCTTGTCCTCTTCCTTCTCCTCCTCTGCCTCATCTTTTTCCTGCTCTCCCTGGAGGCTGCACTTAGACTCCTAGAATCCTGGAGTGGTTTGGGTTGGGAGGGAGCTGCAAAGGTGCTGCAGTCCAAGCCCCTCTGCAGTGGGCAGGGACATCCTGCACTAGCTCAGGTTGCCCAGAGCCCTGTCCAGCCTCACCTTGCACCTCTGCAGGGCTGGGACCTCAAGCCCCTCCCTGGGCAACCTGTTGCAGTGTTCCAGCAGCCTCCTGGTGCAGAACATGTTCCTCACCTCCAATCTCAATCTGCTCTGCTCTAGTTTGCAAAGCCTGCAGGGACAGGACCAGGGGCAATGGCTTCAAAGATTCCCTCTGCAGCCTTCTTGAAGTCCCCTTCAGGTACCAGAAGGTCACTCTTAGGTCTCCCCAGAACCTTCTCTTCTCCTCTCCAGGCTGAACACCCCCAGCTCCCTCAGCCTGTCCTGGTAGCAGAGCTGCTGCAAGCCCCTGATCATTTTTGTGTCCCTCCTCTGGGCCTTCTCCATCAGGTCCATGTCCTTCCTGTGTTGATGGCTCCAGAGCTGGCTGCAGTGCTGCAGGTGAAGTCTCAGCAGAGCAGAGCCAAGTGCCAGGATGGCCTCTGTCCATCTGTGGCCCTGCTGCTTTTGGTGCAGCCCAGGCTGCCCTTGGCCTTGTGGGCTGCAGGCTCCCCCTGTCTGTTCCTGTCCAGCTTCTTGTCCAGCAGCACCCCCCAGTGGTTTTCTGCAGGGCTGCTTCCTATCCCCTCCTCCCCCAGCCTGTCCTGATTGTGAGGATTGTGCCAGGCCAGGGGCAGGACCCTGCCCTTGCTCTTGTTGAAGCTCAGGAGGTTGCCCTGGGCCCCCTCTGCAGCTTGTCCCCTTGAGCTCCTCCACCTTGTTCTGCAGGGTATTGCCTTAGGTTTCAGGAGGCAGAGAGGCTCTCTTTGAGCCTTGTGAAAGGAGTTGATGCCAAGCTGTGGCCAGAGGGCTGGATAGAATTGGGCAGTTTCCATGGCTGTGCTGTTCAGAGCTGCATCCTACAGTGCAAAGCATCAAATCCACAACAATCCATAGTGTGCCTGGGCCACGGGAGCCAAGCAACCTCCCTAGGCCAAAGCTTCCTCCAGAGCTCCACCAAAGCAGGCCAGAACCCCAGGCCCCAAATGTCTTCCCCCTCCTCCATGCCTCTCTGCCCCTCCTCCCCCCATACCCAAGAGCTGCAGTTACAGAGTCTGGTAGGCAGCTCCCACGTGAGCCAGGCCACTGCAGGCTGCAGTTGGCAGCATTGCCAAGGCCTCAAAGCTCCTCTGCAGAGAGAGATCCCAGAAGCTGTTGCTGGGAGCAGAGAGGAAGGGCAAAGGAGGTTGGAGATCCTGTGCTATTCCTTTGTAGAGAGTGGGTGCAGGCCTTGTGGGAATGAACTAAGCTAGATGACACTTTGTGGTGTCCCTCTGGACTCTGCTGTCCCTTCTGGAGGTCTCTACTCTCTGGTGTAAGACATCCCAGTGCCTTCCACTCACCACAGGGATTCTCCTCCATGCTCTCATCCAGGGGCTTCTGTTGGGCCCTGCTGGCTGTGTAGATCAGCCCTGGTGATGTTGTAGGACCCTGGTGACTCTCAGAGGGCAGCAAGTGAGTGGAGATGGAGCACTGGATGGAGAGATGGAGGGTGAAGGCTGCAGGGGGTGGGAGGGCTTAGTTCAGCAGCTGTGTGGCTCTGCCTGGCTCCTGCCTCCAATGGTGCTGGCAGCAGCTGACCCCAGAAGCTCAAAGCCCCAAAGCCTGCCTGGCTCAGGACCCTCCTGCCCTGTCCCCTCCTGACATCCAGCACAGCCCAAGCAGGCACTCAGGGCTCCTACCCACACAGCCCAGCCATCCCCCATGGCAGGAGTCACCTGAGGTCTCACTCCCTCTCTGTCCCCTTTCCTCTCATCAGTTGCTGCCTGAGGTGTCTGCAGGGTCCCTCCCCAGCCCTCATCTGTAACCCCCCCCTTGGCTTGGTGCTGTTCTTTCAGCCCTCCAGCTGATCCCAGCCTTTAGTCTCAGGCCCCTTCCATTCTTGTGCTGCTGCTTCCAGCCCAGTTCCTTAGATGCTCCTCAGCCACAGCATTTCCCACTCCACCCTTCCAGCTGCAGTGGCAGTGGAGGTGGGGGGGACAGGGCCATGGGAGAGCCAAGGCAGCAGGGACATGGATAGGCTGGGAATGAGGGAAAGGCCTGAGAATGGTCAGGCAGGAATTAGGCCTTGTCCCCCCAAGAAGGGGAGAGGATGCAGGGCCCAGGTGGCAAATGTGTGTGCAGGGAATGGCAGAATATGGCAGCATTTGAGGAGGTGAAAGGAGTGAATTATGCTGCAGCTCTGCCTGTGTCAGCTGGGAGATGAACAGCAGCCCATGGGCACTGTGCCCTCCCATCCAACCTCATTTTTCTCTTGGGGATGTGGAGTGGCAGCTCCAGGGAACTGCAAAGAGCAAGCTGAGAGAAATGGTCAGGGAGAGAAGGAAGCCAAACCCTTTCCAGTGAGTCTCTTTGGGTTGCAGGTGTGTGAAGGGTGCTGGAGGTGTGAGGTTTGGGCAGGAGCCAGAGACTCCTCCAGCATCCCAGTGAGGGCTGAAGAGGTTTAGCAAGAAGCTGCCCAAGTCCCTTCCCCCTTTGCTGCATCTGCAGAGATCATGAAGCTCCCTTTGTGTGTGTCCTGAGGGCTGCTGTGATCTTCTGTTGGGGAGTGGGCAGCAGAGAGGTGTGTGCAGGGCAGAGCTGAGCACAGAGTGTGTGGGGTGGGGGCAGAGCCAGGGAGGAGAGCTGTGGCCAGAGCAAGATCTGCTGGCAAAGGCAGGTGCAGGCAGCAGAGGCCTGGGCAGGTAGTGGGAGGAAGCTTTAGGCAAGGCCTGGGAGAGGCTGTGTGGAGGCAGCTGTGTTGTGGTGCTGGCCTGCAGCTGTGTGCTGGGGGCTGTGTGCTGGGCAAGGAGCTGTCTGCACTTGTTGAGGCCTCCCATCTTGATCAGCCCTGGCTGTGTGCTGTGGCTGTGCTGCTGGGCTTGGGAGCTGCCCCCAGCAAGGCTGAGCTGTGCTGCCTGGTCCTGGGCAGTGCTGAGCCATCCCTTGCAGGTCAGTGCTCTCCTTTGAGCCCTTTGCTTCTCTGTGGCAGGGGCTGAGTCCTCTCTCCATCATCCCTGCCCCTGTGTGCTGGGGAACAGCAGAATTTGCAAACCTGCCCCTTGAAGCAGCCTAACAGGTGAGAAACCCAGAGTGGGTTAACAGCAGGACCCCAGTCCCCAGGGCAGCTTCCGACCTCCTCCACCTCCTCCTACCCCCCACATTTCACCTCTCCAGGAGCTCTGAGGCACATCAGGTGTTGTGGGAGTTGAGGAATGCTCCAGGCTGCTGGGGGTGAGTTGTGAGCAGGAGGTGATGTTTGGGGGTTGGGATCTGGAGGGTGGTGGGAGAAGGTCGGAGGTGGTTTGGTGTTCTTTGTTCAGTGCTGCTGCCTCCATTGTCTGAGCCAGGGGAGATCAAAGGACAGGGCCTGGGCCAGGATCTCCCCTGCCAATGTCACCAGGCTCAAGGAGAGTGGGACAAGACCACTTGTAAGCCCCAGGGTACCTCAGGGCACTGATCACAGGAACCTGGGGTCTCAGCAGAGGTATTGGAGGTCTGTGCCCACACTGTGGCAGAAACTGAAGGTTTGAGGTCCCCTCTGCATTCTCTCCTCTAGCTGGGTGTTGGGAAGTGTTGGGAGTCAGGGACTGTCATGACCCAGGCAGGATCTGAGGGTTTGAGGTCGTGGGCTCAGGTGCTTCCATCTTCCCTATTGGAGAGCTGTGACCCCTCCCTCCCACAGTATAGCCTCACAGAAGGACCCAGGCAAGAGCTGGGAGGAGATGCAGCACCTAGAGATCAAGTTGGAGAAGCCAATGTGCAGTCCCAAGGTAGAGGAGGATGAGGAGGAAAAAGAGGAGAAGATGGAGGATGATGCTGAGAATGACAACTGTGAAGAGGAGGAGGAGGATGATGATGATGGTGACCAGGATGAGGGGGAGGAATGTATGGAGGAGGATGAAGCCAGAGCAAGTCCCTCAGTGTCACCCAAAGAGCTGAATCAGTGCCCTGAGTGTGGGCAGAGCTTCCCAGGTAGCTCAGAGCTAGTGAAGCACCACTGCCCACAACCTGGCTCCCGGCCCTTCGTTTGTGGTGACTGTGGCAAGAGGTTCCGCTGCAACTCTGAGCTCATCAAGCACCGCCGCACCCACAGTGGAGAGAAACCTTTCACCTGTGCTGACTGTGGGCAGAGCTTCACCCAGCGCGGCAATCTCACCCAGCACCGCCGCTCCCACACGGGCGAGAGACCCTTCTGTGACAGCTGTGGCAAGCGGTTCAGGGTGATCTCTGATCTTAGGCAACACCGCTTCACCCACACCAGTGAGAAGGCCTTCACCTGCAGGGACTGCGGCAAGAGCTTCAAACAGAGCTCCACTCTCACCATCCATCGCCGCATCCACACTGGAGAGCATCTGTTCCCCTGTGCTGAGTGCGGCAAGACGTTCACCAGGAGTACTCCATACATCCAGCACCAACTCATCCACAGCGGTGAGAAGCCGTACAGCTGTGTTGACTGTGGCAAGAGCTTCACCCAGGCTGCAGGCCTCATAGATCACCGTCGCGTGCACATTGGCGATAAGTCTTTCAGCTGTGCTGAGTGTGGCCAGGCCTTCAGACAGAGGAGCGCTCTCACTGAGCACCACCGCACCCACACCGGTGTGAAAGCTTTCAGCTGTGCTGCCTGTGGTAAGAGCAGACGGAGCCAACGTCTCACTCGGCACCGCCGCACCCACACTGCCGAGATACCCTTCACTTGTGGCGACTGTGGTAAGAGCTTCACCCAGAAGCGATCCCTCAGCAATCACCGCTGCACCCACACCTGAGAGCAGCCTGCACTGGAGAGGAGGCATAAATCCACCTAAAATCTGTTGGGTAATCGTGACCCATCTTTGAGGGCCTTTCCAGCATCAAAATCATCTCTTTTTCCTTTGCAGTTCTCAGGGACTGGGGACACCAGCAGCAACCAACACCTCCTGCCCTTCTTAACACCAATTATTTCTAATGAGAACAATTACAGTGCTCAGTTGGCACAGCTGGAGCTCCAAGTGGAGCTCAGCAGGGCTTTGCCAGAGTCTATCTGGTTCTTCCCCAGGGTCTGTCTGGTTTTTCCCCAATGCTTTGTCTCTCCCTGGGGTAAGAAATCCTCTCTGTATATTCACCAATCATGTCAATAAAACCCAAAAGTTACCCAAATCCTGTCTGTTTGCTTTTATTTCAGATATCCCTGCCTCAATGCTCAAATTTTGGGGGCATTTCCTCCCAAGGGATGGGGTGGAGCTGTGTGCCCTGTTCAGGGAGGGGAAAATGAAGCTCTCAGAGAAGTCTTGAGGGGCATCTCAGAGGCATTCTGCAGGGGCTTTCAGGTGATCTTAGGTGTTTGGGATTTGGATGGTCCTAGGACTGACTTTTGGGATCTTTGGAGGGTGTAGGGGGAAGCTGATGGAGATCTTTGGAAGAACTCAGAAAGCTTCTGTTGGCTTTCCACTCGGGCTGGAACAGGTTGAAGAGCTGAGAAGAGGATAAGCTGCCTGTTCTCCCCCAAAACAGAAGGAAGGGAAAAATAACACACATGAATCAAAAAACCCTCTGGGCTGGGATAAGGACTTGAGATAAGATCAAAAGAGTTGAATCCAAAGGAGATCCCATAATGCACACTGACCTGAGGCTGTTTGCAGAAAGAAGCACAGCAGTCAGCAGCAGCAGCCAGGAGTTAAACCCCTGCAGCCCTGCCCCTCAGCAAAGAATCAGCACCTGATAGCCAGAACCCAACAGCAGCAACCAGAATAGGAAGCCTCTCATGTTGCCATCTGAACTTCAAGCCCTGTAGTTCTTTGCTCCAGCCAGCACTGTCCCTGTGAAGGTGGCATGAGGCAGGATGGAGTAATGGCAGCAAATTTCCAGCTTAACCTTTGATATTGCCAAGCCCTCATTCTGTGCCACCTGCACCATGCCCAGCAACAATCAGCAGCACACCTCAGGCACTGTCCATGCTCACTCCACAGGAGGTTGCTTTGCAGTACCCAGAGGGCTGCTCACTGCAGGTGCTCTGCAGCTCCACTCTGTTCCAGCACAGTCTGGATCAGTCCATGCCCAGTCCAAATACTGCAACTGCTGGGGCTGTGTTTCCAGCTCTGGGGCAATTGAGTCCAGTGACTCCTTCCATGCCTCCAAGTGAAAGCAAACTGTGGCTTGCATCCCAGTACTCAGCTTCCAACACATCCAGGTGTGGGGATCCTCCTGTCATACCAGAAACAGAGATGGGTTCCACCCCTCGTGGTTTGATGGTGTCAGAGCACTCTGGGCACCTGTATCTACTAAAGCTTTATCCTCTCATGGCTTCAACTTGCCAGGCCATTGGTTCTGTGTGATCCAACAAACCAATTTGTCTCTCCCCTCCATGTGGTTGGAGGCAGAGCCCCTATAAGTGCTGGGTGCTGCACTTTGGCCACAACAACCCCATGCAGTGCTACAGGCTGGGGTCAGAGTGGCTGGAGATCAGCCAGACAGAAAGCTACCTTGATGGTACTGGTTGATAGTAGGCTGAACATGAGCCAGCAGTGTGCCCAGGTGGCCAAGCAGGCAAATGGCATCCTGGCCTGCATCAGGAACAGTGTGGCCAGCAGGAGCAGGGAGGTCATTCTGCTCCAGTACACATGTTAAAATACAGTTTTGTTATTTTGACCTCTTCTTTGCCTTAATGACAGGCATGCCAGTAGAGAATGACCAGTTGAGATGTGACACATGTGCCTGCTGATAGACTAGAGAACTTTACTGCACTTTGGCCACAGCAACCCCATGCAGAGCTACAGGCTGGGGTCAGAGTGGTGGAAGAGCTCCCAAACAGAGAGGGACCTGAGGGTGCTGATTGACAGCTGCCTAAACATGAGCCAGCAGTGTGCCCAGGTGGCCAAGAAGGCCAATGGCATCCTGGCCTGCATCGGGAATAGTGTGGCCAGCAGGAGCAGGGAAGTCATTGTGCCCTTGTACTCAGCACTGGTTAGGCCACACCTTGAGTATTGTGTCCAGTTCTGGGCTCCTCAGTTTAAGAAAGATGTTGATATGCTGGAAGGTGTCCAGAGAAGGGCAACAAAGCTGGGGAGGGATTTGGAGTACAAGCCCTATGAGGAGAGGCTGAGGGAGCTGGGATTGCTTAGCCTGGAGAAGAGGAGGCTCAGGGGAGACCTCATTGCTGTCTACAACTACCAGAAGGGAGGTGGTAGATAGGTGGGGGCTGGTCTCTTCTCCCAGGCAACCAGAACCAGAACAAGAGGACACAGTCTCAAGCTGCACCAGGGGAGCTTTAGACTGGATGTTAGGAAGAAGTTCTTCATAGAGAGATGCAGAGTTATCCAAACAGTCCTACGTGACTGCCTTGTGGTCTGTTTTGGTTTGTTCTGGTTTGGAATGGCCTCCTTGGGGGATGTCTGTTCCTCACAGATGAAACTTGTATCCACCTGGGGGAAGAATTGGAATTATCTCTCTGTGCCAATTGGGATATGGAATCCTTCAGATCCTTCATGCAACTCTCAGTTTTTCCAGACAGAGTCTCAATGGCTGAAAGCAAAGAACCACGTGTCATGCTCTCCTCCAGTTGTCTCATTTGATCACTGAATTGGCCAACCGTAGGAGAAGCTCCACCATAATTCCCTGACACAATTCTGCTTGCCAGAATGTTTGCATAATTAGAAGGAGCAAGCTTGATGAGCTTTTTAGCAAGACCAGTACCCACAGGGATGTCATCAGGATTCAGAGGTTCATGTTCACCATAGAGTAGCTCTCTAACAGCAAATTCTCTCAGACACTTAATTCCCTCATCTATGGAAGTCCAGGGTTTAGGATTCCATGGGAGATCATCTCGGGAAGGGTATCTCAGGGCAACTGCCATTAGAAGGCATATCCACAGATTAACCTTACCAAGAGCCTTGCCCAGATGTCTATCTATTCCATCATCCCTCGAGAGAGTTCCTAGCTGAACTGCTGATTTTTTTGGGGGTAAAAAGAGCCAATTTGGTGCCAAAATGGACAATAAAGGCCAACTTGGGGCCAAAAAGGGACAATTTGTGGCTAAAAAGGGACAATAAAGGCCAGCTTGCGGCCAGAAAAGACCAATTTTGGTCAAAAAAGGACGAATAAGGGCAAATTTGGGTCCCAAAGGGGCCAATTTATGGCCAAAAAGAGCCAACAGGGGGCTAAAAAGGGACAATAAAGGCCAATTTGGGACCAAAAAGGGACAATAAAGGCCAACATGGGGCCAAAAAGGGACAATTTGGGGCCCAAAAGGGACAATAAAGGCCACAATAAAGGGACACTTTTGGGGGCCTAGGGGACACTCTGGGGCCTGTTAGAGGTGGATGAGAGCCACTGGAGGTGTTTGGGGCATGGGGAAGGCCAACTCGGGTGGTCGCCCTCTGGTGGCCACTCCTTGTGGTGGCCATGAAGGAGGGGTTGGGGATGGGGAGGCAGAAGTGAGGGGGGGCAGAGGTGGAGGGGAGGCGGGGGGGGGGGCAGCAGATGTGGGAGGGGCCGAAGTGCAGGGGACATAGGTGAGGGGGGAGAGAGGTTAGGAGGGGGGGCAAAGGGGGGGGCAGAGGTGAGGAGGGGGAAAGGTGAAGGGGGAGGGCAGAGGTGACAGGAGAGATGGGGAAGGTAGAAGGTGGGGTGGGGGCTCAGGAGGGCTCAGGGCACACACCTGCAGGGGGCGTTGGGGTTGCTGGGGTCCCAGGCCCCTCTCTGGGCTGGGGTTCTGCTGCCATTGTGCAGCAGAGTCTGGGAGTCTGGGAGCTGCAGTGCAGAGTATGGCTGCCTGTGGGCACACACCATGGGCACCTCAGGGGCAACCAAGGGGCATCCAAGGGCTACCAACCCCCCCCCGAGATCCACCAAAGCCCTGAGATGTCTCCAAGCCCCTTTAGAGACCTCCAGCCCCCCCTGAGATGCCACCAACCCCCCCAAGATGGCTCCAGCCCCCCCCCAACACTTGTCCAAGCCTCAAGAGAAGCCTCCAGAGGACCAAGTCTGGACTCCCAACCCCCCCAGCCCCGCAGGGCCGCACCGAGTGGGGGCTGTCGATGACCTTGTTGATGCTCTGGACGTGGATGTTGTTCTGCACCAAGTCGAGGGCCATGGCAAAGCAGTTGTCCTTCTTCCTGCTCACAGCCTGGTGTCTCACTGCCACCACCTTCCCATACATGTTCAGCACCTGCAGGGGGCGCCACAGCCCCTGCTGAGCGCCAGGATCATGATCCTGGGGGGAGCAGGGAGGGGGAAGGGAGAGGGTTGGTGACAGCCAAAAGGGTTGGGGGGAGGAGGAGGAAGAGGTTGGGGGGAGGAGGAGAAAGAGGTTGGGGGGAGGAGGAGAAAGAGGTTGGGGGGAGGAGGAGGAAGAGGTTGGGGACATGGGGAAGGCCAACTCGGGTGGTAGGACCCCATGGAGACGTCGCCTTGAGGGGCTCTGGGGCCACCCCTGACTTGATCTGCAGGGCCTGGGGGGGCAGGAGGGGACCTTGGGGACCCTTGGAGACCTCCTGACCGTGTCAGTGAACTGGTAGCTGATGGACTTCCGCATCAGGGCAATGGCTGTGGCTCGCTCCTCCCCCACCTGGGGACACAGAGGGACAGGGTGGGGACAGGAAGGGGACAGGAAGGGACCTTGGGGGACAGAAATGGCAATTTATGGCCAAAAAGAGGCAATTTGGGGGTAGGAAGGGGCAAGGAAGGGACATTTGGGGAGAGAAATGGCAATTTAGAGTCCAAAACCGGTGATCTGGGGTCAAAAGGGACAAATTTGCTGCCAAAAAAGGCCAATTTGGGGCCAGAAAGGGCCAATAAAAAGCAAATTGGGGCCAAAAAGGGACAACAAAAGCCAATTTGGGGGCAGAAAAGACAAATTTGGGGCAAAAAAGGGACAATAAAGGCATATTTCAGGCCCCAAAGAGCCAATTTGGGGTAAAACAAGAGCCAATAAAGGCCAATGTGGGGCCAAAAAGAGCAAATTGGGGGCTCCAAAGGGAAAATAAAGGCCAGCTTGGGGCCAGAAAAGACCAATAAGGGCAAATTTGGGTCCCAAAGGGGCCAATTTAGGGCCAAAAGGAGCCAACAGGAGGCTAAAAAGGGACAATAAAGGCCAATTTGGGGCCAAAAAGGGACAATAAAGGAGAATTTGGGCCAGAAAAGGCCAATTTGGGGCCAGAAAAGGCCAATTTATGGCCAAAAAGAGGCAATTTGGGGCCAAAAAGGGATTGTATTTTCGGGCTCTTGAGCTTGGGGTCTAGATGTGGGCTTGGAAAGGGGTTCTGACCTTAGTTGCTCACTCTGGGCTTGGGGTCTGGTTCTTGATCTCTGTCTGTGAGGTCAGGGGCTGGTTCTTGAGTTTGGGAAGTGATTCTGACTTAAGTTGCTGGCTTGGGAGCTGAGTCTGCACTTTTGATCTAGGTTCTGGACCTTAGTGGCTGGCTCTTGAGCTTGGAATGTGTTTCTGATCTTATTTACTGGCTTGTGAGCTTGGGGCCTGGGTGTGAGCTCTGGAGGTGGCTCTGAGCTTGGGAAGTGTTCTGACCTTAATTGATGGTTCTTGAGCTCGGGGGCTGGCTCTGAGCTTGGGAAGTGGTTCTGATCTTAGCTGCTGGTGCTGGGCTTGGGGCCTGGATGTGAACTTAGGAGCTGGCTCTGAGCCTGGGGGCTGGCTCTGCATTTCTGATCTGGATTCTTGTGCTTGGGAGCTGACTCTGACCTTAGTTGCTGGTTCTTGAGCTTGGGGGCTGGGTGTGAGCTTGGCCCCTGTCTTGAATTTAAAATGAGAGAGTTCAGGCAGTTGGAAGTTGAAGCTGAGCTGCTTTGCACTGCAGTGCTTCAGAGTTTGTGGTGCTCCAAAGGCAGATCTCAAAGAGCTGCTGCAAGAGTTGAGCTGAAGTGGCACAGTGCCCTGAAGAGGCAAAAGCTTTTCCCTCCCAGTCAGCCTTTGGAATCATCTCCCCAGGGCAGTGGTGGATTGCCCTGCAGGGCAGAGTTGGAAGGCTCAGCTTGGCAGGGGGCTGGGCCAGCTCCTTTCCAGTCCAGTGTCAGCTGGCAAGGTTGGAGCAGCTGAGCCTTGGGGTCCCTTGCAGCCTGGCATTGTGTGGCAGCAGAGCTGTGCTGCTGGTTTTGAGGGCACTTGGAAAGCTTCTGGAGCATTTGTGCAGAGTGTGCAAGACATCCCTGAGCCTAGCAACTCCCTCAGCTCTCTTCAGAATGAACTCTGCAGAGCTGGAAGAGCTTTCCAGGAATTTGGCAGAGGTTTGGAGGAATTTGGAAGGGATTTTGGTTCTCCTCCTCCTTGTCCTCTTCCTTGTCCTCCTCTGCCTCATCTTCTTCCTGCTCTCCCTGGATGCTGCACTTAGACTCCTAGAATCCTGGAGTGGTTTGGGTTGGGAGGGAGCTGCAAAGGTGCTGCAGTCCAAGCCCCTCTGCAGTCAGCAGGGACATCCTGCACTAGCTCAGGTTGCCCAGAGCCCTGTCCAGCCTGACCTTGAACCTCTGCAGGACTGGGACCTCAAGCCCCTCCCAGGGCAACCTGTTGCAGTGTTCCAGCAGGCTCCTGATGCAGAACTTGTTCCTCGCATCCAGTCTCAATCTGCTCTGCTCTAGTTTGAAGCCATTGCCTCTGGTGCTGTCCCTGCAGGCTTTGCAAAGAGTCCCTCTGAAGCCTTCTTGTAGTCCCCTTCAGGTACCAGAAGTTCACTCTTAGGTCTCCCCAGAGTCTTCTTTTCTCCTCTCCAGGCTGATCACCTCCAGCTCCCTCAGCCTGTCCTGGTAGCAGAGCTGCTCCAAGCCCCTGATCATTTTTGTGTCCCTCCTCTGGACCCTCTCCATCAGGTCCATGTCCTTCCTGTGTTGAGGGCTCCAGAGCTGGCTGCAGTACTACAGGTTAAGTCTCAGCAGATCAGAGCCAAGTGCCAGGATGGCCTCTGGCCATCTCTGGCCATGCTGCTTTTGGTGCAGCCCAGGCTGCCCTTGGCCTTGTGGGCTGCAGGCTCCCCCTGTCTGTTCCTGTCCAGCTTCTTGTCCAGCAGCATCCCCCAGTGGTTTTCTGCAGGGCTGCTTCCTATCCCCTCCTCCCCCAGCCTGTCCTGATTGTGAGGATTGTGCCAGGCCCGGGGCAGGACCCTGCCCTTGCTCTTGTTGAAGCTCAGGAGGTTGCCCTGGGCCCCCTCTGCAGCTTGTCCCCTTGAGCTCCTCCACCTTGTTCTGCAGGGTATTGCCTTAGGTTTCAGGAGGCAGAGAGGCTCTCTTTGAGCCTTGTGAAAGGAGTTGATGCCAAGCTGTGGCCAGAGGGTTGGATAGAATTGGTCAGTTTCCATGGCTGTGCTGTTCTGAGCTGCATCCTACAGTGCAAAGCATCCAATCCACAACAATCCATAGTGCGCCTGGGCCACGGGACTCAAGCAACCTCCCTAGGCCAAAGCTTCCTCCAGAGCTCCACCAAAGCAGGCCAGAACCCCAGGCCCCAAATACCTTCCCCCTCCCCCATACCTCTCTGCCCCTCCTCCCCCATACGCAAGAGCTGCAGTTACAGATTCTGGTAGGCAGCTCCCAGGTGAGCCAGGCTGCTGCAGGCCGCAGTTGGCAGCACTGCCAAGGCCTCAAAGCTCCTCTGCAGAGAGAGATCCCAGAAGCTGTTCCTGGGAGCAGAGAGGAAGGGCAAAGGAGACTGGAGAGCCTGTGCTGTTCCTTTGTAGAGAGTGAGTGCAGGCCTTGTGGGAATGAACTAAGCTAGATGACACTTTGTGGTGTCCCTCTGGACTCTGCTGTCCCTGCTGGCAGTCTCTGATCTCTGGTGTAAGACATCCCAGTGCCTTCCACCCACCACAGGGATTCTCCTCCATGCTGTCATCCAGGGGCTTCTCTTGGGTCTTACTGGCTGTGTAGATCAGCCTAGGTGATGTTGTAGGACCCGGGGGACTCTCAGAGGGCAGCAAGTGAGTGGAGCTGGAGCACTGGATGGAGAGATGGAGGGTGAAGGCTGCAGGGGGTGGGAGGGCTTAGTTCAGCAGCTGTGTGGCTCTGCCTGGCTCCTACCTCCAATGGTGCTGGCAGCAGCTGACCCCAGAAGCTGAAAGGCCCAAATCCTGCCTGGCTCAGGACAGTCCCCTGTCCCCTCCTGACATCCAGCACAGCCTAAGGAGGCACTCAGGGCTCCTAGCCACACAGCCCAGCCATCCCCCATGGCAGGAGTCACCTGAGGTCTCACTCCCTCTCTGTCCCCCTTGCTCTCATCAGCTGCTGCCTGAGGTGTCTGCAGGGTCCCTCCCCAGCCCTCATCTGTAACCCCCCCTTGGCTAGGTGCTGTTCTTTCAGCCCTCCAGCTGATCCCAGCCTTTAGTTTCAGGCCACTTCCATTATTGTGCTGCTGCATCCAGCCCAGTTCCTTAGATGCTCCTCAGCCACAGCATTTCCCACTCCACCCTTCCAGCTGCAGTGGCAGTGGAGGTGGGGGATACAGGACCATGGTACAGCCAAGGCAGTAGGGCCATGGATGTGCTGGGAATGAGGGAAAGGCCTGAGAATGGTCAGGCAGGAATTAGGCCTTGTCCCCTCAAAAAGGGGAGAGGATGCAGGGCCCAGGTGGCAAATGTGTGTGCAGGAAATGGCAGAATCTGGCAACATTTTAGGAGGTGAAAGGAGTGAATTGTGCTGCAGCTCTGCCTGTGTCATCTGGGAGATGAACAGCAGCCCATGGGCACTGTGCCCTCCCATCCAACCTCATTTTTCTCTTGGGGATGTGGAGTGGCAGCTCCAGGGAACTGCAAAGAGCAAGCTGAGAGAAATGGTCAGGGAGAGAAGGAAGCCAAACCCTTTCCAGTGAGTCTCTTTGAGCTGCAGGTGTGTGAAGGGTGCTGGAGGTGTGAGGTTTGGGCAGGAGCCAGAGACTCCTCCAGCATCCCAGTGAGGGCTGAAGATGTTTAGCAAGAAGCTGCCCAAGTCCCTTCCCCCTTTGCTGCATCTGCAGAGATCATGAAGCTCCCTTTGTGTGTGTCCTGAGGGCTGCTGTGATCTTCTGTTGGGGAGTGGGCAGCAGAGAGGTGTGTGCAGGTCAAAGGTAAGCACAGAGTGTGTGGGGTGGGGGCAGGGCCAGGGAGGAGTGCTGTGGCTAGAGCTCTCCCTGCTGGCAAAGGCAGGTGCAGGCAGCAGAGGCCTGGGCAGGCAGTGGGAGGAAACTTTAGGCAAGGGCTGGGAGAGGCTGTGTGGAGGCAGCTGTGTTATGGTGCTGGCTTGCAGCTGCGTGCTGGGGGCTGTGTGCCGGGCAAGGAGCTGAGTCCGCAGTTAGTCTCATAGTATCATAGTATCAGTCAGGGTTGGAAGGGTCAACAAGGATCATCTAGCTCCAACCCCCTGCCATGGGCAGGGACACCCCACACTAGATCAGCCTGGCCAGAGCCTCATCCAGCCTGGGCTTAAACACCTCCAGGAACGGGGCCTCAACCACCTCCCTGGACAACCCATTCCAGGGCTTCACCACTCTCATGGTGAAGAACTTCCTCCTCACATCCATACTCAACCTTGTTGAGGTCTCCCATCTTGATCAGCCCTGGGAGTGTGCTGTGGCTGTGCTGCTGGGCTTGGGAGCTGCCCCCAGTAAGGCTGAGCTGTGCTGCCTGGTCCTGGGCAGTGCTGAGTCATCCCTTGCAGATCAGCGCTCTTCTCTGAGCCCTTTAATTCTCTCTGCCAGGGGCTGAGTCCTCTCTCCATCATCCCTGCCCCTGTGTGCTGGGGAAGAGCAGAGTTTGCAGATCTGTCCCTTGGAGCAGCCCAACAGGTAAGAAACCCAGAGTGGGGAAACAGCAGGACCCCAGCCCCCAGGGCAGCTCCCAACCTCCTCCACCTCCTCCTGCCCAGCATATTTCACCTCTCCAGGAGCTCTGAGGCACATCAGGTGTTGTGGGAGTTGAGGAATGCTCCAGGCTGCTGGGGGTGAGTTGTGAGCAGGAGATGATGTTTGGGGGTTGGGATCTGGAGGGTGGTGGGAGAAGGTCGGAGGTGGTTTGGTGTTCTTTGTTCAGTGCTGCTGCCTCCATTGTCTGAGCCAGGGGAGATCAAAGGACAGGGCCTGGGCCAGGATCTCCCCTGCCAATGTCACCAGGCTCAAGGAGAGTGGGACAAGACCACTTGTAAGCCCCAGGGTACCTCAGGGCACTGATCACAGGAACCTGGGGTCTCAGCAGAGGTATTGGAGGTCTGTGCCCATACTGTGGCAAAAACTGAAGGTTTGAGGTCCCCTCTGCCTTCTCTTCTCCAGCTGGGTGTTGGGAGTCAGGGAGTGTCATGACCCAGGCAGGATCTGAGGGTTTGAGGTCCTGGGCTCAGGTGCTTCCATCTTCCCTATTGCAGAGCTGTGACCCCTCCCTCCCGCAGTATGGCCTCACAGAAGGACCCAGGCAAGAAGCAACACCCAGAGATCAAGTTAGAGAAGCCAATGTGCAGTCCCAAGGTAGAGGAGGATGAGGAGGAAAAAGAGGACAAGATGGAGGATGATGCTGAGAATGACAACTATGATGAGGAGGATTATGATGATGATGAAGGTGACCAGGATGAGAGGGAGGAATGTATGGAGGAGGATGAATCCAGAGCAGGTCCCTCAGTGTCACCCAAAGAGCTGAATCAGTGCCCTGAGTGTGGGCAGAGCTTCCCAGATAGCTCAGAGCTTGTGAAGCACCTCTGCCTACAACCTGGCACTTGTCCCTTCATTTGTGGTGACTGTGGCAAGAGGTTCCGCTGGAACTCTCATCTCACCCGGCACCGCCGCACCCACACTGGAGAGAGGCCCTTCCCTTGTGACAGCTGTGGCAAACGGTTCAGGCAGATCTCTACTCTTAGGCGACACCACCTCAGCCACAGCAGGGAGAAGGCCTTCACCTGCTGGGACTGTGGCAAGAACTTCAAACGCATCTCCACTCTTACCATCCATCGCCGCATCCACACCGGAGAGCATCTGTTCCCCTGTGCTGAGTGCGGCAAATGCTTTACCACGAGTACTAAATACATCCAGCACCAACTCATCCACAGCGGGGAGCAACCGTACAGCTGCGCCGACTGCGGTAAGGGCTTCACTAAGAAGGGAGACCTCACAGAGCACCGTGGTGTGCACACTGGCGAGAAGTCTTTCAGCTGTGCTCAGTGTGGCCAGGCCTTCAGACATAGGAGCACTCTCATTGCACACCACCGCACCCACACCGGTGAGGAACCTTACACTTGTGCTGACTGTGGCAAGAGCTTCGGCCACAGGAAGACTGTCATTGCTCACCGCCGCACCCACACTGGTGAGATGCCCTACACTTGTGCTGCCTGCGGGAAGAGCTTCAGCCAGAGGCAACATCTCAGTCGCCACCGCCGCACTCACACTGGTGAGAAGGCTTTCACCTGTGCTGATTGTGGTAAGAGCTTCACCCGGATGGAGTACTTCAACAAGCACCGCTACATCCACACCAGAGAGCAGCCTGTACTGGAGGGGAGGCATAAATCCACCTAGAATCTGTGGGGTAATCATGACCCTTCTGAGAGGGCCTTTCCAGCACCAAAATCATCCCTTTTTACTTTGCAGTTCTCAGGGACTGGGGACACCAGCAGCAACAAACACCTCCTGCCCATCTGAACACCAATTATTGCTGATGAGAACAATTACAGTGCTGAGTTGGCACAGCTGGAGCTCCCAGTGGAGCTAGGCAGGGCTTTGCCAGGGTCTGTCTGGTTCTTCCCCAGTGCTTTGTGTCTCCCTGGGGTAAGAAATCCTCTGTCCATTGACCAATAAAACCCAAATAATAAAACCTCAAAGTTACCCAAATCCTGTCTGTTTGCTTTTATTTCAGATATCCCTGCCTCAATGCCCGAATTTTGGGGGCATTTGCTCCCAAGGGATGGGGTGGAGCTGTGTGCCCAGTTCAAAGAGGGGAAAATGAGGCTCTCAGAGGAGTCTTGAGGGGCATCTCAGAGGCATTCTTCAGGGGCTTTCAGGTGATCTTAGGTGTTTGGCATTTGGATGGTCCTAGGACTGAATTTTGGGATCTTTGGAGAGTGTAGGGGGAAGCTGATGGAGATCTTTGGAAGAACTCAGAAAGCTTCTGTTGGCTTTTCACTCTGGGGCTGGAACAGGTTGAAGAGCTGAGAAGAGGTTAAGCTGCCTGTCTCCCCAAAACAGAAGTGAGGGAAAAATAACACACACAGGAACCAAAAAACCCTCTGGGTTGAGATAAGGACTTGAGATAAGAACAAAAGAGTTGAATCCAAAGGAGATCCCATAATGCACACTGACCTGAGGCTGTTTGCAGAAAGAAGCACAGCAGTCAGCAGCAGCAGCCAGGAGTTAAACCCCTGCAGCCCCCCCCCCCCCTCAGCAAAGAGCCAGCACCTGAGAGCCAGAACCCAACATCAGCAACCAGAACAGGAAGCCTCCCATGTTGCCATCTGAACTTCAAGCCCTGTAGTACTTTGCTCCAGCCAGCACTGTCCCTGTGAAGGTGGCATGAAGCAGGATGGTGTGGAGTAATGGCAGCAAACTTTGAACTTAACCTTTGACATTCCCAAGCCCTCATTCTGTGCCACCTGCACCATGCCCAGCAGCAATCAGCAGCACACTTCAGGCACTGTCCATTCTCACTCCACAGGAGGTTGCTTTGCAGTACCCAGAGGGCTGCTCACTGCAGGTGCTCTGCAGCTCCACTCTGTTCCAGCATAGTCTGGATCAGTCCATGCCCAGTCCAAATGCTGCAAATGCTGGGGCTGTGTTTCCACCCCTGGGGCAATCGAGTCCAGTGACTCCTTCAATGCCTCCAAGTGAAAGCAAACTGTGGCTTGCATCCCAATACTCAGCTTCCAACACATCCAGGTGTGGGGATCCTCCTGCCACACCAGAAACACAGGAGGGTTCCACCCCTTGTGCTTTGATGGTGTCAGAGCACTCTGGGCACCTGTATCTACTAAAGCTTTATCCTCTCATGGCTTCAACTTGCCAGGCCATTGGTTCTGTGTGGTCCAACAAACCAATTTGTCTCTCCCTTCCATCTGGTTGGAGGCAGAGCCCCTCTAATTCTGTCTTGGTTCCCTTGCATCTTGGTTCCCTTGCATCTGTCCTCTTCAACATATTCGTTGATGATCTGGATGAAGGGGTAGAGTCAGTCATCAGCAAGTTTGCAGATGACACAAAGTTAGGGGCAGATGTTAGTCAATTAGAGGGTAGAAAGGCTCTGCAGAGGGACCTTGACCGACTGGAAAGATGGGCAGAGTCCAATGGGATGGCTTTCAACAAGTCCAAGTGCCGAGTGCTGCACTTTGGCTATGGCAATCCCATGCAGAGCTATAGGCTGGGGTCGGAGTGGCTGGAGAGCTCCCAGACAGAGAGGGACCTGGGTGTGCTGATCGACAACCACCTGAATATGAGCCAGCAGTGTGCCCAGGTGGCCAGGAGGGCCAATAGCATTCTGGCCTGCATTAGGAATAGTGTGGCCAGCAGGAGCAGGGAGGTCATAGTGCCCCTGTACTCTGCTTTGGTTAGGCCGCACCTTGAGTACTGTGTCCAGTTCTGGGCTCCTCAGTTTAAGAAGGACATTGAGACACTTGAGCGTGTCCAGAGAAGGGCAACAAGGCTGGTGAGAGGCCTTGAACACAAGCCCTATGAGGAGAGGCTGAGGGAGCTGGGATTGTTTAGCCTGGAGAAGAGGAGGCTCAGGGGTGACCTTATTGCCCTCTACAACTACCTGAAGGGTGGTTGTAGCCAGGAGGGAATTGGCCTCTTCTCCCAGGCAACCAGCACCAGAACAAGGGGACACAGTCTCAAGCTGCGCCAGGGGAGGTTCAGACTCGAGGTGAGGAGGAAGTTCTTCACCGAGCGAGTCATTCGGCATTGGAATGGGTTGCCCAGGGAGGTGGTTGAGTCATCGACCCTGGAGGCGTTCAAGGGGAGATTGGACGTGGCACTTGGTGCCATGGTCTAGTCATGGGGTCTGTGTTGATAGGTTGGACTCGATGATCCTCGAGGTCCTTTCCAACCTAAGTGATACTGTGATACTGTGATACTGTGACTCAAGATGCTTTGGGAGTCCCTTCAGGAGGACCAGAAGCAGTTTCAGCTTCCCTGCTCTTCTTCGGCCATTTCCCAGTGGACACTGAGGCAGCATCTCTGGGGGGACAATTCCCCTGTAAGTCACAGACTCCTGCAGCCAGGACTGGATTGGATTTTCCTTTCCACTTCCTCATGTCCTCCCCATGGTCACACAAGTAAAGCAGAGGGTGTGCTGTGCTGTGTGCCTCCCTAATTCTCTCCCTTGGACAGGGGAGCAGCTGCTTCTCATGGCTGAAACACAGGACTGTACAGGTGGGGAATAAAAGCTTCTTCTGGAGCTGATGGAACTCCTGGGACAGTTCCTTCACAGCTGAGACACAGGCCTGGACAGAGAAGCAGAGATTTCCTTTGCCTTGCTGGGGCCTGCTGCTTGTTTCATCCACTGTTTGTCCTTGGCCATCTTCCAAAGCCAGAGATAAGAACCAAGCCAGTAGCCCAGGCTCTTTCTCTTGTTCCCATGGGAACCCTGATCCCTCCTGGTCCTTTGCAGGATCAGCTGCTTTCCTTGTAGGCTTCTTTTTCCCTACAGGAGTGTTGTAGATGTGCACTTGGGAATGAGCAGCAAGGATATCAATGAATAGATATATTGGTAGTCTATTGATATACAAACTATGCAGCAGGGGATTTAGTTTCTATTCACAGGCAGCAGTATTGGGTTGGTGGAACCACCTCTGCAGAACGTTTGTGCCTGGGCACTTCAGACGAACCAAATGAGTTCTAGAATTTAGAGTTGAAACTGATTGGAAAAGCAGTGGGGGAGGGGTTGGTCGGTGACCGGCAAACCCTCAACCCAGGACAGTTTCAGCACTACCTGAACCCAAATTCTATAAAGCAAAGGTTTGGCTTCCTCACGAGCTGAGAACCTCATGAAATCTTTCCTTGGTGATGTGTTTAGAGTCCTGACAGCGCGGCACGGCTGTGCCCTCATGAGGAACTAGAGAACGGCGCCGACCGCGTGGCTGTGCCGCGGGGTTGCTGCTTCACCCAGAGCACAAAGGTCCTGGAGCCTCCCAGGGGAAGCTTCAGAGGCTTTTGCCACTCGCTCCACGAAGCGCAGCACCTGGCAAAGGTTCCCCGCTCTGGGGGCTGTAGCGCTTCAGGACCGGTGGTGCACAGGGGCTGCCATGGTTTCCTCCCGTGGCGATGGCTCATGCGGCACTTGACCCCACGCTCCACGGCACTGCCCCCAGCCGGGCAACAGTGGCAATGTGCAGCGAGGCCTTCTGGAGCTGCTTCATGTCCCGGGCGAGGCGGACCGTAGCGGCACAGAGACGCACGCAGGCATAGGCACGGACACCAGCGTGGGGGGCACTTGTTTACCAAACAACTCCTATTTACCATTTGCCCCAAAGAATACTGCTCCAGTCAGCATCCACTGCTAACACAATAATTAACCAATCAGCTGATACTTTGCCAAATGAGCATAAGCACATGCCGTAAACAGGGCAAACAAACATGTAGCCTGGGCCTTGTTTGCCACAGGGGTGGAAACATGCCCAGACAGATTGTTGACCTGGACCCAGTGCTGCCAAGGTCCCCCCACCCAACTCCAGAAGGGAGGGGGGACAAAGGGGGTTTGAGTCACACACACACAGAAGCATGTTCTGGTAATATTTGGGGCACAATCCTGGTCATAAGCAACATTCACTATGAATGCCTGGCCACTATGGGCCTGGCACAGGCTGCTTCTCTGACACAGCTGCCATGCCTGTGGCACTGTCTGTAGGCCCAGAGACCTTCTCTTGCCCTTGAGCCCTCTGCACAGAGATGAGAAGGGCTTGAGAGGCATGGGCCAGGCCCAAGCACATTGCAGTGATTTCTGTCTCTCAGGAACTCCCAGGCTGACAACAGACTTTTCCCAAACCTTTCCCAAGCTGGATTTTGCACTTGCTCAGGGGTGAAATTCCAAAGCACCAGAGGTGACCACCAGCCTAAGAATTTGCCCCTTCCCTCCCCCACCTCCTGCCACTCCTCAGTATCCAGTATCTGGGCAGGTCTCACAGTGTTTTCCTAGGGAGTGTCCTGTATTGCTCTGGATGGAACCAGAGCAAGCTGCCCAGCAGTGGACAACACAGCTCTGAGCCATTGCCCTAAGCTAACACCCAGCACCATCAGCACCACAAACAGGACTGAAGTTCATCAGCCCCCCAAAAGCAAATCCATCAACATAGTGAACACACCACACCTGTTGAAGTGGAACCTCCTGTGCTGCAGTTTCCATCCATTGCCCCTTATCCTCTCCCAGGGCACAAGTGAGCAGAGGCTGTCCCTGCCAGTGGGTTCCTCTTAACCACATGGATCCTGTCCCAGCAGGTAGTGGTGCAGGAGAAGGAACAGCAGAATGAAGAGAAGGAGAAGGGAACTGAAAATCTCATCACCTGAATCTAGAAAGAAAGCCCTTGGTAGCAAATGTCCTTTCTGGATGGACACAGAATACAACACAGAGCTGATGAGAGCAACTGCTGGGGGTGCACCAACTGCCCTGAGAACCCTAAGGAAGGGCTGGAGGGGGGAGGGCATTCACTGGAATTCCAACACCTGATAATACCTCTTGGACATACTGAGAATCACAGAATTGTCAGGGTTGGAAGGGACCTCAAGGATCATCCAGCTCCAACCCCCCTGCCATGGGCAGGGACACCTCACACCAGATCAGGTTGTGCACAGCCACATCCAGCCTGGCCTTAAAAGCATCCAGGGATGAGAATTCCACCACCTCCCTGGGCAACCTGTGCCAGTGTCTCACCACCCTCATGGGGAAGAATTTCTTCCTAACATCCAATCTGAATCTCCCCACTTCTAATTTTGCTCCATTCTCCCCTAATCCTATCCCTACCCAACACCCTAAATAGTCCCTCCCCAGCTTTCTTGTAGCCTCCTTCAGATACTGGAAGGCCACAAGAAGGACTCCTTGGAGCCTTCTCTTCTCTAGACTGAACAGCCCCAACTCCCTCAGTCTGTCGTCATAGCAGAGCAGCTCCAGCCCTCTGCTTATCCTCGTGGCCCTACTCTGGACACCTTCCTGCCCCTCCAGATCCTTCTTGTAACAGATGCTCCAGAACTGGACACAGTGCTCCAGGTGGGGTCTCACCAGGGTGGAACAGAGTGGGAGAATCACCTCCCTGGCCCTGCTGGCCACATTTCTCTTGCTGCAGCCCAGGATACAATTGGGTCTCTGGGCTGCAAGTGCACACTGGTTGCTCCTGTTCAGCTTGCAAATGAACACTTCCCTTAAGGATAATCCAGAATTAGAAGCACAAGATGGAGATGGAAGAGGCCCCTGATGCAAAGAAGAGAGATTCCAAATGTGTCCAGAGATATGGGAACAAAGCAGGATTGTGCAGGAAGTGGGAGCCAGCACAAGTTCTGCACCATGAGAGTAGTGGAGCACTGGAACAGGTTGCCCAGGGAGGGGGTTGGGGTCCTATCCCTGGATATATTCAAGGTGAGGCTTGACAGGGCTCTGGGAAACCTAATGTATTGGGGATGTCCCTGGGAAGGTTGGAGAAGGTAACCTTTGGAGGTCCCTTCCAGCCCAGCCCATTCTATGATCAGTGAGATATGGGAACCAAGCAGATTCTGCATGAAGTGCAAAAGGAAGACACCACCTGGGGCTTCTCAGAGCTCTGGGCCTGGCTATGGTTGTGGATTCCTGCCTTGGGCTTCAGTCTCAAGAAGTTGGTTGGAGCACTAACCCTGAGCTTGTTCCCCTTTGTTTGCATGGCTGTTAGAGTGCAGGGCATGTGTGAGTGCTGGTCTGCTTGAGGGAGCAGAACAGGGGACAGCAAGGGCCTCTCTGGGAAGAGCTGGGGCAAATGTTGCCTTCAAGAGCAGGCCCTAAGCCTCTGTATTCTAAGCTCCCATTTCAAGGACCAGGCCTAAGGCCTGTCTGCATTTCATAGAGCAATACTGAGCAACGCTTTCCTGAGGTTCTTTTCCCTATTCCAAATGCCCTGGGATGGAACAAACCCTGCACACAGGGAAGAAGGCCAACTGCAGATGGGTTGTGGCAGGAGAAAAGTGGCCAGACACAGGAATTGTCCTCCCCCAGACTCAACACTGCTGTGGCCACATCTGGATTCCTGGTATCTGGGTGCAGAGTTCAGAAGTCCAAAGGAGAAGCCAGGAACTGGGGAGGCTGCAGAGGAGATTTTCCAGGGTGGGGATTGACATCTCTGTGGAGAGGCTGAGCTCTGGGCTGCTTTAGCCTGCTGAATGGAGGCTCAGGGCACTGCCATAGCAGTGTGCACATGGTTGAAGGGTGGTTTCAGAGAGGATGGAGATCTTCTGGAGAGTGGAAAGAGACCAAAACCTTCAGAAAGTGCAGCTTGGAAGGTTCAGAGTGGAGAGGAGGCCAAAGAAATGTCCCTCAAAGGGCAGAGCTGCTATGCATGAGGCCATCCAGAGGTGTCAGGAAATGGCAGGGAGAGCTGAGACAGCTCAAGGAAGGGATGAAAATAGCAGGGGCAGAGCTGGATGGGGAAGCAAGATTGGTGTCAGCAGCCTAAAGGGAAAGAGCTGCAGGCATGGGACAGTATAGGACAGGCTGCAGTAGGGATGGCCAAGGGCTCTTGCAAGGCTGAGAGGCCTTGGTCTTTGTCCTTGGTCTTTGTGCCCTTGGCTCTGGCAGTTGCCTCTGCCACCAAGGCCTGTCAGGAGAAACTTGGCTTTGAGGGTTTGAAGTTCTTCTAGTCCAAGGGCAGTGGTCAGGGCTTGGCCTTTCTGCTTCCTAGACCAAAGGCAAGTTTTTCTTCCCTCTACTTTGCCTTTGTCTCCCTGCAATCCTGGCCTCTAACAAGCTGCTCTAACGAGTCCCTGGGGAGCCTTTGGCAGTAACAAGCCTCAGTGAGGCCAATCAGTGCTTCAAGGTACTTTGGAGTTTTCTTCTGCCTTGGACTTCTTGAGAGGCTTCTTGGCAGTAGCTTGACAGAGTCTCCTGGCACTACCTAAGGATGATGTAATCAGCCCCAAATACTCCATGGGGCTCATTAAATACTGCTGAACCTCTAATTATTGCCAAGGTTTCTGCAGCTAATTGGAGAGGTTTTTATTGAACAAAGCATCTGATAAAAACTATATTTAAAGGTACAGGTCATTCCTTCTCAGCAAGAGTTGTCTCTTTGCAAGCAAACCACAGCAAAACCTGACAAGGTCCTACCCTGGGCACTGCTCATCCTTACTCCCCACTGCCCCCTAAGGAGCCCAGAGACACAGTTGAGGGACAGGATCTGCCTTGCCAGGGTCTGGGGGTCAGGGCTTGGTCCTTTGGATCAGTGAAACCCCTCCAGGTTTACTCAGCAGCAGAGCCACCTTTAGCTGCTTGTCCTGACCTGTCAGCACTGCCTCAGTTCTCTGCTCTCACCAGAGCCTGGAGATGCTTCAGTGCCTCCTGTGATGCTTCCCTTGCGTCCACTCTCTCCTGCTCTAACCAGACCCTGGGGACCCTTTCCCAGTATGCTTCACTGGGACCCATTAAGAGTAGAAGAAAGTTCAGAGTTTGAATCTGACTTTGAATTCTGGAGAGGTTTCATCAGCTTCTCAGTCTCTGAGGTTCATGGACTTCGCACCAAAGTCACCAGAGGGCTTCTTTAAATGCCTTGGGCTGGTTCTGTTGTGCTGAGCCAGGCCAGGCTCCTGGGCTGGAAGGTGCTGCTGGCAAGCAGGCAGAGCTGCAGAGACAGCTCTGGCCAGGAGCAGCTCCTCTGCACAGCACAGCAGGGCTGAGGACACTGCCAGAGGATCTCAGAGTGATGAGGAAGTCAGAGAGAGCTTCGAGGTGCCCTGGACTGGGAGGATGCTGAGAGCTCACTGGAGGAGAAGTCACTGCAGTCACTGACATGGTGAGGCTGTGGGTGCAGGGCGGTTCAGGTACAGTTCCAAGAGGCATCTCCTAAAGCTGGCACAGCCACAGCTGATGCTGGCTGTGGGGAGAAGCTGTGGGTGGCAGGAGCCACCCCTGGCAGTGCAGAGCAGGGCAGGGTGGGGCAGGGTCCCTTCTGCTCTGGAGAGGCTGCTGGGTGGGTCAGGGCTGCTCACAGCTGCAGCTCAGCACCAGGGAACTTCCAAAGGGATGTTTCAAGGACAAGGTCCAAGCAGGGTCTGCTCTAAAGAGAGAAGAGTTCCCGAGTCTGTGTTTGCAGTTTCCTGTTCTGTGGACAAGGGAAAGTGGGGAGTGAAAGAGAGGAAGCAAAGGTCCATTCAAGTTGGAAAAAGTCCTTGAAACTGGGGAGGTGTATCTTGGAGTGGTCAGGAAGTCTGCTGGGAGCCTCCTAAATTGCCTTCAGCCACTCCTCTGCCCGTGAACAGCACCAGCAGCACCCTGGCTGGACTCATCAGGATGACTCTGGTCAGTGCCCTGCAAAAAGGCAGGTTTCTGTAGGAGAGTGCAGAGGAGCTGGGAAGGGCTCTGTGAGCAGGGCAAATCCATCAGCCAGCACACTCCTGCCAGGGTGAGAACCTCCAGGCAGCAGGGATCTGATCAGGAGAGGAAACTGAACCCAACAATGTTGTGGGAGGGAGCATTCAGACATCTCCATCTGATGTGCTCCAGGCCAGACCCTTCCTCAGAGCACAGACCTTGGCCTCTTCTTCCCCCCAGAAAACCCTTAGGCCTCAGGGTCATGGGCTCCAAGGTGTGAAGCACCTCCTCTGCAGCCAGAGCTCCAGCAGAGGCAGAGCTGCCACAGGAGAGGGAATGCCATCGGGTGTTGCAATGAGCCCTGAGTGTGCTGGGCTGGAAGTGTGGCGCAGAGACCTTGAGAGAGGCTGAGACACTGAGTGGTCTGTGGGGGATCCCTCTGCTCTCAGCAGGGTCTGGTGGCTTTTCAGGGAGTCATGGGAGTGTGATCACCTCCAGCTCAGCAGGGCACAAGTCCAGAGAATTGGGGAAGTTGCAACAGGGCCACAGCAGCTCCCCTCACTCTGCTCTGAGCCTCAGGCAGCCTCTTGCCTTGCAGGCTTCTGCTCTCGCTGCTCCCCCTGAGGGCAGCAGAAATGCTGTGCATGAGCACTTGTGACAGCCATGAACACTCTGGGGGTGAGATGTGGGCAGCTGGAGTAAAAAAGCCTAAAACATTCAGGAACTGCCTTTTTCTACCCTCTCTCCTTAGCTCTGGGAGATGCTGAGAAGCCTTTCTGCTTTGGATCTCCTTTCTCTGAAAGTGGACACCAGACCTTGCTGCTGCCTCCACCACTCCCTGCTGCAGAGCAGGACTGACTCAGCAGCAGGAAGCAGGAAGAGTCTCTGCTCTTCCCTGTATGCTCAGTCAGCACAAAAGAGTCCAGCACCAGAGCTGGAGGGAGGTGTCCTCCAAAAGAAAACTTAAGTCTCTGGATCAGGGGCTGAGAAATGGCTTTGGTTGTGCTCCATTGACTTGTGACTGCCTTTGCCTTTTGGCTGCTGCACTGTGCACAAAGGGCACAAATGTCCAACAGCAGCTCCATCACCCACTTCCTCCTCCTGCCATTCTCAGGCACAAGGCAGCTGCAGCTCCTGCACTTCTGGCTCTTCCTGGCCATCTACCTGGCTGCCCTGCTGGGCAATGGCCTCATCATCACCACCATAGCCTGGGACCACCACCTCCACACCCCCATGTACTTCTTCCTCCTCAACCTCGCCTTCCTTGACCTGGGTGCCATCTCCACTACTGTGCCCAAGTCCATGGCCAATTCCCTTTGGGACACCAGGGACATCTCCTATGCAGGATGTGCTGCTCAGCTATTTATGTTTTTCTTTTTCATTTCAGCAGAGTATTTTCTCCTCACAACCATGTCTTATGATCGCTATGTTGCCATCTGCAGACCCCTGCACTATGAGACCCTCCTGGGCAGCAGAGTTTGTGTCTGCCTGGCAGCAGCTGCCTGGGCCTGTGGGTCTCTCAATGCTGTGCTGCACACAGCCAATACATTTTCCTTGCCCCTCTGCCAGGGCAATGCGGTGGACCAGTTCTTCTGTGAAGTGCCCCAGATCCTCATGCTCTCCTGTTCCACATCCTACCTCAGGGAACTTTGGCTTCTTGTAGCCAGTGCCTGTTTATTCTTTGTCTGTTTTGTGTTGATTGTGGTGTCCTATGTGCAGATCTTCAGGGCAGTGCTGAGGATTCCCTCTCAGCAGGGACGCCACAAAGCCTTTGCCACCTGCCTCCCTCACCTAGCTGTGGTCTCACTTTTTCTTGGCCCTGGCACCTTTGCCTACTTGAAGCCCTCTTCCATCTCCTCCCCATGCTTGGATCTGGTGGTGTCAGTTTTGTACTCAGTGGTGCCTCCAGCAGTGAACTCTCTCATCTACAGCCTGAGGAACCAGGAGCTCAAAGCTGCCCTGAGCCAAATGATCACTGGATGGTTTCAGAAGCAATAAACTCTTTGCCTTCTCCTGCAGTGCAGTTCTGATGTCACTCAGTGCAGGCCCAGCTTGGCTGCTTGAGTTCTGAGGGCTGCTGGCAGGAACCATTCCCATTGCAATGGGCTGGAGCAAAGCCTGCACACAGTATCATAGTATCATAGTAGTATCAGTCAGGGTTGGAAGGGACCACAAGGATCATCTAGTTCCAACCGCCCTGCCATGGGCAGGGACACCCCACACTAGATCAGGCTGCCCAGAGCCTTGTCCAGCCTGGTCTTAAACATCTCCAGTGACGAGGCCTCAACCACCTCCCTGGACAACACATTCCAGGGTTTCACCACTCTCATGGGGAAGAACCTCCTCCTCATATCTAGCCTGAATCTCCCCACCTCCAGCTTCATTCCATTCCCCCTAGTCCTATCACTACCTGAGATCCTGAGAAGTCCTTCCCCAGCCTTCCTGTAGGCCCCCTTCAGATACTGGAAGGCCACAATTAGGTCACCTGGGAGCCTTCTCTTCTCCAGACTGAACAGCCCCAACTCCTTCAGTCTGTCCTCATAGGAGAGGTGCTCCAGCCCTCTGATCATCCTTGTGGCCCTTCTCTGGACACATTCCAGCACCTCCACATCCCTCTTGTAATAGGGGCTCCAGAACTGGAGGCAGTACTCCAGGTGGGGTCTCCCCAGAGCTGAGCAGAGGGGGAGAATCACCTCCCTTGCCCTGCTGGCCACACTTCTCCTGATGCAGCCCAGGATCTGATTGGCTTTGCGGGCTGCAAGTGCACACTGAGAGCTCCCGTTGAGCTTCTCCTCCCCCAGCACCCCCAAGTCTCTCTCCTCAGGGCTGCTTTCCAGCCAGTCATTGCCCAGCCTGGATTTGTGCCTGGGATTGCCTGCACCCAGATGCAGGACCCTGCCCTTGGTCTTGTTGAACCTCCTGAGGTTAGCTTGTGCCCACCTCTCCAGCCTGTCAAGGTCCCTTTGGATGGCCTCCCTTCCCTCCAGCCTGTCTGCGGCACCACACAGCTTGGTGTCATCAGCAAACTTGCTGAGGGTGCACTCAATGCCACTGTCCATGGCACCCACAAAGATATTGAGCAAGCCTGGTCCCAGGACTGATCCCTGAGGGTCTCTGCTTGTCCCTGGCCTCCACTGGAACATGGAGCCATTGACAGCCACTCTTTGGGTGTGGCCATCAAGCCAGTTCCTTATCCATCTAGTGGTCCACCCATCAAACCCATGTGTCACCAGTTTGGAGACCAGGATGTGGTGCGGGGCAGTGTCGAAGGCTTCATCTGTTAAACACACTCTGAAACTCTGTAATGCTGGGGATTCTACAACACAGTAATAAAGAACTTCTGGGAGGACTTCTGAGAGTCTCTGCATTTCTGGAATTCTGCTTGAAGCAGCAGCAGGGTTCGTGCCCCTGCATTCATCACCCTAAGAGACCTCATTATAAGGGGCTACTCCTACTACTATGGAAAGTGGGGGAGCAATAACCACACCTCCCAATACAGACTGAATATCTTGAGCACCTCCCAGTGCAGAACAGATCCTATGATGCCCTCCAAGTACAGCCTGGGCCCCTCCCATCCTCTCTACTCAGTCTCCTGTTCTAACAGTGAAACTGAGCCCATGTCTCAGCTCATCCCTTACACCTCAGGCCCTCCCAAACCCACCACTGACCCTGACTCTGCCCCATTGCTCATTCTGCCTCCAGCCTTTACCCTTGGCATTGACCCTTGGGTGTTAACCCCAGGCTTCAACCCAGCCACAACCTGTGGTGTAAAAGGGCAGATTTCAGTTCAATCTGCTGGAAAAGGCAATCCAAGGGGGTTCACGTTTGGCCTGGCAGTGCCGGGGTCGGTGTATTGCTGTGTCCTCTGGGGCACGCTGGTCACTGGTGTGGGGGTGAATATGCCAGGTGAGGTAGGAGCTGCGGATGAAGCCCTTGCTGCAGCCTGTGCAAAGGAAGGTCTGGCACCGGTGTGGGTGCAGCGGTGCTGGCAAAAGGTGGCCATCTGGGTGGCACTTTTGCCTCAGGCAGCTCAGAGGTGCAGCTACTTCTGGCTGTGGATGCAGCAGTGGCAGATGAGGTTGGAGCTGAGGGTGCAGCACTTGCCATAGTACACCACAGAGGGCTGGGCACTGGTCTGGGGGTAGTGGGGCTTCAGCAGCTCCAAGCTGGGTGGGAAACTTTGCCCACACTCAGGGCACTGATGTGGCTGCTTGAGTGGCACAGAGGGGCTGATATGGGTTTGTCCTCTTCCTCCTCTTCATCTTCCTCCTCCTTCTCTTTATTCTTTTCCTATGATCTTCCTCTTCCACATCATCCCCTTTGTCCACCTCATAATTATTGCCCTCCTCCCCCTCCTAATCCTCACATACTTCATCCTTGCTGCCCTCATCCATGTCTTCATCAACCACTTCTACTATTCCTCAAGGCTGATCTTTGACTCCTCCAAATTATTCTTCAGGTGATTCTTCTCTTCTAAGATCTTGTCCAGGTCCTTCTGGGAGGCCATGCTGCTGAGAGCAATGGTCAGCCCTGTGCTCCTAGGCAAATCCTTGGGGACCTACTAACTGAGAAGTAAGGACATTGTGTGTGTCTTCTTGCATTGGAGGTATCAGAGCCCTAACTCCTGTGCTGAGTCCCCTGGTTGTAGTGCTGATGGGGCTGACAGCCCCAGGATGTAGCCATCCCAACCACCCCCTCTGGCCATGCAACTGATACCTGACCACCTGGGGCTCAGGCAGATGAAATCCTCAATTCCCATCACAACCAGTGACCCTCAAAGCTCTACAAGTGGTGAAGTGTGGTTTGGGAGGAGGGTCTGGAGAGGGTAGGGAGGTACTTAGCAGTCATCAGGAGCCTGGGACCTTGCTGCTGTTCCAAAGTTGGGTTCTTGACCTTCTGACCTGTTCCAAGGAGCAGATCTGTAAACTTTGCTCCTCCCCAGCACAAAGGAGCAGGGCTGATGGAGAGAAGAGAAGGATATGACCCCAGGCAGAGAGAAGCAAAGGGCTCAGAGGAGAAGACTGATCTGCAAGGAATGGCTCAGCCCTGACCGACTCTCCCAGCCTTGCTCTTCTCTCCCTATGGCTTGGGGGTTTGTCACCTCCTGCCAGCTCAGTACATCTGTGCTTGGATCACAGCCAACAGGGAGCTAATAGAAAACACTGAGAGTCAAAAACTTCAGGGTCTGTGCAAGTGGCAAAAGATCCCAGGATGATTCAGCATCCAAGGTTCTGCAGCTCAGAGAAACACCTGATGGAAGTCAAGGATCTCCACCTCTCAAAACACTGACCCTAAAGCCAGAGCCTTGGAGCTCTCCTGGATCACAGCAGCTGTGTCCAGCATCTCCCCCACTCAGACATCTCTCAGGCACAACCTGCACCAAGGGCCAGCACCAAGTCAGACTTCTCCAGGCTCAGGTCTCATCCTCTGAGAATGGAGAAGCTTTGTGAGTGTTTTCCCTGAGCTCCAGTAGAAGGAAACTGAACTCCAGGGCAGCCTCTCTGCCAGCCACTTCTCCACCTCTCTGTGTCTTTGGACAGACATCTTTGCTGACACCATCTTGGGGGGCTCCATGTTCCACTGGAGGCAGCCAGCTCTGTCCCTGTGTCTGTGTGCTTGGTGCTTCTCTCCAGGCACAGCCATAGAAAGATTTGAATTCAGGAGCCCTTGCAGTCAGTCAGCGTCAGCCTTGTCCTTATCCACTCTGTGCTTCAGAGGCTCTTTGATTAGAACACATTCTGCTGAATCACCTTGGGGATTGCACATTGCTTCATGAGGAAGGGCTGCTAGGATCCAACCTTTCCATCTGCTTCTCACTCTCAAGAACTCTTGACTGCCTGAGAAATCACAGCCCTCGCAGAACTTGTTGGCTTAGCCTCACCCTTCTGGACAGGCAAGCTGCTGAGAGACAGCTTGTGCTGAGCAGATGATTCCAGAGGGCTTGGAATGCTGAGGGAACTTTCTCAGCCTGGGCTTTGCTTTGTTTCCAAAGAGCAACAATTCTTCTGTGGCTGTGTGCAGGCAGCTCTCTAAGGAGAGCAGGGGGCAGCTGGTGCCATGGAGCTGTGAGCTCCAGCTGCAGAGAGCAGTGGAGAAGTCTGATGCAAGGAGCAGGGATGGAAGGCCCAGGTGAGCAGGGACAGCAATGGGGAGGTTGGGGAGGGTGAGGAGCAAAGTTGTCCACTCAGTGTCAGCCCTCAAAGGACAGCTTCTCCTCCCAGTCCAGACCCCATGAGCAGACAGCCTGCATCATTCTGGCTTGGTGGATGCTGCTGTCACCTCTGTCCTCATCTGAGAAAGAATCAAATAGCTTACCATCAAAATCTGAGCTTTGTGAGGTGCACTTGGAAATCTGGAAGTCAACAACAAAGACACAAAGAGCTCCTCAGGGCACTTGGGAATCATTCCATGAACCTCAGGTACTGAGAGAAGAGTGAAGAAACTCTGCAAGAAGCAAGAAGCAAAACACAAAGTACCTTGAAGCATTGATTGGCCCCACTGAGGCTTGTTACTGCCAAAGCCTCCCCAGGGACTCGTTAGAGCAGCTCAGGAGAGGCTGTGATTGCAGCAGACAAAGGCAAAGTGCAGGAGAGCAAACTCTGGCTCTGGTTTCTGCAGCACAAAGGCCAAGGCCTGAGCACAGCCCCTGGGCAGGCAGATCCTGTCCCACATGTGTGGGTCAAGGCTCTTCAGGTGCACTGGGGGTGGGGTGTGGGTTTCATAGCAGCATAGCATGGCCTAGTTTGGAAGGGACCTCAGAGCTCCTCTGCTCCAACCTCCCTGCCATAGGCAGGGATGCCTCTCCAATAGACTCAGCTGCTCAAGGCCTCATCCAGCCTGGCCTTCAACACCCTCAGGAGAGGGCATCCTACCTGGGTAGCCTATTCCAGAGTCCCACAACCCTCATACTGAAGAACTTCTTCCTAAGACCCAGTCTAAACCTCCTTTTCCTCACCTTCAAACCTTTCCCTCCTGTCCTGTCACCAAACACCCTCATGAAAAGTTCCTCTCCAGCCTTCCTTTAGGATCCCTGTAGGGTTTGTGATGCTGAGTGGAGGACAAGGGCCTGACAGTCCCCAGCCTTCCTGGGGCTGTGGAAAGAGGCAGTGAGGCCCTCCCAGTGCCTTAGGACAACATCTCCTCACAGGCCTTGGGGGCAGAGAATTGCCAGAGTCAAGAGGGCACAGCCTTGGCTTCTCTTCGTCATTCCCACCACTGCCATTGCCCTTTATCAGCTCTCCCACAGCTTTGTCCTGCACTGTCTCACAGCTGCTTCTCCTGCCCTGCAGGCTGCAGACACTCATCTCACTTCCCCACCTTGGCCTTTCCAGGCCTTCACTGACACCTGCCCACACTCACACTTTGCTCCTTGGGACACAAAGAGAAGGGCTGATCCCAGACTCCTTCTGGAGATCTTCTCAGGCCACAGCACTGCCCTTTGAGAGAGGTTTCTTGCTCCTCATGGTCAGTCTGCACCTGCCAGGCTGCACCATCTGGCAGTGTTCCTCTCTCCTGCTCTTTCCTACCTCACCAGGAGCTCCCAAGGCTGCTGGCCTTGCAGTTTCTTGCATAGACAGCACCAAGCCCTGTGCCTGCTGCTGTCCCATCAGGTACTCAGGCAGCAGAGACACAGCAACCAAAGCATCAGCCCCTTCCTGCAGTCAGCCCAGGCCCTTTGGCAGAGGGCATCTGACAGATCACTGTGCCCATCTGCCAGCCATGAGCCCAGGGCTGCCCTATCAGCTCCTGCAGACACAACTGACCTCACAGTCCCTTTCCCAGCTGTGTTCCTGCTGTTGGCCAATCCTCTCAGGAGGCAGAAGTGGCCTCACCTCCCCCTTCCCAGTCCTTGGCTTCCTACTGAAAGGTGAGTTCCTGAGACACAACTGAGCACAGGATTGCACACTCAGCCCTCAGCCTCCTTGTGGCCAGAGCCTGAGCAGATCAAAGTTTCACCAGATCCATCTGGGAGATTTCCTACCAAGGCTTTGAGTGGAGGAGCTGCTGGCTCTGTCCTGCTGCATTTGTGGAGGAGACTCCTGCACATCCTCTTGTCCAATGATCCTGCTCAGGGCAGGGTTAAGCAGATGAGGTCCCTCAAGGGTTGTGCCCTTTTTGGCTTCATCTCCAGAGCAGCTGCAAAGGCCCTGGGTCAGATGGTGCAGGGAGTTCATGATGACATTCCACAGTGCTGGCCCAAGGGCTTGCCCTGAGGGATGCCACTGGGAAGTGTCTGCCAGGAGGACTCTCCACTGGTGACATTTGGGCTTCAGCCACCACCCAGCCACCACCTCATCCATGTCTGCACTCCAGCTCTCAGCACTCTGGCTCTAAGGAGGCTATGGGGGACCATGGCAAAGCCCTGGCTAAGGTCCAGGCACAAAGCATCCCCTTCTTGCCCCTACCCATATGGGTTCAGCAATACCTCTCTTGTCCTGCAAGGGCCTGCAAATGGCTGCAGAGGAGTTTGAGCCTTCACCTTCCCAGGGACTGTGCTGAGGGTGACCAGCCTGCAATGTTCCCCACCCTCCTTTTTGGTGTTCTTGAACAGGCCTTTTCCAAGGAGCCCAGAACCTCTGGGATGGCTCTGTGCACATCTCAGGGCACAGAAAGGGTGATGTGAGCAGACAGCAGCCTGCCCAAGACATCTGAGATGAATCTCCCTGGGCCAGTAGGGTTTGTTCTGGAGTGACACACAGCAATGTCCCAGCTCTGTCAGGTGTCCACATCTGAGCTGGCCTCATGGACCCCTAATGGAGTGTGGGATGTTCAGAGACAGAGTCTTTCCTTATCACTCACACAGGCCCTGCCCTGCAGCAGTCAGAGAGTCTCCCTGGCCTCCTGCTGCCCCTGCCATAGGCTGGGAGGCTCCTCAAAGCTTCAGTGCCTTGGCACCCCCAGCAATAGCTGATGGTGTTTGCTCACTCAGGTTCACCTCAGCTCATCTGCTGACATCTCATCTGCACAATGCAAACAGGCACTGCTGACCTCCTGAGGCCATGTCCTCCTCTGGAGGGACAAAGAGTCTATCCAAGCTGAGGAGTGAGGCTGCTGTTGGAAATGGGGGTTGTGAAGGCTAGTGTAGGATGACTGCCCTGGGACAGCTTCCCCAGGGTGTCCAGTGAACACAGACACAGTCCAGACCCTTCTCTGCTGATCCTTCAGGTCACTTGCAGGAGGCCTGGCTGTGTGAGGACACTGCTGTGTGCCCCAGCCCTGCACACTCACACACTTTAGCTGTTCCCTGCTGTTTGCATCTGTTGGACAATTTCTTGGGCATGCTCTTGATGGAAACTTTGGAAGAAGACCTAAGCCTTCAGACACTGCCCTAAGCAGATCACCTGTCTGTGTGGAACTGATCCTGTGGAGACCAGGTGCATGGGCACGTGGCCTGTCCCTGCCTGTGATCACAGACTGCCACATTGCAAAGCCCTGACCAAGCTTCCAGGCCTTAGACCAACACAAGGGATCAGAAGGGGAGTGTGGGAGTGGAAAGAGAGCAGTCTATGAAGAGCAAGCATTGGTGCTCCCTGGCAGCACTGGTGCTGTGTCTTGGTATGAATGGGGAAAGAGTCTCAGCTCTTCTGGAACATTCCTGAGTTATGAAATTAGAAGCACAAAGGAGGCCAAACTATCAACAGCCAGGCTGCTTATTAATAGAATAAAGTGAATGGAACAGAAGAAGGAAGAGAGAGAAGGAAGAAATGGAGAGAGTCATAAACCAGGGACCAAGTCTGGCACAAGGATTGGGTCTAAACCCACTTACACTTCTCTCTGCAGAGGAGGGTCCATGCTGATGCTGTGACTCAACAGGAGGGCTTCCCTTACCCCCTTCACTCCCAATCTCTCTGCAAGATCATTCCAGCCCAGCTCCAAAGGAGATTTTCCTGTCACAATCATTCTAATCCCACCCCAAATCCAGAGAACTTTGTGTATGACATCCATGTTGTGTCAGAGTGAACCTTGACACCACACTGAACCTGTTTGCATCTCTGTTACACCTTGCTGAAGTCCCTCAGCTTCTTTACCTGTGTCAAATCATCCTCCTGCTTCAGTCGAACTCACTGCAGCTTTCCTGATCTGAGTGAGGTGCACTTGGACTCTGACTTGTTTCTCCAAAGCCCTGGCCATTCATGTCCTAAAAATGGCAACTCTTTCTTTGTTGTCAGGCTGTCGGGGACTGGGTGAGGTAAAAACACCTCCATGGTGTCTGTAGGGATCTGCAGCCCTGTGGAGAAGGCCTTGGGGATATTAGAATTAAAGAATCCTGGAATGGTTTGGGTTGGAAGGGACCTAAAAGAGCAACTAGTCCAAACCCATGACCATGAGGAAGGACATCTTCCACCAGCTCAGGTTGCTCAGAGTTCCTGATCCTGGACACTTCAAGGGATGAGGAATCATAGAATTGTTAGGGTTGGAAGGGACCTCAAGGGTCGTCTAGCTCCAACCTCCCTGCCATGGGCAGGGACACCTCACACTAGAGCAGGTTGCTCAGATCCACATCCAGCCTGGCCTTAAAAACCTCCAGGCATGAGGCTTCCACCACCTCCCTGGGCAACCTGTGCCAGTGCCTCACCACCCTCATGAGGAAGAACTTCTTCCTAACATCCAGGCTGAATCTACCCATTTCTAGTTTTGTTCCATTCCCCCCAGTCCTATCACTCCTTGACACCCTCAAAAGTCCCTCCCCAGATTTCTCGTAGCCCCCTTCAGACACTGGAAGGCCACAACAAAGTCTCCTCAGAACCTTCTCTTCTCTCTTTCTCTGGGTAATCTTTTCCAGTGTCCTGCCACCCTCACCACAAAATATTTCCTCCTTATGTCTGATCTAGCTCTGCCTTCTTTCAGCTTAAAGCCACTGTCCTTTGAGCAGGGATTTGGAGGCATCTGACATATGACCACTAGGTAGTGGCTGTAGACCCTGACCCCAGTGGTGTGGAGAATGAGAACAATAGAGGAGTAGCTTGAGAGTGCTTTGAGACATGAGAAGATTTCCTGACTAGTGAAGAGCAGCATGAGAAAGAAATAAAGCCACAAAGTGGAGCTGGGGAGGTCCAGACTAGATATGAGGAGAAAGAAATGTCACTGCCAGGGCAGTGCTGTGGAGCAGGATGTCACCCAGCAGCACCCTGGACCAGCTCAAGACTTGATATTTCAAGGAAGAGCCAGGGAGGATGGAGAGAGAGCAGCAAAGGAAGGTGCCAGCAAGGTGGGGCAGCTGGCTGGGTGACTACAGCCTGCAGGGAAAGAGGCTCAGCTGATGCAGCAGCAGAGGACAGCCTGAGGGGCAGATGGCAGAGGGCTGTGGAAGAGCTGAAAGGCTCCTGGCAGAGCCAAGCTCTTCATGCCTTTGGTTCTGGCTGTGGTCTGTGCCACTGATGCCTCTGAGGAGACAACTCCTCCTTGCAGCCCTGGGGCCTCATTGCCTCCTTGTCCATCCTCAGGAGCCTGGGAGGGGTTGTGCCATAGTCCTGCTCTTAGCATTGGTCCTCTCCACATCCCACTGCTCCAGGAATCCCCCTGAGGGGTGAGTGAGGGACAGGATCTGCCTGTCCAGGAGCCAGGGCTCAGGGCTTGACCCTTTGCATTAATGAAACACCTCCAGGTTTGCTCAGCATCAGAGACATCTTCCTCTGCTTGTCCTGACCTCTCAGCACTGCCTCCACTTCTCTGCTCCAACCACAGCCTGGAGACACTTTCCCAGCAGTGTCCTCACTGGGACCCATCAACAAGAGAAGAAACTTCAGAGTTTGAAAGTGACTTCAACTTCTGGAGAGGTTTCATCATCTCCCTCTCAGTCTCTGATGTTTACCTGGCACCAAAGCCACCAGAGGGTCATTAAAATGCCCTTGGGTTGGTCCTCTGCTGCTCAGCTGGGCTGAGCTCCGTGGCTGGAGGGAGCTGCTGGAAAGTAGGCAGCAATGAAAAGTGTCAGCTGTGCCCAGGAGCAGCTCCTCTGCTCTGCACAGCAGGGCTGAGGGCACTGCCAGTGGATCTCAGCGAGATGAAGAAGGCAGAGAGAGCTTGGAGGTGTCCAGGAGGGTGACTGAGAGCTGACAGGAGGAGAAGTCACTGCAGGCACTGACACGGTGAGTCTGTGGGGGCAGGGCAGTGCAGGTGCAGCTCCTGGAGGCATCTCCTAAAGTTGGCACAGCCACAGCTGGTGGGGGCTGGAAGGAAATCTTCCTGTGCAGAGGCTCTTTTCAGGCTTTTCTGAAGAGCTGTGGAGCCCTGGGGTGCAGGCAGGGGTGGTGAGGGCTGTCCTTCAGAGCAGGGTCCCTGCAGCCCAGGGGCTGTGTGCTGGGGCAGGGACTCTGCTGCCTGCCAGGCTCAGGTCTCAGCCTGCCCAGGGAGCTCCACACAGTGCTGTGGGGAGAAGCTGTGAGTGGCAGGAGACAGCCCTGGCATAGCAGGGCAAGGCAGGGCAGGGCAGGGTCCTCCTGCTGTGGGAGGGAGCTGTGCTGGCCAGAGCTGCTCACAGTTCTAGCTCCCCCCTGGGCATTTCTGAGGAGGCTTTGCAGAAGAGCATCAAGGCAGCATTTTCGTGGCAGGGAAGGAGTCTTGGCTTTGAATGTTGATCCCCTTGGTGTGCTGGGAGGGCTGTGTGAGACTAGAGTTTATTTCACTGCTGTTCATAAGACTCTGAGGTCTCATTAGCCCTTGTCTGAGCTGCTCCTGAGCTCTGCACACCCAGAGCTGCCCCTGGGCAGTGTCCTGCTGCTGGGAGGGGTCTGCAGGGCAGAGCTCAGCACACAGCAGGTGGGATGGGCTCTGTCAGCAGGGACAGGGAGGAGACCTGGGCAGAGAGAAGCAGCTCCTGGCAGGGAAAGCTGCTAGAAGCAGGGACATGGGCAGCGGGGGCAGAGGGATCTGGTGGCAGAGATGCCCTGACAAGGGGATCAGGCACCTCTGTGCCATTCTCTGCACTGCAGACACATTTCCCAATGCAACCTTTTCTTCCCCTCTTCTACCCAGCAGAGGCAGTGCCCTCAAAGCTGTGGGCTCCAGGTCAGGAGTCACAACCTTGGCAGCTGACATTCATCTGAAGGCTCCTGGAGTGTGCACACAGAAGGAGGACAAAAGCTCTTCAGTTCCATCCTGTGAGCTGCAGAGAGCAGAGCGGGGGAAGGAGAAGGCTTCACCCCCAGTCCCTCTGCCTTTCTCTCTTCCCTTCAGTGTCTCTGCAGCACTGCAGAGCTGGTCCCTGTTTCTCCACCTCTCCATGGGACTCTCATTCCCAGGGATTGGGCTGTTGGTCATTTTCTGTTCAGACACCAGAGGAATCTTCCTGGCAATTCTGGGTCCCTGCTGCATTTGAAGCTGTGATAAACTCTGCAATGGGTTGGTAGTGATGGGACTGAGCTGATTCATTCCTCATGCAGCTCCGGGACAGGGGTTGCAATGAGCCTGAGAGAAGTGTGCCCTAACTTGTCACTGCCTTTCCCTCCTTGGACAGGTTGCCAGGGCCAGAGGCAGCAGATGTCCAACAGCAGCTCCATCACCCACTTCCTCCTCCTGCCATTCCCAGGCACAAGGCAGCTGCAGCTCCTGCACTTCTGCCTCTTCCTGGCCATCTACCTGGCTGCCCTGCTGGGCAATGGCCTCATCATCACCACCATAGCCTGGGACCACCACCTCCACACCCCCATGTACTTCTTCCTCCTCAACCTTGCCCTCCTTGACCTGGGTGCCATCTCCTGCACTGTGCCAAAATCCATGGACAATTCCCTGAGGGACACCAGGGAGATCTCTTACACAGGATGTGCTCTCCAGCTCTTCTTTTTCATATTCCTAATTTCAGCCGAGTATTTTCTCCTCACCACCATGTCCTACGATCGCTATGTTGCCATCTGCAGACCCTTGCACTATGAGACCCTCCTGGGCAGCAGAGTCTGTGTCCACCTGGCAGCAGCTGCCTGGGCCTGTGGGGCTCTCTATGCTCTGCTGCACACAGCCAATACATTTTCCCTGCCCCTCTGCCACGGCAATGCTGTGGACCAGTTCTTCTGTGAAATCCCCCAGATCCTCAAGCTCTCCTGCTCCACATCCTACCTCAGGGAACTTTGCCTTATTGTGGTCAGTGTCTCTTTTTTCTTTGTCTGTTTTGTGTTCATTGTGGTGTCCTATGTTCAGATCTTCAGGGAAGTGCTGAGGATCCCCTCTAAGCAGGGATGCCACAAAGCCTTTGCCACCTGCCTCCCTCACCTGGCTGTGGTCTCCCTCTTTCTCAGCACTGGCTTCTTTGCAAACCTGAAGCCCTCCTCCATCTCCTCCCCATCCCTGGACCTGTTGGTGTCACTTCTGTACTCAGTGGTGTCTCCAGCAGTCAACCCTCTCATCTACAGCCTGAGGAACCAGGAGCTCAAGGCTGCCCTCAGCCAACTGATCCCTGGATGCTTTCAGAAGCAATAAACTCTTTGTCTTCTCCTACAGAGCAGTTGTGATGTCACTCAGTGCAGGCCCAGCCTGGCTGTTCGAGTTCTGGCTGCTGCTGGTGCTGTTCCCCTTGTGAGAATGTTGTTCCCACACAAATGTCTTTCTTCAGACCATTTCTGGTTCAGTGTTGTCCTGTCTGTTGTGACCCAGAGGCTGCAGACATAAGGATCTGTGCTCCCTGGGTGCTCAACAATAAAGTACCCTCCTTCTCTGTCTTCCTTCCTCTTGAGTTGCTTGTCTGAGTTACTTCCTCCAAGGCTTCTGTGGAGCTGCAGGGCAGTGCCTGTGTGCAGAGGTGCAGGGGCAGAGTCCCAGCACAGCAGCAGTGCCAGGCAGCCCCACAGCTTGGGCTGTCCTCAGCTGCTCTTTCTTCCCTTCCACTGTCTCACGATGAGCCTCTGTGCTGGGGCATGGCCTGAGTGCTCTGGCAGCTTGGGCACTGTGGTGCTGTGTGGCAGTGCTGGGACTGTAGACAGGGAGAGTCCAGGGCTGCTTCTGGGACAGAGCTGCGCTCCAGAGCACCAGTGTCATCAGAACAGGAGGTCTCCTCATGCCTTCATACCCCAACTCCCTCCAATTACAGACTGTACCAACTTAGAATCCATGCTGGATACCCTGATCCTCTTACAGTACAGACTCAGTCCAAACATGGTTCTTTTAACCCTTCCCAGTACAGATGTGGCCTCATCCCAGTACAGACTTGATCCTACTGTCCTCTAGCATTGCAGCCTGGGTCCCATCCCAGCACAGAATCTTATCCCCTGGCTCCCTTCCCAGTACCATCTGCATCCATCCCAGTACAAACTGCACACCCTCATGCCCTCCCAGTACAGTCTGGACCCTGTCCCAGTCCAAACAGGATCCCTTTCATCCCTGCAGGTGCACATTAGGCCTCATTCCAATAAAATCTGTATCCCCTTATGCACTGCCAGTACAGCCTGGGCCCTGTTCCAGTACAAGCTGCATTCTCTGACCACATTCGAGGACTTTCTGGGCCCTGCACAGCATAGTTTGGGATCCTTTTAACCCTTCCCTGTACAGACCTGGTCACATCTCAGGACAAACTGCATCTCCTGAACCCCTCTCAGCTCAGATGTGGTCTTATCCCAGGACAAACTGCATCACTTTGCCATCTCCCATACAGTTTCCTGTGCCACTACAAAGTGCATCCCTTGGACCTCTTCCCAGTCCCAGCTGCACCCAGCACAGCACAAAGCGGATATCCTGATTCCAGTGCAGCTGTGGCCTGATCCTGGTACAAATTGGATCCCATTGCCATCTCCCAGCACAGTCTGAGTCTCATCCCAGTACAAAGTGCATCTCCTGAAACCCTGATTCCATCCCAGCACAGACCAGGACCCATCCCTGCAAATGATCCCCCAATGCCCTCCAAGTTCAGACTGGGGCCCCCTCCAGGTACAAACTGAACCTCTTTGAGCTCTCCCAGTACTGACTGGGTCTTGTTCCAAAACAAGCTGAACCCCCTGGTCCCCTCCTAGAGCAGACATGTCCTCATCCCAGCACAAATTGCATCATCTTGCTCCATCCCAGACACTCTGGGTCACATTCCAGTACAAAGTGGATTCCATGGAGCCTTCCCAGTACCTACTGTATCCCTCCACATGTTAACTGTGTACTCTGGTTCCAACCCAGTACGGGCTGGCTCCCCTTCCAGTACAAACTGCATCTCCTGACTCCCTCCCAGTACAGACTAGGCCCTGTCCAAGTACAAACTGGTGCCCTGATCCCATCCCAGTATAGTCCAGGACCTGTTCCAGAAACTGGATCCAATGGTATCACCCAGTACAGACTGGAGACCATCCCAGTGCAAACTGCATCTCCTGATCTCCCCACTGCCCAGGCAAACTGGGCCCCATCCCAGTACAATCCGAGTCCCCTGGCCACGTCTCAATACAGTCTGGGACTCATACCAGTACATACTTGGTTCCTTTAGACCTTCTGTTATGGGTGACACCATCCTGGGGTTGCTTTGCAAGAGCCCTGCCTCACCCAGGGGACAAAAGAAACCGGATCCTAGTGGATCTACTTCCTCCATCCTGGGAGGAGGGGACCCCGGGACTAAATCGGTCTGTGTTGCTCCTCCTTCCTGTCCAGCAAGACTAACACTAACGCTAACTCTAACTGAACTCTAACCCAAACCCTAAACCTAACCCTTTCCATAACCCTAACCCAAAACCTAACCCCAATGGACCCCAACCCTAACCCTAACCTAACCCCTAACCCCCAATCCTATCCCTAATCCTAACCCCTAACCCGAAACTTAACCCTGTCCATAACCCTAACCCTAAACATAACACTAATGGACCCCAACCCTAACCCTAACCCTAACCCTAACCCTAACCCTAACCCTAACCCTAACCCTAACCCTAACCCCTAACCCCTAAGCCAAACCCAATCCAGCAAGACTATAAAGGGGAGACCATGGCAGCCATGTGCTCTTTTGGCTCCTGCCTTGCTGTGGTGGGTTAACACCTTTTTCTGAAAACAAAAGAAGAAAGCAGGGTGGAGGGCTTGCGGGTACTTTACACTCCCTGAAGGGCGTCTCCCCCCTAGGAAAGCTGAGTCTGTTCCACTCCCCCCTCCCTGCCCAGCAAGGGTATAAAAAGCAGGACCTCATAGCTGTTGGATCTCCTTTTTGGCTCCTGCCTCTGCTGGATGAGAGCTACTGCAGCTGCTCCCCTGATCCTCAGCCACGTGGCTGGACCTGATCCTTCTCCCTGCTGCCTCTGCGCCTCTTCAGAGACAGACTGGTTTTGTATTATTCTTTTTTCTATCCCCCTCCCATCCATTTTTGTTCCTTGCCCTTGTGAACCTTTTTTCCCTGTTATTGCTATATATATATTTTTTTTGAAGGAAAAAAACACTTACTTGCCTCTCTACTTCCAAGCTGACTCCAGATTGTTGCTTAGTGGGTTTGCTCCTTACCTTTTTTTTTTTTTCCCTCCTCTCCCTGTTTGGAGGGAGGAGGTGGGGGGGAAGTGGGGAAGAGATTCTCAGCCTTTTCCCCATTTGAGCTTTTAACTCTCAGTTAAGGCTCAAACCACTACAATTTTTGGTGCCCAACGTGGGGCTTGGAAATTGATCTTGTATTGGGAAAGCAATACTTTTTTCTGAAAAAGGAGCTTGAAGTAGAAATGGCAATTTTAAAGAACCTGATGGTCCAAGCCTTTTCATGGGCTTTTGGCTGGATCTTTTGGACCCACATCTACAAATTAATAACTTACCACGTGGTGTGGTTAATGATAGAGATGCTGATCAAGTGGATAAAAACTTTACCAATTAAGTTAGGCATGTATCTCTTGAATTCATTGAATTTCACTGTCAGTGGTAACTTTTCTAACATAGGAAACTTTCCTGAAGCAAGTTATGAAACCAATGGTGTAGATAAAAGTGCCTGTGATGGAAAATTGCTCTACGTTGCAATATGCTCCATATGCCTAAATGTAATCCTTATAGTGGCATTTGCTGGGACCGTGTTGGGTGGAGGACTAGCTAACCCATTAAGAGCTGTTTGGAGGGTGATAACACACTCCTTTGTGCTCTTTAATGACTGGGGGCGTGTCTGCTGTGGGCATTGTAAGCACTCTGTAGACACAAAGAGGGAGGGGTCGGGTTGTAATGACTGTGCCAGCTCTCAGCCTGAGCCCCAGGCACAAGGGTTTGCCCCACCACCAGCAGTCCCACAGTTGACCCCTGATGCTCCTGCCAATGCAGTCTCTCTAGCACCGGTCACCACACGCAGGAAAAGAAATCAAAAATCATCGCCAAGCACGGATGGTGAGGAAGGAACCTCAGCAGGCCCCAGCAGCTCACAGAACCCAGCGGTGGATGAAGATGATTCAGACCAGGAAATAACTGTTACATCGCTGCCCAGAAAGGAACTAAGGCAAACTCGTCTGGACTACGCCAGGAAAGAGGGTGAGCCAATACTAAGCTGGGCCCTGAGATGCTGGGACGAGGGGGTGGACACAGTGGACCTGGATAAGAGGGAGGCAAAGCTTTTAGGCTCCCTGACTCGTGATGCTGGTCTGGACAAGGAGTTAGCCAAACTTGATGGAATACACACTCTCTGGGCCCGGATTCTGAACGCCATCAAGAGCCGGTACCGCTCAAGAGATGACCTGCCCTGGGCCCCAGTTAGATGGACAACTATGGAACAGGGCATTCGGTATCTGAGGCAGATGGCCGTGATGGAAATAATTTATGGGGATGGCCAGCTCCCTTTGGACCCAGATGAGGTGCCCATGAGACAGCCCTTCGTAAAGAAACTCACCCAGGGTGCTCCTCAGAAAGATGCTCACACATTAGGAGGGATACTCTTGACTGGACAGGATGGAAGTCCTAAAACTGTCTGTGAGTTTGCCAATGATTTAAGGGAATATGAGGAAAGCGTAAATCAGAAACCCCTGATCTCAGCCATAGAAACTATGGCTAAAGACATTGTCAAAGAGATCAAGACCCCCATGTCTGAACTGAAAAAGGGGAGTGATGCCTCCTTTTCCCCTTCTCCTTCAGAATGGGTCCAAGTTTCGGCAATCAGGAACAGGCGACCTTCCCCTAGGAGATCACCCCAAGCCAATCGGGGAATGTCAAGGGGGTCTCTGTGGAGGTTCCTCTGTGACCATGGAGAGGACATGGACACCTGGCATGACCAACCCACCTCTGCCTTCTGGAACAGGGTGCGGGAACTGCAAGGTGGGCACCACGGGGATAACTCATCCAGGAGAAGAGCTGCCCCAGTTTCCTGGAGTGGTCCCTCTCGCTCAAGAGACCCTTCCCCTAGTAACACAGGACCATGTGACAAGTGTGGACATTGCCGCCAGCATTAGAGGTGCCCTACCTCCAGCCAGGTGGAGGCCAGGGATAACAGAGTATACTGGGATGTGTACGTGAAATGGCCTGGCACTTCAGAAGCCCTGAAGTACCGAGCTCTGGTGGACACAGGGGCCCAATGCACCCTGATACCATAGAGCTACAAAGGGCTTAAGCCCATAAGCATTCAGGGAGTCACAGGGAGCTCACAAGACCTGACTGTACTGAAGGCTGAGAGAAGCCTGACTGGGAATGAATGGGGAAAGCACAACCTAGTGACTGGTCCAGGTGCACCTTGCATTCTTGGCATTGACTTTCTGCAGGAGGGATGCTTCAAGGAGCCTAGGGGCCACAAGTGGGCATTTGGGGGAGTAGCTACCTGTAGAGACTGCAGGCTAAGAACATGCCCGAGCTGTCAGATGAGCCCTCCATAGCCACAAGAGGCAGGATTTGAAGTTCCCTCTTGCCTCTCGCATAGTACATCACAGGCAGTCCAGGACCAACAGAGACTCTCTGCATCCCATACACCAACTGATTCGACTCAGTTCGACAAGGCTCACTCCCCCTTCAACAGCCCAATATGGCCAGTGCAGAAGGCAAATGGGGAATGGAGACTGACTGTGGACTACCATGGCCTGAATGAAGTGACTCCTCCGATCAGCGCTGCGGTGCCAGACATGCTGGAGCTCCAGTACAAGCTGGAATCGAAGGTGGCCAAGTGGTATGCCACAAGTGACATTGCTAATGCCTTTTTCTCCATTCCCATTGCAGAAGAATGCCGGACACAGTTTGCTTTCACCTGGAGGGGAGTACAGTACCAATGGAATGGGTTGCCTCAGGGCTGGGTCCATAGCTCAACCATCTGCCATGAGGTGATCCAGACTGCCTTAGAGAAAGGTGGAGCCCCTGAGCATCTGCAGTTAATTGATGACATCATTGTATGGGGTGAGACAGCAGAGGAAGTTTACCAGAAGGGTAAGAGGATAATTGACATCCTGCTGGAGGCTGGCTTTGCCATCAAGAGAAACAAGGTGAAAGGGCCTGCCAGGGAGATCCAGTTCCTGGGTGTTCAATGGCAGGATGGCCGTCGCCACATCCCTCAGGAGGTGGTGAACAGGGTAGCCACTATGGTGCAGCCCAGGAAAAAGAAAGAGACAGTCATTTTTGGGGCTTGTGGGCTTCTGGGAAATGCACATTCCCGGGTACAGTCAAATTGTGAAACCTCTCTTCCATGTAACAAGGAAGAAAAATGATTTTGTGTGGGAACCTGAGCAGCAGGTGGTGTTTGACCAGATCAAACGAGAGGTGGTCCATGCTATGGCTCTGGGACCTGTTCGAACTAGGCCAGAGATCAAGAATGTGCTGTACACTGCAGCCGGTGAGAATGGTCCTATGTGGAGCTTGTGGCAGAAGGTTCCTGCTGAAACAAGGGGCAGGCCCCTAGATTTCTGGAGGAAGGGCTAAAAAGGCTGTGAGGCCAACTACAGCGTGACAGAGAAGGAAATCCTAGCTGCCTATGAGGGTGTCCAGGCTGCCTCTGAAGTAATTGGGGCTGAGGCACCTCTATTTCTAGCTCCGAGACTTCCAGTCCTGACCTGGATGTTCAAAGGGAGAGGATCAACCCCACATCATGCCACAGATGCCACCTGGAGGAAGTGGATGGCCCTGATAACTCAGCGAGCTCGGATAGGGAGCTTCAAATGCCCTGGAACAGTGGAAGTGATCCCCAACAGGCCAGAGGGTGATGACTTGGGAATGCCACCAGAGCAGACAGTGACCCGTGCTGAGGAGGCTCCCCCATACAAGGATCTCCCTGACAATGACAAGGGCTATGCTCTATTTACAGATGGGTCCTGCCAGCTTGTAGGAAGCAAGTGGAGATGGAAGCAGCTGTCTGGAGCCCAACAAGGCAAGTGGCAGAAGCAAGGGATGGAGAAGGTGAATCCAGTCAGTACGCAGAGGGAAAAGCTGTCCAGCTGGTCCTGGATGTGGCAGAATGAGAGAACTGGCCAGTGCTGTACCTCTCTGCTGACTCCTGGATGGTAGCCAATGTCTTGTGGGGGTGGCTGAAGGAATGGAGGAGGAACGGGTGGCAGAGAAAAGGGAAGCCTGTTTGGGCCGCTGACCTGTGGCAAGACATCGCTGCCCACCTGGACAGGCTGCCAACAAAGGCATGGCACATGGCTGCACACATCCCCAAGAGCAGAGCCACAGAGGAGCACAAGCACAACCACCAAGCAGACCTGGCTGCTAAAATCTCCCCAATAGACTTGGCCTGGGAACACAAGGCTGAGCTGTTCATAGCTCACTGGGCCCAGGACACTTCTGGCCGCCAAAGGAGAGATGCCACATCCCGGTGGGCTGGGGACAGATCCGTGGACATCTCTATGGAGGCCATCTCACAGGTCATCCATGAGTGTGACATCTGTGCTGCCATCAAGCAGGCCAAGGGCATGAAGCCTCTGTGGTATGGGGGGAGATGGTTGAAATATCAATATGGAGAGGCCTGGCAGATCGACTGCATCACCCTTCCTCGGTCTCACAGTGGCAAGCAGTACGTACTGACCATGGTGGAGGAAAGTACAGGGTGGCTGGAAACCTACCCAGCACCTCATGCCACTGCCTGCAACATCATCCTGGGCCTAGAGAGCCATGTCCTGTGGAGACACAGCACCCCTGGGAGGATTGAATGGGACAATGGAAGCCACTTCAAGAACCATCTCCTAAGGGACTGGGCAAAGGAACATGGGATTGAGTGGATTTACCACATCCCAACCCCTGCACCAGCTGCAGGGAAGGTTGAGTGCTCAAGGCCTGTGCCCAGTTTGGCCTCATCCCCAAAGGAGCTTTAGAGGCCCTGGGTCAGAAGGTGCAAGGAGCTGATTGCACAGTGCTGGCCCAAGGGCTTGCCCTGAGGGATGCCACTGGGAAGTGGCCAGCAAGAGGACTCTGCCCTGGTGACTTTCGGGCTTGATGCACCACTCACCCTCCCACCCAACACCTCATCCATTCCTTCAGTCCTGCTGTCCCCAGTCTGGCTCTACAGAGACCATGGGAGACCATGGCAAAGACCTGGCTAAGTTCCAGGGACCAAACATCTCCTTCTTGCCCCTGCCCAGACAGGTTTGATGATCTCTCTTGTCCTTCAAGGGCCTGCAGATGGCTGCAGGAGTGCCTGACCTACCACTTTTAACCCAGCACCACGACTGTTCTGAGGGTGACCAGCCTGGAGTTTGCCCCAGCCTCCTTCTTGGCCTTCCTGAAGATGCCTTTCCCAAGGAGCCAGAACTTCTCTGATGGCTCTGTGCACATTTCAGGGCATGACCCAGGAAGGGTGATGTGAGCAGACAGCAACATTTGCAATGAGCCTGTGCAGGACACCTGAGAGGAATCTCCCTGGGGCAGTGAGGTTTGTGCTGCAGTCACACACAGAAATGTCACAGGATCACAGGATGTGAGGGGTTGGAAGGAATCTCCAAAGAAGTCCAATGCCCTGCCAGAGCAGGACCATAGAATCTAATGCAAGATGCACAGGAAGGCATCCAGAAGGGTCAGGAAAGTCTCCAGAGAAGGATTCTCCACAGCCTCTCTGGGCAGCCTGCTCCAGTGCTCTGTGACCCTCACAGTGAAGAAATTCCTCCTCATGGTGAGGTGGAACCTCCTGTGCTGGAGTTTATAGCCATTGACCTTTGTCCTATCCCAGGGTGCAACTGAGCAGAGCCTGTCCCTGTCCCTTCCTTCCTGACCCCCAGGCCTCAGATATTTATAAATATTTATTAAATCCCCTCTCAGTCTTCTCCTCTCCAGACCAAACAGCCCCAGGGCTCTCAGCTCTCCTCACCAGGCAGTGCTGCAGTCCCTTCATCATCCTGGAAGCCCTCCCTTGGACTCTCCAGCAGATCCCTCTCCCTCCTGAACTGGGGAGCCCAGAACTGGATGCAATATTCCAAGTGTGGCTTCACCAGGGCAGAGTAGAGCCTCCCTGGATGTGCTGGACACTCTCCTTCCTAATGTACCCCAGGACCCCATTGGCCTTCTTGGCCACCAGGGCACATTGCTGTCCCATGCAGAACTTGCTGTCCACCTACACTCCCAGGTCCTTCTCCACAGGGCTGCTCTCTAGCAGATCACCTCCCAGCCTGTACTGCTGCAGTTTATTCTGCCTTCCCAGGTGCAGGACTCTGCTCTCATCCTTGTTGAACCTCATGAGGTTCCTCTCTGCCCTGCTCTCAGTCTGTCCAAGTCTGTGAATGGTTGCACAGCCTTCAGGGGTCTCAGCCAAGCCTCCAAGTTTGGTATTGTCAGCAGACTTGCTGAGCAGACCCTGTCTGTCTGTCTGTCTGTGCCCTCATCTATGTCATTGATGAAGATGTTGAACAGGACAGGACCCAGCACTGATCCCTGAGAGACTCCACTAGTTACAGCTCTCCAGCTGGACCTGGCACCTTTGACCACCACTCCTTGGTCTCTATTTTGTAACCAGTTCCTGATTCATCTCACTGTCTGCTCTTCCATCCCACACTTCCTGAGCTTACTCACAAGGATGTTATGGGAGGCAGTGTCAAAAGCATTACTAAGGTCAAGGTAGATTACATCCATTGTCAGGGCTCTGCCAGGCATCATGAACTCCTTTTGCACCTCAGGATGTTCATACAGAGTCTTTCCCTACCACTCACACAGGCTCTGCACTGCAGCAGGCAGAGTGTCCCTGGCCTCCTGCTGCCCCTGTCAGAGGCTGGGAGGCTCCTCACAACTCCAGTGCCTTGGTACCCCAGCAACAGCTGATGGTGTTTGTGCTCACTCAGGTTCCTGTCACCCCACACACCATGTCCATGCTGGCATCTCATCTGTGCAATGCCAGCAGCCACTGCTGACCTCCTGAGCCTGTGACCTGCAACTGGGGGACAAAAAACTTCGCAAGTTGTGGTGAGAGACCAGTGGTGGAAATGGTGGTGGTGAGTGGCTAGAGCAGGATGATTACCCTGGGACAGCTTCCCCAGGCTGTGCAGTGAACAGAGACACAGATCAGAGCCTGCTCTGCTGCTCCTTCAGGCCTCTTGCAGGAGGCCTGTCTGTGCCAGGACACTGCTGTGTGCCCCAGCCCTGCACACTCACACTTTGGCTGTTCCCTGCTGTTTGCATCCCTGGGACACTTTCTTGGGCCTGCTCTAGAGAGAAACTTTGGATGAAGCCCTAAGCCTTCAGACTCTGCCCTGAGCAGATCATCTGTCATTGTGGAACTCCTCTTGGGGGCCAGCTCATAGTAGTTCCCATGGCCTGTCCCTGCCTGTGGTCACAGGACTGGCATGCAGCAGAACAATGACCTAGCTTCCACAGCACTCCGGCCTTGCACTGACCCAGGAGAGGCTGGAAGTGGAAAGAGAACAGCCCTGGAAGTCCAGGTGCTGCTGCTCCCTGGCAGTGCTGCTGTGCCGGGACTCTTTGCCCCTCTGCCTCTGCACACAGGACCTGCCCCTGAGGCTCCATAGGAGGCTTGGAGGAAGGTGCTCAGGAAACAAAACTGTTACTGAAAGGCTCTTTATTTATTTCCCTCCCCCAAATCTGCACAGGACCTGGCCTAAAAGTTCTGGAGATGCTCTGGAGGAAGGATCTCAGGAAGGAAAATGTTAATGAAATGTTCTTTATTTTCTTAACCAAAGAAAGAGCAGAGGCCCTGCTGCACAAACTCTTGGTCAGCACAGCAGAGAATGTGTGAGAAAAAGGATGACAGGTTGATAAAGTGTAAAACACCACCACCACAAAGTACAGAAGCCAGGCTGGTCCTGCACTGAGTGACATCAAAACTGCTCTGCAGCAGAGTTTATTCCTTCTGAAAGCATCCAGTGATCAGTTTGCTCAGGGCAGACTTGAGCTCCTGGTTCCTCAGGCTGTAGATGAGAGGGTTCACTGCTGGAGGCAACACTGAGTACAGAACTGACACCATCAGATCCAGGGATCGGGAGGCGATGGAGGGAGGCTTCAGGTAGGCAAAGATGGCAGTGCTGATAAACAGGGAGACGACAGCCAGGTGAGGGAGGCAGGTGGCAAAGGCTTTGTGGCGTCCCTGCTGAGAGGGGATCCTCAGCACTGCCCTGAAGATCTGCACATAGGACACCACAATGAACACAAAACAGAGAAAAGCTAAAGAGATACTGAACACAATAAGACAAAGTTCCCTGAAGTAGGATGTGGAGCAAGAGAGCTTGAGGATCTGGGGCACCTCACAAAAGAACTGTTCCAGAGCATTTCCCTGGCAGAGGGGCAGGGAAAATGTACTGGCTGTGTGCAGCAGAGCAGTGAGAACCCCACAGCCCCAGGCAGCTGCTGCCAGGTGGAGACAAACTCTGCTGCCCAGGAGGGTCTCATAGTGCAGGGGTCTGTAGATGGCAATGTAGCGATCATAGGACATGGTGGTGAGGAGATAAAACTCTGCTGAAATCCAGAATAATACAAAGAAGACCTGAGCAACACATCCTGCATAGGAGATGTCTGTTGTGTCCCTCAGGGAATTGTCCATGGACTTGGGAACTGTGGTGGAGATGGCACCCAGGTCAGTGAGGGCAAGGTTGAGGAGGAAGAAGTACATGGGGGTGTGGAGGTGGTGGTCCCAGGCTATGGTGGTGATGATGAGGCCATTGCCCAGCAGGGCAGCCAGGTAGATGGCCAGGAAGAGGCAGAAGTGCAGGAGCTGCAGCTGCCTTGTGCCTGAGAATGGCAGGAGGAGGAAGTGGGTGATGGAGCTGCGGTTGGCCATCTGCTGCCTCTGGCCATGGAGACCTGTCCAAGGAGGGAAAGGCAGTGACAAGTTAGGGCACACTTCTCTCAGCCTCATTGTGAGCCCTGTCCCTGAGCTGCAGAAGGAATGGATCAGCTCATTCCCCATCACTACCAACCCATGGCAGAGTTCATCACAGCTTCAAATGCAGCAGGGACCCAGAATTGCCATGAAGATTCCTCTGATGTCAGAACACAAAGTGACCAACAGCCCAATGCCAGGGAACAAGAGTCCCACTGTGGTAGGTTCAAATTTCCCCTAGCATTAGCTTTGCCAGAGCAGCTCAGTTAGAAGCAATTGAAGCTGTATTGACAAGCAAGAGCTACACTCTACAATGGAATGTAATGAACAGGTACAAAACATACAGGAGTGACAATATTAGACCGGTATTTACAATTACCAAATGTCATGAAACCCCCTCAGAAAGAGACCAGGGAAGCTTTTCCACTGCCCCTAACCCCTATTCCCCTGTTCCAATAGAGAAAGGAGGAGTGGAGAGAGAAAAAAAGCAGTAGGTTAGATTTAGCCAAAGCCAGCCAAAGCAGGTGATCTCTCCAGAGCAAAGCACAACAGCTGAGATCAGGAGAGAATTGTTATGGTACAGCTCCTCTGATTCCAGATATTTATCCAATGAATTTGCTTAGAATAATCTTTTCTTTTCCTTTTCACACCCAAGAGTGATCTATTTATTTTGTTTCTACTTTTCTGCTCAAAATCTGTATCTAAATTTTAAAGGCATTGCCTAAAACCACCACACCCATGGAGAGGTGGAGAAAGAGGGAGCAGGTCTGCAGTGCTGCAGAGACAGTGAAGGGAAGAGAGAAAGGCAGAGGGGCTGGGGGTGAAGCCTTCTGCTTACCAAGCTCTGCTCACTGCTGCTCACAGGATGGAACTGAAGGGCTTTTGTTCTCCTTCTGTGTGCACACTCCAGGAGCCTTCAGCTGAGCATCAGCAGTTGAGATGGAGATGCCTGCAGGAGCTACAGCTGCAGTGTCCTGCACCCACAGCCTCACTGTGTCAGTGACTGCAGTGACTTCTCCTCCAGTGAGCTCTCTCTCAGTCATCCTCCCAGTCCTGGACACCTTGAAGCTCTCTCTGTCTTCCTCATCTCCCTGAGATCCTCTGGCAGTGTCCTCAGCCCAGCTGTGCTGTGCAGAGGAGCTGCTCCTGGCCAGGATTCTCTCCTGCAGCCCTGCCTGCTTGCCAGCAGCACCTGCCAGACCTGGAGTCCAGCCCAACTGAGCAGCAGAAGACCAGCCCAAGGTGTTTTAATAACTTCTCTGTCAGCTTTTGGTGCCCTGTAAACCTCAGAGACTGAGAGGAAGCTGATGAAACCTCTCCAGAAGTCAAAGTCAGATTCAAACTCTGCAGTTTCTTCTACTCTTAATGGGCCCCAGGGAAGCATACTGGGAAAGAGTCCCCAGGGTCTGGTTAGAGCAGAAGGAGACAGTGGATGCAAGGGAAGCTTCACTTGGAGGCATTGAAGCATCTCCAGGCTGTGGTGAGAGCAGAGAACTGAGGCAGTGCTGACAGGTCAGGACAAGCAGCTCAAGGTGGCTCTGCTGCTGAGCAAACCTGGAGGGGTTTCATTGATCCAAAGGGCCAAGCCCTGACCCACAGCCCCTGGCAAGGCAGATCCTGTCCCTCACCTGTGGCTCTGGAGTCTGCTGGGGACAGTGGGGAGTGAGGATGAGCAGTGACCAGGGTAGGATCTTGTCAGGTTTTGCAGTGGTTTGCTTGCAAAAAGACAACTCCTGCTGAAAAGGAATGAAATGTACCTTTAAAAATGCTTTTTATCAGATGCTTTGTGCAATAAAAACCTCTCCAATTAGCTGCAGAAACCTTGGCAATAATTAGAAGTTCAGCAGTATTTAATGAGCCCCATGGAGTATTTGGGGCTGATTACATCATCCTTAGGCACTGCCAGGAGACTCTGCCAAGGTACTGCCAAGAAGCCTCTCAAGAAGTCCAAGTCAGAAGCAAACTCCAAAGTACCTTGAAGCACTGATTGGCCTCACTGAGGCTTGTTACTGACAAAGGCTCCCCAGGGACTCGTTAGAGCAGCTTGTTAGAGGCCAGGATTGCAGGGAGACAAAGGCAAAGTGCAGGGGAGAAAAACTTGCCTTTGGTCTAGGAAGCAGAAAGGCCAAACCCTGACCACTGCCCTTGGAATGCAAGAACCTCAAAACCTCAAAGCCAAGTTTCTCCTCACAGGCCTTGGTGGCAGAGGCAAGTGCCAGAGCCAAGGGGACAAAGCCCTTGGTCCTGTTGGGGCTCTCAGCCTTGCCAGAGGCTTTGGCCATCCCTACTGCAGCCTGTCCTATACTGTCCCATATCTGCAGCTCTTTCCCTTCTGGCTGCTGACACCAATCTTTCTTCCCCTCCCAGCTCTCCCCCTGCCATTTCCATCCCTTCCCTGAGCTGTCTCAGCTCTCCCTGCCATTTCCTGACCCCTCTGGATGCCCTCATGCATAGCAGCTCTGCCCTTTGAGGGACATTTCTTTGGCCTCATCTCCACAATGAACCTTCCAAGATGCTCTGTGTAGCAGTTTTGTTCTCTCCCCACTCCCCAGAAGAGCTCCATCCTCTCTGAAACCACCCTTCAGCCATGTGCACCCTGCACTGGCAGTGCCCTGAGCCTCCACTCAGCAGGCTGAAGCAGCCCAGGTCCCTCAGCCTCCCCACAGAGATGTCAGCTCCCATCCTGGCAGATCTCCTCTGCAGTCTCTGCAGTTCCCCTCCATTCCTTCAGACTGGACATTCCCACACCCAGTCACCAAGCATCTAGATGTGGCCACAGCAGCACTGAGTCCTCGGGGAGGACAACTCCAGTGTCTGAGTGTCCACACTCCTCCTGCCATAGCCCAGCTGCAGTTGGCCTTCTTCACTGTGTGCAGCGTTTGTCCATCCCAGTTATTTTGAATGGTTCCTCTCAGACCCTGTAGTGCTTTTCTGACTGGGAATGGGACACACCAGAACCTCCAGCTCCAAACAACAGGTAGACAGTTTGTAGTGGGATGGGGCCCAATCTGTCATGAAGTGGGAAAGGGTATATGGGTGGTACTGGGAGGAGTCCCAGAGAAGTGGTTAGAAGGCTTCAGGTGGTGTAGCCTTTCCTGGGTGTGGACACAATCTGTACTGGGAAGGATTCCTGTTATGGTTGTTATTAATATTTAATAATTGGCCACACCAGGGGAAGTTTAGGATCAGGGTGAGGAGAAAGTTCTTCCCAGAAAGAGGAACTGACCAGTGGAATGTGCTGCCCAGGGAGGTGGTGGAGTCACCATCCCTGGAGGTGTTCAAAAAAAGATTGGATGTGGCACTTGGAGCCATGGTTTAGCTGTCAGGGGGTGTTTGGTGATAGGTTGGACTTCATGATCTCTGAGATGTTTTCCAACCTGGTTGATTCTGTGTTTCTGGGATTAGAAGGTGAAGGGAAAAGTCTGAACACAGCTGGTGACCAAACCAATGTCTGGTGACAAACCCAAGAGATTCCAAAACATGTAGTGAAAGTGAGGAGAACATCTCCTGCCCAGCTGATGGAATGAGAAACTCAAGAGTCTCCCAAAAGCAACAGAAAGAAGGGAAAAGAACCTCAGGAAAGTCTTGCTCAGTGTTGCTCTATGAAATGCAGACAGGCCTTAGGCCTGATCCTTGAAATGGGAGCTTAGAAGAAGACAGAGGCTTAGGGCCTGCTCTTGAAGGTGACCTTTGCCCCAGCTCTTCCCAGAGAGGTCCTTGCTGTCCCCTGTTCTGCTCCCTCAAGCAGACCAGCACTCACACATGCCCTGCACTCTAACAGCCATGCAAACAAAGGGGAACAAGCTCAGGGTTATTGCTCCAACCAACTGCTTGAGACTGAAGCCCAAGGCAGGCATCCACAACCATAGCCAGGCCCAGAGCTCTGAGAAGCCCCAGGTGGTGTCTTCCTTTTGCACTTCATGCAGAATCTGCTTGGTTCCCATATCTCACTGATCACAGAATGGGCTGGGCTGGAAGGGATCTCCAAAGGTTACCTTGTCCGACCTTCCCAGGGACATCCTCAACTAGATCAGGTTGCCCAGATCCCTGTCAAGCCTTACCTTGAATCTCTCCAGGGATGGGACCCCAACCCCCTCCCTGGGCAACCTGTTCCAGTGTTCCACTACCCTCATGGTGCAGAACTTGTGCTGGCTCCTCCTTCCTGCACAATCCTGCTTTGTTCCCATCTCTCACCCATGTCTATAGATGTCCTTCCTCTCTGATCCACGGAAACACAACAACTTATGTTCAGTGCTGTGCCCACTCCTCCTTCTGAGGCAAAGACCATGCCTGGAGCCATTCCCTCCTGAGCAGCTATTTCTGCAACCTGTTTCACTCCTCCTGGGAAGCTGATCCTGCACCTGCAGTCCTATTCCAGAGGACTGGGAGAGCAGAGATCTTCACCATGGCCTTTTCTGCTTCACTTTCTCCTGAGCAAGGCAAAAAGCATCAGGCCAAGCTGTGCCAAGCAGAGGCCCTTTCCTTTGCAGCATTGTTTCATTTGTGCCATTTCACATCTCCTTGGACCCAACTTGGAGTCTCTCACTGATCAGCCACAGTTGTATTTGGGAGCACTGCCCCAGGGGCACAGATTCCTGACCAGCTGAGGGGTAATCTTTTCCTGCCTTTACTGCCACATCTCCAATACTTTCCCTTTCCTCCTGGTGCTGCCCACCCTGTGTGTTTGTTCCTTATTACGAGATGGCGACAGCCTGGATAGATGCACACCCTGAGTGTTTTTCCCACAGCGGTGCATTGACTTCAGGCAGTCAATGTTTGCTAATCAGTTAGGTTGCATCTCTGGACACATTTGGAATCTCTCTTCTTTGGATCAGGAGCCTCTTCCATCCCCATCCTGTGCTTCTAATTCTGCATTATCCTTAAGGGAATTGTTGATCCACAAGCTCAACAGGAGCCACCAGTGTGCACTTGCAGCCCAGAGAGCCAATTGTATCCTGGGCTGCAGCAAGGGAGATGTGGCCAGCAGGGCCAGGGAGGTGATTCTCCCACTCTGCTCCACCCTGGTCAGACCCCACCTGGGGCGCTGTGTCCAGTGCTGGAACACCTATTACAAGAAGGATCTGGAGGTGCAGGAAGGTGTCCAGAGAAGGGCCATGAGCATGAGCAGAGGGCTGGAGCTGCTCTGCTCTGAGGACAGACTGAGGGAGTTGGGGCTGTTCAGTATGGAGAAGATAAGGTTCCATGGAGTCCTTCTTGTGGCCTTCCAATATCTGAAAGAGGATACAAGAAGGCTGGGGAGGGACTTCTTAGGGTGTTGGGTAGGGACAGGACTGGGAGAGAATGGAGCAAAACTAGAAGTGGGGAGATTCAGATTGCATGTTAGGAAGAAGTTCTTCACCATGAGGGTGGAGAGACACTGGCACAGGTTGCCCAGGGAGGTGGTGGAAGTCTCATCCCTGGAGGGTTTTGATGCCAGGTTGGATGTGACTCTGAGCAACCTGCTCTGGTGTGAGGTGTCCCTGCCCATGGCAGGTGGGTTGGAACTGGATGACCCTTGAGGTCCCTTCCAACCCTGACAATTCTGTGATTCTCAGTATGTCCAAGAGGTATTATCAGGTATTGGAATTCCAGTGAATGCCCTCCCACCTCCAGCCCTTTCTTAGGGTTCTCAGGGCAGTTGCTGCACCCCCAGCAGTTGCTCTCATCAGCTCTCTGTGTTGTGTTCTGTGTCCATCCAGAATGGACATTTGCTACCAAGGGCTTTCTTTCTAGATTCAGGTGATGAGATTTTCAGTTCCCTTTCTCCTTCTCTTCAGTCTGCTGTTCCTTCTCCTGCACTAGTGCCTGCTGGGACAGGATCCATGTGATTAAGAGGAAGCCACTGGCAATTTCTGGGGAGCCTCAGATTCACTAGAGGTGATCTGCACCATGCAATGTCCAGCGCAATGTGAACCCTACAACACTCAAGGGAACAAATAGTTAGAGAGCAGCCCCATGGAGGGCCTGGGAGTTCTGGTGGACAGCAAGTTCTGCATGGGACAGCAATGTGCCCTGGTGGCCAGGAAGGCCAGTGGGGTCCTGGGGTGCATTTGGAAGAGTGTGGCCAGCAGATCCAGGGAGGTTCTCCTCCCCCTCTACTCTGCCCTGGTGAGGACCCAGCTGGAATATTACATCCAGTTCTGGGCTCAAAAGGGACAGGGATGTGCTGCAGAGGCTGTGAGGATGCTCAAGGGACTGGAGTACTGCCTGATGAGGAGATGATGCGAGTCCAGGGGCTATTTAGTCTGTAGAAGAGAAGTCTGAGATGGCATCTGATCAATGCCTATCAATATGTGAGAGCTGGGGGTGAGAAAGCAAGAGGCAGGGACAGCCTCTGCTCACTTGTGCCCTGGGAGAGGATAAGGGGCAATGGATGGAAACTGCAGCACAGGAGGTTCCACTTCAACAGGTGTGGTGTGTTCACTATGTTGATGGATTTGCTTTCAGGGGGCTGATGAGCTTCAGCCCTGTTTGTGCTGCTGATGGTGCTGGGTGTTAGCTTAGGGGAATGGCTCAGAGCTGTGCTGTCCACTGCTGGGCAGCTTGCTCTGGTTTCATCCAGAGCAATACACGACACTCCCTGTGAGATCTGCCCAGATACTGGATACTGAGGAGTGGCAGGAGGTGGGGGAGAGAAGGGGCAAATTCTTAGGCTGGTGGTCACCTCTGGTGCTTTGGAATTTCACCCCTGAGCAAGTGCAAAATCCTCCCCAGCTTGGGAAAGGTTTGGGAAAAGTCTGTTGTCAGCCTGGGAGTTCCTGAGAGACAGAAATCACTGCAATGTGCTTGGGCCTGGCCCATGCCTCTTGAGCCCTTCTCATCTCTGTGCAGAGGGCTCAGGGGCAAGAGAAGGTCTCTGGACCTACAGACAGTGCCACAGGCATGGCAGCTGTGTCAGAGAAGCAGCCTGTGCCAGGATCAGCTGCCCCTCGTAGTGAATGTTGCTTATGACCAGGATTGTGCCCCAAATATTACCAGAACATGCTTCTGTGTGTGTGACTCAAACTCCCTTTGTCTCCCCTCCCTTCTGGAGTTGGTGGGGGGGACACCTTGGTTGCACTGAGTCCAGGTCAACAATCTGCCTGGGCATGTTTCCACCCCTGTGGCAAACAAGGCCCAGGCTACATGTTTGTTTGCCCTGTTTATGGCATGTGCTTATGCTCATTTGGCAAAGTATCAGCTGATTGGTTAATTATTGTGTTAGCAGTGGATGCTCACTGGAGAAGTATTCTATATCCTTGCTGCTCATTCCTGATGGCACATCTGCAACACTCCTGTAGGGAAAAAGAAGCCTACAAGGAAAGCAGGTGATCCTGCAAAGGACCAGGAGGGATCAGGGTCCCCATGGGAACAAGAGAAAGAGCCTGGGCTGCTGGCTTGGTTCTTATCTCTGGCTTTGGAAGATGGCCAAGGACAAACAGTGGATGAAACAAGCAGCAGGCCCCAGCAAGGCAAAGGAAATCTCTGCTCCTCTGTCCAGGCCTGTGTTTCAGCTGTGAAGGAACTGTCCCAGGAGTTCCATCAGCTCCAGAAGAAGCTTTTATTCCCCACCTGTACAGTCCTGTGTTTCAGCCATGAGAAGCAGCTGCTCCCCTGTCCAAGGGAGAGAATCTGAGAGGCACACAGCACAGCACACCCTCTGCTTTACTTGTGTGACCATGGGGAGGACATGAGGAAGTGGAAAGGAAAATTCAATCCAGTCCTGGCTGCAGGAGTCTGTGACTTACAGGGGAATTGTTCCCCCAGAGATGCTGCCTCAGTTTCCAGTGGGAAATGGCCTAAGAAGAGCAGGGAAGCTGAAACTGCTTCTGGTCCTCCTGAAGGGACTCCCAAAGCATCTTCACAAGATGCAAGGATACCAAGGCAGAATTAGAGGGGCTCTGCCTCCAACCAGATGGAAGGGAGAGACAAATTTGTTTGTTGGACCACACAGAACCAATGGCCTGGCAAGTTGAAGCCATGAGAGGATAAAGCTTTAGTAGATACAGGTGCCCAGAGTGCTCTGACACCACCAAACCACAAGGGGTGGAACCCATCTGTGTTTCTGGTGTGACAGGAGGATCCCCACACCTGGATGTGTTGGAAGCTGAGTGCTGGGATGCAAGCCACAGTTTTCTTTCACTTGGAGGCATGGAAGGAGTCACTGGACTTGATTGCCCCAGAGGTGGAAACACAGCCCCAGCATTTGCAGCATTTGGACTGGGCATGGACTGACCCAGACAGTGCTAGAACAGAGTGGAGCTGCAGAGCACCTGCATTGAGCAGCCCTCTGGGTACTGCAAAGTGACCTCCTGTGGAGTGAGCATGGACAGTGCCTGAGGTGTGCTGCTGATTGCTGCTGGGCATGGTGCAGATGGCACAGAATGAGGGCTTGGGAATATCAAAGGTTAAGTTGAAAATTTGCTGCCATTACTCCACACCATCCTGCCTCATGCCACCTTCACAGGGACAGTGCTGGCTGGAGCAAAGGACTACAGGGCTTGAAGTTCAGATGGCAACATGAGAGGCTTCCTGTTCTGGTTGCTGCTGTTGGGTTCTGGCTCTCAGGTGCTGGCTCTTTGCTGAGGGGGAGGGCTGCAGGGGTTTAACTCCTGGCTGCTGCTGCTGACTGCTGTGCTTCTTTCTGCAAACAGCCTCAGGTCAGTGTGCATTATGGGATCTCCTTTGGATTCAACTCTTTTGAGCTTATCTCAAGTCCTTACCTCAACCCAGAGGGTTTTTTTGTTCCTGTGTGTGTTCTTTTTCCCTCCCTTCTGTTTTGGGCAAGAACAGGCAGCTTAACCTCTTCTCAGCTCTTCAACCTGTTCCAGCCCCAGAGTGGAAAGCCAACAGAAGCTTTCTGAGTTCTTCCAAAGATCTCCATGAGCTTGCCCCTAAACCTTCCAAAGATTCCAAAAGTCACTCTTAGGACCATCCAAATCCCAAACACCTAAGGTCACCTGAAAGCCCCTGGAGAATGCCTCTGAGCTGCCCCTCAAGACTCCTCTGAGAACCTCATTTTCCCCTCCCGGAACTGGGCACACAGCTCCACCCCATCCCTTGGGAGCAAATGTCCCCAAAATTCAGTCATTGAGGCAGGGATATCTGAAATAAAAGCAAACAGACAGGATTTGGGTAACTTTTGGGTTTTATTGAGACAATTGGTCAATGGACAGAGGATTTCTTACCCCAGGGAGACACAAAGCATTGGGGAAGAACCAGACAGACCCTGGGGAAGAACCAGACAGACCCTGGCAAAGCCCTGCCCAGCTCCACTGGGAGCTCCAGCTGTGCCGACTCAGCACTGTAATTGTTCTTATTAGCAATAATTGGTGTTCAGATGGACAGGAGATGTTTGTTGCTGCTGGTGTCCCCAGTCCCTGAGAAGTGCAAAGGAAAAAGAGAAGATTTTGATGCTGGAGAGGCCCTCTCAGAGGGTTCACGATTACAAAGCAGATTCTAGGTGGATTTCTGCCTCCCCTCCAGGGCAGGCTGCTCTCTGGTGTGGGTGCAGCGGTGCTTGTTGAGGGATCGCTTCTCGCTGAAGCTCTTGCCACAGTCAGCACAGGTGAAAGGTTTCTCACGAGTGTGGGTGCGGTGGTGGCGAATGAGAGTGCTCCTATGCCTGAAGGCCTGGCCGCACTCAGCACAGATGAACGACTTCTCGCCAGTGTGCACACCACGGTGCTCTGTGAGATCTCCCTTCTTGGTGAAGCTCTTGCCGCAGTCGGTACAGCTGTACGGCTTCACACCATTATGGATGAGTTGGTGCTGGATTAATGCAGTACTCGTGGTGAAGCGCTTGCCGCACTCAGCACAGGGGAACATGCTCTCCAGTGTGGATGCGGCGATGGATGGTGAGAGTGGAGCTCTGTTTGAAACTTTTGCCGCAGTCCCTGCAGGTGAAGGCCGTCTCACTGGTGTGGGTGAGGTGGTGTCGCCTAAGAGTAGAGATCAGCCTGAACTGCTTGCCACAGCTGTCACAAGGGAAGGGCTTCTCTCCAGTGTGGGTGAGGCAGTGCTGGGTGAGAATATATCGCTGGGTGAAGCTCTGGCCGCAGTCAGCACAGGTGAAAGGTTTCTCTCCAGTGTGGGTGCGGCGGTGCTGGAGGAGCCGAGAGTTCCAGCGGAACCTCTTGCCACAGTCACTACAAATGAAGGGCCGGGTGCCAGGCTGTGGGCAGTGGTGCTTCACTCGCTCTGAGCCACCTGGGAAGCTCTGCCCACACTCATTCAGCTCTTTGGGTGACACTGAGGGACCTGCTCTGGCTTCATCCTCCTCCATACATTCCTCCCCCTCATCCTGGTCGCCTTCATCACCATCATTATCCTCCTCTTCATAAATGTCATTCTCAGCATCATCCTCCATCTCCTCCTCTTTTTCCTCCTCAACCTCCTCTACCTTTGTACTGCATATTGGCTTCTCCAACTTGATCTCTGGGTGCTGCTTCTCCTCCCAGCTCTTGTCTGGGTCCTTCTGTGAGGCCATACTGTGGCAGGAAGGGGTCACAGCTCTGCAATAGGGAAGATGGAAGCACCTGAGCCCAGGACCTCAAACTCTCAGATCCTGCCTGGGTCATGACACTCCCTGACTCCCAACACCCAGCTGGAGGAGAGAATGCAGAGGGGACCTCAAACCTTCAGTTTCTGCTACAGTGTGGGCTCAGAACTTTAATACCTGTGCTGAGACCCCAGGTTCCTGTGATCAGTGCCCTGAGGTACCCTGGGGCTTACAAGTGGTTGTGTCCCACTCTCCTCGAGCCTTGTGGCATTGGCAGGGTGGTTCCTGGCCCAGCCCTGTCCTTTGATCTCCCCTGGCTCAGACAATGGAGGCAGCAGCACTGACCAAGGATGACCAAACCACCTCCAACCTTCTCCCACCACCTTCCAAATCCCAACCCCCAAACATCACCTCCTGCTCACAACTCACCCCCAGCAGCCTGGAGCATTCATCAACTCCCACAACACCTGATGTACCTCAGAGCTCCTGGAGAGGTGAAATATGCTGCACAGGAGGGGGTGGAGGAGGTTGGGAGCTGCCCTGGGAGCTGGGGTCCTGCTGTTTCCCCACTCTGGGTTTCTTACCTGTTGGGCTGCTCCAAGGGACAGATCTGCAAACTCTGCTCTTCCACAGCACACAGGGACAGGGATGATGGAGAGAGGACTCAGCCCCTGACAGAGAGAAGTAAAGGGCTCAAAGAAGAGCACTGATCTGCAAGGGATGACTCAGCACTGCCCAGGACCAGGCAGCACAGCTCAGCCTTGCTGGGGGCAGCTCCCAAGCCCAGCAGCACAGGCACAGCACACAGCCAGGGCTGCTCAAGATGGGAGACCTCAACAAGGTTGAGGCTGGATGAGAGGAGGAGGTTCTTCCCCATGAGAGTGGTGAAGCCCTGGAATGTGTTGTCCAAGGAGGTGGTTGAGGCCCCGTCCCTGGAGGTGTTTAAGACCAGGCTGCATGAGGCTTTGGCCAGGCTGATCTAGTGTGGGGTGTCCCTGCCCATGGCAGGGGGGTTGGAACTAGATGATCCTTGTGGACCCTTCCAACCCTGACTGATACTATGATACTATGAGACTAAGTGCAGGCTCAGCTCCCAAGCCAAGCACACAGCCCTCAGCACACAGCTGCAGGCCAGCACCACAACACAGCTGCCTCCACACAGCCTCTCCCAGGCCTTGCCTAAAGCTTCTTCCCACTGCCTGCCCAGGCCTCTGCTGCCTGCACCTGCCTTTGCCACCAGATCTTGCTCTGGCCACAGCTCTCCTCCCAGGTCCTGCCCCCACCCCACACACTGTGCTCACCTTTGACCTGCACACACCTCTCTGCTGCCCACTCCCCAACAGAAGATCACAGCAGCCCTCAGGACACACACAAAGGGAGCTTCATGCTTTCTCCAGATGTAGCAAAGGGGGAAGGGACTTGGGCAGCTTCTTGCTAAACCTCTTCAGCCCTCACTGGGATGCTGGAGGAGTCTCTGGCTCCTGCCCAAACCTCACACCTCCAGCACCCTTCACACACCTGCAGCCCAAAGAGACTCACTGGAAAGGGTTTGGCTTCCTTCTCTCCCTGACCATTTCTCTCAGCTTGCTCTTTGCAGTTCCCTGGAGCTGCCACTCCACATCCCCAAGAGAAAATGAGGTTGGATGGGAGGGCACAGTGCCCATGGGCTGGTGTTCATCTCCCAGCTGACACATGCAGAGCTGCAGCACAATTCACTCCTTTCACCTCCTCAAATGCTACCAGATTCTGCCATTCCCTGCACACACATTTGCCACCTGGGCCCTGCATCCTCTCCCCTTCTTGGGGGGACAAGGCCTAATTCCTGCCTGAGCACACCCAGGCCCTTCCCTCATTCCCAGCACATCCATGGCCCTGCTTCCTTGGCTCTCCCATGGCCCTGGGTCCCCCACCTCCACTGCCACTGCAGCTGTAAGGGTAGAGTGGGAAATGCTGTGGCTGAGGAAGCATCTAAGGAACTGGGCTGGAAGCAGCAGCACAAGAATGGAAGGGGCCTGAGACTAAAGGCTGGGATCAGCTGGAGGGCTGAAAGAACAGCACCAAGCCAAGGGGGGTTACAGATGAGGGCTGGGGAGGGACCCTGCAGACACCTCAGGCAACAACTGATGAGAGCAAGGGGGACAGAGAGGGAGTGAGACCTCAGGTGACTCCTGCCATGGGGGATGGCTGGGCTGTGTGGCTAGGAGCCCTGAGTGCCTGCTTGGGCTGTGCTGCATGTCAGGAGGGGTCAGGGGACTGTCCTGAGCCAGGCAGGGTTTGGGGCTTTGAGCTTCTGGGGTCAGCTGCTGCCAGCACCATTGTAGGCCAGAGCCAGGCAGAGCCACACAGCTGCTGAACTAAACCCTCCCACCCCCTGCAGCCTTCACCCTGCATCTCTCCATCCATTGCTCCTCCTGCACTCACTTGGTGCCCTCAGAGTCCCCAGGGCCCCAGCAAGGCCCCAGGGCTGATCTACACACCCAGCAGGCCCCAACAGAAGCCCCTGGATGAGAGCATGGAGGAGAATACCTGTGGTGGGTGGAAGGCACTGGGATGTCTTACACCAGAGAGTAGAGAACTCCAGAAGGGACAGCAGAGTCCAGAGGGACACCACAAAGTGTCATCTAGCTTAGTTCATTCCCACAAGGCCTGCACCCACTCTCTACAAAGGAATAGCACAGGATCTCCAACCTCCTTTGCCCTTCCTCTCTGCTCCCAGCAACATCTTCTGGGATCTCTCTCTGCAGAGGAGCTTTGAGGCCTTGGCAATGCTGCCAACTGTGGCCTGCAGCGGCCTGGCTCACCTGGGAGCTGCCTATCAGACTCTGTAACTGCATCTCCTGGGTATGGGGGAGGAGGGGCAGAGAGGCATGGGGGAGGGGGAAGGCATTTGGGGCCTGGGGTTCTGGCCTGCTTTGGTGGAGCTCTGGAGGAAGCTTTGGCCTAGGGAGGTTGCTTGGCTCCCTTGGCCCAGGCGCACTATGGATTGTTGTGGATTTGATGCTTTGCACTGTAGGATGCAGCTCTGAACAGCACAGCCATGGAAACTGCCCAATTCTATCCAACCCTCTGGCCACAGCTTGGCATCAACTCCTTTCACCAGGCTCAAAGAGAGCCTCTCTGCCTCCTGAAACCTAAGGCAATACCCTGCAGAACAAGTTGGAGGAGCTCAAGGGGACAAGCTGCAGAGGGGGCCCAGGGCAACCTCCTGAGCTTCAACAAGAGCAAGGGCAGGGTCCTGCCCCTGGCCTGGCACAATCCTCACAATCAGGACAGCCTGGGGGAGGAGGGGATAGGAAGCAGCCCTGCAGAAAAGCACTGGGGGGTGCTGCTGGACAAGAAGCTGGACAGGAACAGACAGGGGGAGCCTGCAGCCCACAAGGCCAAGGGCAGCCTGGGCTGCACCAAAAGCAGCAGGGCCACAGATGGACAGAGGCCATCCTGGCACTTGGCTCTGCTCTGCTGAGACTTCACCTGCAGCACTGCAGCACTGCAGCCAGCTCTGGAGCCCTCAACACAGTAAGGACAGGGTCTTGATGGAGAAGGCCTAGAGGAGGGACACAAAAATGATCAGGGGCTTGCAGCAGCTCTGCTACCAGGACAGGCTGAGGGAGCTGGGGGTGTTCAGCCTGGAGAGGAGAAGAGAAGGCTCTGGGGAGACCTAAGAGTGACCTTCTGGTACCTGAAGGGGACTACAAGAAGGCTGCAGAGGGACTCTTTGCAAAGCCTGCAGGGACAGCACCAGAGGCAATGGCTTCAAACTAGAGTAGAGCAGATTGAGATTGGAGGTGAGGAACAAGTTCTGCACCAGGAGCCTGCTGGAACACTGAAACAGGTTGCCCAGGGAGGGGCTTGAGGTCCCAGCCCTGCAGAGGTTCAAGGTCAGGCTGGACAGGGCTCTGGGCAACCTGAGCTAGTGCAGGATGTCCCTGCTGACCGCAGAGGGCCTTGGACTGCAGCACCTTTGCAGCTCCCTGCCAACCCAAACCACTCTAGCATTCTAGGAGTCTAAGTGCAGCCTCCAGGGAGAGCAGGAAGAAGATGAGGCAGAGGAGGACAAGGAAGAGGACAAGGAGGAGGAGAACCAAAATCCCTTCCAAACTCCTCCAAACCTCTGCCAAATTCCTGGAAAGCTCTTCCAGCTCTGCAGAGTTCATTCTGAAGAGAGCTGAGGGAGTTGCTAGGCTCAGGGATGTCTTGCACACTCGGCACAAATGCTCCAGAAGCTTTCCAAGTGCCCTCAAAACCAGCAGCACAGCTCTGCTGCCACACAAAGCCAGGCTGCAAGGGACCCCAAGGCTCAGCTGCTCCAACCTTGCCAGCTGACACTGCACTGGAAAGGAGCTGGCCCAGCCCCCTGCCAAGCTGAGCCTTCCAACTCTGCCCTGCAGGGGAATCCACCACTGCCCTGGGGAGATGATTCCAATGGCTGACTGGCAGGGAAAAGCTTTTGCCTCTGCAGGGCACTGTGCCACTTCAGCTCAACTCTTGCAGCAGCTCTTTGAGATCTGCCTTTGGAGCACCACAAACTCTGAAGCACTGCAGTGCAAAGCAGCTCAGCTTCAACTTCCAACTGCCTGAACTCTCATTTTAAATTCAAGACAGGGGCCAAGCTCACACCCAGCCCCCAAGCTTAAGAACCAGCAACTAAGGTCAGAGTCAGCTCCCAAGCACAAGAATCCAGATCAGAAATGCAGAGCCAGCCCCCAAGCTCAGAACCAGCTCCTAAGTTTACATCCAGGCCCCAAGCTCAAGAACCAGCAGCTAATATCAGAACACTTCCCAAGTTGAGAGCCACCTCCAGAGCTCACACCCAGCCCCCAAGCTCAAGAACCAGCCACTAAGGTCCAGAACCTAGATCAAAAGTGCAGACTCACCTCCCAAGCTGAGCGCCAGTAAGTAAGGTCAGAACCACTTCCCAAGCTCAAGAGTCAGCCCCTGACCTCACAGACAGGCCCTGAGATCAAGAACCAGACCCCAAGCCAGAGTGAGCAACTAAGCTCAAAACCCTTTTCCAAGCTCACACCCAGCCCCCAAGCTCAAGAGCCAGAAAATAAAATCAGAACCACTTCCCAAGCTCAAGAACCAGCAGCTAAGCTCAGAACCACTTCCAAGCTCAGAGCCAGCCCCCAGTTTCAAGAGCCAGCCCCCAAGCTCAGAGCCAGCAACTAAGGTCAGAACCACTTCCTAAGCTCAAGAACCAGCACCCAAGCTTCAGAACCTAGATCAAAAGTGCAGACTCAGCTCCCAAGCTCAAGAATCAGCAACTAAGATCACAACCACTTCCCAAGCTCACACCCAGCCCCCAAGCTCAAGAAACAGCTCCCAAGCTCCCAAGCCAGCACCTAAGGTCAAAACCCTTTCCAAGCTCAGGAATCAGCCCCCAGGCTCCAGTACCAGCAACAAAGGTCAGAGCCAAGCTCCAGAGCCAGCCCCCACAAGCTCAAGAGCCAGCCAGTAAGGTCAGAACCACTTTCCAAGCACAGAGCCAGCCCCCAAGCACAGAGCCAGCCCCCAAGCACAGAGCCAGCCCCCAAGCTCAAGAACCAGCCCCTGACCACAGAAACAGGCCCTGAGGTCAAGAAGCAGACCCCAAGCTCAAGAGCCAGCAGCTAAGATCAGAGCCAGCAGCTAAGGTCAGAACCACTTCCCAAGCTCAGAGCCAGCCCCCAGGCTCAGAGCCAGTTTCACAACTTTGCTTATTTCAAGTTCCCTTCGTTGCACTTCTGCTAAGTGTCCAAATTCAAGCAGCCAGAGAATGCTTTGGGCTGGAAGGGACCCCAAAGAGCAGACAGCTCCAACCCCCTGCCATGCCCACAGACACCTTCCACCACACCAGGCTGCTCAAGCCCTCAGCCAACCTCATCCTCAGCACCTCCAGGGAGGGAGCAGCCAGCACCTCCCTGCCCAACCTGCTCCAGGCTCTCACCACCCCCACTCCAAACTATTGCCTCCCAAGCCCCACTCCAAATCTGCCCTCCTCAACCTTCAATCCACTCCCCCTCAGCCCATCACTCCCAGCCCCTCACAGAAGTCCCTCCCCAGCTCTCCTGCAGCTCCCAGCAGCTACCACAAGGCTCCTCCAACCTCTCCCCACAGCTTTCTCCTCTCCAGCCTCAACAGACACAACTCTCACAGCCAACCCCCACAGGGGAGATGCCACAGCCCTCCCATCACCCCCATGACCTCCTCCACACCCCCTCCAACAGCTCAACCTCCTGCCCCTCTTGGGGGCACCACAGCTGCACACAGCACTCCAGCTGGCAGCACACAATGCTGCCAGCACAAAAACCATTGCAGCAAAAGCCTCAACCTGTGCTCAGCTGCCAAAACCAAAGGGACCTCAACTTGGCCACAAGAGGAAGGACCAAACTCAGCCAAGACACTGATCCAACACCCAAGGCTGCACAAAACAACCATCAGCAGAAGCTCCTCCTGCCCTGAGCCTTTCTGTGCTCAGGAGGCCTGCAGAGAAACTGAGAATCACTCTGCAACCCCCCAGGGAATCTTTGTGCCTCAAGAGATTGCAGAGCACAGAGGCCTTGGATGCCACCACCCCCAGCACAGCCAAACCGCCCCACAGCTGACACCAGCCCCAGGCGCTCCCAAGCTCAGGCTCAGCACAGCACCCACGCCTGACACCCCCACGGCACCCAGCACACAGCCTGCCCACAGCTCCCCCCCGCGCCTGGCCCTCAGCCCAGCCGCTGCCCTTCAGCACAGCAGCCGCCCGGCACCTGCCAGCTACCACACTGCCCACAGACACACACAGCAGGTGCAGCTCCAGCACCATCCACACACACATGCAGCACATGTGTGCTGGTTCTTCCCCAATGCTTCCTGGTCCTTTGCAGGATCAGCTGCTTTCCTTGTAAGCTTCTTTTTCCCTACAGGAGTGTTGTAGATGTGCCCTGGGGAAGGAGCAGCAAGGATATCAATGAATAGATATATTGGCAGTCTATTGATATACAAACTATGCAGCAGGGGATTTAGTTTCTATTCACAGGTAGCAGTATTGGGTTGGTGGAACCACCTCTGCAGAACGTTTGTGCCTGGGCACTTCAGAGGAACCAAATGAGTTCTAGAATTTAGAGTTGAAACTGATTGGAAAAGCAGTGGGGGAGGGGTTGGTCGGTGACCGGCAAACCCTCAACCCAGGACAGTTTCAGCACTACCTGAACCCAAATTCTATAAAGCAAAGGTTTGGCTTCCTCACGCGCTGAGAACCTCATGAAATCTTTCCTTGGTGATGTGTTTAGAGTCCTGACAGCGCGGCACGGCTGTGCCCTCATGAGGAACTAGAGAACGGCGCCGACCGCGTGGCTGTGCCGTGGGGTTGCTGCTTCTTCCAGAGCACAAAGGTCCTGGAGCCTCCCAGGGGAAGCTTCAGAGGCTTTTGCCGCTGGCTCCACGAAGCGCAGCACCTGGCAAAGGTTCCCCGCTCTGGGGGCTGGAGCGCTTCAGGACCGGTGGTGCACAGGGGCTGCCATGGTTTCCTCCCGTGGTGATGGCTCATGCGGCAGTTGACCCCACGCTCCACGGCACTGCCCCCAGCCGGGCAACAGTGGCAATGTGCAGCGAGGCCTTCTGGAGCTGCTTCAAGTCCCGGGCGAGGCGGACCGTAGCGGCACAGAGACGCACGCAGGCATAGGCACGGACAGCAGCGTGGGGGGCACTTGTTTACCAAACAACTCCTATTTACCATTTGCCCCAAAGAATACTGCTCCAGTCAGCATCCACTGCTAACACAATAATTAACCAATCAGCTGAGACTTTGCTAAATGAGCATAAGCACACGCCACAAACAGGGTAAACAAACATGTAGCCTGGGCCTTGTTTGCCATAAGGGTGGAAACATTCCCAGGCAGATTGTTGACCTCGACTCAGTGGTGCCAAGGTCCCCCCGCCCAACTCCAGAAGGGAGGGAGGACAGAGGGGGTTGCAGTCACACACACAGAAGCATGTTCTGGTAATATTTGGGGCACAATCCTGGTCATAAGCACCATTCACTATGAGGCCTTCTGATCCTGGCATGAACTGGTTCTCTGACCCAGCTGCCATGCCTGTGGCAGTGTCTGTAGGTCCAGAGACCTTCTCTTATCCCTGAGCCCTCTAGACAGTGATGAGCAGTGCTCAAGAGGCATGGGCCAGGCCCAAACACACTGCAGTGATTTCTGTCTCTCAGACTGACAACAGACTTTTCCCAAACCTTTCCCCATCTGGGGAGGATTTTGCACTTACTCAGGGGTGAAATTCCAAAGCACCAGAGGTGACCAACAGTCTAAGAATTTGCCCCTTCTCTCCCCCACCCCCTGTCACTCCTCAGCATCCAGCATCTGGGCAGATCTCACTGTGGTTTCCTTGGGAGTGTCCTGTATTGCTCTGGATGAAACCAGAGCAAGCTGCCCAGCAGTGGGCAGCACATCTCTGAGCCATCACCCTAAGCTAACACTCAGCACCATCAACAGTACAAACAGGACTGCCACTCATCAGATCCCCCAAAGCAAATCCATCAACAAAATGAACACACCACAGGAAAGAAAACTTCTGTCAAACTCTCTTGACAAGCCTCAAGCCTTAATTGAATCCTCTTCTCTCTTTTTGTTACCACAATCCTTTTGTCTCCTGCCAAAATCTGTCCTCATTAAGGCAGCTGCTTTCCTGCCCCACGTTGGGCTCCAGAAAAGGAATATAATGGGTTCAGCTGAACCAGCAGCTTAACCTCTCTGCCTCCCCCAGCACATAACTGAGGGGAAAAGGACACCACACAAAACCTCTTTGTGTTGATACAGAAACAAATGAGAGAAGAGTTTCTTGAGCAAATCAGATCATCAGAATGCAAAAGTACAGTGACCTCAGCCTGTGTGGAAAAAAGGCACAGTGGAAAGCAGCAGCAAGCAGCAGCAAGCAAGGCAAAAGCCCAAAGCAGGGAGCTGCTCCCCTACCCCTCCCTGTCCCACTGCCATCCCAGCAGAGCAGCCAACACCCAAAAAATCTCAGAACCCAGAAGCAGCAACTGGAACAGGGAGCCTCCCATGCTGCAATCTGAACTTCAAGCCCCATCATCCTTTGCTCCAGCCAGCACTTTCATTTCTGAGGCTGGCATGGCTGCAGCATGGTCTGGATAACAGCAGCAGAGTCAACTCAACCCATGACAATCAGGAGCCCCTCCAAGCAAAATGAAAAGTGCCTCTCAGCTTCTGTGAACAACTTACACTGCTTTGAAGGCAGCTGGACTTGCCACATGGATGCATTAGCTGAGAGCCCAAAAGAGCCCAAGGGGGCAGTGGAAGGTGACTTCAGAAGGATCCTTGAAGATGAAGCTCAAGTAGACTTCATGATTTGTAGCTGGAACCTTGGTATTTCCTGCTGGGATCTCCTTTGGATTCAGAGCCCTGTGACAATTCACAGGGCCACTGGTGACAGGATGTTAGGGGTTGGAAGGGACCTCTGGAGATCTCTGAGTCTCCCTGCCAGAACAGGACCATTGAATCCATTGTAGGTCTCACAGGAACACATCCAGACAGGGCTGGCAAGTCTCCAGAGAAGGAGACTCCACAACCTCTCTGGGCAGCCTGTTCCAGGGCTCTGTCACCCTTACAGTAAAGAAGTTCTTCCTCCTGTTGAAGTGGAACCTCCTTGTTGCGGTTCCTATCCATTGCCCCTTGTCCTATCCCAGGGCACAAGTGAGCAGAGGCTGTCCCTGCCTCTTGCTTCCTGACCCCCAGCCCTCAGATACTGATAAATATTGATCAGATGCCTTCTCTGCCTTCTCCTCCCCAGACTAAACAGCCCCAGACCTCTCAGCCTCTCCTCATCAGGCAGTGCTGCAGTCCCTTCAGCATCCTCACAGCCTCTGTAGCAGATCCCTGTCCCTCTTGAGTCCAGAACTGGATGCAATATTCCAGGTGGGGCCTCCCCAGGGCAGAGTAGAGGGGGAGGAGAACCTCCCTGGATCTGCTGGACACACTCTTCCAAATGCACCCCAGCATCCCATTGGCCTTCTTGGCCACCAGGGCACATTGCTGTCCCATGCAGAACTTGCTGTCCACCACAACTCCCAGGCCCTCCATGGGGCTGCTTTCTAACTATTTGTTCCCTTGAGTGCTGTAGGGTTCACATTGCTCTGGACATTGCATGGTGCAGATCACCTCCAGTGAATCTGAGGCTCCCCAGAAATTGCCACTGGGTTCCTCTTAAACACATGGATCCTGTCCCAGCAGGCACTAGTGCAGGAGAAGGAACAGCAGACTGAAGAGAAGGAGAAAGGGAACTGAAAATCTCATCACCTCAATCTAGAAAGAAAGCCCTTGGTAGCAAATGTCCATTCTGGATGGACACAGAACACAACACAGAGAGCTGATGAGAGCAACTGCTGGGGGTGCACCAACTGCCCTGAGAACCCTAAGGAAGGGCTGGAGGGGGGAGGGCATTCACTGGAATTCCAATACCTGATAATACCTCTTGGGCATACTGAGAATCACAGAATTGTCAGGGTTGGAAGGGACCTCAAGGATCATCCAGCTCCAAGGCCCCTGCCATGGGCAGGGACACCTCACACGAGAGCAGGTTGCTCAGAGCCACATCCAGCCTGGCCTTAAAACCCTCCAGGGATGAGACTTCCACCACCTCCCTCGGCAACCTGTTCCAGTGTCCCTCCACCCTCATGGGGAAGAACTTCTTACCATCCAATCTGAATCTCCCCACTTCTAGTTTTGCTCCATTCCCCCCAGTCCTATCCCTACCCAACACCCTAAGAAGTCCCTCCCCAGTTTTCTTGTAGCCTCCTTCAGATACTGGAAAGGCACAAGAAGGACTCCTTGTAGCCTTCTCTTCTCCAGACTGAACAGCCCCAACTCTCTCAGTCTGTCCTCATAGCAGAGCAGCTCCATCGCTCTGCTCATCCTCGTGGTCCTTCTCTGGATACCTTCCAGCACCCCCAGATCCTTCTTGTAACAGATGCTCCAGAACTGGACACAGAGCTCCAGGTGTGGTCTCATCAGGGTGGAGCAGAGTGGGAGAATCACCTCCCTGACCCTGCTGGCCACCTTTCTCTTGTTGCAGCCTAGGATACAATTGGCTCTCTGGGCTGCAGGTGCACACTGGTGGCTCCTGTTGAGCTTGTGGATGAACACTTCCCTTAAGGATAATCCAGAATTAGAAGCACAGGATGGGGATGGAAGAGGCTCCTGATCCAAAGAAGAGAGATTCCAAATGTGTCCAGAGATGCAACCTAACTGATTAGCAAACATTGACTGCCTCAAGTCAAGGCACCTCTGTGGGAAAAACACTCAGGGTGTGCATCTATCCAGGCTGTCGCCATCTCGTAATAAGGAACAAACACACAGGGTGGGCAGCACCAGGAGGAAAGGGAAAGTATTGGAGATGTGGCAGTAAAGGCAGGAAAAGATTACCCCTCAGCTGGTCAGGAACCTGTGCCCCTGGGGCAGTGCTCCCAAATGCAACTGTGGCTGATCAGTGAGAGACTCAAAGTTGGGTCCAAGGAGATGTGAAATGGCACAAATGAAACAATGCTGCAAAGGAAAAGACCTCTGCTTGGCATAGCTTGGCCTGATGCTTTCTGCCTTGCTCAGGAGAAAGTGAAGCAGAAAAGGCCATGGTGAAGATCTCTGCTCTCCCAGTCCTCTGGAATAGGACTGCAGGTGCAGGATCAGCTTCCCAGGGGGGAGTGAAACAGGTTGCAGAAATAGCTGCTCAGGAGGGAATGGCTCCAGGCATGGTCTTTGCCTCAGAAGGAGGAGTGGGCACAGCACTGAACACAAGCTGTTGTGTTTCCATGGGTCGGAGAGGAAGGACATCCATAGACATGGGTGAGAGCTGGGAACAAAGCAGGATTGTGCAGGAAGGAGGAGCCAGCACAAGTTCTGCACCATGAGGGTAGTGGAACACTGGAACAGGTTGCCCAGGGAGGGGGTTGGTTTCCCATCCCTGGAGATCTTCAAGGTAAGGCTTGACAGGGATCTGGGCAACCTGATGTAGTTGAGGATGTCCCTGGGAAGGTTGGACAAGATAACCTTTGGAGGTCCCTTCCAGCCCTGCCCATTCTGTGATCAGTGAGATATGGGAACCAAGCAGATTCTGCATGAAGTGCAAAAGGCAGACACCACCTGGGGCTTCTCAGAGCTCTGGGCCTGGCTATGGTTGTGGATTCCTGCCTTGGGCTTCAGTCTCAAGCAGTTGGTTGGAGCAATAACCCTGAGCTTGTTCCCCTTTGTTTGCATGGCTGTTATAGTGCAGGGCATGTGTGAGTGCTGGTCTGCTTGAGGGAGCAGAACAGGGGACAGCAAGGACCTCTCTGGGAAGAGCTGGGGCAAATGTCACCTGAAAGAGCAGGCCCTAAGCCTCTGTATTCTCCTAAGCTGCCACTGCAAGAACCAGGCCTAAGGCCTGTCTGCAGTTCATAGAGCAATACTGAGCAAGACTTTCCTGAGGTTCTTTTCCCTTCTTTCTGTTGCTTTTGGGAGACTCTTGAGTTTCTCATTCCATCAGCTGGGCAGGAGATGTTCTCCTCACCTTTCACTACATGTTTTGGAATCTCTTGGGTTTGTCACCAGACATTGGTTTGGTCACCAGCTGTGTTCAGACTTTTCCCTCCACCTTCTAATCACAGAAACAGAGAATCAACCAGGTTGGAAAACATCTCAGAGATCATGAAGTCCAACCTACCACCAAACACCCCCTGACAGCTAAACCATGGCTCCAAGTGCCACATCCAATCTTTTTTTGAACACCTCCATGGATGGTGACTCCACCACCTCCCTGGGCAGCACATTCCATTGGTCAGTTCCTCTTTTTGGGAAGAACTTTCTCCTCATCCTGAGCCTAAACTTCCCCTGGTGTGGCCAATTATTAAATATTAATAACAACCATAACAGGACTCCTTCCCAGTACAGATTGTGTCCACACCCAGCAAAGGCTACACCACCTGAAGCCTTCTAACCACTTCTCTGGGACTCCTCCCAGTACCAACTATATCCCCTTTCCCACTTCATGACACATTGGGCCCCATCCCACTACAAACTGTCTGCCTGTTGTTTGGAGCTGGATGTTCTGGTGTGTCCCATTCCCAGTCAGAAAGGCACTACAGGGTTTGAGAGGAGCCATTGAAAATAACTGGGATGGACAAACGCTGCACACAGTGAAGAAGGCCAACTGCAGCTGGGCTATGGCACGAGGAGTGTGGCCACCCAGACACTGGAGTTGTCCTCCCCGAGGACTCAGCACTGCTGTGGCCACATCTGGATGCTTGGTGACTGGGTGTGGGAATGTCCAGTCTGAAGGAATGGAGAGGAACTGCAGGGACTGCAGAGGACATCTGCCAGGATGGGAGCTGACATCTCTGTGGGGAGGCTGAGGGACCTGGGCTGCTTCAGCCTGCTGAATGGAGGCTCAGGGCACTGCCAGAGCAATGTGCACATGGCTGAAAGGTGAATTCAGAGAGGATGGAGATCTTCTGGGGAGTGGGAAGAGAACAAAACCTCCACACAGTGCAGCTTGGAAGGTTCAGAGTGGAGATGAGGCCAAAGAAATGTCCCTGAAAGGGCAGAGCTGCTATGCATGAGGGCATCCAGAGGGGTCAGGAAATGGCAGGGAGAGCTGAGACAGCTCAGGGAAGGGATGGAAATGGCAGGGGAAGAGCTGGCTGGGGAGGCAAGATTGGTGTCAGCAGCCTGAAGGGAAAGAGCTGCAAGCATGGGACAGTATAGGACAGGCTGCAGGAGGGATGGCCAAGGGCTCTGTCAGAGCTGAGAGGCCCAACAGGACCAAGGTCTGTGAGGAGAAACTTGGCTTTGAGGCTTTGAGGTGGTTCTATTGGAAGGGCAGTGGTCAGGGCTTGGCCTTTCTGCTTCCTAGACCAAAGGCAAGTTTTTCTCCCCTGTCCTTTGCCTTTGTCTCCCTGCAATCCTGGCCTCTAACAAGCTGCTCTAAGGAGTCCCTGGGGAGCCTTTGTCAGTAACAAGCGTCAGTGAGGCCAATCAGTGCTTCAAGGTACTTTGGAGTTTTCTTCTGACTTGGACTTCTTGAGAGGCTTCTTGGCAGTTCCTTGGCAGAGTCTCCTGGCACTACCTAAGGATAATGTAATCAGCCCCAAATACTCCATGGGGCTCATTAAATACTGCTGAACCTCTAATTATTGCCAAGGTTTCTGCAGCTAATTGGAGAGGTTTTTATTGAACAAAGCATCTGATAAAAACTATATTTAAAGGTACAGGTCATTCCTTCTCAGCAAGAGTTGTCTCTTTGCAAGCAAACCACAGCAAAACCTGACAAGGTCCTACCCTGGTCACTGCTCATCCTTACTCCCCACTGCCCCCTAAGGAGCCCAGAGACACAGTTGAGGGACAGGATCTGCCTTGCCAGGGTCTGGGGGTCAGGGCTTGGCCCTTTGGATCAGTGAAACCCCTCCAGGTTTCCTCAGCAGCAGAGCCATCTTGAGCTGCTTGTCCTGACCTGTCAGCACTGCCTCAGTTCTGTGCTCTCACCACAGCCTGGAGATGCTTCAGTGCCTCCAGTGATGCTTCCCTTGCGTCCACTCTCTCCTGCTCTAACCAGACCCTGGGGACCCTTTCCCAGTGTGCTTCACTGGGACCCATTAAGAGTAGAAGAAACTTCAGAGTTTGAATCTGACTTTGACTTCTGGAGAGGTTTCATCAGCTTCTCAGTCTCTGAGGTTCATGGACTCAGCACCAAAGCCACCAGAGGGCTTCTATAAATGCCTTGGGCTGGTTCGGTTGTGCTGAGCCAGGCCAGGCTCCTGGGCTGGAAGGTGCTGCTGGCTAGCAGGCAGCACTGCAGAGAGACAGCTCTGGCCAGGAGCAGCTCCTCTGCACAGCACAGCAGGGCTGAGGACACTGCCAGAGGATCTCAGGGAGATGAAGAAGGCAGAGAGAGCTTCGAGGTGGCCAGAACTGAGAGGGTGACTGAGAGCTCACTGGAGAAGTCACTGCACTCTGACACAGTGAGGCTGTGGGTGCAGGGCAGTACAGGTGCAGTTCTGGGAGGCATCTCCTAAAGCTGGCACAGCCACAGCTGATGCTTACTGTGGGGAGAAGTTGTGGGTGGCCAGAGCCACCCCTGGCAGTGCAGAGCAGGGCAGGGTGGGGCAGGGCCCTTCTTCTATGGAGAGGCTGCTGTGTGGGTCAGGGATTCTCATAGATGCAGCTCATCACCAGGGAACTCCCAAAGGGATCTTTCAAGGACAAGGTCCAAGCAGGGTCTGCTCTAAAGAGAGAAGAGTTCCTGAGTCTGTGTTTGCAGTTTCCTATTCTGAGGACAAGAGCAAGTGAGGAGTGAAAGAGAGGTAGAAAAAGACCATCCAAGTCCTTGAAATTGGGGAGGTGTATCTTGGAGTGGTCAGGAGGCCTGCAGGGAGCTTCCTAAAGAGCCTTCAGCCTCTGCCTGTGGACAGCACCAGCAGCACCCTGGCTGCACTCATCAGGTTGCCTCCAGCCAGTGCCCTGCAAACAGGCAGGTTTCTGTAGGTGAGTGCACAGGGGCTGGGCTGGGCTGTGTGAGCAGGGCAAATCCATCACCCAGCACACCCCTGCCAGGGTGAGAACCTCCAGGCAGCAGGGATCTGATCAGGGGAGGAAACTGAACCCAACAATGTTGTGGGAGGGAGCATTCAGACATCTCCATCTGGTCCCCTCCAGGCCAGACCCTTCCTCTGAGCACAGCCCTAGGCCTCTTCTTCCCACCCCACCACTTAAAAGCCTCTGGCCTCAAGGTCGTGGGCTCCAAGGTGTGAAGCACCTCCTCTGCATCCAGAGCTTCAGCACAGGCAGAGCTGCCACAGGAGAGGGAATGCCATCGGGTGTTACAATGAGCCCTGATTGTGCTGGGCTGCAAGTGTGGTGCTGAGACCTTGAGAGAGGCTGAGACACTGAGTGGTCTGTGGGGGATCCCTCTGCTCTCAGCAGGGTCTGGTGGCTTTTCAGGGGCACATGGGAGTGTGATCACCTCCAGCTCAGCAGGGCACAAGCCCAGAGAAGTGGGGAAGTGGCAGCAGGGTCAGAGCAGCTCCCCTCACTCTGCTCTGAGCCACAGGCAGCCTCTTGCCTTGCAGGCTTCTGCTCTCTCTGTTCCCCCTGAGGGCAGCAGATATGCTGTGTGTAAGAACTTGTGACAGCCATGAACACTCTGGGGGTGAGATGTGGGCAGCTGGAGTACAAAAGGCTAAAACATTCAGGAACTGCCTTTTTCTACCCTCTCTCCTTAGCACTGGGAGATGCTGAGAAGCCTTTCTGCTTTGGGACTCTCATCTGCAAGTGGACACCAGAGCTTGCTGCTGCCTCCACCACTCCTCTGCTGCAGAGCAGGACTGACCCAGCAGCAGGAAGCAGGAAGAGTCTCTGTTCTTCCCTGCATGCTCAGTCAGCACAAAAGAGTCCAGCAACAGAGCTGGAGGGAGGTCTCCTCAAAAACAAAACTAAAGTCTCTGTATCAGGGGCTGAGAAATGGCTTTGGTTGTGTTCCACTGACGTGTGACAGCCTTTCCCTTTTGGCTACTGCACTGTGCACAAAGGACACAAATGTCCAACAGCAGCTCCATCACCCACTTCCTCCTCCTGCCATTCCCAGGCACAAGGCAGCTGCAGCTCCTGCACTTCTGCCTCTTCCTGGTCATCTACCTGGCTGCCCTGCTGGGCAATGGCCTCATCATCACCACCATAGCCTGGGACCACCACCTCCACACCCCCATGTACTTCTTCCTCCTCAACCTCTCCTTCCTCGACCTGGGTGCCATCTCCACCACTGTGCCAAAATCCATGGACTATTCCCTGAGGGACACCAGGGACATCTCCTATGCAGGATGTGCTGCACAAGTCTTTTTTATCCTCTATTTCCTTTCAGCAGAGTATTTTCTCCTCACCACCATGTCCTACGATCGCTACATTGCCATCTGCAGACCCCTGCACTATGAGACCCTCCTGGGCAGCAGAGTTTGTGTCCACCTGGCAGCAGCTGTCTGGGCCTGTGGCTTTCTCTATTCTCTGCTGCACACAGCCAATACATTTTCCCTGCCCCTCTGCCAGGGCAATGCTGTGGACCAGTTCTTCTGTGAAATCCCCCAGATCCTCAAGCTCTCCTGCTCCACATCCTACCTCAGGGAAATTTGGCTTATTGTGGCCAGTGTCTGTTTGTTACTTTTGTGTTTTGTGTTGATTGTGGTGTCCTATGTGCAGATCTTCAGGGCAGTGCTGAGGACCCCCTCTCAGCAGGGACGCCACAAAGTCTTTGCCACCTGCCTCCCTCACCTGGCTGTGGTCTCCCTGTTTATCATCACTACCTTCTTCACCCACCTGAAGCCCTCCTCCATCTCCTCTCCATCCCTGGATCTGGTGATGTCAGTTGTGTACTCAGTAGTGCCTCCAGCAGCGAACCCTCTCATCTACAGCCTGAGGAACCAGGAACTGAAGGCTACCCTGAGGCAACTGATCCCTGGATGCTTTCAGAAGCAATAAACTCTTTGTCTTCTCCTGCAGAGCAGTTCTGGTGTACTCAGTGCAGGTCCAGCCTGGCTGCTCGAGTTCTGGCTGCTGGTGGTGCTGTTCCCCTTTTGAGAATGTTGTTCCCACACAAATGTCTTTCATCAAACCATTTCTCGTTTGTTGTTGGTCTGTTTGATGTAACCTAGAGCCTGTGTACATGAGGAGCTGTGCTCCCTGTCTGTGCTGAACATAATAAAGGACCCTGCAGGGAGTTGTTTCTCTGAGTTCCTTCCTCTATGGCTTCTGTGGAGCTGCAGGGCAGTGCCTGTGTGCACAGGTGGAGGGGCAGAGTCCCAGCACAGCAGCAGTACCAGGCACCCCCAGAGCTTGGGCTGTGCTCAGCTGCTCTTTCTTCCCTTCTACCCTCTCCTGCTGAGCCTCTGTGCTGGGGCAAGGCCTGAGTGCTCTGGCAGCTTGGGCACTGTGCTGCTGTGTGGCAGTGCTGGGACTGCAGGCAGGGACTGTCCAGGGCTGCTTGTGGGACAGAGCTGGCTTCCAGAACAGTATGGCCACCATGTCCAATACAAACTGCATCTCTTGATCACCTCCCAGTACAGACATTGTTTGTCCCAGAACAAAGTCAAATTCCTGACCCCCTCTCACTTTCAAATGCATCCCTCCGAGTGTAGACCAGATAACATGGCCCTCTCACAGGGCTAAATTCATCCCTCCCAGTGTAAACAAGATATTGTGACCCCCTCCATGTTCGAAATGCTTCCCTCTCTGAGGACTCCTTCCCAGTAGAGACTGTTCTCACTCCCAGTAAAATCTACCCTTTACTCAATCCCAGGCCTATTAGACCCCATCCCAGTACAAACTGGCTCACCTGGCCTCATCCAAATGTAGTCTGAGTCCCATCCCCGTACGTATTGGGTCCCTTTAATGCCTCCCAACACAAAGCAGGCCCTGTCAGATTAAAGACAGGATTCTCTGACCCCATCCCAGTACATACTGGGCCCCCACTCAGTCCAAGCCAGATTCCTTTAACTCCTTCTGTGTGTCCTGGTTTAAGGCCTGACAGATCCTCTATTGCCCTGAGAGGGACAAAATAATGACACACAAATGGATTGGAAAGTGGTGGAAAATTTAAATGGAAAAGCAATTAGCGTATTACAGAAACTACAAAGCATAGTGGCAAGAATACCCCAAAGTGTACAGAGTCCCTTACGCCACCCCCAAAGGCCTCCCAACACTTCCCTTCTCCCCACCTCAAGGTGTACCCAAAACCCCCAGGGCTCGCTCTTCCCCCTTCTCCCCCAATGCTAGGCTAGCCTCAGGCTGGCCAGGTCTGAGACTGTCTCTCCCCATTCTCCTCCTGGCATTAGGCCTTGATAGACCTAAGGGACTTTGAGATACTGCGCCACCATTACCCCATATGGAGCACCTCTCACTGGAGCAGAGAGGGAAGAATGAGGAAGAGAATGACTTGGCAGATGAATTTATAGGGCACAGGGTTTATGGGTATGAAATACACTATTTCTTGTGCCCACCTTACTGGGTTGGACACTTGTGTAACTTATGTGGCAGTAACAGGAGACACTGAGCCTTAGCTGCCACATGCCACCCCTTATTTCATACCATAATTCCTGCACCCAAACCATATCATCAAATTAGAAGCAATCTTTAGGTGATACGTATAGCAAAGTCCAAGACTTCATCTGGGCATCCTTCCAAGCAGTCTGTCTTTCAGGCTGAGGTAACAGTCCATTACAGTTCTTTTCCCTCATCTGATGGAACCTCTTCAGCAACATTCTTCTGCAGTGTGAGCCCTTCATGGATCCAATGGATATCCTGGTCACCTGGAAAAAAACTCATTACAACTTCTCAAGAAAGCCTCTGTTTCCACCCACATCTGCTCAAGCAGCATGGTTCCACCCCCTGGGGCAACTGAGCCAGAAGAATCAGGTTCATTAACTCCTTCCACCCCTTCAGGAAGCAGCACACTGAGGCTTCCAAAAACCTGCACAGACCTTTCCCAAGCCCAGTGCTGACTGCTTCCAGCCATGGCCCCAAGCTACACACATGCACACCACGCACAGGCATGCCACTCACCACTGGGTGATAGCGTACTGAGGCATGGCCACATCCAGCTACACAGCCCTCCCCTGGAAGAGGGAGTGGCCACACTGCAACTCATGGAGAAGCAGAGCCAGGTACTAGGTGCCATTTTCAGAAGGCATCTGAAAATCAGGGCAGAGTAACAACTGCTGCTGCCTGATATACAGAATGGCAGAGCCACCGTCACCTCTGCTGCCATGGTATAGATCAAAGCCGCCTCCACCCTTGGGGGAACAAGAGCAGTCCTTCCAGCCAAGGCCACCTTCTCGCTTCCTGGGCCTCAGGAGCAGCTTTTGAGCTAAAGTCACTGCTCACCTTCTTGGATTTTGGGAGCCACTGCTCATCTTCCTGCTGCCGCTAGCCCCCACTGCTGCAGGACAAGCCAACTGTGGTCTGCTTACAACTGCCACCTCCCCTGCTCTTCACCACTTGCCAAACTGCATGGAACAAAGCGGAAAGGAGCAGGCACCACATTCTTGAGCTTTCCCTCAATGCCACTGGCTACAGAATCACCTCTGGCACCTTGAAACAGCAGAAGATATTCCATGATACAGCTGCACGCACAGCTGTCCCCTCGGAACCCATGAAACACCCACAGGGTCACCCTGGCAAAAACTTGAACCCGACCTCCAAAGCCCAACAATGCCCAGATTCCCATTTTATCTTTTCCATCTCTGCACTTCTCCAATCCAATTTGCAGTGTTCACACATTGTATTGGGTTGGATTGAGCTGGAGTTAATTCTCCTCACAGCATCTTTCTAGTGCTGTGTTTTGCAACAGTAGTTGATAACACAGCAGTGTTTTGGCTACTGCTGAATACAGCATGCAGACTGTGTCCTTTCAACATTTCCCTGCCCCAAGAGTACATTGAGGGGTGGGCAAAATCTTGGGAGGGGACACAGCTGAGCCAGCTGACTCAGATTGGTCAAAGATGTATTCCATACCATATGTGTCGCAATGCCAGTGACGAGCAGTGCGAGCAATCTGGCAGTGCAGGCCTAGAGCCTGACATGGTGGTAGGCCATGCTCAGCATAAATGCAGAGCCAGCTAGCAGTGGAGCAAAACAGTGCTGTGCCTGCAGCATGTAACTAAAACAGGACACTGGTAGCTATAAACATAGAAAGGACATGCACCTGCATCAACAACCTTGTGTGTCATTAGTAGTTGGACCAATAATCTATAACAGTGCGATGTGTGGTCACTCATAGGGAACCAATGAAGCCATGCCAACAAGGCACTCTGAGTTTATATAAGTTGTAGAAGTTCCCTTGCTACGCACTTCTGCCTTTCCTGTCTCCTGTTTCTTCTACACTTTACTGTGCTATACTTGCACTACAGGCCTGCTCCATAGCCCTGCACCTCAGGCCTGCACCATAGGCCTGCAACACTGGAACAATAAAGGAACAATACTGGATCATAATGGTCAGCCATATTGATTCCCATCTCTGTTGCCCCGTTATCTGGTGCCTGAATACACCTGAACTCATGGACAAGGGATCCTCAGACTACAATACTGATCGACTCAGCAGAGAGAGGTACGTCCGAGCGATACGGAAAGCCGGTCGGACAGCACTGCCCCGGTGCTGGAAAAATTAGCAGTGCACGCTCAAAAAGGAAGTGAATCTCACCCTGGCCCAGTGAGCGACCGGAGGAGGGGCAAGGGGAAGCACACCACGACACAGAAGAGGCTGTGCTAAATGCCCTCCACCTATCCTCTCCGTGAGAGGTATTACTGGCAATTCTGGGATCTTAAAAGGGCTATTAGCCTGTGCCCAGAGTCATCCCCATGGCAATAAGCTTTTACTTCTGAAGCATGGGGGTGAAATTGCAGCCCAGCTGTGGGAAGACGTGCTAAATAAGGATCATCACGGACATTGCAATCAAAAAAAGCAGAGCAGGCTACTCCCGGTTCAGCTGCTGCGGCGTTTGGTTCTAACCGAGACGAGAAAGGGAGACTCGGAAGGCACCCCCTGCCCTCCGCCCCCCTCCTCTCTCCCTGCACATCGTCTGCCGCTCCGTCAGCATCCTCCTCAATTTCAATTGCCTGCTACTCCTTCTCCACGAATCGCGGCTCTCTATTACCATCCATTTGAGCGGAAAAATCTGCTCCTGCCACGTCAATAGCGGCAGAAGCGAATCCTGATCGAACTGATAAGGCGCGCAAAATGAAAATGTAGGTCACTACACATTAAGAATTAGGCAAAGGAGACGCCACCTCCGCCATCTTGGCAAGCACACCGTGTTTATTAACACACCACCACAGCCGTCCACACCCAGCAGAGAAACCCATTAAAAAAAAGCAAAAAGCGGCAAAAACCTGTGGCTTGGCGTTTTCGATCCCCTTCAACAACATCTTCCTCTGATACCGCCAGCAATGGCTTGGACTTGGAAGCCGAGAGGACCGACGCTGGGAGGCCGGACAGTGCGAACTCTGCCCTACAACTCCTGGAGCGCTTGCAGGCTCGCAATCACAGCATTTTTGCATCCTGACCCCACTGTGAGCCCCAGCCGCCCCGATTGTGGCCCCCACCACCCCAACAGCGCTCACCCCAGCAGCCCTCAGCCCGGCAGCCCTCAGCCCAGTGGCGCCCACCCCAATGGCACCGCACACCCCGGCAGCTCTCCTGGTGACACCTCCCTCAATCCCCCATTGCCCCCGCGAGTACTGGCAACTCTGATCAAGGCAGCATCGACTGATGCACATCCGATACCACCACTGACACCGGCAGCAGCCCCAGCAGCAGCCACCCCCACGGCAGTGGCAGGAATGGCCCTAGAAGCCCCTTCCCCACGGCAGTTTCAGCCGCACTACACCCCCCCAGCCTCCTACATTCCAGACGTTATCAGCAGAGTATAGCACTCTGATGGAGGTTCCAATCGAGTCCCTATAGGGCAATCGGGATGTGGGACGGACACAGAACTGTCCCGCTGCACTGGTGGAAAGGTGTGGGAAATGTAGTCACAGATGGAGAATCTGTAGAAGGTTAACAATGACTATGGTAATCTCTGGACTGACAACTGTTAATGGAACCTAGAAAAGCCATAGCTACCTATGGGCTACAGTCAGGATACACAACTGCTGTAATCGATCAGTTGCTTTCAACACATTTGTTAATCCCTTTTGGCACATGCATGTTAGTAAATGATCTGAGAGCAATCGATCATGGAGGAGATGGATGCTTTACAACCTGGCTTCCCAACGCCCAATCTCCCCAAATTGGGACCTGATTATTATTGAAGGATTGTTTCTTTACAATTTACTTACGTCACAAGGATTCAAAAAAGTTTGCATCTACTGAGTGAGTCATTGAATAAGGCAGGCTCCACCCACCGATATCAATGGGTAGCCTTAAGGCATGCAGAATTTTCCCACCCTTGCCAAATATATGTGGTTTGGGCTTTGTTTCCATTTAGACAGACTCATCGTGACTTCCTCATCTGCAATTATATGGATGATATTCTAATTGCAGGAAAAAAGTTAGATCCTAAGACAATACTCTCTGAGCTTCAAACCATGTCAGAAAGCAGAGAGTTGAAAATAACACCACATCAGACCTTGCAACTTCTTGATAAGTGGCAATTCACTTGCAGTGCTGCAGAAGCCATGCCCCAGCAGACAGCAGACCTTTTACAAGGTGTCACTGCTAATCACCTTGGTGGGGCAAGACTTTTGCTAGATCATATCAGCAAATGCAACTTCCTGATGAGGCTTTACAATTAAGTCAGGATTTAGTGATCCAACAGTGGTCGAGAATCCAGGACAATAAATCTGATCCTGTGCTTATCACTACTCATCAGGATCCAGCAGGGCCATTTGGTTCCTTTGTCAATACTTTACAAATGGCATTAAATGCTAATCCAGATTTGACTCACAATATGAAGGTAAAAATGCTGGATATTCTGGCATCGGATAATGCTAACAGCAAAACTAAACAGGTTCTGAGCATTTTATCTAGCCACGGCCATAGAAGCAGTCATGAAACCGCTAGTACAACCACCACAAAATGGAAAGAACCTGGGTGGAAAACATCATATTTCCAGAAACCCTAGGTACCTTAAATCAAATTGCCTGACTGCTGAACAGTCTCAAAAGTGCTGTGCTCACTGTCACAGACCTAATCATTTTACTCCAGATTGTCGTAGGCAGGGAAACTGCTCCGGCAGCGTGAGTACACCCCTCGCGACAACACCAAACCAGGGTGCTTGGACCGCCCCACCCTCGCAGCCACCTCTGGCAGCATGGAGTGGATCTGGCAACAGCAGTGGATGTCACTCTAGAGTCCACAAAATGTTGCTGTTGAGTACAATCAGCACAGTCCTCTGGGTCACAGACCCTGTGCTCTGTTAACTGGCAGATCGTCTATCTCTAGACAGGGCATCTTTATAATTCCTGGTTCAATAGATTCTGATTATGACTGGGCTGTAAAAAATATGCTCTATACCATTACCCCTTCTGTCAGCACTCCTGTTGGGACAGAAATTGCTCAGGTAATACCATTTGAGTCCTGAGTGCCTAGAACTTCTAACAGGATTCAAGGGCTAGAAGGCTTTGGTTCCACCGGTATGCTGGTATACCTACTTAGTAATGAATTCATAGTTTCATAGTTTCATAGTTTCATTCAGGGTTGGAAGGGACCACAAGGATCATCTAGTTCCAACCCCCCTGCCATGGGCAGGGACACCCCACACTAGATCAGGCTGGACAGAGCCTCATCCAGCCTGCTCTTAAACACCCCCAGGGACGGGGCCTCGACCACCTCCCTGGACAACCCATTCCAGGGCTTCACCACTCTCATGGTGAAGAACCTCCTCCTCACATCTAGCCTGAATCTCCCCACCTCCAGCTTCATTCCATTCCCCCTAGTCCTATCACTACCTGAGATCCTGAGAAGTCCTTCCCCAGCCTTCCTGTAGGCCCCCTTCAGATACTGGAAGGCGACAATTAGGTCTCCTCGGAGCCTTCTCTTCTGCAGACTGAACAGCCCCAACTCCTTCAGTCTGTCCTCACAGGAGAGGTGCTCCAGCCCTCTGATCATCCTCGTGGCCCTTCTCTGGACACGTTCCAGCACCTCCACATCCCTCTTGTAATAGGGGCTCCAGAACTGCACACAGTACTCCAGGTGGGGTCTCACCAGGGCTGAGTAGAGGGGGAGGATCACCTCCCTCGACCTGCTAGCCACACTTCTCCTGATGCAGCCCAGGATCTGATTGGCTTTGCGGGCTGCAAGTGCACACTGAGAGCTCATGTTGAGCTTTTTGTCCACCAGCACCCCCAAGTCTCTCTCCTCAGGGCTACCCTCCAGCCAGTCACTGCCCAGCCTGTATTTGTGCCTGGGATTGCCTCGAATTCACATTGTAAGATTTTCTTTTGGTTCGAACCTTCTTAGTTGTGTTCCTCGGCATTTCAAAGGAGTTCCATGTAATATAGTTAAGGCTTGTAGCAAATAGTTATTAGTTTTTTAAAATATTCCTTAGCTAATGTAACATAATAAAAAATGTAAAAACACTCACAAACAAAAAATTTAAAATATATTTATAACAAAACAAAAAATTACAACTTAGATACAAAAATACAATACAAAATAACAAAATGAAAACATTTTAGATACAAAAAATAAAAGTACAAAATAACAAAATAATAACAAATAATAATAATAAACAAGTCAAAAAAGGAAAAAAATTAGAATAGAAACAACTCAAAATAATAATAAACCCCAAAAACAATAAAAAGAATGATTAACAAAAAATAACTATTAACAAAAACCATAAGGGTTATTAGCAAAACATAAAGGATTATTAAGAGTGGGACTACTAGATTAAAACAAAAATATATTAACATGAAAAATAACCAAAAAATGAAATAAAAAGGTTAATAAAATAAAAAAGCAAAAAATTAAAACTAAAGTAAAAAACAATTTCAAAGAAATAATTAAAAGGAAAGAAATGTATTTTGAAAAACTATTTAAAACAGCAACAAAAACATAGACTAACAAATAAAGTATAATAAAATAAATTTAAAAATAGGCAAAAAATAAAAAGGTTAAAATTTAAAAGTTATAAAAATTCAAAAATTATTAAAAATAATTTTAAAAGCTGAATTAAATTAGATTAAAATAAAAATATAGATAAAAATTAAAAAGATACAAAATTAAATTATACTAACATTTAAAAAAAATATAAAAATTAAATTGCAACTATATAAAATAATGGGAAAAAATAAAAATTAAAAATTAAGTTAAAAAGTAAATGATAATTTAAAAAAATTATAAAATAAAATTAAAAAATAAAAATAACATAAAAATTAAAATAAAAAACTATACAAATAAAATAAAAAGAAAACATTAAAATAATAAAAAAATTAAGATTAGATTAACAAATAAAAACAAAACAAAATTTAAAAAATCAAATATATTAAATTTTAAAAAATTATAATTAAAAAAATTAAATTGAAATTAAAAAATAAAAATAAATTAAAACAAACATACAAAAATAAAAAAGAATTAAAATATAAAATATAAGATAAAAAATTTAAAAAATAATTAAATAAAAAATTGGATTAAAAAATTTAAATGATTTTTTAAAAATAATTTTTAAAATAAAATTAATTTTTTAAAAATTAAAAATAAAAATATTGTGAAGAAAAATTGAAACAAAGATAAAAAATATAGACTAACAAAATAAAAATAAATTTTTTAAAAGTTAAATATATCTAGGAAAAATCAACAAAAATAAAAAAAGGGGATGTATATTTTATAGCTAAGGGGTTTTAGTGATACCAGCAAGAAATAACTACCCCATGTCAACTGCAATCATCGCAATAAACAACAGCAGAAGAATTGACAATATGAAAAAACAACATTTCACATGAAGTATGATAGAATAGAATAGAATAGAACAGAATAGAATAGAATAGAATAGAATAGACCAGACCAGGTTGGAAGAGACCTTCAAGATCATCACATCCAACCTATCATCCAACATCACCTAGTCAACTAAACCATGGAACCAAGCACCCTGTCAAGTCTCCTACTGAACACCTCCAGTGATGGCGACTCCACCACCTCCCCAGGCAGTCCATTCCAATGGGCAATCACTCTCTCTGTGTAAAACTTCCTCCTGATCTCCAGCCTAGACCTCCCCGGCACAGCATGAGACTGTGTCCTCTGGTTGCCTGGGAGATCACAATGACTGTTATGATCATCTGAGATCAAAAGCATCAATCAGAAGAATGTACCAGAAAACCATCTGAATTGGGACTGACTGTTACGATTGTTTGATTGTTGTGTGATTAGAGAAAGTGTTCATATGGATTTATGTTACCTCACCAGCTTGCCATAATTTTAAACACTTAGAGGGAAAGTCAAAATTCATTATAGCACAACATGCATTTTCATTTCTGTTTAAAAACAAACAAGCAACAAAAAACAACAACAAAAAGAGGGGAATTTAGGTATGTCACAAAAAATTAATGGTTAAAGCATATTGTGTTCTCAAAATGTCTTTTTCTATGCACCTTTCCTCAGAAAAAACTAAGCATCAAAAGATTAGTATCATTAGGATGAGCAAAAACACATTATTATGTGCAATTTTATATTGGGCAAAGCAAAGAAGCTTTTTCACTCTTGCTGTTTGCCTGCAAGTTTTCTATCTGTGAAGCTAGAGCCTGGCCAGATCTACCTTTACAGATTAAAGAAAATCTTGCTAATATTAAACAATTCATTATTATTGACTATCCTAGAAAAATAAAGATGCAACATACCCTTAAAGCAGATTGTAGAAGACAGTGCTGAGGATTGGATTTGTGTCTTAATCTCTGTGTGCAATGTGTTCAGGCATAGTCAAGTCTTCTGTGTCATTAAGAAGAGTGAAATGTAAAGATCGGAACTGTTAATATCTAAGTTCTTCCTTACAAGGTTTGTTATCTTTGACCATGTATTATGCCAACTCTGTTAGAACATTGTAACTAGTTCAACTTAAGCTTTGTGCCTTGTATGGGTTACACCAGTCTGTTAGATATGCTGTGCTACAGAACTCTTGCTTTTGCTATACAGCTTAGCTTTAACTCGCTTGCTTCTGTGTATGCAAAGAGTATCTTGTATGGGATGGGAACAACTCCCATGACCAGATTGCTCACAAAAACAAAAAGGAGGATTTGAGGCAATCATAGCAATTAGCAGTGTTAGCAATCTGTCAGTATAGGCTTAGAGCCTGACATGGTGGTAGGCCATGCTCAGCGTAAGTGCAGAAGTGGCTAGCAGTGTAGCAAAAGAGTGCTGTGCCTGCAGCATGTAACCAAAGCAGGGCACTGGTAGCTATAAAAACAGAGTTATCTGGGAATAACAGGGGACACACCTGCATCAACAGCCTCGTGTGTTATTAGTAGTTTGACCAATAATCTGTAACAGTACAATGTGTGGTCACGCGTGGGGAACCAATGAAGCTATGCCAACGATGCTCTCCGAGTCTATATAAGCTGGAGAAGCTCCCTTAATAAACGAAAAATACTTGATCATATTGGTCATCCATATTGACTCCATTCTCTGTCACCAACAGCCAACTATTAAATAACAGCCATAACAGGATTCCTTCCCAGAACAGATTGTGCCCACCTGCAGCCTTCCAACCACTCATCTCTGTCTCTTCCCCACGCAACCTATATCCCCTTTCCCACTCCTGGACAGACTGGGCCCCACCCCAGTAAAAACTTTCTGCCTGTTCTTTGGACCTGGACGTTCTGTTGTGTCTCATCCCCAGTCAGAAAGGCACCACAGCATCTGGAAGGAAGCATTCCAAATACCCTGGGATAGAGCAGACCCTGCACACAGGGAAGAAGGCCAACTGCAGCTGGGCTGTGGCAGGAGGACTGTGGCCACCCAGACACAGGAGTAGTCCTCCCCCAGACTCCTCACTGTTGTGGCCACATCTGTATGCTTGGTGTCTAGGTGTGGGGTTCCGCAGTTTGACAGGGAAGTGAGGAACTTCAGAGACTACAGAGGAGATCTGCCAGGATGACGATTGACATCTCAGTGGAGAGGCTGACGGACCTGGGTTGCTTCAGCCTGCTGAATGGAGGCTCAGGGCACTGCCACAGCAGTGTGCACATGGCTGAAGAGTCGTTTCAGAGAGGATGGAGCTCTTCTGGGGAGTGGGGAGAGACCAAAAGCTTCACAAAGTGCAGCTTGAAAGGTTCAGAGTGGAGATGAGGCCAAAGAAATGTCCCTCAAAGGGCAGAGCTGCTATGCATGAGGCCATCCAGAGGTGTCAGAAAATGGCAGGCAGAGCTGAGAAGGCTCAGGGAAGGGATGGAAATGGCAGGGGGAGAGCTGGGAGGGGAAGCAGGATTTGTATGAGCAGCCTGAAGGGAAAGAGCTGCAGGCATGGGACAGTGTAGGAGAGACTGCAGTAGGGATGGCCAAGGGCTCTGGCAAGGCTGAGAGGCCCAACAGGACCAAGGGCTTTGTGCACTTAGCTCTGGCACTTGCCTCTGCCACCAAGGCCTGTGAGGAGAAACTTGGCTTTGAGGCTTTGAGGTTCTTCTAGTCCAAGGGCAGTGGTCATGGCTTGGCCTTTCTGCTTCCTAGACCAAAGGCAAGTTTTTCTCCCCTGTACTTTGCCTTTGTCTCCCTGCAATCCTGGCCTCTAACAAGCTGCTCTAACGAGTCCTTGGGGAGCCTTTGTCAGTAACAAGCCTCAGTGAGGCCAATCAGTGCTTCAAGGTACTTTGGAGTTTTCTTCTGACTTGGACTTCTTGAGAAGCTTCTTGGCAGTACCTTGGCAGAGTCTCCTGGCAGTACCTGGGGATGATGTAATCAGCCCCAAATACTCCATGGGGCTCATTAAATACTGCTGAACCTCTAATTATTGCCAAGGTTTCTGCAGCTAATTGGAGAGGATTTTATTGCACAAAGCATCTGATAAAAGTTATTTTTAAAGGTACATTTCATTACTTTCAACAGGAGTTCTCTCTTTGCAAGCAAACACAGCAAAAGCTGACAAGGTCCTGCCCTGTTCTCTGCTCATCCTCACTCCCCACTGCCCCCAGCAGAGCCCAGAGACACAGGTGAGGGACAGGATCTGCCTTGCAGAGGCTGTGGGTCAGGGCTTGGCCCTTTGGATCAAAGAAACCCCTCCAGATTTACTCAGCAGCAGAGCCACCTTTAGCAGCTTGTCCTGACCTGTCAAAACTGCCTCAGTTCTCGGCTCTCACCACAGCCTGGAGATGCTTCAGTGCCTCCAGTGATGCTTCCCTTGCATCCACTCTGTCCTTCTCTAAGCAGACCCTGGGGACCCTTTCCCAGTATGCTTCACTGGGACCTATTAAAAGCAGAAGAAACTTCAGAGTTTGAAGATGATTTTGACTTCTGGAGAGGTTTCATCAGCTTCTCAGTCTCTGAGGTTCATGGAATTGACAGCAAACCCACCAGAGGACTCCTTTAAAAAACCTGGGGTGTCCTTTTGTGCTGAGCCATGCCTGGCTCCTCGGCTGGAAGGTGTTGCAGGCAAGCAGGCAGTGCTGCAGAGAGACAGCTCAGATCAGGAGCTGCTCCTCTGCACAACACAGCAGGGCTGAGGACACTGCCAGAGGATCTCAGGGAGATGAGGAAGGCAGAGAGAGCTTCAAGGTGTCCAGGACTGGGAGGGTGACTGAGAGCTCACTGGAGGAGAAGTCACTGCAGTCACTGACACAGTGAGGCTGTGGGTGCAGGACACTGCAGCTGTAGCTCCTGGAGGCATCTCCATCTCAGCAGCTGATGCTCAGCTGAAGGCTCCTGGAGTGTGCACACAGAAGGAGAACCAAAGCCCTTCAGTTCCATCCTGTGAGCAGCAGTGAGCAGAGCTGGGTAAGGAGAAGGCTTCACCCCCAGCCCCTCTGCCTTTCTCTCTTCCCTTCACTGTCTCTGCAGCACTGCAGGCCTGATCCCTGTTTCTCCACCTCTCCATGGGTGTGGTGGTTTTAGGCAATGCCTTTAAAATTTAGTTACAGATTTTGAGCAGAAAAGTAGAAACAAAATGAATAGATCACTCTTGGGTGTGAAAAGGAAAAGAAAAGATTATTCTAAACAAATTGGATAAATATCTGGAACCAGAGGAGCTGTACCATAACAATTCTCTCTCCTCTCTTCTGATCTCAGCTGTTTTGCTTTGCTCAGGAGAGATCACCTGCTTTGGCTGGCCTTGGCTAATTCTAACCCACTGCTTTTTTTCTCTCTCCACTCCTCCTTTTTCTCTTGGAACAGGAATTAAGGGTTTAGGGGCAGTGGAACAGCTTCCCTGGTCTCTGACCAGGGGGTTTCATGTAATTTGCTAATTGTAAATAGCTGTCTGATATTGTCACTCCTGTACCTTTTGTACCTGTTCGTTGCATTCCATTGTAGAGTGTAGCTCTTGCTTGTCAATGCAGCTTCATTTACTTCTGACTGAGCTGCTCTGGCAAAGCTAATGCTGGGGGAAAATTTCAACCCCCCACAACGGGACTCTGGTTCACTGGGACAGGGCTGTTGGTCACTTTCTGTTCTGACTCCAGAGGAATCTTCATGGCAATTCTGGGTCCCTGCTACATTTGAAGCTGTAATGAACTCTGCCATGTGTTGGTAGTGATGGGGACTGAGCTGATTCATTCCTCATGCAGCTCAGGGAGGGAGGTTATGATGAGGCTGACAGAAGTGTGCCCTAACTTGTCACTGCCTTTCCCTCTTTGGACAGGTCTCCATGGCCACAGGCAGCAAATGGCCAACAGCAGCTCCATCACCCACTTCCTCCTCCTGCCATTCTCAGGCACAAGGCAGCTGCAGCTCCTGCACTTCTGCCTCTTCCTGGCCATCTACCTGGCTGCCCTGCTGGGCAATGGCCTCACCATCACCACCATAGCCTGGGACCACCACCTCCACACCCCCATGTACTTCTTCCTCCTCAACCTCGCCCTCCTTGACGTGGCTGCCATCTCCACCACTGTGCCAAAATCCATGGCCAATTCCCTGAGGGACACCAGGGACATCTCCTATGCAGGATGTGCTGCACAAGTACTTTCTTTTCTCTTTTTCATGACAGCAGAATATTTTCTCCTCACTACCATGTCCTATGATCGCTATGTTGCCATCTGCAGACCCCTGCACTATGAGACCCTCCTGGGCAGCAGAGTTTGTGTACACATGGCAGCAGCTGCCTGGGCCTGTGGCTTTCTCTATTCTCTGCTGCACACAGCCAATACATTTTCCCTGCCCATCTGCCAGGGCAATGCTCTGCACCAGTTCTTCTGTGAAGTACCCCAGATCCTCAAGCTCTCCTGTTCCACATCCTACCTCAGGGAATTTTGGTTTCTTGTGCCCAGTGCCTTTTTAATCTCTCTCTGTTTTGTGTTCGTTGTGGTGTCCTATGTGCAGATCTTCAGGGCAGTGCTGAGGATCCCCTCTCAGCAGGGACGTCACAAAGCCTTTGCCACCTGCCTCCCTCACCTGGCTGTGGTCTCCCTGGTTACAATTACTGGCATGTTTGCCTACTTGAAGCCCTCCTCTGCCTCCTTCACATTCCTAGATGTGGTGGTGTCAGTTCTGTACTCAGTGGTGCCTCCAGCAGTGAACCCTCTCATCTACAGCCTGAGGAACCAGGAGCTCAAGGATGCCCTGAGCCAACTGATCCCTGGATACTTTCAGAAGCAATAAACTCTTTGTCTTCTGCTGCAGAGCAGTTCTGATGTCACTCAGTGCTGGCCCAGCCTGGCTTCTCGAGTTCTGCCTGCCCCTGGGGCTGTTCCCATTACGACAATGCTGTACCCACACAAATGTCTTTCTTCAGACCATTTCTGGTTCAGTGCTGTCCTTTCTGGTGTGACCCAGAGGCTGCAGACATGAGGAGCTGTGCTCCCTGTGTGTTCAATAATAAAGGACCCTGCAGGGAGTTGTTTCTCTGAGTTTGTTCCTTGAGTTCGTCTGTGGAGCTGCATGGCAGTGCCTGTGTGCAGAGGTGGAGGGGCAGAGTCCCAGCACAGCAGCAGTGCCAGGCAGCCCCAGAACTTGGGCTGTCTTCAGCTGTTCTTCCTTCCCTTCCACCCTCTCCTGCTTAGGCTCTGTGCTGGGACAAGGCCTGAGTGTTCTGGCAGCTTGGTCACTGTGCTGCTGTGTGGCAGTGCTGCACTCCAGGCAGGCACAGGTCAGGGCTGCTTGTGGGACAGAGCTGTGCTCCAGAGCAGCACTGACATCAGAACAGGAGTTCTCCTCATACCTTCATACCCCAATCCCCTCCCATTACAGACTGTACCTCCTCAGAATCCAAAGTGGATACCCTGACCCCATTCCAGTATAGACTCAGGAAGTTGCCATGCCACGCAGCTGTGCTTCTTCCCTGGGGCTGCCCTCACCAGCCCTGAAGATCATTGCCACGAGGGCCAGCCCCATCCCAGGATCAGCCCTATCAGCCCTGCCAGGCCGACCCTGCAGGACCCCTCCCTGCCATCCAGAGGGAGCCACCTGAGTCCTGCAAAGGGAGCCTGCCTACCAGGAAGCCTACATTCCATCCCCTCTCTGCTGCCGTGGGAGGGAGAAGGTTGCCTCCGCCATTGCTGTCCAGGTCATCCCAGGAGCCAGCCCTGGCAGCAGCAGCCTGCCAGAACCTAACCTTGCTACAAACAAAGGACACAGTGTATCTTCCACCTGCTTCCCACTTACTGACATTCAGTTCAAAGCACCTGCATCTAGCAGCACATTTCTATTTCCAGTCTCTGACACATTGTAATACCTTTGTATAGAGTTAAGCAGCTGTCAGCATCTCGTCGAGTTGCCACCTGGTGGACAAGCAGCAGAATTGCAGACTGAGTTACATTAATAGAAATTAATTCTGTAAGTATTCTAATTGAGTCCAAATTATCAATACTGAACCACTTCTGGGCTGTATTTCACAATCATGCACTAGAATATGGATATAAAATAGTGACTCATTGGTTAGTGATAATTTTATTAATTAGTACTAATTAATATTTTTATAAGTCATATTGCATATTAATAAATTAATAACCTCTTCATCACACCAAGAAATTTAATCTCTTGTCCTGAACCTTGGCATTTGGAAGGTGGAATGTCTAACCCCCTCTTGGTGGGCTCATAGAATGGGAAGTGTCTCCCTCTCTTCCCACCCAGTTTCCAGCAGTGGGGGAGTCTTCCTGGGGTCTGAATTGAAAATACCACACCTCACAATACAGACTGGGCCCCTCCCATCCTCTTTACTCAGTCCCCTGCTCTAACACAGTGGATCTCAACCCCTCCTGCACCTCATGTCTTAGAGCTCATCTCCTTCCCAAACCCACTCCTGACCCTGACTCTGCCCCCATTACTCATCTTGGCCCCAGCCTTTACCCTTGACATTTGTCCTTTGATCTTAACCCCAGGCCTCAACCTAGCCCCAACACAATCCCTGCCCCTCAGAGCTGGGCCTCACCTGAGCACTGCCCAGCACTCTCAGCAGGACATGAATGAAGGACACTCATTCTAACTGTTAGAAATTTTCCCACTCGTTAGAGTAGCTTTCAGCCATAAAGAAAGGAACCATTGAGCTTGGTGGAGCTGGAAAAGGCCACCCAAGGGGGTCACATTTGGCCTGACAGTGCCAGGGTTGGTGTATTTCTGTATCCCCTGGTGCCCACTGGTTACCGGCATGGGGGTGAATATGCAAGTGAGGTAGAAGCTGCAGCTGAAGCCCTTGCTGCAGCCTGTGCAAGTGAAGGGCTGTCACTGGTGTGGGTGCAGCAGTGCTGGCTGAGGGTGACCATCTGGGTGATGCTCTTACCTCAGGCAGCTCAGAGGTGCAGCTGCTTCTGAGTGACAGAGATGTAAGGGGACTCTGTGTGACTTCTTGCAATGGAGGCATCTGACCCCTAACTCCTGTGTTGAGTCCCCTGGCTGTAATGCTTATGGGGATGACACCCCCTGCTACCTAACCACCCCCCTCTGGCCATGCAACTGACCCTTGACCACCTAGAGCTCGGGGGGTTGACCCCCTAAATTCCCAACACAGACAATGACCCTCAAAACCCCACAAGAGGTGACATGTGGTGGAGAGGAGGGTCTGGGGGGATTGAGAGGTGCTCAGGGGTCAGCCAGAGACTGGGGTCTTGCTGCTGTTCCAAAGTTGGGTTCCTTACTCTCTGGGCAGTTCCAGGGGGCAGATTTGCAAACTCTGCTCTTGCCTAGCCCAGAGATTCAGGGCTGATAAAGAGAAGGTATGGCCCCAGTCAGAGAGAAGCAAAGGGCTCAGAGAAGAGGACTGAACTGCAAGGAATAGCTCAGTGTTGACCAGGGTTCTACAGGAGATCAGGCAGGGCTCCTGAAGATAGGAGGTCTTCTGTGGAGACTCAGCTCCTTGCCCAGCAGACAACCAAGAGCACAAATCTGCACAAGTGAGAAGCCTGCAGGCAGCCTCTCCCAGGCCTTGGCTGCTGATTCCTCCTAGTGCCTGCAGGTTCCTCCCATTTGCTGCTCAGGGCTCTGCTGCCTGCAATTCTATTGGCAACTCTACTGCTCTGGTCCCTGGTATCCTCCCTCACCCTGCTCACAGTGCCCACCCCACCCACTGAGTGCTCAGCTCTGCCCTGCAAGCATCTCCTGCCACAGGGCTCTGCCCAAGGGTGACTCTGTGCTGTCCACTCCTCAAGAGAAGATGAGAGAAGACCTAAGGAGACAAAGAAGGGGATGTGCACATCCCATTGATACACATGAAGGCTAAAGAGCCTCATTTCAAGGGGTGTTGTTTCCTTCTCTCCCTGATCAAGTCTCTGAGATTATATTTTGGAGGAATTCTGACCCAGCCCCAGAACCAGTGCCTGGGTGAACACTGACTCCAGCTGAAGATACAGATGAGGAGCATGCTGTTAAGGGTGCTGTGTTTTGGATTTGTTACCCAGGCAGTGCTGAGAGCAGACTCTGTCCTCACTGCATGGATCAGCTGGGCAGACACCAGTGGAAACTCTGTGTATGATGTACACCACTTACCCACTCCTCTCTTCCTCCTCCTTGCAGTAAGGACACTCACCATGGCCCAGGCACAAGCTCCTTGGGACCAGGTACTGCTGAGATCCACTGGAAGTGCTGAAACACCACAGAACAAGGCAGGCTAAGCTCTCTCTTGTTTTCCAGGGAAATGAAAGGTGCAGCAAACCTGCCTGAGGCTGGGACAGCTCTCCTCAGGTGGCTCAACTGCAGTCCATGGCAGAGGAGAAAATGCAGACTGGATGCAGGTAGTCAATGGATCTACTCACCAGGAACTAAATGAAATGAGAATCTTCTACACCCATTCTACCAACCCAGAGCAAAAAGATTGTAACACAACAGCCCAACCAAATTCAGGTTGTTGGTGTAACTTCACCCTGACCAAACCCATCATTGGATTTTGTATTTGGGATTCCATGGACAGTCCTAAAAACAGTCCCCATGCACCCCACAGGACACTGTGCACACAGACCATGTCCATGGATCCTGATATAGGCTGGGCAGGGACTGGCTTGAGAGCAGCCATGAAGAAAAGGCCTTAGGGATGCTGGTGGATGAGAAGCTCAGCAGGAGCCAGCAGTGAGCACTTGCAGCCCAGAGCAACAAAAAGAGCCTGGGCTGTAGCCTGTAGGTCCATGTTGATCAATGACTTAGTTTGCCATAGAACCAATCAATGGGAACCCAAAAAGGGAGTGGGAATGAAATGTTGAGATGACCTTCATGTCTGTGTGAGACCCTGGAGGTGATGAGATGTGCAACCAAACCATGTGAGAAAGGATGGGAGGGAAAAAGAACCAAGTGCTGCATCCTTGAAGCACATGGGAAAGGCAAGTGGGGAGAAGAGCCCCTGTTCAAATCAAGATGCAACAGGGAGCTGAGTGGGGATAGGCTGTGGGAAAGGGGAGTTGTAACATTCACCTGTGCCTGAAGAAGAAGCCACAGGCTCTGCAGGTCTGGGCCCCTTGGCTCCCCTTACAGCCCTGGTCCTGTTCTCAACTGATCTGTTAGTTTGCATCTTAGCTCATGGGGCTGGAACCAGCTGGGCCTGCACCACAATATTTGTCACAGTTCTGGAACACCACCACAGCAATCAGTTCAGTTTCTGTCTGTGTGATGTCTCTGTAATCATTGGCTGTGATTGGAAATTCTCTGTGCCAATAACTCCTCACCAGGATGTGTCTTTGCTCACATGTTGTATGGTTAGCTACAGCCTACACCTGTTGGAAAGAATTTCACTGCAACCCAACAACTCCTCCAGCACCCTGATTTCATCATCCTGCTACAACCACCAGGAGAAGCAGGACAAAAGACTCTGCCCAGAGTCCACCATGACACTGAACAAATCCATTGAGTGCTAAATGTAACCAAGAGGAGTGGAGAGCACTGCTGGTGGGAAGTGCTGTTTGGATGGTGTCCAGCAGCAGCTGGGACACTGCCCCTGGTGTCACAGCCACTGTGATTTTCCTGCCTGCTCTGCTCTCTGCTTGCTGTTCCACATTGGTTTGTAGTTAGTTAGGAGGATGGCCAAGCAAGTCACACTGCTGCAGACATTTCCCACCATCAGTGTTTCCTGTGTGCTTTGTGTCACTGAATGACATTGAAGAAGACTTTGGAGGCTAAGAAACCACCAAATTTCCTTCCCATTCTGATTGGATGATGACATTCTGTGTTGAGAGGCACAGAGACAAGAGGCAACCACACAGCCACACTCTGGCTGAGAGAAATGCACTCAAGTCACAGAGCAGATTGTGGTGGCACAGTCCCCCTGTCACTGGAAACCTACTCAAGACCTGATGTGATTCCCCCTCCCCCCTTGCCTAGGCCATGAGCTAGCCCAGGGTAAGCCAGGTATGGATCAGGACAGACAGAAATAGAGCCCTGAGAGGTGTCCTTGCTGTGCTGCACCCTCGCTCTCCCAGACTTGCACTGCTCTCCCTACGGCTTGGGGGTTGGTCACCTCCTGCCAGCTCAGTGCATCTGTGCTTGGATCACAGCCAACAGGCAGCTGATAGAAAACATTGGAGGTCAAAACCTTCAGGGTCTGTGCAAGTGGCAAAAGATCCCAGGATGATTCAGCATCCAAGGTTCTCCAGATCAGAGAAACACCTGATGAAAGTCAATGATCTCCCCCTCTGAAAACAGTGACCCTAAAGCCAGAGCCTTGGAGCTCTCCTGGGTCACAGCAGCTGTGTCCAGCATCTCCCCCACTCACACATTCCCCAGGCACAACCTGCACCAAGGGCCAGCACCAAGTCAGACTTCTCCAGGCTCAGTTCTTGTGCCCTAAGAATGCCAAAGCCTTGTGAAGGTTTGTCCTGAGCTCCAGAAGAAGGAATTCCAGGGCACCCTCTGCCAGCTTCCTCTCCACCACTCTGTGTCTTTGGACAGACACCTTTGCTGTCACCAGGGACAAGGTTTCTATCTTGCACTGAACCCAGCCAGCTCTGTCCCTGTATCTTTGTGCTTGGTGCTTCTCTCCAGGCACAGCCATAGAAATAGATTTGACTTCAGGATCCCTTGCAGTCAGTCAGGGTCAGCCTTGTCCTTATCCACTCTGTCGTTCAGAGGCTCTTGGATTAGAACACATTCTGCTGAATCACCTTGTAAGCCCCAGGTGGGCAGTGACAGCAATGGGGAGGTTGGGGAGGGTGAGGAGCAAAGTTGTCCACTCAATGTCAGACTGAAGGACAGATGTTCCTGCAAGTGCAGATGTCCTGCTGAGACAGCCTGGGTCAGTGTCACTTGGGGAATTATCATCTCTGCTCTGAACTGAAATGGAGTAAAATATTTTATCTTTGACATACAAAATTGAGCTTTGTGAGGTGCATTTTGAAATCCTGAAGAAGATTGCAGAGACACAAACATCTCCTCAGGGCACTTGGGACTCATTGCAGGAACCTCAGGTACTGAGAGAAGACTGAAGAAACTTCTTCAGAAGTCAGAAGGAAAACACAAAGTGCCTTGAAGCACTGATTGGCCCCACTGAGGGGCATTACCAACAAAGCCTCCCAAGGGCTCCTTAGAGCAGCTCAGTAGAGGCCATGATTGCAAGCAAACAAAGGCAAAGTGCAGGAGAGCAAACTCTGGGTTTGGTTTATGGAGCAGAAAGGCCAAATCCTGGCCACAGTGCCTGGGCAGTCAGATCCAGAGAGTCTCAAGATAAAGTTTCCTCTCCCTGGCCTTGGTGGCAGAGACAACTGCCATAGACAGGAGGAGAAAGACCTCAGTCCTGTTGAGTTTTCAGCCTTGCAGGTGGTGCTATATTGCCCTATGCCTGCAGCTCTTTCCCCTCATGCTCTTGACACCCATCTTGCTTTCCTGGCAGCTCTCACCATGACATTTCTGTACCCTCCCTGCTCTGTCTCTACTCTCCATGGCCACTTCTTGAAACACAGAGCCAGGGCCTCTTGGATCACAAGGATCCCCTTTGAGTGACTTTTCTTTATCCTCACCTCCTGTGTGCTCTCAGGAGCAAGAGAGGATCTGCCTGGCCTCAAACCAGGACACCTCCACTCTGAACCCTGAAATTTGCACACTATGGAAGTTTTCTTCCCTTCACACAACCACCAGAAGCTGCATCATCCCCAGAATTCAAGCAGGTGCACACTGCATCTGTAGTGCCCTGAGCTTTGACTTCAACCAGCTCCTTCAGTTGCTCTTCATCAGATTTATTCTCCAGGCCCTTCCCCAGCTCCTTGCCCTCCTCCGCCCTGGCTCCAGCACCTCCACATCTCTCTTGGATGGAGATGCCCAAAACTGGACACAGCACTCGAGGTGTGGCCTCCCCAGAGCTGAGTCTCAGGGGACAGTCACCTCCCTGCTCCTGCTGGACACAGCATGTCTGATCCCAGCCAGGATGTCTTTGGCTCTCTTGGCCACCTGGGCACACTGCTGGCTCCTATTCAGCTACTTGTCCATTAGCATCCCCAGGTCCCTTTCTGCCAGACAGCTCTCCAACCACACTGCCCCTGGAGCATTGCTTGGGGTTTTTGTGCCCCAAGTGCAGGACCTGGCACTTGGCCTTCTTGAATCTCCTCCTGGTAACGTTGGCCATGGATCCAATCTGTCCAAGTCCCTCTGCAGAGCCTCCCTACCCTCATGCAGATCAACTCTGCCACCTAACTTGGTGTCATCTGCTGACTCACTGCTGACACACTCTGTCTCTTCACCAAGGTCATCAATAAAGATGTTAAGCAGAAGTGGTCCCAACACTGAGCCCTGAGGAACACCACTTGTGACTGTCTGCCATCAGCCAGATTTATCTCCACTGAGCACCACTCTTAGGGCCCTTTCACCCAGCCAGGGCTGTATCCAGCAGAGCATTGCTCATCCAAGGCAGGAGCAGCCACTTTGCCCAGGAGAATTCTGTGGGGAGCAGTGCCAAAGGCTTTTGGAAAGTCTAGGGAGACAATACCCACAACCTTTCCCTCATCCAACAGTCACTCCTCCTGTCAGAGGCAGAGATCAGGTGGGTCAGGCAGGACCTGCCCTTCATTAACCCATGCTGACTGGGCCTGATCCCCAGCTTGTCCTCTTCAGGTCATGTAATGGTGCTGGAGATGCTCTGCTCCATGCCCTGCCCTGCTACCCAGCTCACACTGCCAACTCTACAGTTTCCTGGATCCTCCTCTCTTCCTTTCTTGGAGCTGGATGTCATATTTGGTGCTCTCCAAAACCCTGGGACCTCCCCAGTGAGCCAGGACTCCAGGTCAATAATGGATAGTGGCTTGGCCACAGAGATGTTCAAGTCCCTTCCTCATCCTCCTAGCCTCTGTTGGACTCTCTCTAGCAGATCTCTGTCTCTCTTGACCTGGGAATGCAGTTTGGACAGGAAGGGCCCAGTCTGTACTGGCTTTCAGCGTGTCCTGGCACAAGGCCCAGTGTTACTGGGAGAGGCCATGGGGTCAGCTTTTACTGGGAGGTGTCAAAGACTTTACTAGGAGGCACCAGGGGCTCCTGTTAGTACTGGGAGGTAGCCCAGTCTATTCTGGGAGTGGGACAGGGGAGCAAGTTAGCTGTGACTGAGAGTGAAGTCTGAACTGGGATTTCTACAAGAGGCTGAAGAGTGAACTGGGATGTGTCCAGTTTGTCCTGGGAGAGAGCACAGTGTGTGCTGAGAGGAGGTCTGTGGATGCACTCTGTATTGGGAGGGAATTCAGTCTGTCCTGGGAGGGGCTCAGAGCATCCATTTTGCACTTGGAGAGATCCAGGTGGTACTGGGAGGGGGTGAGGGGATCCAGTTTTACTTAATTGAGGCCCAGTCTGTCCTGGTATGATAGAGTCATAGAACGGCCTGGGTTGAAATGGACCTCCAAAAGTCATCCAGTCCACCCCCTGCGCAGTCATCAGGGACATCCTAAACTAGATCAGGTTGCCCAGAGCCCTGTCCAGCCTAACTTTGTGCATTTCCAGGGATGGAGCCTCAACCACCTCCCTGGGCAGCCTGTTCCAGTGTTCCATCACCCTCATGGTGCAGAACCTGCTCCTCACATCTAATCTAAATCTGCTCTGCCCTAGTTTGAAGCCATTGCCTCTGCTCCTGTCCCTGCAGGCCTTTGCAAACAGTTTCTCTCCATCCAGTACCCTTCAGGCATTGGAAAGAAGTTATTAGGTCTCTCCAGCTCCCTCAGCCTGTCCTCATAGCAGAGCAGCTCCAAGCCACATGATCATTACTGTGGCCCTGCTGTGGGTGTGCACCATCAGCTCCATGTACTTCCTGTGTTGAGACTTCAGAGCTGGATGCAGTATTCCAGGGGAAGTGCTGCAGCACAAAGTGGCAGGATCCTCTCTCTCCATCTCTGGCCATGCTGCTTTGGATGCAGCCCAGGCTGCCATTGGCCTACTGCACTGCAGGATCACACTGCCTGCTCCTGGCCAGCTTCTCCCCCACCAGCACCCCCAAGTCCTATACCTCAGAGCTGATTTCTAACACCTCCTCTCCCAGCCTGTATTGATAGTGAGGATTGTTCCAGCCCAGCTGCAGGACCCTGCTCTTGCTCTTGGTGAACCTCATGAGAGTCACCTGGGCACCACCTCTGCATCTTGTCCAGGTGCCTCTGGATGCCATCCTGTCCCTCTGGCATATCAACAGCACCACTCAGCTTGGTGACATCTGCACTCTTGCTGATGGTGTCTCCATCCCTTTGTCTAAAGCAGTGATAAAAATATTAAACAGAAAAGGATGGGATGAGTAGAATCAGATTTTCCTGGGATAGGGTTGGGGCTAAACTTGTTGATGTTAATGGGAGCCAGTTTGAAATAGGAGATGGCCCAGACTGGACTCTGATGTGATTACGTTAATGAGTTGGGACTGTGACAGGGTCCAGCCTGTACTGGAAGTGCATAAGAGGATTAAGGTTTTATTAAGACAAAGCCCAAAGTACATTTGGAGGGATTAAAGAGATCCTATTTGGACTAGGACAAGGCCCAGACTGTACTGGGAGGGCATGAGGGTGTGCAGTTTGTACTGGGATGGATGCAGTCAGTACTGGGAAGGGAGCCAGGGGATATATTCTGTGATGGGATGGGACCCGAACTGTAGAGGAAGAAGCTAGCTTGTCCTGGGATGAGGCCACATCTGTACTGGGAGGGGTTAAAGGAACCATGTGTAGACTGAGGCTACTGGACTGCAAGGGAGTCAGGGTATCCAGTATGGACTCTGAGTCAGTGCAGTGTGAAATGGGAGGGGTTGGGGTATGAAGGCATGAGGAGACCTCCTGTTCTGATGGCAGTGCTGCTCTGGAGCACAGCTCTGGCCTGTCCCTGCCTGCAGTCCCAGCACTGCCACACAGTAGCACAGTGCCCAAGTGGCCAAAGCACTCAGGCCTTGTCTCAGCACAGAGACTCAACAGGAGAGAGTTGGATGGGAAGGAAGAGCAGCTGAAGACAGCCCAAGCTCTGGGGCTGCCTGGCACTGCTGCTGTGCTGGGACTCTGCCCCTCCAACTCTGCACACAGGCACTGCCCTGCAGCTCCACAGAAGAACTCAAGGAACAAACTCAGAGAAACAACTCCCTGCAGGGTCCTTTCTTGTGTTAAACACACAGGGAGCACAGCTCCTCCTGTCTGCAGCCTCTGGGTCACACCAGACAGGACAACACTGAACCAGAAATGGTCTGAAGAAAGACATTTGTTTGGGAACATTCTTACAAGGGGAACAGCACCAGCACCAGCCAGAACTTGAGCAGACTGGCTGGGCCTGCACTGAGTGACATCAGAACTGCTCTGCAGGAGAAGACAAAGAGTTTATTGCTTCTCAAAGCATCCAGGGATCAGTTTGTTCAGGGCAGCCTTGAGGTCCTGGTTCCTCAGGCTGTAGATGAGAGGGTTCACTGCTGGAGGCACCACTGAATACAGAACTGAAACAACCAAGTTCTGGGATGGAGAGGAAATAGAGGAGGGCTTCAAGTAGGCAAATGAGGCAGTGCTGAGAAACAGGGAGACCACAGCCAGGTGAGGGAGGCAGGTGGCAAAGGCTTTGTGGCGTCCCTGCTGAGAGGGGATCCTCAGCACTGCCCTGAAGATCTGCACATAGGACACCACAATGAACACAAAAACCACAAAGACTAAACAGAAAGTGACCACAAGGAGCCAAAGTTCCCTGAGGTAGGATGAGGAGCAGGAGAGCTTGAGGATCTGGGGGATTTCACAGAAGAACTGGTGCAGAGCATTGCCCTGGCAGAGGGGCAGGGAAAATGTATTGGCTGTGTGCAGCAGAGCATAGAGAAAGCGACAGGCCCAGACAGCTGCTGCCAGCTGGAGACAAGCTCTGCTGCCCAGGAGGGTCTCATAGTGCAGAGGTCTGCAGATGGCAATGTAGCGATCATAGGACATGGTGGTGAGGAGAAAATACTCTGCTGAAAGGAAAAAGAGGATAAAAACGACTTGTGCAACACATCCTCCATAGGAGATGTCCCTGGTGTCCCTCAAGGAATTAGTCATGGATTTGGGCACAGTGGTGGAGATGGCACCCAGGTCAAGGAATGAGAGGTTGAGGAGGAAGAAGTACATGAGGGTGTGGAGGTGGTGGTCCCAGGCTATGGTGGTGATGATGAGGCCATTGCCCAGCAGGGCAGCCAGGTAGATGGCCAGGAAGAGGCAGAAGTGCAGGAGCTGCAGCTGCCTTGTGCCTGGGAATGGCAGGAGGAGGAAGTGGGTGATGGAGCTGCTGTTGGCCATCTGCTGCCTCTGGCCATGGAGACCTGTCCAAGGAGGGAAAGGCAGTGACAAGTTAGGGCACACTTCTCTCAGCCTCATTGTAACCTCCTTCCCTGAGATGCATGAGGAATGGATCAGCTCAGTCCCATCACTACTAACCCATGGCAGAGTTCATCACAGCTTCAAATACAGAAGGGACCAAGCATTGCCAGGAATATTCCTCTGGAGTCAGAACAGAAAATTACCAACAGCCCAATCCCAGGGAATGAGAGTCCCATGGAGAGGTGGAGAAACAGGGACCAGGCCTGCAGTGCTGCAGAGACGCTGAAGGGAAGAGAGAAAGGCAGAGGGGCTGGGAGTGAAGCCTTCTCCTTACCCAGCTCTGCTCACTGCTGCTTACAGGATGGAACTGAAGGGCTTTGATCCTCCTTCTGTGTGCACACTCCAGGAGCCTTCAGCTGAGCATCAGCTGCTGAGATGGAGATGCCTCCAGGAGCTACAGCTGCAGTGTCCTGCACCCATAGTCTCACTGTGTCTGTGACCACATTGACTTCTCCTCAAGTGAGCTTTCTGCATCCTTCCAGTCCTGGCCACCTTGAAGCTCTCTCTGCCTTCCTCATCTCCATGAGATCCTCTGGCAGTGTCCTCAGCCCTGCTGTGCTGTGTAGAGAAGATGCTCCTGGCCAGAGCTGTCTCCTTCAGCACTGCCTGCTTGCCAGCAGCTCCTTCCAGCCCAGGAGTGCGGCCCAATTGGGCAGCAGAGGACCAGCCCATGGTGTTTTAACACCTCCTTTGTTGGCATTTGGTGCCCTTTAAACCTGAGGGACTGAGAAGAAGATGATGAAACCTCTCCAGAAGTCAAAGTCAGATACAAACTCTGAAGTTTCTTCTACTCTTAATGGTTCCCAGTGAAGCATACTGGGAAAGGGTCCCCAGGGTCTAGTCAGAGCAGAAGGAGACAGAGGATGCAAGGGAAGCATCACTGGACGCACCGAAGCATCTCCAGGCTGTGGTGAGAGCAGAGAACTGAGGCAGTGCTGACAGGTCAGGACAAGCAGCTCAAGGTGGCTCTGCTGCTGAGGAAACCTGGAGGGGTTTCATTGATCCAAAGGGCCAAGCCCTGACATCCAGCCCCTGGCAAGGCAGATCCTGTCCCTCACCTGTGGCTCTGGGCTCTGCTGGGGGCAGTGGGGAGTGAGGGTGAGCAGTGACCAGGGTAGGACCTTGTCAGGATTTGCTGTGTTTTTTTGCTGAAAAGGAATGAAATGTTCCTTTAAAAGTACTTTTTATCAGATGCTTTGTACAACAAAAACCTCTCCAATTAGCTGCAGAAACTTTGGCAATAATTAGAGCTTCAGCAGTATTTAATGAGCCCCATGGAGTATTTGGGGCTGATTACATCATCCTTAGCTACTGTCAGGAGACTCTGCCAAGCTACTGCCAAGAAGCCTCTCAAGAAGTCCAAGGCAGAAGAAAACTCCAAAGTACCTTGAAGCACTGATTGGCCTCACTGAGGCTTGTTACTGCCAAAGGCTCCCCAGGGACTCGTTAGAGCAGCTTGTTAGAGGCCAGGATTGCAGGGAGACAAAGACAAAGTGCAGGGCAGAAAAACTTGCCTTTGTTCTAGGAAGCAGAAAGGCCAAGCCCTGACCACTGCCCTTGGACTAGTAGAGCCCAAAAGCCTCAAAGCAAAATTTCTCCTCACAGGCCTTGGTGGCAGAGGCAAGTGCCAGAGCCAAAGGGACAAAGACCTTGGTCCTGCTGGGCCTCTCAGCCTCACCAGAGCCCTTGGCCATTCTCTCCTACACTGTCCCATGCCTGCAGCTCTTTCCCTTCAGGCTGCTGACACCAATCTTGCTTCCCCACCCATCTCTCCCCCTGTCATTTCCATCCCTTCCCTGAGCTGTCTCAGCTCTCCCTGCCATTGCCTGACACCTCTGGATGGCCTCATGCATAGCAGCTCCGCCCTTTGAGGGATATTTCTTTGGCCACATCTCCACTGTGAACCTTCCAAGCTGCACTTTGTGGAGGTTTTTGTCTCTCCCCACTCCCCAGAAGAGTTCCATCCTCTCTGAAATGACTCTTCAGCCATGTGCACACTGCTGTGGCAGTGCCCTGAGCCCCCTTTCAGCAGGCTGAAGCAGCCCAGGTCCCCCAGCCTCTCCACAGGGATGTCAACCCCCATCCTGCCAGATCTCCTTTGTAGTGTCTTGTGGTGGTGAGAGAAAGTTCAGTTCTTCCCCCCCTCCCCCCCCCCAACATGAAGAAACCATGGCTAACTCAGTCTGAGAAGCAAAAATATGAATAAGCTGGGATTAGAAATGCTCTGTTCAGCCAGAGCAGGGAGGTGACTGTCCCCTGGGACTCAGCTCTGGGGAGGCCACACCTCGAGTGCTGTGTCCAGTTTTGGGCACCTCCATCCAAGAGAGATGTGGAGGTGCTGGAGCCAGGGCAGAGGAGGGCAAGGAGCTGGGGAAGGGCCTGGAGAATAAACCTGATGAAGAGCAACTGAAGGAGCTGGGGATGATTAGTTTGGAGAAGAGGACGCTGAGGGGAGACCTCATGGCTCTCTACAACTACCTGAAAGGAGGTTGTGGAGAGGCTGCTGCTGGTCTCTTCTCACAGGTCATTAGTGACAGAACAAGAGGGAATGGCCTCAAACTAGGACTGAGGATAGTAGGAAAAAAAGTTTCCCATCAAAAGGGGTCAGGGAGTGGAATGTGCTGCCTAGGGAGGTGGTGGAGTCACCAAGCCTGGAGGGGTTTCAAGGTGGTTTGGATGTGGTGCTTGGGGATATGCCTTAGGGGTGACCTTAGTAGAGCAGGGTTAAGGGTTGGACTTGGTGCTCCTGAGAGTCTTCTCCAACCTGAATGTTTCTGTGATTCTGTGACAGACTGAGAGCCCTGGGGCTCTTTAGTCTGGAGAGGAGAAGCCAGAGAGGGGATCTGATCAATGGCTATCAATATCAGAGGGGGGTGTCAGATGAAGGTGCCAGGCTCTTGGCAGTGGTGCCCAGTGACAGGACAAGGAGCAGTGGGTGCAAGATGGAACACAGGAGCTTCCACCTCAGCGTGAGGAGACTCTCCTGTGCTGTGAGGTGTCTGGAGGCCTGGAGCAGGCTGCCAGAGAGTTTGTGGAGTCTCCTTCCCTGGAGGTTTTCAGACCTGCCTGGATGTGTTCCTGTGCGACCAGCCATGGGTGATCCTGCTGTTATAGATGACTCCAGTTAAAAGTTTCTGGTCACAATTTTATTGTCAATAAAAGACCATAAAAAGGCAAAAAAAGGCAATAAAAGCAAGCAAAGCAACCGGCTGGGCATGCAAGGATACCCCCACAGCAGCTCTACAATAGCTTTCTTCATCTTATATAGTTACATCATCTACATAAACAAACTTATGCTAAATAGAAGGCGGGCATATGATAATGGGTCTCAGAATAGGTGGGCAGATCCCTGCTCATGCACACTCTGTGTGGTAAGGGTGCTCCCGAGGGTCAAAAGATGAAGTCAATGAGTCATCCTCAAAGTTGTCCACTTTCACTCATGCTCAGTCATCCAGGCTTCTTATCTAAAGAAAACAAATCCCCAGTTCTGAATAGAAATGAGTGTTTAGCTTAATACAGCTTCTCCTCAGCCTTGGTGTCTCTCTCTTCAAGTCTGTAAAATATGCAGCTCCCCCTTTGTCCTCAAAACAGGCTCCTGAAAGCTCTGACCCCCAGTTCCAGTATACTCTGAATTCTCTACCTTTAACACAAATCACAGATCACCAGTATATTCATAACAATCCCTCATTTTCTTTTTGTCACCATTGATTTGTGTTACAATTTCCAGATTTTTCAGAACCTCCTTAATTGGATCATAATTAGGTTCCTCTGTTCTGATCACCATCAGATCATAACCATCTGCTTGTAACTTGTTGGCATAAACAATTTTACCTAAAGGTCTTATCATTTTGAAACAACAATGACAAAGAATTACACAGAGCAGTGTTACAATTGTTCCAAATAGTATTAAAAACAAATGTTTAAACCAAGTTATATTCTATAACCAAGGAGTTAACTTATCTCATATTTCTTCATATAACCCACAAGAAGTATCATCCAAAGAAATCTGATGTAATATTCCATTGTGATCTACAATCACTTAACATAACTACAGATTGACATAACTACAACAGCTTACATTTATGACCACACATAACAACATATGAGAAATCCAAAGATAACCTGTTTGGAGTATCACAGTGTCAACAAGGCTGGAAGAGACCTCAAAGATCATCAAGTCCAACCTGTCACCACAGACCTCATGACTAGACCATGGCACCAAGTGCCACGTCCAATCCCCTCTTCAACACCTCCACGGATGGTGACTCTACCACCTCCCTGGGCAGCACATTGCAATGAAGAATTACTCGCTCGGTGAAGAACTTTCTCCTCACCTCCAGCCTAAACTTCCCCTGGCACAGCTTGAGACTGTGTCCCCTTGTTCTGGTGCTGCTTGCTAGGGAGAAGAGACCAACCCCTTCCTGGCTACAACCACCTTTCAGGTAGTTGTAGAGAGCAATGAGGTCTCCCCTGAGCCTCCTCTTCTCCAGGCTAAACAATCCCAGCTCCCTCAGTCTCTCCTCATAGGGCTTGGGCTCAAGGCCTCTCCCCAGCCTTGTTGCCCTTCTCTGGACACGCTCAAGTGTCTCAATGTCCTTCCTAAACTGAGGGGCCCAGAACTGGACACAGGACTCAAGGTGTGGCCTAAGCAGTGCTGAGTACAAGGGCACAATGACTTCCCTGCTCCTGCTGGCCACACTATTCCTAATGCCGGCCAGGATGCCATTGGCCTTCTTGGCCACCTGGGCACACTGCTGGCTCATGTTTAGGCTGCTGTCAATCAGCACCCTCAGGTCCCTCAGGCTGCTCTCCAGCCACTCTGACCCCAGGCTGTAGCTCTGCTTGGGGTTGCTGTGGCCAAAGTGCAGTAAAGTTCTCTAGTCTATCAGCAGGCACTTGTGTCACATCTCAACTGGTCATTCTCTACTGGCATGCCTGTCATTAAGGCAGACAATAGCTCAAAATAACAAAACAATATTTTACCACATCCAACCAAATTCTGCCCAGCTTCTCTCCTTCGGTTACAAGGTGTTTACATTATTCCCAGGGTCAAAGACAAAACACAGCTTTCTCTGATTTGAGCAAAGGCAAATCTTCCCTATAGCCTACCAAAGCTATCTGAAAACAACCTCTTCCCACATCTCCCCTTTCTGTTTTTCCATAGCACACCACTTTTGATTGGCTTTTCTAACATTCTTTGCATACACAGAAGCAAGCAAGTTAAAACTAACTATATGGCAAAAGCAGAAGCTGTGTAAGGCAGCGCGTCTAACAGACTGATGTAAGCCATACAAGACACAATGCTCAGGTTGAGCTGATTAGAACATTCTAACAGAACTGGCATAATATATGGTTAAAGAGAACAAAACTTCCAGCTGCATTTCAGTAACAAGCAGACTTTCCTTTCCACTTATCTTACAAGGTCAGAACACAGAACAGTTGCTTCTTTCAAACAGAAAGTTTCATCCTACAGTTTTGAACTCACTTCTTTGTTACCTGCCTGATCTCTCAAAGGAGAACTTAGGCCATGTGGTCAGGCCTGGTCCTTTTCCTCCCTGCTACATCCAGGCCTCTTCAAAGGACTTCAAAGGACTGGTTTTGTATGTATTTTTCCCCATCCATCCCTGTTCCTGACCCTTGTGAACCCTTCCTGTTATTGTCATAAATATATGTGTATATATATCTATTTATTTTGTGTGTATATATATATGTGTATATTGTTTAAAGAAACTTTTTACCTCTCTACTTCCAAACCAACTCCAAATTATTTGTCAGTAGATTTGCTCCTTGCCTTTCTTTTTCTCTCAATTGGGAGAGAGGAGGGGGAAAGTGAGGGAGGAATTCTCAGCCTTGCCCCCTATCTGAGCTCTTAATTCTCAGTTAAGGATCAAACCACCACGTGTCTCTCTCTTTGTGCTTTTTGCTTCTTCCTAAACTCAGCTGGGAAGCATCACCAGTGCCAGGCTTCCCTTCTGGCACAATCAGCACCTGACAGAGATTAACAGCTTAAAGTCTACCATCTGTGACGCCGCTGAACACAACCATCTCTGCAGACCCCATGAAGCAAAATTATTTGTTGGTGGTGCCAGTGGGAGTCGTAATCTGTAGTTGCTCAAGGAGCATGTCTGGGGTCACCATTTCATAGAATCATAGAATCAGCCAAGGTTGGAAGGGACCACAAGGATTACATAGAATTACATAGAATAAACCAGGTTGGAAGAGACCTTCAAGATCATCGTGTCCAACCCATCAACCAATCCAACCCACCTAAACAACTAACCCATGGCACCAAGCACCCCATCAAGTCTCCAACCCCCTTGCCATGGGCAAGGACACCTCACATTAGATCAGGCTGGCCAGAGCCTCATCCAGCCTGGGCTTAAACATCTCCAGGGACGGGGCCTCAACCACCTCCCTGGACAACACATTCCAGGGCTTCACCACTCATGGTGAAGAACCATTTGTTGTAGTCTAGCTGTCCCACCACCTTGAGCACAGCTCCCAGCAAAGTTCTCTAGTCTCTCAGCAGGCACATGTGTCACATCTCAATTAGCTATTCTCTGCTGGCATGCCTGTCATCAAGGCATACAATAGGCTAAAATGACAAAACAATGTTTGAACACATCCAACCAAATTCTGCCCAATTTCTCTCCTTCAGTTACAAGGTGTTTGCATTCTTTTCCAACTCAGAGACCAAGCATAACCTTCCAAAGCTGTCTGAAATCAGCCCTTCTCCTACAAGTGTCCCCCAAGTCCCTTTCTGTAGGCTGCTCTCAGTTTCATCACCCCCAGCTTGAATTAATATTGAGGGTTGCCATGACCCAGGTGAAAGACCTTGCACTTTGCTTGAGGTTCTCTTGAGCTCACTTCTCCAGCCTGTCCAGATCCTCTGGATGACACCCATCCTGTCCTTCCTTCTTATCAGCCACACCACTCAGCTTTCTATCATCTGCAAACCTGCTGAGTGTGCCTCAACCTCAACCTCACATACATTCTATGTATGTATTCTATGTATGTCTGTGTCATTGAGGAAGATATTGAACAGCACTGGTCCCAATATGTCTGGGACATCTCCATGGCATACAATCATAGAATCAAAGGCTAGTCTGGGTAGGAAGGGACCTTACAGGTCTTCCATTCCAAAGGCCTGCAGAGATTCAACCAATGTTTCCCTACTCAAATCCCCAGGAGCCCCTGGCTCGTCTCCACAGGACTTCAATGTGCTGCAGTGTCCCCAGCTCAGCTCAGAACAAGAGCCTAATGGCACTCACTAGCCCTCTCTAATCATGACTTGTCCCTCCACAGCTTCTCACCAGCAAGCCTCATCTTGTGTCCCTCTTCTTTCAAGTCCAGTTTAAAGGCCTGCCACTGAGCCCTGAGAGCTCCTGAGCAAAGACCCTCTGCTCCCTTGGAGAAAGATGAATCCCATCTGACCCCAGCAAGCCTGGTGCTGTGCTGCCCATCCCATTGTTAGACCCCAGAGCTGTGGCAGTGACACCAGCCCCAGAGCCATGGATTCACAGCATGGGTCTGTCTCTTTCTGCCAGTGTTACTGCCTGCAGATGAAAAGAGAGAGGAGCAAAGAACCTGTGCCCCAGACTCCCTCCCCAGCTGTCTCCAGGCCCTGATGTCTCTGGATCCCTCTTGGACTATAGATTGTGGCTTCATCTCCACCCACATGGAAAAGCAGAAATGGGTAAGAGTCCAAGGGTTGGACAATATAAATATATACAACTACAAATATCTGCTGCTCAATCTATTTACTTTTTAATAACTCTTAGGCCAGGGTTCATATCAGGGGAACTGCAGGGCACATGCTGGGGCTGGGGGCCACTCCACTCCCTTTTTGGGGTGGTTGCAGGATTACAGCGAGACATTTGTTCCCTTCTGAAGCAACAGCCCCATCACAATGCTTCACTCCCTGGGAGACACGTGGCTGAGCTGGCAGTGGTGGTAGGGCAGGGCATCCTCATATCCTACCCACTACAGACACCCCCATCTTCAGGAAGCTGAGGAGCCTCTGCTGACATGTGCCCCAAAAGCACCAAATGCCCAGGATGGGGCTGAAATAAGAAGACAGAGTTGGCTCTGAGACCCCCCCTCCAAGACACTATCAAGACTGATGAAAATCTCACCAAAGACCTCCCTGAACTGGGCACACAGCTCCAGCCTCTGGCCTAGGAAAAAAATGTCCCCAAGAATTAGGCATTTTGGAGAGGAATGTCTAAAAGAAACCCAAAATAAGAGAAGATTCTGTTGAGGTTATCAGCATTACAACTGGGCAAGGGACAAAGGAAAGGAGCATTCAGCCTGGGGAAACCCAAAGTAAAGGGTAGAAAGCATACAAATCCCAGCAATGCTCAGTGTAGCTTCAGTGGCAGTGATGGCTGTGCTGACTCATCACTGTTAATTATCCTCATCATCACTAATTGGTGTTTAGGGGAGAGTGGGGCATTTGTTCCTGCCAGAGCCCTCAGAGTCTGAGAAAACAGGGTGCAAATGAGGTGACCTAGGTTCAATCTGCTGGAATAGATCCCCCATGGGGGTGATGTTTACCCTGGCAGTGCTGGGGTCAGGGCTCTTCTGCATCCCCCAGCACAGGCTGGTCACTGGCATGGATGTGCATGTGCCGGCTGAGGTTAGATCTGGACCGGAAGCTCTTGCTGCAGGTGGTGCAAGGGAAGGGCTTCTCACCTGTGTGGACAAGGCGATGCTGCCTGAGGGAGGCCCTGTGAGTGAAACACTTGCTGCAGTCACTGCAGACGTAGGGCTTCTGGCTGGCGTGGATGCGGCGATGGCAGAGCAGCTGGGAGCGCTGGCTGAAGCTCTTGCCACAGTCGGCACAGGTGAAAGGCTTCTTGCCAGTGTGGACATCGAGGTGCCTTCTGAGGGTGGCACCATGCCTGAAGCTCTGGCCACAGGCAGTGCAGCGGTAGGGCTTCTCCCCAGTGTGGATGAGGTGGTGCTGGAGGAGGGTGGAGCTTGTAGAGAAGCTCTTGCCACAGTCAGCACAGCGGTATGGCTTCCTGCCACTGTGAGTGTGGTGGTGCTGTGTGAGGGCATGGCTGGAGCTGAAGCTCTGGCCGCAGTCAGCACAGCGGTACGGTCTCTCCATGTGTGCATCCGCTGGTGTCGGGTGAGGTTGGAGGCCTGGCTGAAGCTCTTGTCGCAGACAGCACAGACATATGGCTTCTCCCCAGTGTGGATCCGCATGTGCCTCACCAGGTCTGAGCGCCTGGCGAAGCTCTGCTGGCACTTGCTGCAGGGGTTGGAGATGACTTCAGTGGCTGCTGGCTTCTCTCTGCTGTGCAGCTTGTGACCCTCGGAGAGGTCATTACTGAGGTTGTGGTCTGCCCTGTGGCTCAGACTCTCACTGGAGGTGCCTGGATTGCACGGCCTCTTGCTGGTGTGGCCACAGCGGTGCTGTGAGACTTGGGAGAGATGGCTGAAGGTCTTATCACAGTCAGTACAAGCAAAGGGCTTCTTGCCACTGTGGGCATTCCAGTGGGTAATGAGGGTTCTGCTCCAGCAGAAGCTCTTGCCACAGCCCGCACAGCAGTAGGGTTTCTCTCTGGTGTGGACGCGGCGGTGCCGGAAGAGCTGGCAGCTCATCTTGAAGCTCTTGCCGCAGTCGCTGCAGCTGAAGGCTTTCTGGCTGCTTTGGATGTGCCAGTGGGCGATGAGCATCGAGTTCTCCTGGAAGCTCTTGCCGCAGGCACAACAGATGTGTGGGCTCTCGCTGGTGTGGACACGGCGGTGCTGGAGGAAGTTGGAGCCACGATGGAAGCTTTTGCCACAGTCAGTGCAGGCAAAGGGCTTCTTCCCAGCGTGGCCATACCAGTGGGCAATGAGTGTCAGGCTGCGAGTGAAGCTCTTCCCGCAGCCGGCACAGATGTAGAGCTTCTTCCCGGGCTGGACACAGTGGTGCTGGGTGAGGTTGGAGCTGAACCTGAAGCTCTTGCCACAGTCACCACAGACAAAGGGCTGGGCACCACGGTGGGGGCAGCAGTGCTTCATCGGCTCTGAGCTTATTGGGGAGCTGTGTCCACATTCAGGGCACTGATTTGGCTGCTTTGATGGCACACGGGACTGATGTGGCTTTGTCCTTCTCCTTCCCCTGCTCTTCCTCATCATACTCCTTCTTGTACTTGTCATCATCCTTATCTTCCTCCTTTCCCTCCTCATCTTCCTCCTCCTCCTCCTCCTCATCTTCTTCCTCTTCTTCCTCCTCCTCCTCCTCCTCATCTTCTTCCTCTTCTTCCTCCTCCTCTTCCTCTTCCTCCTCCTCCTCCTCATCTTCTTCCTCCTCCTCTTTGTCTTCATCAATTTTGTCTTCCTCCTTTCGTTCCTTGGGGCTACACTTTAGATCCTCCAACTTTGCCAGGTGATTCTTCTCCTTCAGGCTCTTATCCAGGTTCTTCTGGGTGGTCATGGTGGAGGGGAAGGGGAACCCCTGTGCCCTCAGGCAAGGCCCCAGGGACCAAGTGATAAGAGAGGCAGATGGGTGGACTCTGTGTGTGTCTGGACACACAAATAGCCTTTGACACCCAACACTTGCCTGGGTGTGGGGGGTCAGACACTGAGTTCCTATGCTGAAGCCCCTGGTAGCTATTTAGTGGGGGTCATCTACCTTGTTCCTGAGCCCAGCAGCAGTGGCAGGTCATTTCCTGGCCCAGTCCCCGCCTTCTGATCTCCCCCACCTCAGATAAAGGAGGTGGTGGTGCTGACCCAGAAGCCCAACCCTCCCAACCCACTCCCACCAACCCAACTCTATTCTGATGAGAGCAGGGGAGTTCTGTTCAACTGGGCAGATCTGCAAGCCCTTCCCAAAGGAGCAGGGGTGATGGAGAAAGAATGACAGGGCCCCACCCAGACAGAAACAAAGGCCTCAGACAGAAGGACTGATCTCCATGGGGTGGCTTCGCACTGCCCACAGTCCTACAGGAGAGACAGGCCTTGCTGCAGGCAGCTTCAAAGACCAGCAGCACAGGCACAGCAGACAGGCAGTGCTCCTGAAGTTGGGATGGATGTCTTCAGTAGAGATGCAGCTCCTTCTCAAGCAGATAACCTCCAGTAGACATCTGCAGGGCAGGCCCATGAGAGAGGGGACTCCAGGCAGCTTCTCCCAGGCCTTGACTGCAGTTTCATCCTGATGGAAGATTAGAACATGCTTTACAAGATGAAACTTTCAGGGGTAAGAGGAGGAAGCTTAAAAGGACACACCCAAGGTTTTGTCAAAAGGAAAAGGGTTAACAAAGGTTCCAGATTTCACAGCCAGGGGTGGGGAGTGGGAGGTGGTATCACACCTGGGTAAGCACTCCTTATTCCCAAAAGGTAACAGGAGCATGAAGATAAAGGAATGGTAAATTTCTACCTTCACATGTAAAGTTAGGAGTGAAGAAATGACTGCCTGACTTTGTTACTGTTTCATATGCAGAGTCACACAATGTTAGGGGCTGGAAGGGACCTCAAAAGATTGTCCAGTTCAACCCCCCTGCAGAGCAGGATCACCTATAGCAGATCACACAGGAACACATCCAGGCAGGTCTCCAATGTCTCCAGAGAGGGAGACTCCACAACCCCCCTGGGCAGCCTGTTCCAGGGCTCTGTCACCCTCACAGTGACATTTTTTTCCTCCTGTTTCCATGGAACTTCCTCTGCCTCAACTGCCACCCACTGCCCCTTGTGCTGTCTATGGGCATCACCCAGCAGGGCCTGGCTCCAGCCTCTGGGCACTCACCCTTTACATATTTATAAACATCAATGAGCTCATCCCTTGGTCTCCTCTCCAAGCTAAAGAGCCCCAGCTCCCTCAATCTCACCTTCTAAGGAAGATCTTCCACTCCCTTAATCATTTCTGTGGCTCTGCGCTGGACTCTCTCAAGCAGTTCCCTGAGGTCCTTCTTGAACGGAGGGGCTGTAGTAGGAAAGGGTTAACTGAAGTTTGATTAGAAGTACCCAGCTGCCTGGGGCTGCCTGGCAATCATTGGTGTTTGATTAGAAGCTCCCAGCTGCAGGACTAGAGTAAGGAATAACATGTACCTCCAGGTTCCTCTGCTTATAAACTAAGCAGGGATAGGAAGATATTGAATGTGTTGGCAGCTGGAAACAGGAAAAGCAACTCCACAAAAGCAGCCTCAACAGAAGCCAGAGCTGAGACAGCAGCCCAGCTCCAGCCTTCACAGCTGCTTCAGTTCCTGCTCCCCTCACTGCTGCCCCTCTTCCAGCTTCAGCTCCAGCTTAACCAGCTCCACTCAGCAAGGGAGTGGCTCCTCCCTCACCTCCCTGTTGAGGGAATCATGTCACAGCCACAGATCCTCTCTCCAGCAAGGGGACAGGAAATGACAAAGCTCCATGGACACTTTAAGTGCTTCAGTGTCACACTGCAGACAGACCCATCACTGGTCAGGGGGTGGAAACTATAAGTATCAATACTGGGCTCAGAGCAAACACTGCTCCACACTGCTTTTGCAGTACACTCTGGTTAGAGTATGGTTGTATGCTTTACATGCTTGTGTGCTGTTCATACAGTGCATGTGGTACATGTAACTCACTGTGCTTGTGTGAGACAACCTAACCCACATAGGATAAACCTTAACAGGGGGAATTTATGCCTCAGATCTTTCTTTGCCCAAAGTCAAGGGAGTGGAATGTGGCAAAGACTGCATTAGAACATTGAGACTCTTGAACATGTCCAGAGAAGGGCAACGAGGCTGGGGAGGGGTCTGGAGCACAGCCCTGTGAGGAGAGGCTGAGGGAGCTGGGATTGTTTGGCCTGGAGAAGAGGAGGCTCAGGGCAGGGGGGTTGGAGCTAGATGATCCTTGTGGTCCTTTCCATCCCTCACTGATTCTGATTCTCTCTCTCTTTTCAGTGCTCACACATTGAACATCCATTTGGGCTCTGTTTAAAGTCCCTGCACTTCAGCCCATGAGGCATTGTCACATGTGGGTTGTAAAGCAGCACCCCAGGTAATGCACCAAGCCATAATTGTTGAGTGAAAATTGGTTCAAGCCTCTTTGAAAGGTTCTTTGAACTGTTTGTGCCTGACACCCAGCCTCACCAGCTGTATTCAGCTGCCAGGTGTCTTGTTGAGTCGCTCCCTAGTGGCCAAAGGGCAGACTGCACCCCAGTTCTCTCACTGAAAAGCTCTTTTTCAGTTTTCTCATTTGGTTCCAAATCTCAAACTGCAGCACTTTATGGAATTATAGCCATGAGCACACACTAGAAACTGCATGTGGATATGTAGTGTTGAAAGGTTGATAATGTCAATAGTAATAAGTAATTAATATTATTAATACTTCATATTTGATAATTCATCCCAATAACCATGACATGCAGTCAGCTTTGGCCTGGGAAACAGTGTCCTGGATTAAACCAGCCTCATTATCATGCTACAAAGCACAGCTCCTAGCTGGGAGACCCCTGCCCAGAATAAACCACCCACCCCCTGTACACACACAGGGAACTGAACAGCAGCTGGAGCTTGAATGGAAGGCAGCAAGAGACTGACCAATGGAGCCTCAGCAGGTGTTGCCATCAGGCATAGCTCATGCCCTGCACTGGATCAGCATCCACCAGGAATTTCAGCTGTGTGTTGTCTTTGTGGCAATGCCCTCAGCACCCCAGCTTGTGCAGCTCTGTACTCTAGCAATGGCTGCTTGCTAGTGCCAAACCCAGCCTGCAGGAGTTTGATTGCCAACGTCACTGACAGGATGACATCAGGAGCTGCACAGGCCCTGCTCCTGCCCCCCCAACCACTCAGGCTCCTGATGAACCCTGAATCACTGCACAAAGAAGATGCTTGCCCCAGATGGACCACTGACATGGCCACCTGTGATGTCACAAAATGCTGCAGAGTCCAGACCCAGGCTGCCGCAACACCGACTCAGGCAGAGCCAGGAGGGATGCTACAAGGAAGGGCAAATGTCACCTGAATGCCTCTGGCCTCTCAAAAAGTCACCCAACTGGGACAAACATGCCAGGGGCTGCTCCTGCTCTAACACCAGCTCAGGCCCCTGAGGCACCCTAAACTGCTGCCCACAGATGCTGCTCGCCCCTAACCTCCCACTGAAGCAGCCACCTTTGACATCACAAAATGCTGCAGCTGCCAGGTGCAGGCTCTTGCTGGATCAGGTCAGACTGAGTGAACTGGGATGTCACAGGCATGGCAATGTCAGCTCTAACCAGAGCCCCTGAGCTTTCCCAAAGGAAATGTGCAAACATATGGACTGACTCCAAGTAAGCCTTTGGGGTGATACATGGAGCCATGTGGGAAGAACCAGGACTGTTGTCAACTCAAGGAACAGGTATTAAACATGGGGAAGAGATACTGAGGCTGCTGGCAGCAGGGCAAAAGCCAAGCAAGGCAGCCACAATGCACTGCAAAGAACACCAGGAGAACACCAGTCAAGAAAGAGGCAATGGACTGGCAGACAAACAGCTCAAAGGGTAGCCAGGGAGGGGAGGAAGGTGGCAGAGTTTGATCCCAGATGGTAAACTCTCAATTGAGCAGCAGAAATGAATCAAATACCTCTTAGGGACTAGGGTAGGAAAGGGCTGGGCCAGGACACCAGGTGGGAAGTTAATCACACCTACAAACCTGTGGGCTTCTGTTCAAGTGCAACAGGCAAAGACTCATTGGGGAGTGGAAGCCCTGTGTGGAAACTTGGTTCAGGAGTGTCTAGCACAAGAATTATCCACCCCAGGAGAGCAGGTAAGCAACAGTGAGAGGAGTGCCTGAAAGCTAACCCCAGGGTAAGGAGAGGAGTTAGGCTGGCACAGATTAGCAAAGGAAATGATCCAGGACAACAAATGGATGTCACTGAGCTCCCAAGAAAGGGGGATCCAGGTACCTGTTGGTACTCACTGACACCTCCCCTGGCTGGCAGGAAGCATTTCCCTGTGGCACAAACAAAGCTCCAGAGGTTACTAAAACAGTGTTACAAGACACAATGCCTTGCTCTGGGGCACCTGCTGCTGTTTCCTCAGACACAGGACCTCATTTTGTGGCCAATGTGGCACAAGTAAGTAAAACCTTAGGGATGGATTGGCAACTCCACAGCCCCTATAATCCACATTCCAGTGGGCAAGTGGAGAAAATGAACCATTTAATCAAAAACCAGACAGTCAAAACTGGGCAGGAAGCAAACCTCCCTTGGCCACAAGCATCACCAAGTGTCCTGCTGAGAATTCAAACCAAGCAAAGGACAAAGGAGGTTTGAGCCCATTTGAAATCCTGTTTGCAAGGCCTCATGCAGTAGGAGCTATGGACCCCTCTGAACCAGGGCCATTCAGAGAGGCAATGCTGAACAACGAAGTTCAGCAGATTGATAAGAGCCTGAGCTTTGTTACCAACCAGGTGACTGCAACCCAGGTGAGAGGGTTAGACAGACCAGGCCCTGATGTGGAACCCAGAGACTATGTCCATGTCAGATCTCTTTCAGAGACCCCTCTGCAGCCCAAGGGGACAGGACCATATCAGGTGTTGCTGACATCCTTCACAGCCATTGAAACCAAGGAACCAGCTGCCTGGATCCACCACTCCCCAGGCAAGAAGGCTTCAGTGGGGAATGGAAACTCCAATCCCAGGGCCCCCTGCAGCTCAAGCTGCATTGATAGTTGTGGCCTGTTTGTTGGTGAACACTGCTGAGGGATGGGAAGGAAATAGGTACTGAAATATTAGTCAGGAACTGGCTTTGCAAACAAATCTTTCTAACTGCTGGAGATGCACCCAGCTGCCCCCAGGCCAGATGAGGACCCTGCTATTTGGGGAAGCTTCAAGGAATTGGATTTGGGAACCACCAGTCTGGGTGACTACATCTGATAGTTGTTTCCAACATTGTCAGCATGGGAACTCCTCCTCTCCAACCTAAGCCTATCCTGGCACAATTTCAGGCCACTTTTTCTCCTTCTAGCACCTCAAACCAGGCAGAAGAGCCCAACCCCCACCTCACTGCAGCCTCCTTGCAGGGAACTCTAGACTTGCAGAGCACTGCAATTGCTTTGGTCACTTGCAGAAATCATTTCCTTCCCTTCCCTTCTCATTGCACAGCAAAGAGCAGCTACCACCAGCCCCAGGCGCTCCCAAGCTCAGGCTCAGCACAGCACCCACGCCTGACACCCCCACGGCACCCAGCACACAGCCTGCCCACAGCTCCCCCCCGCGCCTGGCCCTCAGCCCAGCCGCTGCCCTTCAGCACAGCAGCCGCCCGGCACCTGCCAGCACAAAGCCTCCAAACCCCCAGGGCTCCCCCACACACCCCCACAGCAGCCTCTGCTGCAAGCCACACCCCACGCTCACCACCACCTCTCCTGCACACAGCAGCCCCCACAGCGCCGCTGCCACCTCAGCTCTGCTGCCAGCCCAGCCCCCAGCACAGGGACACAGGGACACAGGGCCAGGGACAGCCCCTGCAGCCCACCAATGGCTCCGCCTGCAACACAGCAGCAGCCAAGGGGGGCCTGCAGCTGCCCCCACCAGGGGGAAGCAGCAGCACAAGGAACCCCACAGACCCCCACCCCAACCCCACCAGCGGCCCCGCAACCGCACAGACCCCTCCCAGAACAGCACAGACAACGCTCACCGACCCTGCACACTTCTGTCCTAGCCCACAGCCCTCCCCGACCACCCCAAACCCCCACAGCCGCACAGAGGTCCCCACAGTCACAGCGACACCCCCCCCCCCAAACCGCAGGGACCCCAAGCGCCAAGCTTGCAGAGCTCCCCCGGACCTCACAGACCCACCCCCACCCCGTACCCCACCGATCTCCCCCGTATCCCACGGACCTCCAACCACATATCCGCAGAAGCCTCCCAACCACACCCCACCGATTCCCCCTAGATCCCCGCAGAGGCTCTCCCCCGCCCCAGCCCCACCGACCCCTGCCCCACAAACCCTTCCCCAACCCAAGCGACCCTCCCGACCCCTCCCAGCCCCCCAGAGAGCATTCCCTGATCCCCACCCCACGAACCCCAACTCAGCCCCAGAGACTCACTCACCCCACCTGCACCCCGGAACAAGGGGGAAGCAGAGAAGGAGCAGGAGGAAGAGCTCAGCGCACAGGGAGCCGCCGGCCCCGGCAGGCTGCTGGCGAGCAGAGAGCGCTGCGAGGGAGACCCCGGCCCGGCCCCTCCGGCTGCTGCGGCCACGTGGGACGGGGAGCGGAAGCAGGGAGCAGGCTGGAACGGAAGCCCCGCCCACGGCCGGGCAGCCTTAGCCAATGAGAGGCGGCGGGAGCGCGGCAGCTCCTCCCCCTGGGCGCTGCCGAGGCCCAGCCAGGAGCTGCCCCTGCCGGCCGCGGCCGCCATTGTTGCTGCCCCGTGGGGAGCGGCAGCGGGGCCGGAGCGCGGGAGAAGTGCCGGAGGTGCTGGCGGGCGAGCGGCAGCTGCCGGCTGGTGAGCTGCGGCGGGGCGGGAGGGGCTGAGGGGGCCGGGGAGCGCTGAGGGCGGCGGCAGCGCAGCGGGGAAGGCTCTGGCTGCGTGGGGCTGCCGGGGGCGTGTGTGGAGTTGGGGGTCGGGAGGGGCGCGGGGGGCAGGGGGCTCCGTGGGGCTGGGGCAGGCTTGGGGAGGGTGAGGAATTGTTCTGTTTGGCTTTGGCCAGGGGCAGGGGGGGTGCCGGCGGGGCTGGGGGCCGCAGGGTTGGCTCCTGAAGTTCTTGGCTGTTTGCAGTCTGTGCTGTGCAGGATGTGCATTGGGACAGCAATGGGGGGGGGCGGTGAGGTGTCAGAGAGCGGCCGGGAGGGACGGGGTCCAGAGTGCAACTCTCATCCCAGCCCTGCTGCCCGCACTCAGCACCAGGCGGGGCTGGCACTGGCACTGGGGGTGGGAGTGTGCTGGGGCGATGCAAAGGGCTCCGTGGGGATATCGATGGCTGTGGATCAGCTTCACCTCTCTCTGAGCTGTACAACTCCCCCCAGAGCCGAGAGAGCCAACAGCAGTGCCCAAGGGAGCGGCAGCGGTGCCGGAGCGCTGCGGGCGGCGGCAGCGCAGCGGGGAAGGGTCTGGGCGGGCCCCGGGGCATGCTGAGAGCCGGGGAGCGTTGAGCTGCTGGGCCCCGGCGCTGCGCGGGGCGTGCGGAGCTCAGCCTTGAGGTTTTCCTTCCTTCCTTCGTGTTGGAGTCCCCAGGTTCCCACTGCCTGCTGCGGAACATCTTGGGGCTGCCTCCAGCCCTCGCAGCAGCCTCTCTCGGGTTGCACTCAGATTGGTTTGGTCTCAGGTTGGCTTTGAGCTTTTTCCCTTAGGCTGTGAGCTGAAGGCAGCTCAGGAAGAAAGTTCTGACTGCAGGCTGGAGAGAGAGGACTTGGGGCCGCAGGAGGAAGTTTGAGGAGGGGTTTGGAGGAGCCCAGAGCGCTTGTGCAGGGCAGAGACACAAATAGGTCCCTGAGCCATAGCCGCCGGCCCCCTCAGCCCCTCCCGCCCTGCCACACCTCACGACCCCGCAGCTCTATCGCGACAGCGATGTCCGCACGCACAGCCCAGGCACTGCTCCAGCGCTCCGCAGCCTCTTGCCAGGAGGCAGCCACACGGCCGGCAGGGGCAGCTCCTGGCTGTGCTTCGGCAGCGCCCAGGGGGAGGAGCTGCCGTTCGGTCGGCGCTTCTGATTGGCTGTAGCCTTCCGCTCGTGGGCGGGGCTTCTGTTCCAGCCTGCTCCCTGCTTCCGCTCCCCGTCCCACGTGGCCGCAGCAGCCGGAGGGGCCGGGCCGGGGTCTCCCTCGCAGCGCTCTCTGCTCGCCAGCAGCCTGCCGGGGCCGGCGGCTCCCTGTGCGCTGAGCTCTGCCTCTTCCTCCTTCTGCTGTTCTGCTTCCCCCTTGTCCCGGGGTCCAGGTGGGGTGAGGGAGTCTCTGGGGCTGAGTTGGGAGTCCATGGGATGGGGATCAGGGAATGCTCTCTGGGGGGCTGGGAGGGGTTGGGAGGGTCGCTTGGGTGGGGGAAGGGATTGTGGGGCAGGGGTCCTGGGGACTGGGGGGGGGAGCCTCTGCGGGGATCTAGGGGGAATCGGTGGGGTTTGTTTGGGGGTTTCTGGGGATATGTGCTTGGGGGTCCGTGGGATCCGGGGGAGATCCGTGGGGTACGGGGTGGGGGTGGGTCTGTGAGGTCCGGGGGAGCTCTGCAAGCTTGGCGCTTGGGGCCTGTGCGGTTTGGGGGGGGTCGCTGTGATTGTGGGGACCTCTGTGCGGCTGTGGGGGTCCGCGGTGTTGGGGTTAAATCGTGGGGGGGCTGTGGGGTAGGGCAGAGGTGTGCAGGGTCGGTGAGCGTCGTCTGTGCTGTTCTGGGAGGGGTCTGTGCGGTTGCGGGGCCCCGGGTGGGGTTGAGGTGGGGGCTCGGTGGGGTTCCTTGTGCTGCTGAATCCCCCTGCTCGGGGCAGCTGCAGACTCCCTTTGGTGTGGTGGAAGGTGTCCGTGGCCATGGCAGGGGGTTGGAGCTGTCTGATCTTTGGGGTCCCTTCCAGGCCAAAGCATTCTCTGAATGCTTCAATTTGGACACTTAGCCGAACTGCAATGAAGGGAACTTGAAATAAGCAAAGTTGTGGAACTGGCTCTGAGCCTGGGGGCTGGGTGTGAGCTTATTTGCTGGTTCTTAGCTTGGGAGCTACATCTGAGCTTAGGATCTGTGTCTGCACTTTTGTTCTGGGCCTGAGCTTGGGGCTGGGCCTGATCTTGATGGCCTGGTCAGAGCTTTGGAGCTGCTTCCTAACATGGGAGCTGGTTCTGCATTTTGATCTGGGTCCAAGCCTGGGAGATGCGTCCGAGCTCAGTGTCTGGTTCTTGAGCTTGGGAGCTGCATCTGAACCTTGGATCTGATTCTGCCCTTTTGGTCTGGCAGAGAGATTGGAGGCTGCTTCTGGGCTAGAGATATTGGTCTGAGCCTTGGGGCTGTGTCTAAGCTTGGGAGCTTCTTCTGCGCTTTGAGGCTGGGTCTGAGCTTGAGGGCTTGGTCTGAGCTTTGGAGCTGCTTCTGAACATGGGAGCTGGGTCTGAGCTTGAGAAATGGTTCTGAGCTTATTTGCTGGCTCTAGAGCTTGGGGGCTGGCTCTGAGTTTGGGGGCTGGTCCTGTACTCTTGATCTGGGTCTGAGCTTGGGATCTGCATCTGCATTTTGGAACTGGATCTGAGCTTTGGAGCTGAGTCTTAGTTTTGGAGCTGGCTCTGACCTTGGGAACTGCTTCTGATCTTGGGAAGTGGTTCTGAGTTAATATGCTGGTTCTTGAGCATGGTAGCTGCCCCTGAGCTTGGGATCTGTTTCTGCACTTTTGATCTGGCTCTGAGCTTTGGATGTTCTCAACTTAGCTGCTGGCTCTGAGCATGGGGGCTGGGTGTGAACTCCTGGGCTGGGTGTGAACTTCTGGGCTGGGTGTGAGCTTGACCCTTGCCTTGAATTTAAACTGTGAGAGTTCAGGCAGTTGGAAGTTGAAGCTGAGCTGCTTTGCACTGCAGTGCTTCAGATTTTGTGGTGCTCCAAAGGCAGATCTCAAAGAGCTGCTGCAAGAGTTGAGCTGAAGTGGCACAGTGCCCTGCAGAGGCAAAAGCTTTTCCCTGCCAGTCAGCCATTGGAATCATCTCCCCAGGGCAGTGGTGGATTGCCCTGCAGGGCAGAGTTGGAAGGCTCAGCTTGGCAGGGGGCTGGGCCAGCTCCTTTCCAGTCCAGTGTCAGCTGGCAAGGTTGGAGCAGCTGAGCCTTGGGGTCCTTGCAGCCTGGCATTGTGTGGCAGCAGAGCTGTGCTGCTGGTTTTGAGGGCACTTGGAAAGCTTCTGGAGCATTTGTGCAGAGTGTGCAAGACATCCCTGAGCCCAGCAACTCCCTCAGCTCTCTTCAGAATGAACTCTGCAGAGCTGGAAGAGCTTTCCAGGAATTTGGCAGAGGTTTGGAGGAGTTTGGCAGGGATTTTGGTTCTCCTCCTCCTTGTCCTCTTCCTTGTCCTCCTCTGCCTCATCTTCTTCCTGCTCTCCCTGGAGGCTGCACTTAGACTCCTAGAATCCTAGAGTGGTTTGGGTTGGGAGGGAGCTGCAAAGGTGCTGCAGTCCAAGGCCCTCTGCAGTTATCCTGCACTAGCTCAGGTTGCCCAGAGCCCTGTCCAGCCTGACCTTGAACATCTGCAGGGCTGGGCCCTCAAGCCCCTCCCTGGGCAACCTGTTGCAGTGTTCCAGCAGGCTCCTGGTGCAGAACTTGTTCCTCACCTCCAATCTCAATCTGCTCTGCTCTAGTTTGAAGCCATTGCCTCTGGTGCTGTCCCTGCAGGCTTTGCAAAGAGTCCCTCTGCAGCCTTCTTGTAGCCTCCTTCAGGTACCAGAAGGTCACTCTTAGGTCTCCCCAGAGTCTTCTCTTCTCCTTTGCAGGCTGATCACCCCCAGCTCCCTCAGCCTGTCCTGGCAGCAGAGCTACTCCAAGCCCCTGATCATTTTTGTGTCCCTCCTCTGGGCCCTCTCCATCAGGTCCATGTCCTTCCTGTGTTGAGGTCTCCAGAGCTGGCTGCAGTGCTGCAGGTGAAGTCTCAGCAGAGCAGAGCCAAGTGCCAGGATGGCCTCTGTCCATCTCTTTCCATGCTGCTTTTGGTGCAGCCCAGGCCCCAAATGCCTTCCCCCTCCCCCATGCCTCTCTGCCCCTCCTCCCCCCATACCCAAGAGCTGCAGTTACAGATTCTGGTAGGCAGCTCCCAGGTGAGCCAGGCTGCTGCAGGCCGCAGTTGGCAGCATTGCCAAGACCTCAAAGCTCCTCTGCAGAGAGAGATCCCAGAAGATGTTGCTGGGAGCAGAGAGGAAGGGCAAAGGAGGTTGGAGATCCTGTGCTGTTCCTTTGTAGAGCATGGGTGCAGGCCTTGTGGGAATGAAGTAAGATAGATGACACTTTGTGTTGTCCCCCTGGACTCTGCTGTCCCTGCTGGAGGTCTCTACTCTCTGGTGTAAGACATCCTAGTGCCTTCCACCCACCACAGGGATTCTCCTCCATGCTGTCATCCAGGGGCTTCTGTTGGGCCCTGCTGGCTGTGTAGATCAGCCCTGGTGATGTTGTAGGACCCTGTGGACTCTGAGAGGGCAGCAAGTGAGTGGAGATGGAGCACTGGATGGAGAGATGGAGGGTGAAGGCTGCAGGGGGTGGGAGGGCTTAGTTCAGCAGCTGTGTGGCTCTGCCTGGCTCCTACCTCCAATGGTGCTGGTAGCAGCTGACCCCAGAAGCTCAAAGCCCCAAACCCTGCCTGGCTCAGGACAGTCCCCTGACCCCTCCTGACATGCAGCACAGCCCAAGCAGGCACTCAGGGCTCCTAGCCACACAGCCCAGCCATCCCCCATGGCAGGAATCACCTGAGGTCTCACTCCCTCTCTGTCCCCCTTGCTCTCATGAGTTGCTGCCTGAGGTGTCTGCAGGGTCCCTCCCCAGCCCTCATCTGTAACCCCCCCTTGGCTTGGTGCTGTTCTTTCAGCCCTCCAGCTGATCCCAGCCTTTAGTCTCAGGCCCCTTCCATTCTTGTGCTGCTGCTTCCAGCCCAGTTCCTTAGATGCTTCCTCAGCCACAGCATTTCCCACTCTACCCTTCCAGCTGCAGTGGCAGTGGAGGTTGGGGACACAGGGCCATGGGAGAGCCAAGGCAGCAGGGACATTGATAGGCTGCGACTGAGAGAGGGGCCTGGGTGTGGTCAGGCAGGAATTAGGCCTTGTCCCCTCCAAAAGGGGAGAGGATCCAGGGCCCAGGTGGCAAATGTGTGTGCAGGAAATGGCCGAATCTGGCAGCATTTGAGGAGGTGAAAGGAGTGAATTGTGCTGCAGCTCTGCCTGTGTCAGCTGGGAGATGAACAGCAGCCCATGGGCACTGTGCCCTCCCTCCAAACCTCATTTTTCTCTTGGGGATGTGGAGTGGCAGCTCCAGGGAACTGCAAAGAGCAAGCTGAGAGAAATGGTCAGGGAGAGAAGGAAGGCAAACTCTTTCTACTGAGTCTCTTTGGGCTGCAGGTGTGTGAAGGGTGCTGGAGGTGTGAGGTTTGGGCAGGAGCCAGAGACTCCTCCAGCATCTCAATGAGGGCTAAAGAGGTTTAGCAAGAAGCTGCCCAAGTCCCTTCCCCCTTTGCTGCAACTCCAGAGATCATGAAGCTCCCTTTGTCTGTATCCTGAGGACTGCTGTGATCTTCTCTTAGGAAGTAGGCTATAGAGAGGTGTGCAGGGCAGAGCTGAGCACAGAGTGGGTGTGTTGGGGCCACGGCCAGGGAGGAGAGATGGTTCCAGAGCAAAATCTACTGGCAAATGCAGCTGCAGGCAGCAGAGCCCTGGGCAGGCTTTGGGAGACAGCTGCAGGCAAGGCCTGGGAGAGGCTGTGTGGAGGCAGCTGTGTTGTGGTGCTGGCCTGCAGCTGTGTGCTGGGGGCTGTGTGCTGGGCAAGGAGCTGAGTCTGTACTTGTTGAGGTCTCCCATCTTGATCAGCCCTGGTTGTCTGCTGTGCCTGTGCTGCTGGGCTTGGGAGCTGCCCCCAGCAAGGCTGAGCTGTGCTGCCTGGTCCTGGGCAGTTCTGAGCCATCCCTTGCAGGTCAGTGCTCTCCTCTGAGCCCTCTGCTTCTCTCTTGCAGGGATTGAGTCCTTCTCCCACCATCATCCCTGCCCCTGTGTGCTGGGGAAGAGCAGAATTTGCGAACCTGCCCCTTGAAGCAGCCTAACAGGTGAGAAACCCAGTGTGGGGCAACAGCAGGACCCCAGTCCCCAGGGCAGCTCCCGACCTCCTCCACCTCCTCCTACCCCCCACATTTCATCTCTCCAGAAGCTCTGAGGCACATCAGGTGTTGTGGGAGTTGAGGAATGCTCCAGGCTACTGGGGGTGAGTTGTGAGCAGGAGGTGATGTTTGGGGGATGGGATTTGGAGGGTGGTGGGAGAAGGTTGGAGGTGGTTTGGTCGTCCTTGTTCAGTGCTGCTGCCTCCATTGTCTGAGCCAGGGGAGATCAAAGGACAGGGCTGGGCCAGGAACCACCCTGCCAATGTCACCAGGCTCAAGGAGAGTGGGACAAGTCCACTTGTAAGCCCCAGTGTACCTCAGGGCACTGATCACAGGAACCTGGGGTCTCAGCACAGGTATTGGAGGTCTGTGCCCACACTGTGGCAGAAACTGAAGGTTTGAGGTCCCCTCTGCATTCTCTTCTCCAGCTGGGTGTTGGGAGGTGTTGGGAGTCAGGGACTGTCATGAACCAGGCAGGATCTGAGGGTTTGAGGTCCTGGGCTTAGGTGCTTCCATCTTCCCTATTGCAGAGCTGTGACCCCTCCCTCCCACAGTATGGCCTCACAGAAGGACCCAGGCAAGAGCTGGGAGGAGATGCAGCACCCAGAGATCAAGTTGGAGAAGCCAATGTGCAGTCCCAAGGGAGAGGAGGATGAGGAGGAAAAAGAGGAGAAGATGGAGGATGATGCTGAGAATGACAACTATGAAGAGGAGGATAATGATGATGAAGGTGACCAGGATGAGCGGGAGGAATGTATGGAGGAGGATGAAGCCAGAGCAGGTCCCTCAGTGTCACCCAAAGAGCTGAATCAGTGCCTTGAGTGTGGGCAGAGCTTCCCAGGTGTCTCAGAGCTAGTGAAGCACCACTGCCCGCAGCCTAGCTGCTGGCCCTTCATCTGTGGTGACTGTGGTAAGAGGTTCCGCTGGAACTCTGAGCTCATCAAGCACCGCCGCACGCACACTGGAGAGAAACCTTTCACCTGTGCTGACTGCGGCCAGAGGTTCACACAGCGCGGCAATCTCACCCGGCACCGCCGCACCCACACTGGAGAGAAACCTTTCATCTGTGTCGACTGTGGTCAGAGCTTCACCCAGCGCGATCATCTTACCCAGCACCGCCGCTCCCACACGGGAGAGAGACCCTTCTCCTGTGACAACTGTGGCAAGCGGTTCAGGCTGATCTCTCATCTTAGGCAACACCGCCTCACCCACACCAGTGAGAAGGCCTTTACCTGCAGGGACTGCGGCAAGAGCTTCAAACACAGCTCCACTCTCACCACCCATCGCCGCATCCACACTGGAGAGCATCTGTTCCCCTGTGCTGAGTGCGGCAAGAGCTTCACCACGAGTAATCGATACATCCGGCACCAACTCATCCATAATGGTGAGAAGCCGTACAGCTGTGCTGACTGTGGCAAGAGCTTCACCCAGGCTGCAGGCCTCATAGATCACCGTCGCGTGCACATTGGCGAGAAGTCTTTTAGCTGTGCTGAATGTGGCCAGGCCTTCAGACACAGGCGCACTCTCACTGAGCACCACCGCACCCACACCGGTGTGAAACCCTACACCTGTGCTGCCTGTGGGAAGAGCTTCAGACGGAGCCACAGTCTCACTCGGCACCGCCGCACCCACACTGGTGAGAGGCCCTTCACTTGTGGCGACTGCGGTAAGAGCTTCACCCAGAAGCGATCCCTCTGCAATCACCGCTGCACCCACAACTGAGAGCAGCCTGCATTGGAGGGGAGGCATAAATTCACCCAGAATCTGTTGGGTAATCGTGACCCCCTCTGAGAGGGTCTTTCCAGCACCAAAATCATCCCTTTTTCCTTTGCACTTCTCAGGGACTGGGGACACCAGCAGCAACCAACACCTCCTGCCCTTCTGAACACCAATTATTGCTAGTGAGAACAATTACAGTGCTGAGTCGGCACAGCTGGAGCTCCCAGTAGAGCTGGGCAGGGCTTTGCCACGGTGTGTCTGGTTCTTCCCCAGGGTCTGTCTGGTTCTTCCCCAATGCTTTGTGTCTCCCTGGGGTGAGAAATCTTCTGTGCATTGACCAATTGTCTCAATAAAACCCAAAAGTTACCCAAATCCTGTCTGTTTGCTTTTATTTCAGATATCCCTGCCTCAATGCTCAAATTTTGGTTGCATTTGCTCCCAAGGGATGGGGCAGAGCTGTGTGCCCAGTTCAGGGAGGGGGAATGAGGTTCTCAGAGGAGTCTTGAGGGGCATCTCAGAGACATTCTTCAGGGGCTTTCAGGTGATCTTAGGTGTTTGGGCTTTGGATGGTCCTGGGACTGACTTTCAGGATCTTTGGAGAGTGTAGGGGGAAGCTGATGGAGATCTTTGGAAGAACTCAGAAAGCTTCTGTTGGCTTTCCACTCTGGGGCTGGAACAGGTTGAAGAGCTGAGAAGAGGTTAAGCTGCCTGTTCCCCCCAAAAACAGAAGTGAGGGAAAATAAACACACACCTGAATCAAAAAAACGTCTGGGTTTAGATAAGGACTTCAGACAACATCAACAGAGCTGAATCCAAAGGAGATCCCATAATGCACACTGACCTGAGGCTGTTTTCAGAAAGAAACACAGCAGTGAGCAGCAGCAGCCAGGAGTTAAATCCCTTCAGACCTCCCCCTCAGCAAAGAGCCAGCACCTGAGAGCCAGAACCCAACAGCAGCAACTAGAACAGGAAGCCTCTCATGTTGCAATCTGAACTTCAAGCCCTGTAGTCCTTTGCTCCAGCCAGCACTGTCCCTGTGAAGGTGGCATGAGGCAGGATGGAGTAATGGCAGCAAATTTCCAGCTTAACCTTTGATATTCCCAAGCCCTCATTCTGTGCCACCTGCACCATGCCCAGCAGCAATCAGCAGCACACCTCAGGCACTGTCCATGCTCACTCCACAGGAGGTTGCTTTGCAGTACCCAGAGGGCTGCTCACTGCAGGTGCTCTGCAGCTCCACTCTGTTCCAGCACAGTCTGGATCAGTCCATGCCCAGTCCAAATGCTGCAAATGCTGGGGCTGTGTTTCCACCTCTGGGGCAGACTGAGTCCAGTGACTCCTTCCATGCCTCCAAGTGAAAGCAAACTGTGGCTTGCATCCCAGTACTCAGCTTCCAACACATCCAGGTGTGGGGATCCTCCTGTCACACCAGAAACACAGATGGGTTCCACCCCTCATAGTTTGATGGTGTCAGAGCACTCTGGGCACCTGTATCTATTAAAGCTTTATTCTCTCATGGGTTCAACTTGCCAGGCCATTGGTTCTGTACAGTCCAACAAACCAATTTGTCTCTCCCTTCCATCTGCTTGGAGGCAGAGCCCCTCTAATTCTGTCTTGGGTCCCTTGCATCTTGTGAAGATGCTTTGGGAGTCCCTTCAGGAGGACCAGAAGCAGTTTCAGCTTCCCTGCTCTTCTTAGGCCATTTCCCACTGGAAACTGAGGCAGCATCTCTAGGGGGACAATTCCCCTGTAAGTCACAGACTCCTGCAGCCAGGACTGGATTGGCTTTTCCCTTCCACTTCCTCATGTCCTCCCCATGGTCACACAAGTAAAGCAGAGGGTGTGCTGTGCTGTGTGCCTCCCAGATTCTCTCCCTTGGACAGGGGAGCAGCTGCTCCTCATGGCTGAAACACAGGACTGTACAGGTGGGGAATAAAAGCTTCTTCTGGAGCTGATGGAACCTTCTGGGACAGTTCCCTCACAGCTGAGACACAGGCCTGGACAGAGGAGCAGAGATTTCCTTTGCCTTGCTGGGGCCTGCTGCTTGTTTCATCCACTGTTTGTCCTTGGTCATCTTCCAAAACCAGAGACAAGAACCAAGCCAGCAGCCTTGGCTCTTTCTCTTGTTCCCATGGGGACCCTGATCCCTCCTGGTCCTTTGCAGGATCAGCTGCTTTCCTTGTAGGCTTCTTTTTCCCTACAGGAGTGTTGCAGATGTGCCCTGGGGAATGAGCAGCAAGGATATCAATGAATAGATGCATTGGTAGTCTATTGATATACAAACTATGCAGCAGGGGGCTTAGTTTCCATTCACAGGCAGCAGTATTGGGTTGGTGGAACCACCTCTGCAGAACGTTTGTGCCTGGGCACTTCAGAGGAACCAAATGAGTTATAGAATTTAGAGTTGAAACTGATTGGAAAAGCAGTGGGGGAGGGGTTGGTCGGTGACCGGCAAACCCTCAACCCAGGACAGTTTCAGCACTACCTGAACCCAAATTCTATAAAGCAAAGGTTTGGCTTCCTCACGAGCTGAGAACCTCATGAAATCTTTCCTTGGTGATGTGTTTAGAGTCCTGACAGCGCGGCACGGCTGTGCCCTCATGAGGAACTAGAGAACGGCGCTGACTGCGTGGCTGTGCCGCGGGGTTGCTGCTTCTCCCAGAGCACAAAGGTCCTGGAGCCTCCCAGGGGAAGCTTCAGAGGCTTTTGCCGCTGGCTCCACGAAGCGCAGCACCTGGCAAAGGTTCCCCGCTCTGGGGGCTGTAGCGCTTCAGGACCGGTGGTGCACAGGGGCTGCCATGGTTTCCTCCCGTGGCGATGGCTCATGCGGCAGTTGACCCCACGCTGCACGGCACTGCCCCCAGCTGGGCAACAGTGGCAATGTGCAGCGAGGCCTTCTGGAGCTGCTTCAAGTCCCGGGCGAGGCGGACCGTAGCGGCACAGAGACGCACGCAGGCATAGGCACGGACACCAGCGTGGGGGGCACTTGTTTACCAAACAACTCCTATTTACCATTTGCCCCAAAGAATACTGCTCCAGTCAGCATCCACTGCTAACACAATAATTAACCAATCAACTGAGACTTTGCCAAATGAGCATAAGCACACGCTGTAAACAGGGCAAACAAACATGTAGCCTGGGCCTTGTTTACCACAGGGGTGGAAACATGCCCAGGCAGATTGTTTACCTGGACTCAGTGCTGCCAAGGTCCCGCCCTCCCTCAACTCCAGAAAGGATGGGGGACAAAGGGGGTTTGAGTCACACACACAGAAGCATGTTCTGGTAATATTTGGGGCACAATCCTGGTCATAAGCACCATTCACTATGAGGGGCAGCTGATCCTGGCACAGGCTGCTTCTCTGACACAGCTGCCGTGCCTGTGGCACTGTCTGTAGGTCCAGAGACCTTCTCTTGCCCCTGAGCCCTCTGCACAGAGATGAGAAGGGCTCGAGAGGCATGGGCCAGGCCCGAACACATTGCAGTGATTTCTGTCTCTCAGGAACTCCCAGGCTGACAACAGACTTTTCCCAAACCTTTCCCCAGCTGGGGAGGATTTTGCACTTGCTCAGGGGTGAAATTTCAAAGTATTAGAGGTGACCACCAGCCTAAGAATTTGCCCCTTCCCTCCCCCACCCCCTGCCACTCCTCAGTATCCAGCATCTGGGCAGATCTCACAGTGGTTTCCTTGGGAGTGTCCTGTATTGCACTGGATGAAATCAGAGTAAGCTGCCCGGCAGTGGGCAGCACAGCTCTGAGTCACTGTCCTAAGCTAACACTCATCACCATCAGCAGCACAAACAGGACTACAGCTCATCAGCCCCCTGAAAGCAAATCCATCAACAAAGTGAACACACCACAGGTAAGATAACTTCTGTCAAACTCTGTTGACAAGCCTCAAGCCTTAATTGAATCCTCTTCTCTCTTTTTGTTACTTCAATCTTTTTGTCTCCTGCCAAAATCTGTCCTCATTAAGGCAGCTGCTTTCCTGCTCCACGCTGCACTGCAGAATAGGAATGTACTGGGTTCAGCTGAACCAGCAGCTTAAGCTCACTGCCTCCCCCAACACAGAACTGAGGGGGGAAGAACACCACACAAAACCTCTTTGTGTTGATACAGAAACAAATGAGAGAAGAGTTTCCTGAGCAAATCAGATCATCAGAATACAAAAGTACAGTGACCTCAGCCTGTCCCTCCCTGTCCCACTGCCATCCCAGCAGAGCAACCAACATCCAAAAAGCCCCAGAACCCAGAAGCAGCAACTGGAACAGGGAGCCTCCCATGCTGCAACCTGAACTTCAAACCCCATCATCCTTTGTTCCAGCCAGCACTTTCATTTCTGAGGCTGGCATGGCTGCAGCATGGTCTGGATAACAGCAGCAGAGTCAACTCAACCCATGACAATCAGGAGCCCCTCCAAGCAAAATGGAAAGGAGCCTCTCAGCTTCTGTGAACAACTTACACTGCTTTGAAGGCAGCTGGACTTGCCACATGGATGCATCATCTGAGAGCCAAGAAGAGCCCAAAGGGGGCAGTGGAAGGTGACTTCAGAAGGATCCTTGAAGATGAAGCTCAGACAGACTTCATGATTTGTAGTTGGAACCTTGGTATTTCCTACTGGGATCTCCTTTGGATTCAGAGCCCTGTGACAGTTCACAGGTGACAGGATGTTAGGGGTTGGGAGTGACCTCTGGAGATCCCTGAGTCCCCCTGCCAGAACAGGACCATTGAATCCAGTGCAGGTCTCACAGGAACACATCCAGACAGGGCTGGCAAGTCTCCAGAGAAGGAGACTCCACAACCTCTCTGGGCAGCCTGTTCCAGGGCTCTGTCACCCATACATTAAAGAAGTTCTTCCTCCTGTTGAAGTGGAACTTCCTGTGCTGCAGTTTCCATCCATTGTCCCTTGTCCTATCCCAGGGCACAAGTGAGCAGAGGCTGTCCCTGCCACTTGCTTCCTGACCCCCAGCCCTCAGATATTGATAAACATTGATCAGATGACCTCTCAGTCATCTCCTCTCCGGACCAAACAGCCCCAGGCCTCTCAGCCTCTCCTCATCAGGCAGTGCTGCAGTCCCTTCAGCATCCTCACAGCCTCTGCAGCAGATCCCTGTCCCTCTTGAACTGGGGAGCCCAAAACTGGATGCAATATTCCAGGATGAGCCTCACCAGGGCAGAGTAGAGGGGGAGGAGAACCTCCCTAGATCTGCTGACCACACTCTTCCAAATGCACCCCAGCATCCCATTGGCCTTCTTGGCCACCAGGGCACATTGCTGTCCCATGCAGAACTTGCTGTCCACCAGAACTCCCAGGCCCTCCATGGGGTTGCTCTCTAACTATTTGTTCCCTTGAGTGCTGTAGGGTTCACATTGCTCTGGACATTGCATGGTGGAGATCACCCCTAGTGAATCTGAGGCTCCCCAGAAATTGCCAGTGGGTTCCTCTTAATCACATGGATCCTGTCCCAGCAGGCACTAGTGCAGGGGAAGTAACAGCAGACTGATGAGAAGGAGAAAGGGAACTGAAAATCTCATCACCTGAATCTAGAAAGAAAGCCCTTGGTAGCAAATGTCCATTCTGGATGGACACAGAACACAACACAGAGAGCTGATGAGAGCAACTGCTGGGGGTGCAGCAACTGCCCTGAGAACCCTAAGGAAGGGCTGGAGGGGGGAGGGCATTCACTGGAATTCCAGTACCTGATAATACCTCTTGGACATGCTGAGAATCACAGAATTGTCAGGGTTGGAAGGGACCTCAAGGATCACCCAGCTCCAACCCACCTGCCATGGGCAGGGACACCTCACACCAGAGCAGGTTGCTCACAGCCACATCCAGCCTGGCCACATCCTTAAAATCTGCCAGGGTTAAGACTTCCACCACCTGCCTGGGCAACCTGTGCCAGTGTCTCTCCACCCTCATGGTGAAGAACTTCTTCCTAACATGCAATCTGAATCTCCCCACTTCTAGTTTTGCTCCATTCTCTCCCAGTCCTGTCCCTACCCAACACCCTAAGAAGTCCCTCCCCAGCCTTCTTGTAGCCTCTTTCAGATATTGGAAGGCCAAAAGAAGGACTCCATGGAACCTTATCTTCTCCAGACTGAACAGCCCCAACTCCCTCAGTCTGTCCTCAGAGCAGAGCAGCTCCAGCCCTCTGCTCATGCTCATGGCCCTTCTCTGGACACCTTCCTGCACCTCCAGATCCTTCTTGTAATAGATGCTCCAGAACTGGACACAGAGCTCCAGGTGTGGTCTCACCAGGATCGAGCAGGGGCTGAGAATCACCTCCCTGGCCCTGCTGGTCACATTTCTCTTGATGCAGCCCAGGATACAATTGGCTCTCTGAGCTGCAAGTGCACACTGGTGGCTTCTGTTGAGCTTGTGGATGAACACTTCCCTTAAGGATAATCCAGAATTAGAAGCACAGGATGGGGATGGAAGAGGCTCCTGATCCAAAAAAGAGATATTCCAAATGTGTCCAGAGATGCAACCTAACTGATTAGCAAACATTGACTGCCTGAAGTCAAGGCACCTCTGTGGGAAAAACACTCAGGGTGTGCATCCATCCAGGCTGTCAACATCCAATAATAAGGAACAAACGCACAGGGTGGGCAGCACCAGGAGGAAAGGGAAAGTCTTGATGATGTGGTAGTAAAGGCAGGAAAAGATTACCCCTCAGCTGGTCAGGAATCTGTGCCCCTGGGGCAGTGCTCCCAAATACAACTGTGGCTGATCAGTGAGAGGCTCCAAGTTGGGTCCAAGGAGATGTGAAATGGCACAAATGAAACAATGCTGCAAAGGAAAGGGCCTCTGCTTGGCACAGCTTTGCCTGATGGTTTCTGCCTTGCTCAGCAGAAAGTGAAGACGAAAAGGCCATGGTGAAGACCTCTGCTCTCCCAGTCCTCTGGAATAGGACTGCAGGTGCAGGATCAGCTTCCCAGGGAGGAGTGAAACAGGTTGCAGAAATAGCTGCTCAGGAGGGAATGGCTCCAGGCATGGTCTTTGCCTCAGAAGGAGGAATGGGCACAGCACTGAACACAAGCTGTTGTGTTTCCATGGATCAGAGAGGAAGGACATCCATAGACATGGGTGAGAAATGGGAACAAAGCAGGATTGAGCAGGAAGGAGGAGCCAGCACAAGTTCTGCACCATGAGGGTAGTGGAACACTGGAACAGGTTGCCCAGGGAGGGGGTTGGGGTGCCTATCCCAGGAGATATTCAAGGTGAGGCTTGACAGGGCTCTGGGCAACCTGATCTAGTTGAGGATGTCCCTGGGAAGGTTGGACAAGATAACCTTTGGAGGTCCCTTCCAGCCCAGCCCATTCTATGATCAGTGAGATATGGGAAGCAAGCAGATGCTGCATGAAGTGCAAAAGGCAGACACCACCTGGGGCTTCTCAGAGCTCTGGGCCTGGCTATGGTTGTGGATTCCTGCCTTGGGCTTCAGACTCAAGAAGTTGGTTGGAGCACTAATCCTGAGCTTGTTCTCCTTTGTTTGCATGGCTGTTAGAGTGCAGGGCATGTGTGAGTGCTGGTCTGCTTGAGGGAGCAGAACAGGGGACAGCAAGGACCTCTCTGGGAAGAGCTGGGGCAAATGTTGCCTTCAAGAGCAGGCCCTGAGCCTCTGTATTCTCCTAAGCTCCCATTTCAAGGACCAGGCCTAAAGCTTGTCTGCATTTCATAGAGCAATACTGAGCAAGACTTTCCTGAGGTTCTTCTCCCTATTCCAAATGCCCTGGGATGGAACAAACCCTGCACACAGGGAAGAAGGCCAACTTCAGATGGGTTGTGGCAGGAGAAAAGTGGCCAGACACAGGAATTGTCCTCCCCCAGACTCAACACTGCTGTGGCCACATCTGGATTCCTGGTATCTGGGTGCAGAGTTCAGAAGTCCGAAGGGGAAGCCAGGAACTGGGGAGGCTGCAGAGGAGACTTTCCAGGATGCGGATTGACATCTCTGTGGAGAGGCTGAGGGACCTGGGCTGCTTCAGCCTGCTGAATGGAGGCTCAGGGCACTGCCATAGCAGTGTGCACATGGTTGAAGGGTGGTTTCAGAGAGGATGGAGCTCTTCTGGAGAGTGGAAAGGGACCAAAACCTTCAGAAAGTGCAGTTTGGAAGGTTCAGAGTGGAGAGGAGGCCAAAGAAATGTCCCTTCAAGGGCAGAGCTGCTATGCATGAGGCCATCCAGAGATGTCAGAAAATGGCAGGGAGAGCTGAGACAGCTCAGGGAAGGGATGGAATTGGCAGGGGGAGAACTGGGAGGGAAAGCAGGATTGGTGTCAGCAGCCTGAAGGGAAAGAGCTAAAGGCATGGGACAGTGTAGGAGAGGCTGCAGTAGGGATGGCCAAGGGCTCTGGCAAGGCTGAGAGGCCTTGGTCTTTGTCCTTGGTCTTTGTGCCCTTGGCTCTGGCAGTTGCCTCTAACACCAAGGCCTGTGAGGAGAAACTTGGCTTTGAGGCTTTGAGGTGGTTCTATTGGAAGGGCAGTGGTCAGGGCTTGGCCTTTCTGCTTCCTAGACCAAAGGCAAGTTTTTCTTCCCTCTACTTTGCCTTTGTCTCCCTGCAATGCTGGCTTCTAACAAGCTGCTCTAACGAGTCCCTGGGGAGCCTTTGGCAGTAACGAGTCTCAGTGAGGCCAATCAGTGCTTCAAGGTACTTTGGAGTTTTCTTCTGACTTGGACTTCTTGAGAGGCTTCTTGGCAGCAGCTTGACAGAGTCTCCTGGCAGTACCTAAGGATGATGTAATCAGCCCCAAATACTCCATGGGGCTCATTAAATTCTGCTGAACCTCTAATTATTGCCAAAGTTTTTGCAGCTAATTGGAGAGGTTTTTATTGCAAAAGCATCTGATAAAAATTAATTCATGGGGTGAATCAGAGCCGAGAGCCACAGGTGAGGGACAGAATATACCTTGCCAGGGGCTGGGGGTCAGGGCTTGGCCCTTTGGATCAATGAATCCCCTCCAGGTTTCCTCAGCAGCAGAGCCACCTTGAGCTGCTTGTCCTGACCTGTGAGCACTGCCTCAGTTCTCTGCTCTCACCACAGCCTGGAGATGCTTCAGTGCCTCCAATGATGCTTCTCTTGCATCCACTGTCTCCTTCTGCTCTAACCAGACCCTGGGGACCCTTTCCCAGTATGCTTCACTGGGACCCATTAAGAGTAGAAGAAACTTCAGAGTTTGAAACCAATTTTGACTTCTGGAGAGGTTTCATCAGCTTCTCAGTCTCTGAGGTTCATGGAATTGACACCAAAGCCACCAGAGGGCTCCTTTAAATGCCTTGGGCTGGTCTGTTGCTGCTGACCTGGGATGGGCTTCTGGGCTGGAAGTAGCTGCTGGCAAGTAGGCAGTGCTGCAAGAGACAGCTCTGGCCAGGAGCAGCTTCTCTGCACAGCACAGCAGGGCTGAGGGCACTGCCAGAGGATCTCAGGGAGATGAGGAAGGCAGAGAGAGCTTCAAGGTGGCCAGGACTGGGAGGATGCTGAGAGCTCCCTAGAGGAGAAGTCAATGCACTCACTGTCATGATGAGGCTGTGGGTACAGGACATTGCAGCTGTAGCTCCTGGAGGCATCTCCATCTCAGCTTAAGGCTCCTGGAGAGTGCACACAGAAGGATGACCAAAGCCCTTCAGTTCCATCCTGTGAGCAGCAGTGAGCTGAGCTGGGTAAGGAGAAGGCTTCACCCCCAGCCCCTCTGCCTTTCTCTCTTCCCTTCACTGTCTCTGCAGCACTGCTTCTCCACCTTTCCATGTGAGGCTGTTTAATCCAGAGGGTCCAAACCTGTAGGTGGACACAGAAAATAGTATATTTCATACTCATAGTATCCTGCACCCTGTAAATCCATCTGCAATGTCCTCCTCTTCCTCTTCCCTCTCTGCTCCTGTGGGAGATGCTCTCTATCAGGTAATGCTAGGGAGTATCTCAAGGCTTCTTAGGCCTGGCTAGGCCTCATGCAAGGAGGAGAAGGGGGCGGGGAAGGGGGGCAGTCTCAGACCTGGCCAGCCTGAGACTAGCCTAACAGTAGTGGGGGGGAAGAAAGAGCCCTAGGGGTTTTGGGTACACCCTCAGGTGGAGAGAAAGGAGGTGTTGGGAGGCTTATGGGTGTGCTCTAGGCGACTCTGTATGCTTTGGGATTCTTTTGTCACTCTGTTTTGTAGCCTCTCTACAACACTTCCTGCTTTCCATTTAAACTTTCCATTACTTCTGCAATCCATTTGTGTGATGAGTGTAATTTTTTTGCCCCTTTCAGGGGGTAAGAGACAATCTACCTGGCCTCAAACCAGGACACCATGCCACTCTTGTTCTCTGGGATTGGGCTGTTGGTCACTTTCTGTTCTGACACCAGAGGAATATTCATGGCAGTTCTGGGACCCTGCTGCATATGAAGCTGTGATGAACTCTGCCATGGGTTGGTAGTGATGTGACTCATCTGATCCATTCCTCATGCGGCTCAGGGACAGGGCTTACAATGAGCCTGAGAGAAGTGTGCCTTAACTCATCACTGTCTCTCCCTCCTTGGACAGGTCTCCATGGCCAGAGGCAGCAGATGGCCAACAGCAGCTCCATCACCCACTTCCTCCTCCTGCCATTCCCAGGCACAAGGCAGCTGCAGCTCCTGCACTTCTGCCTCTTCCTGGCCATCTACCTGGCTGCCCTGATGGGCAATGGCCTCATCATCACCACCATAGCCTGGGACCACCACCTCCACACCCCCATGTACTTCTTCCTCCTCAACCTCGCCCTTACTGACCTGGGTGTCATCTCTACCACAGTCCCCAAATCCATGGCAAATTCCCTGTGGGACACCAGGGACATCTCCTATGCAGGATGTGTTCTCCAGGTCTTCTTTTTCATGTTCCTAATTGATACAGAGTATTTTCTCCTCACCACCATGTCCTATGATCGCTATGTTGCCATCTGCAGACCCCTGCACTATGAGACCCTCCTGGGCAGCAGAGTTTGTCTCCACATGGCAGCAGCTGTCTGGGCTTGTGGGGCTCTCAATGCTCTGCTGCACACAGCCAATACATTTTCCCTGCCCCTCTGCCAGGGAAATGCTCTGCACCAATTCTTCTGTGAAATCCCCCAGATCCTCAAGCTCTCCTGCTCCACATCCTACCTCAGGGAACTTTGGCTTCTTGTGGCCAGTGCCTGTTTAGTCTTTGTCTGTTTTGTGTTCATTGTGGTGTCCTATGTGCAGCTCTTCAGGGTAGTGCTGAGGACCCCCTCTCAGCAGGGACGCCACAAAGCCTTTGCCACCTGCCTCCCTCACCTGGCTGTGGTCTCCCTCTTTATCAGCACTGCCATCTTTGCCTACTTGAAGCCTTCCTCCATCTCTTCCCCATCCATGGACCTGGTGGTGTCAGTTCTGTACTCAGTGGTGCCTCCAGCAGTGAACCCTCTCATCTACAGCCTGAGGAACCAGGATCTCAAGGCTGCCCTGGGCCAACTTATCACTGGATGGTTTCAGAAGCAATAAACTCTTTGTCTTCTCCTGCAGAGCAGTTCTGATGTCACTCAGTGCAGTCCCAGCCTGGCTGCTTGAGTTCTGGCTGCTGCTGGTGCTATTCCCCTTATGAGAATGTTGTTCCCACACAAATGTCTTTCTTCAGACCATTTCTGGTTCAGTGTTTTCCTGTCTGCTGTGACCCAGACACTGCAGACATCAGGAGCTGTGCTCCCTGTGTGTTCAACACAATAAGGGACCCTGCAAGGAGTTGTTTCTCCGAGTTCCATCCTCCAAGGTTTCTGTGGAGCTGCATGGCAGTGCCTGTGTGCAGAAGTGGAGGGGCAGAGTCCCAGCACAGCAGCAGTGCCAGGGAGCCCCAGAGCTTGGGCTGTCCTCAGCTGCTCTTTCTGCCCTTCCACTCTCTCGTGCTGAGCCTCTGTGCTGGGGCAAGGCCTGAGTGCTCTGGCACTTGGGCACTATGCTGCTGTGTGGCAGTGCTGGGACTGCAGGCAGGGACAGGCCAGGGCTGCTTGTGGGATAGAGCTGGGCTCCAGAGCAGCACTGCCATCAGAACAGTAGGTCTCCTCATGCCTTCATACCCCAACCCTCTCCCATTAGAGACTGCACCTACTCAGAGTCGAATGTTTTTCTCCAGTCCATTTCTGATTCAGCTCTGGTCTGTCTGCTGTGACCCAGAAACTGCAGACGTGAGGAACACTGTTCCCTGTGTTTTTGACACTATCAAGGACCCTTCAAAGTTTGTTTCTCTGAGCATCTTCCTCAAAGCTTTCTCTGAAGCTGCAGGGCAGTTCCTGTGTGTAGAGGTAATGAGGCAGAGTCCCAACAGAGGTTGCTGGGCTTGTCCAGCCTGGGAAAAGGAAGATCTTGGGAGGAATGAGCAGCAGCAAGGCTCTGATCCTGGGAAGAATGTGTCAGGCTCTTGTCCATTGTTCAGGACGCTTGAACAATAGACAATGGTCTGAAACTGATGAGGTTCAGGCTACCCAGAGAGAGAAACTTTTCCAACATGAGGATAATCAGCCCCTGCAAGCTATTCTCCTGAGAGTGTGCAGGAGCTCTGCCCCAGGTAGTGACCACTACATGTTTGGCTGAAACCCTGAGGAATCTGCTGTGATGCTGGTTGGAGCTGGAGGTTGGTTGAGACACCTCCTGACGTCCCTTCCAGCCTGACTGCTGCTGTCCTCCCTTGCACTTCATAGCTTCCAATTAGGGAAAGCTCTTGGACCCTCCCTGATCACAGCACTCATTCACATCAAGTGCAGAGCTTTCTCACAGGGTATCCCAGCCAGCACTGACCACATCCTTTGCTTCACTCAAGATCTTCTCTGTTACTGTGGTAATATACTCTACAAAGAACCTCTGACCCTCCTGGCCTTGCACTTCTCGGGTTGTACCTTCTGATGGTATTGGTGAGGTTCCTGTGGTATTTACCCCCTTGGGTGGCAACTCCATGGAGCAGTTTTCATTCCATGCCTGTAGTGTCCTGCAATCCCCCACACTATTAACTTGTTTGGGGCACTGGCCCTCTAACCTTAAATGCTGTCATGCTGGGATTCCAGTCCACAGGGACCTGGACACGTGAGTGGATTTGGCCATCAAAGGCCTCCTGAAGTTTCACAAGGCCAAGGCAGGCAAAGTCTGCATGGGGGCAGAACAACCTCATGCCTGTGGACAGGCTGTGATGTGGCCAGCTGGGCAGTGTCCCTGGGAGTCATGATGGAAGCCACATGAGATGGTGAGGTTCCAACTTCTAAAAGAGCATGGAGAACCTGGAGAAGTGCAGAGAAATTCTCTCATGAAGGGCTTAGGGCTGCACAGCACAGGAGCTGTGTGGCAAGCTGGAGGCAGCTGGGTCCCTTTAACCTGGTGAAGGGCAGGCACAGGGCAGACTCAAGGCAGACAGCATCTGTCTGGAGAGGTGGTGAAGCCAGGCTCTTCTGAAATGGCAGATGGCCTGGCAGAGACAACAGCTACAAGGTGCTTGCTCCTAGGAGCTTTCCCCTGGGCTTTAAGCAAGTAGGTGTCTGCTCAGTTTTGTCTGTTTCATGTTCATTGTGGTGTCCTATGTGGAGATCTTCAGGGCAGTGCTGAGGATCCCCTCTCAGCAGGGAGGCCACAAAGCCTTTGCCACCTGCCTCCCTCACCTGGATCTGGTCTCCCTGTTTCTCAACACTACCTTCTTTGCCCACTTGAAGCCCTTCTCCATCATGCTTCCACCCCTGGACCTATTAGTGTCAGTTCTGTGAACTCAGTGGTGCCTCCAGCAGTGAACCCTCTCATCTACAGGCTGAGGAACCAGGAGCTCAAGGCTGCCCTGAGCCAACAGATTATTGGATGGTTTCAGAAGCAATAAACTCTTTGTCTTCTCCTGCAGAGCAGTTCTGATGTCACTCAGTGCAGGCCCAGCCTGGCTTCTGTACTTTCTGGTTGGGGAGTCCAGATTTTACTATTTGTATCTTCATCCTACACTTTCTAATTCACTCTCTTTCTTTCTGACCAGACGTTTGTGTAAGTAGACCTGTGCTCCTTGTTTGACCCAGGGCCATTGCAGCTCCTCTGAAGATGAAGCCAAACTGGGCAGAGGCCTTGAGGGACCTCATCTGCTTAACCCTGCCCTGAGCAGGATCATTGGACAAGAGGATGTGCAGGAGTCTCCTCCACACATGCAGCAGGACAGAGCCAGCAGCTTCTCCACTCAAACCCTTGGTAGGAAATCTTCCAGATGCATCTGGTGAAACTTTGATCTGCTCAGGCTCTGGCCACAAGGAGGCTGAGGGCTGTGTGTGCAATCCTGTGCTCAGTTATGTCTCAGGAACTCACCATTCAGTAGGAAGCCAAGGACTGGAAAGGGGGAGGTGAGGCCACTTCTGCCTCCTGAGAGGATTGGCCAACATCAGGAACACAGCTGGGAAAGGGACTGTGAGGTCAGTTGTGTCTGCAGGAGCTGATAGGACAGTCCTGGGCTCATGGCTGGAAGAGGGGCACAGTGATCTGGGAGATGCCCTCTGCCAAAGGGCCTGGGCTGACTGCAGGAAGGGGCTGATGGGTTGGTTGCTGTGTCTCTGCTGCCTGAGTACCTGATGGGACAGCAGCAGGCACAGGGCTTGGTGCTGTCGATGCAAGAAACTGCAAGGCCAGCAGCCTTGGGAGCTCCTAGTGAGGTAGAAAAGAGCAGGAGAGAGGAACACTGCCAGATGGTGCAGCCTGGCAGGTGCAGACTGGCCATGAGGAGCAAGAAACCTCTCTCAAAGGGCAGTGCTGTGGCCTGAGAAGTTCTCCAGAAGGAGTCTGGGATCAGCCCTTCTCTTTGTGTCCCAAGGAGCAGAGTGTGAGTGTGGGCAGGTGTCAGTGAAGGCATGGAAAGGCCAAGGTGGGGAAGTGAGATGAGTGTCTGCAGCCTGCAGGGCAGGAGAAGCAGCTGTGAGACAGTGCAGGACAAAGCTGTGGGAGAGCTGGCAAAGGGCAATGGCAGTGGTGGGAGTGATGAAGAGAAGCCAAGGCTGTGCCCTCTTGACTCTGGCTATTCTCTGCCCCCAAGGCCTGTGAGGAGATGTTGTCTTAGAGCACTGGGAGGGCCTCACTGCCTCTTTCCACAGCCCCAGGAAGGCTGGGGACTGTCAGGCCCTTGTCCTCCACTCAGCATCACAAATCCTACAGGGATCCTAAAGGAAGGCTGGAGAGGAACTTTTCATGAGAGTGTCTGGTGACAGGACAGGAGGGAAAGGTTTGAAGGTGAGGAAAAGGAGGTTTAGACTGGGTCTTAGGAAGAAAGTTCTTCAGTATGAAGGTTGTGGGACTCTAGAATAGGCTGCCCAGATAGGATGCCCTCTCCTGAGGATGTTGAAGGCCAGGCTGGATGAGGCCTTGAGCAGCTGAGTCTATTGGAGAGGCATCCCTGCCTATGGCAGGGAGGTTGGAGGAGAGGAGCTCTGAGGTCCCTTCCAACCTAGGCCATGCTATGCTGCTATGAAACCCACCCCCCACCCCCACTGCACCTGAAGAGCCTTGACCCACACATGTGGGACAGGATCTGCCTGCCCAGGGGCTGTGCTCAGGCCTTGGCCTTTGTGCTGCAGAAACCAGAGCCAGAGTTTGCTCTCCTGCACTTTGCCTTTGTCTGCTGCAATCACAGCCTCTCCTGAGCTGCTCTAACGAGTCCCTGTGGAGGCTTTGGCAGTAACAAGCCTCAGTGGGGCCAATCAATGCTTCAAGGTACTTTGTGTTTGGCTTCTTGCTTCTTGCACATTTTCTTCACTCTTCTCTCAGTACCTGAGGTTCATGGAATGATTCCCAAGTGCCCTGAGGAGCTCTTTGTGTCTTTGTTGTTGACTTCCAGATTTCCAAGTGCACCTCACAAAGCTCAGATTTTGATGGGAAACTATTTGATTGTTTCTCAGATGAGGGCAGAGGTGACAGCAGCATCCACCAAGCCAGAATGATGCAGGCTGTCTGCTCAGGAGGTCTGGACTGGGAGGAGAAGCTGTCCTTTGAGGGCTGACACTGAGTGGACAACTTTGCTCCTCACCCTCCCCAACCTCCCCATTGCTGTCCCTGCCCACCTGGGCCTTCCATCCCTGCTCCTTGCATCAGACTTCTCCACTGCTCTCTGCAGCTGGAGCTCACAGCACCATGGCACCAGCTGTCCTCTGCTCTCCTTAGACAACTGCCTGCACACAGCCACAGAAGAATTGTTGCTCTTTGGAAGCAGAGCAAAGCCAAGGCTGAGAAAATTCCCTCAGCAATCCAAGCCCTCTGGAACCATCTGCTCAGCACAAGCTGTCTTTCAGCAGCTTGCCTGTCCACAAGGCTGAGGCAAAGCCAACAAGTTCTGCCATGGCTGTGATTTCTCAGCCAGTCAAGAGTTCTTGAGAGTGAGGAGTGATGAAAAGGTTGGATCCTAGCAGCCCTTCCTCATGAAGCAATCCTGAATTCAAATCTATTCCTATGGCTGTGCCTGGAGAGAAGCACCAAGCACACAGACACAGGGACAGAGCTGGTTGCTTCTAGTGGAACATAGAGCCCCCCAACATGTTGATAGCAAAGGTGTCTCTCCAAAGACACAGAGAGGTGGAGAGGTAGCTGGCAGAGAGGCTGCTCTGGAGTTCAGTTTCCTTCTCCTGGAGCTCAGGGCAAACACTCACAAAGCTTCAACATTCTCAGAGGATGAGACCTGAGCCTGGAGCAGTCTGACTTGGTGCTGGCCCTTGGTGCAGGTTGTGCCTGAGAGATGTCTGAGTGGGGGAGATGCTGGACACAGCTGCTGTGATCCAGGAGAGGTCTGGGTTTAGGGTCACTGCTTTTAGAGGGGGAGATCATTGACTTCCATCAGGTATTTCTCTGATCTGGAGAACCTTGGATGCTGAATCATCCTGGGATCTTTTGCCACTTGCAATGACCCTGAAGTTTTTAACTTTCAGAGTTTTCTATCACCTCCCTGTTGGCTGTGATCCAAGCACAGATGCACTGAGCTGGCAGGAGGTGACCAACCTCCAAGCCATAAGGAGAGCAGTGCAAGGCTGGGAGAGCCCTGGTCAGGGCTGAGCCATTCCTTTCAGGTCAGTCCTCTCCTCTGAAGCCTTTGCTTCTCTCTGCCTGGGGTCATATCCTGCTCTTCTCTCCATCAGCCCTGCTCCTTTGAGCTGAGGAGGAGCAAAGTTTGCAGATCTGCTCCTTGGAACAGGCCAGAAGGTAAAGAGCCCAACTTTGGAACAGCAGCAAGATCCCAGGCTCCAGCTGACCCCTGAGCAACTTCCAACCCCCTCCATACCCTCCTCCCAAACCACACTTCACCACTTGTGGAGCTTTGAGAGTCATTGGTTGTGATGGGAATTTAGAAGTTCATCTGCCTGAGCCCCAGGTGATCAGGTATCAGTTGCATGGCCGGAGGGAGATGGTTGGGATGGCTTTGTCCTGGGGGTGCCAGCCCCATCAGCACTACAACCAGGGGACTCAGCACAGGAGTTAGGGCTCTGCTCCCTCCATTGCAAGAAGTGACACACAGTGTCCTTACTTCTCAGTCACTTGGTCCCGAAGGGTTTGCCCAGGAGCACAGGGGTGACCATTGCTCTCAGCAGCATGGCCTCCCAGAAGGACCTGGACAAGATCTTGGAGGAGAAGAATCACCTGAAGAATAATTTGGAAGAATCAAAGCTCAGCCTTGAGGAATAGTAGAAGTGGTTGATGAAGACATGGGTGAGGACAGGAAGGATGAAATATGTGAGGATTAGGAGGAGGAAGACAAGGTGATGATGTGGAAGAAGATTAGGATATGGAATAGGAGAAGAATGAACCAAAGGAGGAGGAAGATGAAGAGGTGGTAGATGGGAAACCCATATCAGTCCCTCTGTGCCACCCAAGCAGCCACATGAGTGCCCTAAGGGTGGGCAAAGCTTGCCACCCATCTTGGAGCTGGCGAAGCCCCACTGCCCCCAGCCCATGCCCAGCCCGCTGTCTACGGTGGCTACAGCAAGAGCTTCACCCTCAGCTCCAACCTCATCCGGCACTGCTGTGTCCACAGCCAGAAGCAGCTGCACCTCTGCTCTGCCTGAGGCAAGAGCTTCACCCAGATGGGCATCCTCAGCCAGCTCCGCTGCACCCACATCTGTGACAGCCCCCTCACCCGGACAGGCTGCAGCCAGCGCTTCATCCGCAGCTCCTCCCTCACCTGGCATATTCACCCCCATGCCGGTGGCCAGCGTGTCCCGGGGACACAGCAATACACCGACCCCGGCACTGCCAGGCCAAACGTGACCCCCCCTGGTGGGGGTCTTCTTGGATAGGCCTTTTACACCTTCTTTCCTCAGAAGCAAATGTGTCCCTGCCCTTCCCAGCCCCAGCCAGTGCTGAGGAGAGTAATGACAGTGCTGAGTCAGCACAGCCACTGCCACCAAGCAGCTGGGTTGGGATTTGGCTGCTTGTTCCTCAACACTTTGGGTTTCCTGGAGGTAAAAGAAAAACCTCATCCCAAGGATAATGCCTAATTAGAATGGAAACCCAAGCCCTAATAAAGTATTGTCTTTGGTTGGATTTTCTTTGACATTTCTTTCCCAAAAGGCCACTTTTGGGGGCGTTTCTTCCCCAGGGCCAGGGATGAAGCCATGTGCCCACTTCAGGGAGGTGTCCTTAAGGGGTCCTGGGAGGGTCTTGAAAGTGGAGTGAGGAACTCAAAGGCAGTGCCTCCCATAGCCATTCAGCAATATCCTTCAATAGCCTGCATGGACATGGAATGATGGCTCCAAAATGTAGCTGTGCTGAAAAGGTTAACCATGGTCCTCATCTAGGACTCAGTAACACACACATGTTAGAAGGATAAAATCTTATTTGATAGAGAAAGTCCTTCCATGTCTTGGTCTTTGCTGCCATCTCCTCTCCTTTTAACAACATTGCAGTCCCCATGTCTTCTTTCTTGTATTGTTCCTGTTGGTCCTCTGCCAATCCCACAGAACTGTCCTTCTCTTGCTAGTGAGGCCCAGGGGTGTGAGAACCCAGCCTGCTTTCCAGACTCAGCCTTATTTCTCTCTGTCTAGAGCTGCCATCTGCTGCTCTAGCTCCATTTGCTCTCCCAAGCTCCAGGTTTACTTTATTGATGTCAGAAAGCTAAGCTCTGAACCAGTGGGAGAGTTTCTAACAGTTAGTGAGAAAGTTAAGAAGCCTCCTTCCTTCAGATGTCCTTCTGAGTGTTCTGGCAAGGGCCAGTTCTGAGAGGCAGAGTTTAGGTTGTGGCTGGGTTGAGGCCTGGGGTTAACACCCAAGGGTCAATGCCAAGGGTAAAGGCTAGACGCAGGATGAGCAATAGGGGTAGAGTCAGGGTCAGGAGTGGGTATGGGATGGGCTGAACTGTAAGGGGTGAGGTGAGGGATTCACTCTGCTCCACTGCATTTGAGCAGGGGACTGAGTACAGAGGATGGGAAGGGCCCAGGCTGTACTGGGAGGGCATCCTAGGATCCAGCCTGTATGGGGAGGGGATAAAAGCATTCAGTCTGTAATGGAAGGTGTGATAGTTTCAATTCAGACCCCGAGGAGAACCCCAGACACCAGGGGAGGGCTGGGTGGGAACAGGGGGACACATTTCCCTGCCAAGGAGCCCTGCACCCATGCCTGGTGAAGGAAGACAACGACCCCCTGATGAGAAGCAAGCTCCTTGGCTGGCCGGGAATGGATCTTGATCAGATTCCTGGTGTCTTCTTTTTGCCTTGTCTTTCTTGGCTTGAATGCTGCTCATTGGACAGTCAGTTGAGAAAAGATCCAGCAAAAGTTTCCAACCTACCACAGCCTGGGACTGCAGACACAGTGCTGTTAGGTCTGCCCTATGAACTGTCTGCAACTAAGGCAGCAGCTGAGCTGACCACAGACTCAAGTACAGGATGAGTGTGGTTCACAGCTGCATCCAGCCACTGTATGGGATGCAAATGGCAACAGCAAGCTGCAGTGCTGGAGGTTGGTACTCGGAAGTCTGTGACAGAGGAAGGTGGTGCACAGATAAAAGAATTGCCCTGCACTCAAGCTGGCAGCAGAGAATGGTGCCACTGCTATTCACACTGATTCCTGTGCAGCCTACAAGGGTGCCACTGAATGGATGTGTCAGGGGGAATCTAATCAATCTGGAGAGCTGGAGACTGGCAATGATTCTGAGAAATAGGTCACTCAAGACCCTCAAAGGTAGGATGGGTCAAAGGCACTGCACAGAAGGGAAGAGCTGCTGCAAAATGGAACCAGAAGGCAGCTCACCCAGCAAAAATTCCTGTGGTGAACAACGAAGGGGAAGATTGAGCAAGATTGCCTGAGTGGTTGCACATCAGAAGAGGCCACCCAGGGAAGGCCAACCTCTATTCTGAGTGTCAGCCTCAAGGGTGGTCAGTTTGAAACATTTGAAACAATTATCACAGCTTGTCCACAATGTTGGGTAAGGCTTAAGCTCAACCACCCAAACCAAGCCTCTGCCAAACAGATCAGACACAACAAGACTCTGTGGAGTCCCTGGCAAATTGATTATGTTGGCCCTTTGATGACCTCTCCTGGGAAAATTTATATCCTGGTAGGAGCAGAAGTGGTTTCAGGATGAACCATGGCCACAGCTCTCAGTACTGCCACAGGAGCTCAAAGGATTGAAGCTCTGGAGAAATGGTTCAGCATTCTACCTGTGCCTGAGTGTGTCCAAAGTGCCAATGGATCACACTTCACAGTGAGCACAGTGCAAGACTGGGTGCAAGGAGAATGAATTAAAGGAGTGTTCCCTACCCCATATTATCCTCAGGCTAATGGTGTGGCTGAACAGACCAATGGTCTTAATACAAGACATGCTGATAGCTCAAGGCACAGCTGGGATGCATGGTTGGCACAAGCAGTTTTTACTGTCAGCAGCTGATGAGGAATATATGGAAGCCCCAAAATTCAAACATTTAGTCCCATGGAACTAGTGATGGCTACTGCCCATGGACCTGATGGTCAGAGGAGTGAATCCCTACCACAGCTACAGATAGCCCAACCTGTACTAGTGAAGCTATTGTCCATTGGCATTGTGCCCATGATATTGGCAAAACCCAGAGGCTTCAATGCCTGGAAAGCCTTGGATGGGATTGGGATTGGGCAGGGACAGCAATGGTGAGGCTGGGGAGGGTGAGGAGCAAAGTTGTCCATTCAGTGTCAGACCTGAAGGACAGACTTCCCTGCAAGTGCAGATGTCCTGCTGAGACAGCCTGGGTCAGTGTCACTTGGTGAATTATCATCTCTGCTCTGAACTGAAAGCTAACAGAATATTCTACCTTTGATATGAAATAAATAAGAAAGGAGCTTTGTGAGGAGCACTTTGAAATCCTGAAGAAAACTACAGAGACACAAATAGCTCTTAGGGCACTTGGGGATCATTGCCTGAGCCTCACACACTGAGAGGAGACTGAAGGAATCTGCTCAAGAAGTCAGAAGAAAAACAAAGAGTGCCTTGAAGTATTAATTGGCCTCACTGAGGGCCATTAGCGACAAAGCCTCCCAGGGGTGGTTAGAGAAGCTCCATGGAGGCCATGATTGAAGGCAGACAAAGGCAAAGTGCAGCTGAACAAACCCTGGCCTTGGTTTAGGAAAGAGAAAGGCCAAGCTCTGACCCTCAGGCCTTGGAAAGGCAGATCCTGAGAGAGCCTCCAACTAAAACTTCATCTCATCAGCCATGGTGGCAGAAGCTGCTGCCAGAAGGAACAGGATCAAGACCTTGTCCCTCTTGAGCCTTTCAGCCCTGCCAGAGCCCTTGGCCATCCCTCCTGCAGGCTGTGCTACCCTGTCCCATGCCTGCAGCTCTTTCCCTTCAGGCTGTTGACATCCATCTGGCTTCCCCAGCCAGCTCTCCCCCTGACATTTCCACACCTTCACTCAGGGCTCTCCACTCTTGCTTCCTGTTCCTTGACACACAAAGGACCTCCAGACTCCTTCTGGGTCACCACTTGCACCACAGCTCTACACTTTGAGTGACATTTCTTTGTCCTGGCCTCCAGTCTGAACCTTTACGTTGTACTTTGTGAAGGCTTCCTTCTGTGTCCACAACCAAGAAAAGCTCCATCACCTGACACCCCCCTTCAAGCAGGTGCACATCACCCCTGAGCCTTCACTTCACCAGGCTAAAGAAGCTCAGCAGCTTCAGGTTCTATATGGAGACTCAAAACTCCATCCAGGCAGATCTCCTATAGAGCTTCTGCAGTACCTCTCCATCCCTCCAGACTAGGGAACTCCACAGCCAGACACCAATATTTCAGATGTGGTCACAGCAGTGCTGAGTGCAGGGAGGACAACCTCTGTGTCTGGGTGGCCACACTCCTCCTACCACAGCCCAGCTGCACTTGGCCATCTTCACTCTGCTCAGGCTCTGCTCCATCCCAGGCCATTGGGAATGGTCCCTGCCAGAGGCCCTTCTGCCCAAGGCATTGGAACTCATCTACTCCTGATGTCCATCAGCTGCTCAGCCACAGTTCACCTCCTGCACCTCTTCCAAAGCCATGAGGCTGCTCTGGGAGCTCCTAGCCCCTGCCCTGTGCTAGGGGCCAAGCAGAGTCACTCAAGGGTAGGAGGGGATATAAAAGTGGGGTCAGAGCACAGGAAGGAGGTTTGGGGCTGAAGTGTCTGGGGGGGCTGAGGACTCAGATATTCCTTTGAGGACTGGGGCTCAGGCCAGGGCTGAGGAGAGGATATCATGTTCTGATGAGCCCAGTCTGAACTGGGAGAGCTTAAATCACAGAGTCACAGAATATGAGGGGTTGGAAGGGACCTCCAGAGATCATTCAGTCCAACCCCACTGCCATAACAGGATGACCCAGGGCAGGTCACACAGAAACACATCCAGGCAGGTTTCACAACCTACAGAGAAGGAGACTCCACAACCCCTCTAGCAGCCTGCTCCAGGGCTCCAGTTGGAGCCTGATTATCAATCATCTTGATTGTCTGCTTCCCACTGCAACATCTAAGACTTTACTAGGAGGCACCAGGGGCTCCTATGAGTACTGGGTGGGAGCCCAGTCTGTACTGGCACTGTCTGTAGGTCCAGAGACCTTCTCTTGCCCCTGAGCCCTCTGCACAGAGATGAGGAGGGCTCGAGAGGCATGGGCCAGGCCTGAACACATTGCAGTGATTTCTGTCTCTCAGGAACTCCCAGGCTGACAACAGACTTTTCCCAAACCTTTCCCCACCTGGGGAGGATTTTGCCCTTGCTCAGGCGTGAAATTCCAAAGCATCAGGGGTGACCACCAGCCTAAGAATTTGCCCCTTCCCTCCCCCACCCCCTGCCACTCCTCAGTATCGAGTATCTGGGCAGATCTCACAGTGGTTTCCTTGGTAGTGTCCTGTATTGCTCTGGATGAAACCAGAGCAAGCTGCCCAGCAGTGGACAGCACAGCTCTGAACCATTGCCCTAAGCAAACACTCAGCACCATCAGCAGCACAAACAGGACTGCAGCTCATCAGGCCCACAAAAGCAAATCCATCAACATAGTGAACACACCACAGGAAAGAAAACTTCTGTCAAACTCTGTTACAAGCCTCAAGCCTTAATTGAATCCTCTTATCTCTTTGTTATCTCAATCCTTTTGTCTCCTGCCAAAATCTGTCCTCATTAATGCAGCTGCTTTCCTGCCCCACATTGGGCTCCAGAAAAGGAATGTACTGGGTACAGCTGAACCAGCAGCCTAACCTCTCTGCCTCCCCCAACACAGAACTGAGGGGAAAAGAACACCACACAAAACCTCATTCTGTTGACACAGAAACAAATGAGAGAAGAGTTTCCTGAGCAAATCAGATCATCAGAATGCAAAAGTACAGTGACCTCAGCCTGTGTGCAGAAAAGGCACAGTGGAAAGCAGCAGCAAGCAGCAGCAAGCAAGGCAAAAGCCCAAACCAGGGAGCTGCTCCCCTATCCCTTCCTGTCCCACTGCCATCCCAGAGGAGCAGCCAACACCCAAAAAATCCCAGAACCCAGAAGCAGCAACTGGAACAGGGAGCCTCCCATGTTGCAACCTGAACTTCAAACCCCATCATCCTTTGCTCCAGCCAGCACTTTCATTTCTGAGGCTGGCATGGCTGCAGCATGGTCTGGATAACAACAGCAGAGTTAACTCAACCCATGACAATCAGGAGCTCCTCCAAGCGAAATGGAAAGAGCCTCTCAGCTTCTGTGAACAACTTACACTGCTTTGAAGACAGCTGGACTTGCCACATGGATGCATTAGCTGAGACCCCAGAAGAGGCCAAGGGGGCAGTGGAAGGTGACTTCAGAAGGATCCTCGAAGATGAAGCTCAGACAGACTTCATGATTTGTAGCTGGAACCTTGGTATTTCCTACTGGGATCTCCTTTGGTTTCAGAGCCCTGTGACAACTCACAGGGTTAGGGTTTGGGAGGGACCTCTGGAGATCTCTGAGTCCCCCTGCCAGAACAGGACCATAGAATCCAGTGCAGGTCTCACAGGAACACCTCCAGACAGGGATGGCAAGTCTCCAGAGAAGGAGACTCCACAACCTCTCTGGGCAGCCTGCTCCAGGGCTCTGTCACCCTTACAGTAAAGTAGTTCTTCCTCCTGTTGAAGTGGAACTTCCTGTGCTGCAGTTTCCATCTTTTGCTCCTTGTTGTATGCCAGGGCACAAGTGAGCAGAGGCTGTCCCTGTCCCTTCCTTTCTGACCCCCAGCCGTTGGATATTTATTGATATTGATCAGATGCCCTCTCAGCCTTTTCCTCTCTGGACCAAACAGCCCCAGACCTCACAGCCTCTCTTCATCAGGCAGTGTTGCAGTCCCTTCAGCATCCTCACAGCTTGTGCAGCAGATCCCTGTGCCTCTTGAACTGGGGAGCCCACAACTGGATGCAATATTCCAGGTGGGGCCTCCCCAGGGCAGAGTAGAGGGGGAGGAGAACCTCCCTGGATCTGCTGGACACACTCTTCCAAATGCACCCCAGCATCCCATTGGCCTTCTTGGTCCCCCAGGCACATTGCTGTCCCATGCAGAACTTGCTGTCCACCAGAACTCCCAGGCCCTCCATGGGGCTGCTCTCTAACTATTTGTTCCCTTGAGTGCTGTAGGGTTCACATTGCTCTGGACATTGCATGGTGCAGATCACCTCCAGTGAATCTGAGGCTCCCCAGAAATTGCCAGTGGGTTCCTCTTAAACACATGGATCCTGTCCCAGCAGGCACTAGTGCAGGAGAAGGAACAGCAGACTGAAGAGAAGGAGAAAGGGAACTGAAAATCTCATCACCTGAATCTAGAAAGAAAGCCCTTGGTAGCAAATGTCCATTCTGGATGGACACAGAACACAACACAGAGAGCTGATGAGAGCAACTGCTGGGGGTGCAGCAACTGCCCTGAGAACCCTAAGGAAGGGCTGGAGGGGGGAGGGCATTCAGTGGAATCCCAATACCTGATAATACCTCTTGGACATGCTGAGAATCACAGAATTGTCAGGGTTGGAAGGGACCTCAAGGATCATCCAGCTCCAAGTCCCCTGCCATGGGCAGGGATACCTCACACCAGAGCAGGTTGTTCAGAGTCACATCCAGCTTGGCCTTAAAATCCTGCAGGGATGAGACTTCCACCAGCTCCCTGGATAACCTGTGCCAGAGTCTCTCCACCCTCATGGGGAAGAACTTCTTCCTAACATCCAATCTGAATCTCTCCACATCAAGTTTTGCTCCAATCCCCCAGACCTTTCCCTACCCAACACCCTAAAAAGTCCCTCCCCAGCTTTCTTGTAACCTCCTTCAGATATTGCAAGGCCACAAGAAGGACTCCTTGGAGCCTTCTCTTCTCCAGGCTGAAGAGACCCAATTCTCTCAGCCTATCCTCATAGCAGAGCAGCTCCAGACCTCTGCTTATCCTCATGGCCCTTCTCTGGACACCTTCCAGCCCCTACAGATCCTTCTTCTAACAGATGCTCCAGAACTGGACACAATGCTCTAGGTGTGGTCTCACCAGGGTGGAGCAGAGTGGGAGAATCACCTCCCTGGCCCTGCTGGCCACATCTCCCTTGCTGCAGCCCAGGATACAATTGGCTCTCTGGGCTGCAAGTGCACACTGGTGGCTCCTGTTGAGCTTGTGGATGAACACTTCCCTTAAGGATAATCCAGAATTAGAAGCACAGGATGGGGATGGAAGAGGCTCCTGATCCAAAGAAGAGACATTCCAAATGTGTCCAGAGATGCAACCTAACTGATTAGCAAACATTGACTGCCTGAAGTCAAGTCCCCTCTGTGGGAAAAACACTCAGGCTGTGCATCCACCCAGGCTGTCACCATCCCATAAAAAGGAACAAACACACAGGGTGGGCAGCACCAGGAGGAAAGGGAAAGTATTGGAGATGTGGCAGTAAAGGCAGGACAGCTGGTCAGGAATCTGTGCCCCTGGGGCAGTGCTCCCAAATACAACTGTGGCTGATCAGTGAGAGACTCAGAGTTGGGTCCAAGGAGATGTGAAATGTCACAAATGAAACAATGCTGCAAAGGAAAGGGCCTCTGCTTGGCATAGCTTAGCTTGACGGTTTCTACCTTGCTCAGGAGAAAGTGAAGCAGAAAAGGCCATGGTGAAGATCTCTGCTCTCCCAGTCCTCTGGAATAGGACTGCAGGTGCAGGATCAGCTTCCCAGGGAGGAGGGAAACAGGTTGCAGAAATAGCTGCTCAGGAGGGAATGGCTCCAGGCATGGTCTTTGCCTCAGAAGCAGGAGTGGGCACAGCGCTGAACACAAGGTGTTGTGTTTCCATGGATCAGAGAGGAAGGACATCCATAGACATGGGTGAGAGATGGGAACAAAGCAGGATTGTGCAGGAAGTAGGAACCAGCACAAGTTCTGCACCATGAGGGTAGTGGAACACTGGAACAGGTTGCCCAGGGAGGGGGTTGGGGTGCCTATCCCTGGAGGTATTGAAGGTGAGGCTTGACAGGGCTCTGGGCAACCTGATCTAGTTGAGGATGTCCCTGGGAAGGTTGGACAAGATAACCTTTGGAGGTCCCTTCCAGCCCAGCCCATTCTATGATCAGTGAGATATGGGAACCAAGCAGATTCTGCATGAAGTGCAAAAAGAAGACACCACCTGGGGCTTCTCAGAGCTCTGGGCCTGGCTATGGTTGTGGATTCCTGCCTTGGACTTCAGTCTCAAGAAGTTGGTTGGAGCAATAACCCTGAGCTTGTTCCCCTTTGTTTGCATGCCTGTTATAGTGCAGGGCATGTGTGAGTGCTGGTCTGCTTGAGGGAGCAGAACAGGGGACAGCAAGGACCTCTCTGGGAAGAGCTGGGGCAAATGTCACCTTCAAGAGCAGGCCCTAAGCCTCTGTATTCTCCTAAGCTCCCATTTCAAGGACCAGGCCTAAGGCCTGTCTGCAGTTCATAGAGCAACACTGAGCAAGACTTTCCTGAGGTTCTTTTCCCTTCTTTCTGTTGCTTTTGGGAGACTCTTGAGTTTCTCATTCCATCAGCTGGGCAGGAGATGTTCTCCTCACCTTTCACTACATGTTTTGGAATCTCTTGGGTTTGTCCCCAGACATTGGTTTGGTCACCAGCTGTGTTCAAACTTTTCCCTTCACCTTCTAATCACAGAAACACAGAATCACCCAGGTTGGAAAAGACCTCAGAGATCATCAAGTCCAACATACCACCGAACACCCCATGACACCTAATCCATGGCTCCAAGTGCCACATCCAATCTTGTTATGAACACCTCCAGTGATGGTGACTCCAGCACCTCCCTGGGCAGCACATTCCAGTGGCCAATTCCTCTTTCTGGGAAGAACTTTCCCTCACCTCCAGCCAAAACTTCCCCTGGTGCAGCCAACTATAAAACTGTAACAGGACTCTTTCCCAGTACAGATTGTGCCCACACCCAGGAAAGGCTACACCACCTGAAGCCCTCTAACCACTCCTCTAGGACTCCTCCCAGTACAAACCATATCCCCTTACCCACTCCCTGACAGACTGGGCCCCATCACAGTACAAACTATCTGTCTGTTCTTCAGAGATGGAGTTTCTGGTGTGTCCTATCCCCAGTCAGAAAGGCAGCACAGCATCTGGGAGAAACCACTCCAAATGCCCTGGGATTGAGCAAACCCTGCACCCAAGGAAGAAGGCCAACTGCAGCTGGGCTGTGCCAGGAGGAGTGTGGCCACCCAGACACAGGAGTAGTCCTCCCTCTGGACTCAGCACTGCTGTGGACACATCTGGATGCTTGGAGTCTTGGTGTTGCATTCTCCAGACTAGAAGAGCATAGGAGGAAGTCAGGAGAATGCAGAGGAGATCTGCCAGGATGGAGATTGACATCTCTGTGGAGAGGCTGAGAGACCTGGGCTGCATCAGCCTGCTGAATGGAGGCTCAGGGCACTGCCAGAGCAATGTGCACATGGCTGAAAGGTGAATTCAGAGAGGATGGAGCTCTTCTGGGGAGTGGGAAGAGAACAAAACCTCCACACAGTGCAGCTTGGAAGGTTCAGAGTGGAGATGAGGCCAAAGAAATGTCCCTCAAAGGGCAGAGCTGCTATGCATGAGGCCCTCCAGAGGTGTCAGGAAACAGCAGGGAGAGCTGAGACAGCTCAGGGAAGGGATGGAAATGGCAGGAGGAGAGCTGGGTGGGGAAGCAAGATTGGTGTCAGCAGCCTGAAGGCAAAGACCTGCAGGCATGGCACAGTGTAGGAGAGGCTGCAGTAGTGATGGCCAAGGGCTCTGGCAAGGCTCAGAGGCCCAACAGGACCAAGGTCTTTGTGCCCTTGGCTCTGGCAGTTGCCTCTGCCACCAAGGCCTGTGAGGAGAAACTTGGCTTTGAGGCTTTGAGGTTCTTCTAGTCCAAGGGCAGTGGTCAAGGCTTGGCTTTATGCTTCCTAGACCAAAGGCAAGTTTTTCTGCCCTGTACTTTGCCTTTGTCTCCCTGCAATCCTGGCCTCTAACAAGCTGCTCTAACGAGTCCCTGGGGAGCCTTTGTCAGTAACAAGCCTCAGTGAGGCCAATCAGTGCTTCAAGGTACTTTGGAGTTTTCTTCTGACTTGGACTTCTTGAGAGGCTTCTTGGCAGTACCTTGGCAGAGTCTCCTGGCAGTACCTAAGGATGATGTAATCAGCCCCAAATACTCCATGGGGCTCATTAAATACTGCTGAACCTCTAATTATTGCCAAGGTTTCAGCAGCTAATTATCATAGTATCATAAGATCTGCCTTGCCAGGGGCTTGGGGTCAGGGCTTGGCCCCTTGGATCAGTGAAACCCCTCCAGGTTCACTCAGCAGCAGAGCCACTTTGAGCTGCTTGTCCTGACCTGTCTACACTGCCTCAGTTCTCTGCTCTCACCAGAGCCTGGAGATGCTTCAGTGCCTCCAGTGATGCTTCCCTTGCATCCACTGTCTCCTTCTGCTCTAACCAGCCCCTGGGGACCCTTTCCCAGTATGCTTCACTGGGACCCATTAACAGTAGAACAAACTTCAGGGTTTGAAACTGACTTTGACTTGTGGAGAGGTTTCATCAGCTTCTCAGTCTCTGAGGTTTATGGACTTGGCACCAAAGCCACCAGAGGGCTCCTTTAAATGCCTTGGGCTGGTCTGCTGCTGCTGAGCTGGGCCAGGCTCCTTGGCATGATGGAGCTCTGTCCAGGACCAACTCCTCTGCACAGCACAGCAGGGCTGAGGGCATCTCGGGGAGATGAGAAAGGCAGAGAGAGCTTCAAGGTGGCCAGGATTGGGAGGATGCTGAGAGCTCACGGGGGGAGAAGTCACTGCATTTGCTGACAGGGTGAGTCTGTGGTTGCAGGGCAGTGCAGCTGCAGTTCCTGGAGGCATCTCCTAAAGCTGGGACAGGGACTCTGCTGCCTGCCAGGCTCAGGTCTCAAGCAGCCCAGGGAGCTCTTCATGCAGCTTTGGGGAGAAGCTGTGGTTGGAATGAGTTACCCTGGGCAGGGCAAGGCAGGGCAGAGCAAGGCAGGTTCCTTTTGCTGTGGAGAGGCTGCTGTGTGGGTGAGGGTTGCTCTCAGCTCCAGCTCATTTCCAGAACATTTTCAGGGGGACTTTTCATGACTCTGTTCAGGCCAGGGCTTCCTGACCCAGTCTCTGCTATCCTGAATCTTTTCATCCACTCTCTGTGGCCTGGCTGGTGAGGAGGAAAACTCAGCTGTGCCTTTAGAGCAAGGGCTGAGCCTCTTCAACCATCACACAGAGCTTTACTGGGAACCTCACCAAGTGCCTACACTCCTCACCTGAAGGCATTCCTGAGTGTCTGTCTGTCCCTCTCCTTGTCTGCCTCAGATGCTCTTTGTGCTGCTGATGGCTCTCTGGGCATGGAAGCTTCAGCTGCAGTCAGGCACAGACACTGTGAGATCTTCTGTGCAGGTGGAGCCACAGCAATGAGGTGTCCCAGCTGTCCTGAGCCTGTGAAGCTCTGGGCAGTGCAGGCTGTGAGGCTGGGAATGAGCTGACTTCAGGAGCTGCCATGGTCATGCTTTGGCTGTGTCCTTGAAGTGTCCATCCAGGCTGTGCTGCCTTCCAGGGGACACTGAGCCAAGTGTCTCCTGGACTAGAAGTGGGATGCTGAGACCCTGAGACACAGAGTGGTGTGCGGTGGATCCCTCTGCTCTCAGCAGTGTCTGGTGGCTTCTCAGGGTGACATGGGAGCATGGTCACCCTCCAGCTGAGGTGCAGAGCAGGGTGACTTAGAGTCCATGGGGAGCTCTCCCACTCTTGCCTTTTACCCTAAACCAGGACCAAGCAGTGCTCCAGCCTCCAGTCCCTGAGAAGAAGCAGCAGGACTCTGTGTGACAGGGGAGGGTCTGTGGGGAGTGGTTTTGGCTGTGCTGAGAGAATTCTCTTCTGACTTGTCACTGTCTCCTTCTCTTCTGACAGTGCCTCATGGCCAGAGGCAGCAGATGGCCAACAGCAGCTCCATCACCCACTTCCTCCTCCTGCCATTCCCAGGCACAAGGCAGCTGCAGCTCCTGCACTTCTGCCTCTTCCTGGCCATCTACCTGGCTGCCCTGCTGGGCAATGGCCTCATCATCACCACCATAGCCTGGCACCACCACCTCCACACCCCCATGTACTTCTTCCTCCTCAACCTCGCCCTCCTTGATCTGGGTACCATCACCACCACAGTCCCCAAATTCATGGCCAATTCCCAGAGAGACACCAGGGACATCTCCTATGCAGGATGTGTTGCTCAGGTCTTTCTGTTTGTATTTTTCATTTCAGCAGAGTATTTTCTCCTCACCACCATGTCCTACGATCGCTATGTTGCCATCTGCAGACCCCTGCACTATGAGACCCTCCTGGGCAGCAGAGTTTGTCTCCACATGGCAGCAGCTGCCTGGGGCTGTGGGGTTCTCTATGCTCTGCTGCACACAGCCAATACATTTTCCCTGCCCCTCTGCCAGGGCAATGCTGTGGACCAGTTCTTCTGTGAAATCCCCCAGATCCTCAAGCTCTCCTGCTCCACTTCCTACCTCAGGGAACTTTGGCTTATTGTGGCCAGTGCCTGTTTAGGTTTTTTCTGTTTCGTGTTCATAGTGGTGTCCTATGTGCAGATCTTCAGGGCAGTGCTGAGGATCCCCTCTCAGCAGGGACGCCACAAAGCCTTTGCCACCTGCCTCCCTCACCTGGCTGTGGTCTCTCTCTTTCTCAGCACTGCCATCTTTGCAAACCTGAAGCCCTCCTCCATCTCCTCCCCATCCATGGACCTGGTGGTGTCAGTTCTGTACTCAGTGGTGCCTCCAGCAATGAACCCTCTCATCTACAGCCTGAGGAACCAGGAGCTGAAGGCTGCCCTGAGCCAACTGATCCCTGGATGGTTTCAGAAGCAATAAACTCTTTGTCTTCTCCTGCAGAGCAGTTCTGATGTTACTCAGTGCAGGCCCAGCTTGGCTGCTGGAGTTCTGGC